>NC_092098.1:11992537-13192537 GCF_045679555.1 Salvelinus alpinus | reverse complement strand
CGCTGTACTCCCATATAGAACCACCTCCCTCCAGACACCACGCTGTACTCCCATATAGAACCACCTCCCTCCAGACACCATGCTGTATTCCCATATAAAACCACCTCCCTCCAGACACCACGCTGTACTCCACATATAGAACCACCTCCCTCCAGACACCACACTGTACTCCACATATAGAACCACCTCCCTCCAGACACCACACTGTACTCCACATATAGAACCACCTCCCTCCAGACACCACGCTGTACTCCACATATAGAACCACCTCCCTCCAGACACCACACTGTACTCCACATATAGAACCACCTCCCTCCAAACACC
This sequence comes from Salvelinus alpinus, assembly GCF_045679555.1. Lineage (NCBI taxonomy): Eukaryota > Metazoa > Chordata > Actinopteri > Salmoniformes > Salmonidae > Salvelinus > Salvelinus alpinus. The sequence goes on along the minus strand of NC_092098.1, from coordinate 13,192,213 downwards.
ACGCTGTACTCCACATATAGAACCACCTCCCTCCAAACACCACGCTGTACTCCACATATAGAACCACCTCCCTCCAGACACCACACTGTACTCCACATATAGAACCACCTCCCTCCAGACACCACGCTGTACTTCCCATATAGAACCACCTCCCTCCAGACACCACGCTGTACTCCACATATAGAACCACCTCCCTCCAAACAAAACACTGTACTCCACATATAGAACCACCTCCCTCCAGACACCACACTGTACTCCACATATAGAACCACCTCCCTCCAGACACCACGCTGTACTCCACATATAGAACCACCTCCCTCCAGACACCACACTGTACTCCACATATAGAACCACCTCCCTCCAGACACCACACTGTACTCCACATATAGAACCACCTCCCTCCAGACACCACACTGTACTCCACATATAGAACCACCTCCCTCCAGACACCATGCTGTACACCACATATAGAACCACCTCCCTCCAGACACCATGCTGTACTCCACATATAGAACCACCTCCCTCCAGACACCACGCTGTACTCCACATATAGAACCACCTCCATGCTGTTAAACTGTACTTGCCCATACCTGTTTGACCCACAGGCCCAGCTCCTTCCAGACAGCTTACTACCTGACCTTAAACACACAGCTGTCCTCTGAGCCCAGACACTACACATCTCACCGCATCATGTGATGTGACCTACTCCAGAAGTTAGCTGGGACATGGCCGTGTGGCTCCGCCTTACACTTGATTCATGTTAGTGACAGAGAATGTATAAGACAATCCAAACGTGCAGAATGTATGTCTGTGTTATCTTCCCTATACTCAACCCTGTTCCCTCTCAATTTATTAACCTTTCGTTATACAGACATGGCAACCATTAATTCAAAACACATGAATAATTAAGTATTTGTAAAGGGCAAACAAAAGGTTAATCTTTGCAATGGTCTATCATTATTGAACCATATTCAGAGAAGTCATTGTTGTGTCGATGGGGTATATTTTGTGCACAAGTCAAGTCATGTTGCTTCACACACTTGCACATATGCGCAAGCAGGCACATGCAGGCTCAAGTGCAAAATCACATGTGTTCACACACATACACACCTACTGTACACACACACAAACACGCGCACGCGCACGCGCACACGCACACGCACACACACACACACACACACACACACACACACCTAAGAGTGGCTACTGAGCCAGATGAACAGGCAGGGGACTGATGTCTGTGAAACCTCAGGTGTTGTGTTCACTTACGCCCCCACGTCTTAAGCAATCTGCTGGATAATCATCAGTGAGGTGTCAGGTGTGTGTGTGTACATACCTATCTGCTTGGGTGCCTGTGTTTTGTGTGTATTTCTCTCTCTCTCTCTCCTCTCTCTCTTCTTTCTCTCTCTTTCTCTCTCTCTCTCTCCTCTTTCTCTCTCTCTCTCCTCTTTCTCTCTCTCTCTCTCTCTCTCTCTCTTTCTTTCCTCTCTCTCTCTCCTCTTTCTCTCTCTTCTCTCTCCTCTTTCTCTCTTTCTTTCCTCTCTCTCTCTCCTCTCTCATCTTTCTCTCTCTCTCTCCTTTCGCTCTCTCTCTCTCTCCTCTTTCTCTCTCTCTGTCTCTCCTCTTTCTCTCTTTCTCTCCCTCTCTCTCTCTGTCTCTCCTCTTTCTCTCTTTCTCTCCCTCTCGCTCTCTCTCACTCTCTGTCTCTCCTCTTTCTCTCTTTCTCTCCCTCTCTCTCTCTCTCACTCTCTGTCTCTCCTCTTTCTCTCTTTCTCTCCTCTCTCTCTCTTTCTCTTTGACAAGCTGCATTTCAGCCAGCTCTTTGTTTATTATACATTTTGAGCCAATCTCTATCTATCTGTGATGTGGACCCGACTTAAAGAGGCAAAGAGCTACATCTGGACATTCTCTTAACCCTCTATTCACAGCTGGCATGTTTAACACAGTGTTAGTCTTGATGCACATTTCACCTGGATGGATCATGGGAAATTAAGACAATTCTAATGGATTTCCTTTCCTTTAAATTTAGACTCAAGACACACCTAACAGGCTCTCTTTCTAGCTAGTTTGAATTTGAACAAATTCATCAAGGCTTATCTATACTAATATCATGTAAATTCATGAAAACTACAGAAGTCAGCAAAATGTGCCATGACCAAAAATAAAGCCTGCATGGATTTACTCTCATGTATCAAATGTGAGAAGGCTTCCGTAAATAGAAGCATCCCTGCCTGTTTGCCTATATGTATTCTACGTGGGATTTCTGCGCGGAACCCCTGCGAGAAAGGGTTAATGAATTCCTCTCACAGATATATATTGCCATGGAAACAGCAGCGTGACTGCTTGCAGCTTGTATTCGGGTACACATAGGAGGGAAAAAAACAATGGTGCTGAAGGTATTTTGAAATTCAGTGAGCAGAGGCTTTCCAGCATACATAGCTGCATTTAAAAGCATTACCACAAAGAGTGAGGAGTATCCACCTTGCAGCCCCCCCCCCATGTCCTCCTCCCCTCTCTCCATCTCTGTCTCTTTCAGATTCAGAGGAGTGCGACTGGGACTGGGGCTGCATGTGGGGATAACCATGGAAATATGAGGTCCAGGCAGTAGGGAAGTAGGTGGGACATAATGCTTTGTTCTATATTCTGTGGGCTTACTATACACTGTGGAATTACAGCGTTCATACACATGACCAATAATAACAGAATACTTGATAGATTCATTCCTTCACGGGATATGGATGAGACGTTACGGAATGTGCCTGGCAGTCAGAGTGAGTGAAGAGGGGAGGAGAGATAGAAGGTTGTGATGACGTTTACACACATCCCCCCCAGCCCTCCTCTGACACACACAAGCACACACACAATTTTGTTTGTTATTCTTTACTTTGATGGATACTCCTAATGGTTCCATTATCAATGAACAATAGTGGCTACATAAATCTAATCTGAGTAAAAAGAGTACAGAGTTTTGTATTTTGAAAGTCTGTATTGTGTGTTTTGTGTGCCATAAACTGCCATACATCACATAAAGCAAATTCAAAAGAGCCATAGGACAGTAATATGGAGATGCAAGATAGGAATTAGACCTGCACATAACCATCTAACCTGGTACCCTCTCTAAGCAGAAGAACATGTTTTTTCTTTGCCATTAAGTACCCTCCATGCCAATGGCAAGTAAATAATATCTAGTGCTGCCCAAATGTACTTTTATGCTTCAGTCTGCAAATCTGGTCCTATCGGTTTTACAGCATTCACCATCGGTACAGAACTTAGAAACTGCAGTGATAAATGGATTTGGATTCATACATATTTTGAGATGCATTTTAAAGCTTTTTTAGGTCCATAGGGACTAGTACTGTCTGGCAAAGCATGGGTTTGTGGGTGAGAGAGAGGGGACAGAGCACAGTGTGTTCTGTGTAAAAACCCTTCCCTCTGGTGACTCACAGCACTCCATAGAGGGCCTTTCTGTCCATAAGTGAAGACTAAAAGGGTCTGCTCACCTCTCTAACCCCTCCTATTCCAACCCTGAATTCACTCTACAGCCCAACCACATTCCTAACCTTCCACCTGATCCTTTGGGAAAATGAAGCCTGCTCTACCTATGTCAAAATGAGGTGTGAACACACACACACACACACACACACACACACACACACACACACACACACACACACACACACACACACACACACACACACACACACACACACACACACACACACACACACACACACACACACACACACACACACACACACACACACACAGAAATAACACAAAGGACTTAGCTATCATGTTTGTTGTTCATCTCTCTTTCGTTAGAAAAAAAGTATCAAATATCGATTGCAATCAGTAAAGAATTTCACTGTGGATCAGTCGATTCATGACTTGAGCCCAGGCCAGCGTGTCAGCTGTGAAATGCTCCATTCTATCCGTTTCTGAGCCGTGTCAGCAGAGGTTAATTAGGAAGGGATGGATTGTAGCATCTGCCTCCAACACACATGGGGGCATAATTACAGAGCTGCAAGCAGGCCACAATGGGTTAATCATTCGCTAGAGTTCCTTTTGGGATCCCATCCTCATGTGGGAATTTCTAATTGACGGGATCGCTCAACTCTACCCTGTGTTACACGATTTAGGTGGCTATTGTGGATCATTGCGGTGGTGCTGTGAATAGAGTTGTGCAGCAAACGAGAGAGATGCTCTGTGACATTGTCGGGCAGGCAGAGTATAATGTGATGACCACTAGCCATTATCACAGGGGCCAGAGAAACCAGGGGGCCAGAGGTTCCTCCTGTTTGTCTGTAGAGACAGCAGACCGTTTACTGTAGGTTGTAGAGGTCATACAGCCGCTCGTACTGTGATGATGATGTATGACTGTGTTTCATGTGTGAAAACCTTTATGGGACAGTTGGGGGATGGTTGGTATGGGAAGGTAGAGGTAGGATATGGTCTCAGCACAATGAACAGTTGTTCATTTGATGTCTGGCGGTGCTACAGTAGTGCCTTTTGTTTATGGTCATTATACAGTAGGAGAGGGACATTGCATAGTTATGTGTGGAATCAAGACCAGCATGCATCACCCGGTCAGACATCTGTTGTGGTGCACACAGTCATCCCTCAGGGCAGGCATCCCTCAGGGCAGGCATCCCTGGTCACAGAGGTCAACAGGAATCACACTCACCATCATACAGTATATATTCACAAACATTGTAGTGCTTGTAAAATGATTTGGGACAAGATCATTAGGATGGAATCAAATATCAGAGGGGGAGGGGTGACATCATTGTCCTAGCTATACATTTTAAACAGACACTTAACCCCTTTAGTAGCTGTTTACCAAAAGCAGCCTTGTTTTTTTTTATTCATGAATCACCTTGTAAAGGTACTGCCCAGCAAGGCGACCTCAATACAAAAGGAATCTTATAATGTGTTATGTCTTCGCCAGAAATCGTAGATCAGGACAATATTACATTTTCTTCCACAAAGGCTGTTGTAAATTGGCATAATCATAAAATATCCATCTGGACTTATTTGTTGGTAGATGACTGACAGCATATTGAAATATTTTTTTAAACATAATTATCATTTTGCCCAAATGCTCTGTATGTCTAGATTTGAGACCTGGTCTTTTATAACAAGGGCAGATGAACGTAAACATTCTATATGGCAGGAGTGCAGTAATCAGTGCTTTACTATAGAATGCAAAGCTCACATTTTACGGTTAAATCAGGATGATACAGACACCATTGGTCTCAAATATAATGTCCTCTCCTATAAGTAATGCACAATAACGTTGCTTTATAGCTTAATCAAAATGGGCATTAAAGAAAGGACAGCAAATGTGTCATTCCAAGGTCACCATGCCTACATTGAACCTGCTCCATTGGTGCACTAGACATGAGATCAGAGTGTAAAAACAATCAATCCTGTGGAGCATCTCATTTTATCGTTGCATAGCACAGCCCTGTATTTCCATCCATGCATCTGCTTCCACTGTGAGCTCAGTTATATTTGGAGATGTTTCTCAGGGATGACACGCTTTTCACATTTCTCCTCAGGCGCTGTGGATATGGGGGTGGGGGTGTGAGATGGAGGGGCAGGGGCTATTCACCAAGGCTAGTCTAGGTGGACAGCAGCACGGTCAGAGCCACTGTGTTCATCCCTGTGCTGCTACAATGTCTATTTTGTCAGAAAGGCTCCTAAATGAATTGAGATTGATGTGATTTTAACCTGGCCTATCTACTGTACCGTCTATGCCTCATTGCCCACGTTCATCGCGGTTGGATCAATACATTGATATAGGGGGTAGATTGGGGGGAGGTGGCAGTTAAACAGGCCTCCTTTTCTCCCATAATACCTGATGACTGATGATTCATTAATTTGACAGGCCATGCAGAGCACGGCTGGATTACACAAAACAATCACAGTCTGTGTTGGGCACAGCTAGCATACCGATGAGGAGAGAGTGTATTAAAAAAAAGATTGGTGGAAGGATCCCATCTTCCTTAAAACAGCCCTCAAGTGCAGGGTAAAACGACAACAAATAATGTGAATGGGCGACATATTCATACATAATCAAACTAACGGCTCTCCAAATGTTGACCCACGGTGTTCACATATCGATGATGATGGGATTGAAATCCTACTGAAACTGTTTAGATTACTAATAACGACATCATCTTATAATGCCATGCACTGGAGCAGACGGAATTTCTTAATCCATCTATCTATTTCCAAAGGTGTGATGTTCAGTGATTATTGGAGGAGGAATAGAAGGCAAGTCCACACCTGCTCAGTGATCACACTGTGCCTAAGTGTCGTTCTAGCAGAATGCAGGCGGATTCTATGCGCATCCTTCCCCCTACATTTCATACAGTCTTGTCCTATGATGGTTTTACTATCATTTCTAGCTAGCTACATTTCAGTCAGTGATCCTCCTTAGTGCTGTGGTCAATGGATAAACTAGCTATAATTTGAACATGACTGAAAATGAAGTAGTTGCCAGTTGTCGTTGCCCATGGTGAAATCATAGCTAACCAGCTGGCTTCTGACACCTAATGTGCCCATAAGCACTTTGTCTGTGTGCTAACAGGAATTAGCTGACTAGCATTTTATTAGAAAATGGCTGAGATTACTCAAAACCTCAATTAGCTAGCAAGCCAGCATACTCTAGGTGGTTATGTGAGTAAGGTGCAGGAATGATATAGTAGCAGGGCAAATGTGCCTCAATTATGTGTAATTTCAGTGCCTCTTCCAATTTTGGGCTGATCATGCTTAGCCTAATGTACCTATAAGTTATGGGTCTAGCTAGTGTGCTAGCGTCACAACTTGCCATTTAACATAGGCTAGCTGAGCTGTTGTATTAGAAAAAGTCTGAGATGACTCAAAACCTCAACGCAGCTAGCAAAGCTCGCATCTGCGGCGATGCAAGGGAATGTTTATATTAGTCTTTAAGATAAATTACATTGAAGTTTGCGGTTACAGATACAAAGCGAGGGATACATGTCCACCATGTGTTTTGTATTTGTAACTCAGAGCCCAGAGTTGGCGTGTGCAAGAAGCCCGTATGCCAACTCCCGGTTCTGAGTGACAAAAACAAAAACAAAGTGGACATTTCCCTCGCCTAGTACCTGTAACCAGTAGTCACCACCAACTTTTGTCACAGCAAGTTGTCTCACAGAAGTGAAATGGAACAGGAGACGGAGTGGAGGAGGCAGGCAGGCACACCAGTGTCCAAGTCCAGCAGAGCAGCACTGGGGTCCTAGGTGAGAGTGACAGTGACACCCTGCCAGGCTTTGCTATGTGAGGCCGAGGTGAGACGTTTCGATGTATAGACTTAGCATGTGGAGTCCTCTGAGAGTCCTCGACACACACTGGACCATCAAGAGTTCTGCCGCATTAATCTTACTGCTGCTTTGTCCTGGGACTCCGGCACCTTGCATAAGGTCAACAATTAAAGTCCCCGAGATAAATCATTCTGCATGATATTGCTATGAAAATAGAAAGGGGGGATGAGGGTGGAGAGGCCTAGGATAGGGGGTAGTTTGGTCACTGTTCATGTTACACAGGCATGTGGGAAATGACACGCGTTTTCCCCATGTTTTGACTTACAGTAGCTGTTGGATTTTTGGGAGAGGGAGCGAATGGGGATGGGGACATTCTCTGTGAAGAACTAAAAGGACACTAAGGCAATCTCAGGTGTCTTAATTCAACATAACTATAGAGTATATAAACCATATAGTCTTGTGATATTAAACATTTTGACCAATCAATCTGCTCTTGACTGTGCAGTATTCAGTAAAGCGATGAAACATTGGCTGCTCTATGTGCTTTGTTTTGCCTTCCTGTTAAGTCATTACTTTTCATAAAGGCAATATAGCCTTTTAAACAGCGTTGACATATCGAGAGCTTGGGACTATAAGGTTCTGTCTGCATAAAGATGATTCTGAGATACTTGGCATTAAAGTTCCGAACCCTCATTGGTTTGAATGGTGTCAGCGATATTATATAGGTAGAGAACATGGAACAGAACAAGGCTATGTCAATAACTCAATTTTGACAAAAACACAGATAGAACCTTATAGTCCCAAGCTCTCGATATCTGACTGCTTCTATTGCATACATTTTAATCTCAAATGTTAAAAAATGTGTATAACTTTAATCATACACTTTCTTACATGTCTGATTTGTAGCCATAGCAGTGATCATAGTATTTTAGAGTGGCAATCTTTGGTATGTATGAACCCAATGGTTCAATTCAAGCAGCTTCTTAGATTCTCTGCAATTACGAAGTACTAAAGTACAGGACCTCTAGAGATTACTGAGTTCCTATTACCTAAAAGAAATGCAGGAAAGAGATGCTGTGGTACCTCCAGCTAGATGTTCCTAGTTTATTAGGATGTAGGGCCTAATGTTGTATTCCTTCTAGTTTGTCATCCCCAGGGAGCTCCTGTTTGAGTCAAGTATAGACTCATTTGGGAGCCAGCCTTCAATCAGGTTTTCTAGTATTCAGCTCATACTGTTACGAAATCAAATAACAATATGTTGCAGATAGGAATCGCTGATTTGGAAAATAATCTCTGTATGAATGTCACCATATATTTTGGAACAAGATCTTGGACTGAGAGGTTTTCTGGTTTTAAATGGCTCATGGGATTGTAATGCAGGAGCACATAACGTTCTGAGAACCATCTGTTTCTTAGAGCGTGGTTGTCCTATTGTCACGTTCTGACCTTAGTTCCTTTTTTATGTCTTTATTTTAGTTGATCAGGGCGTGAGTTGGGGTGGGCATTCTATGTTGTTTTTCTATGTTTTGTTCTGTTGTTATATTTCTATGTGTTTGGCCTAGTATGGTTCTCAATCAGAGGCCTGTTTTCTATTGTGTTTTGTGGGTGATTGTTTCCTGTTTCAGTGTTTGCACCATACGGGACTGTTTCGGTTGTTTGTTCGTGTTTTGTTATTTTTGTTCTGTGTTCATTTTGATTTATTAAAAATCTATTATGGACACTTACCACGCTGCACATTGGTCCGATCTTTCCTACTCCTCCTCAGACGAAGAGGATGAAAGCCATTACAGAATCACCCACCAAAAAGGACCAAGCAGCGTGGTAACCAGGAGCAGAGGGTTCTGGACTCCTGGACTTGGGAGGAAATTTTGGACGGCAAAGGACCCTGGGCACAGCCGGGGGAGTATCGCCGTCCGAAAGAGGAGCTGGAGGCAGCTAGAGCGGAGCGGCGCCCCTACGAGGAATTGGCGCAAGGTAACGGACACGAGAGGCAGCCCCAGAATTTTTTTTTTTGGGGGGGGGCACTTGGCAGACTCAGGTAAGAGACCTGAGCCAACTCCCTGTGCTTACCGTGGCGAGAGAGTGACTGGGCAGGCACCGTGTTATGCGGAGAGGCGCAAGGTGTCCCCAGTGCGCACGCATAGCCCGGTGCGCTACATCACAGCTCCTCGAATCGGCTGGGCTAGAGTGGGCATCGAGCCAGGAGGGATGATGCCGGCTCAGCGCATCTGGTCTCCAGTTCACCAGCACAGCCCAGTGCGGCCTGTTCCAACTCCCCGCACTTGCCGGGCTACAGGGGGGATCCAGCCAGGACGAGTGGTGCTAGCTCTGCGCTCGAGACCGCCAGTGCGCCTCCACGGTCCAGTGCATCCGGTGCCTCGGCCAAGGACAAGGCCTCCTGCATGTCTCCCCAGCCTGGTGAGTTCTGTGTCTGTGCTAAGCACTAACCCTCCTGCATGTCTCCCCAGCCTGGTGAGTCCTGTGCCTTCTCCCAGAGCCAGGCCTCCTGTGTGTCTCTCCACTCCAGTGGTGATCCATGGAGTGGAGATCCATGGCACGAAGCCTCCAGTGGTGATCCATGGCAAGAAGCCTCCAGTGATAATCCATGGCAAGAAGCCTCCAGTGATAATCCATGGCACGAAGCCTCCAGTGGTGATCCATGGCAAGAAGCCTCCAGTGATAATCCATGGCAAGAAGCCTCCAGTGATAATCCATGGCACGAAGCCTCCAGTGATGATCCATGGCACGAAGCCTCCAGTGATAATCCATGGCACGAAGCCTCCAGTGATGATCCATGGCACGAAGCCTCCAGTGATGATCCATGGCACGAAGCCTCCAGTGATGATCCATGGCACGAAGCCTCCAGTGATGATCCATGGCACGAAGCCTCCAGTGATGATCCATGGCACGAAGCCTCCAGTGATGATCCATGGCACGAAGCCTCCGGTGATGATCCATGGCACGAAGCCTCCAGTGATGATCCATGGCACGAAGCCTCCAGTGATGATCCATGGCACGAAGCCTCCGGTGATGATCCATGGCACGAAGCCTCCTGTGAGGATACATGGCATGAAGCCTCCAGTGAGGATCCACGGCACGAAGCCTCCGGTGAGGATCCATTGCATGAGGCCTCCAACGAAGGACGTCAGTCCGGAGCCTCCAGCAACGCCTTCTAGTCCGGAGCCTCCAGCGTCGCCCTCTAGTCCGGAGCCTCCAGCGACGCCCTCTAGTCCGGAGCCTCCAACGTCGCCCTCTAGTCCGGAGCCTCCAGCGACGCCCTCTAGTCCGGAGCCTCCAGCGACGCCCTCTAGTCCGGAGCCTCCAGCGTCGCCCTCTAGCCCGGAGCCTCCAGCGTCGCCCTCTAGTCCGGAGCAGCCAGAGTCTCCCTCCTGTCCGGAGCAGCCAGAGTCTCCCTCCTGTCCGGAGCAGCCAGAGTCTCCCTCCTGTCCGGAGCAGCCAGAGTCTCCCTCCTGTCCGGAGCTGCCTGAGCCGCCCGTCAGTCAGGAGCTGCCTGAGCCGCCCGTCAGTCAGGAGCAGCCCATCACTCCGGCGCTGCCGGAGTCTCCCGTCTATTCGGGGCCCGCTGAAAGGGTCCCCAGTCCGAGGTCGGCATCGAGGGTCGCCGCTCCAAAGGCGCCACATAAGTGGGCCAAGACTATGGTGGAGTGGGGTCCACGTCCCGCACCAGAGCCGCCACCGCGGTGAAATGCCCACCCAGACCCTCCCCTATAGGTTCAGGTTTTGCGGTCGGAGTCCACACCTTTGGGGGGGGGGGTTACTGTCACGTTCTGACCATAGTTCCCTTTTTATGTCTTTATTTTAGTTGGTCAGGGCGTGAGTTGGGGTGGGCATTCTATGTTGTTTTTCTATGTTTTGTTCTGTTGTTATATTTCTATGTGTTTGGCCTAGTATGGTTCTCAATCAGAGGCAGGTGTCAGTCGTTGTCTCTGATTGGGAGCCATATTTAGGTAGCCTGTTTTCTATTGTGTTTTGTGGGTGATTGTTTCCTGTTTCAGTGTTTGCACCATACGGGACTGTTTCGGTTGTTTGTTCGTGTTTTGTTATTTTTGTTCTGTGTTCATTTTGATTTATTAAAAATCTATTATGGACACTTACCACGCTGCACATTGGTCCGATATTTCCTACTCCTCCTCAGACGAAGAGGACGAAAGCCGTTACACCTATGGTTATTTTGCCTACAACCTTCCCACAACATTCTGGGAATGGCACAGGATACCCAGCTAACACATAACGTTCTGAGAACCATATGTTTCTTTGTGGGAATTTCAGTACTTTAGCATAACGTTTCTTACAGGTTTCCTCATGGTTCAATTTAAAGTCATGTTCTTAAACTTTCCATAAAAACCACAAGAAAACATTAGTATTGTTCAAAGAACGTTCTAATAAATGTATTTAAAAACATTTACATTCCATTCTCAGCTTCAACAAAATTCTATCTCAGGGCTCTCCAACCCTGTTCCTGGAGAGCTACCATCCTGTACAGTAGATTTTCACTCCAACCATAGTCTAGTTTACCTGATTCTAATAATTAGCTGGTTGATAAACTGAACAAGGTAGCCCTCCAGGACAGGGTTGAAGACCCCTGATCTATCTTGTTAAGTGTGTTCAGGTGTGGTGGCCGCCTCAACTAATTGGCCACACCTTATCTTAATGTGTGCTTGTTTCTTTGAAATGGGGTCTGTTTGAATACACTAAAATGAACAGCTTTGTAAGAGCTTTGTAATTCCATCGATAGAAAACAGAAGATCATAGGTTTGAATCTCGCTGACGCCGTGCCACAATTTAAAAAAACATGTGTTTGCATGATTAATGCCTAAGAAATTAATTTCATGTGTCCTATCTGTGCTTCGAGTTCAAAACAGTTAACACAAACTAAGCTTTTTGTTTTATTTTGTTTTTTTTGTTTAGGGAGTAGATCAGCTTTAATATTGCAGAAAGATTGTGTCTTCTATCAATGTAACTGTCTGCATCCTTTCCCAATCCCCCATATATATATGTGACTCGTTTCAGGAAACTAGGCGTATGTCGCACGTTACTACTTCACAGGAGAGCCATTTGAATGTTGTCACGCCCTGGCCTTAGTCATTTTTGTTTTCTTTATTATTTTAGTTAGGTCAGGGTGTGACATGGGGAATGTTTGTGTTTTGGGTGGTTATATGGTAAAGGGGGTGTTGGGTTTAGTGTATGGGTTTGTGTTGAGTGAATGTTTCTAGGTATGTCTATGGTTGAGTGTATGTTTCTAGGTATGTCTATGGTTGCCTGAGTGGTTCTCAATCAGAGACAGATGTCTTTCATTTGTCTCTGATTGGGAGCCATATTTAAGGCAGCCATAGGCATCATGCATTTGTGGGTAATTGTCTATGTCTGTGTCTATGTTGCATGTTTTTTGCACTTAGTCATTTATAGCTTCACGTTCGTCTATTTGTTGTTTTGTTTAGTTTTTCTTCTTCTAAATAAAGAGAAGATGTATTTTTCACACGCTGCGCCTTGGTCCTCTCTCTCTCCCTTTGACGATCGTGACAGAATTACCCACCAACAAGGGATCAAGCAGCGTGTCAAGTGGCAACAGGAGCAAGGAATAAAGGATTCATGGACATGGGAGGAAATATTGGATGGTAAGGGACCTTGGGCACAACCGGGAGAATATCGCCTCCCTCGTGAAGAGCTGGAGGCAGCGAAAGCCGAGAGGAGGCGATATGAGGAGGCAGCACGGAGGCAAGGCTGGAAGCCCGCAAGTACAACCCAAAAAATTCTTGGGGGGGGGCTAAGAGGTAGTGGGCCGAGGGCAGGTAGGAGACCTGCGCCCACTTCCCAGGCTAACCGTGGAGAGCGGGAGTACGGGCAGACACCGTGTTACGCAGTAGAGCGCACGGTGTCTCCTGTACGTGTTCATAGCCCGGTACCACCAATTCCGGCACCACGCACCAAGCCTCCTGTGCGTCTCCAGAGTCCTGTGCATCCTGTTGCTGCTCCCCGCACTAGCCCTGAGATGCGTGTCCCCAGCCCGGTACCACCAGTTCCGGCACCACGCACTAGGCCTAATGTGCGTCTCCAGAGCCCTGTACGCATTGTTGCTTCTCCCCGCACTTGCCCTGAGGTGCGTGCCCTCAGCCCGGTACCACCTGTGCCGGTACCACGCACCAGGCCTATAGTGCGCTTTGAGAGCCCAGTGTGTCCTGTTACTGCTCCCCGCACTAGCCCTGAGATGCGTGTCCCCAGCCCGGTACCACCAGTTCCGGCACCACGCACTAGGCCTAACGTGCGTATCCAGGGTCCAGTATGCCCTGTTCCTTCTCCCCGCACTAGCCTTCAGGTGCGTGTCCCCAGCCCGGTACCACCAGTTCCGGCACCACGCACCAGGCCTACAGTGCGTCTCAGCCGGCCAGAGCTGCCCGTCTGCCAAGCACCATCTGAGCCATCCGTCTACCCAGTGCCATCTGAGCCATCCGTCTGCCCAGCGCCATCTGAGCCATCCGTCTACCCAGCACCATCTGAGCCATCCGTCTACCCTGCGCCATCTGAGCCATCCGTCTATCAAGCGCCATTAGAGCCGCCCGTCTGTCCCGAGCCGTTCGTCAGTCAGGAGCCGCTAGAGCCGTTCGTCAGTCAGGATCTGCCAGAGCCGCCAACCAGACAGGATCTGCCAGAGCCGCCAACCAGACAGGATCTGCCAGAGCCGCCAACCAGACAGGATCTGCCAGAGCCGCCAACCAGACAGGATCTGCCAGAGCCGCCAGCCAGCCATGAGCAGCCAGAGTCGCCAGCCAGCCATGAGCAGCCAGAGTCGCCAGCCAGCCATGAGCAGCCAGAGTCGCCAGCCAGCCATGAGCAGCCAGAGTCGCCAGCCAGCCATGAGCAGCCAGAGTCGCCAGCCAGCCATGAGCAGCCAGAGTCGCCAGCCAGCCATGAGCAGCCAGAGTCGCCAGCCAGCCAGGATCTTCCGAAGCCGCCAGCCACCCAGGATCTTCCAGAGCCGCCAGTCAGCCAGGATCTACCAGAGACAACGAAGCGGATATTGACAATGGTGGAGTGGGGGCCACGTCCCGCACCCGAGCCGCCACCATATTAAGGCCCACCCCGGACCCTCCCTTTATGTGTCAGGTTTTGCGGCCGGAGTCCGCACCTTTTGGGGGGGGTACTGTCACGCCCTGGCCTTAGTAATTTTGGTTTTCTTTATTATTTTAGTTAGGTCAGGGTGTGACATGGGGAATGTTTGTGTTTTGGGTGGTTATATGGTAAAGGGGGTGTTGGGTTTAGTGTATGGGGTTGTGTTGAGTGAATGTTTCTAGGTATGTCTATGGTTGACAGATGTCTTTCATTTGTCTCTGATTGGGAGCCATATTTAAGGCAGCCATAGGCATCATGCATTTGTGGGTAATTGTCTATGTCTGTGTCTATGTTGCATGTTTTTTGCACTTAGTCATTTATAGCTTCACGTTCGTCTATTTGTTGTTTTGTTTAGTTTTTCTTCTTCTAAATAAAGAGAAGATGTATTTTTCACACGCTGCGCCTTGGTCCTCTCTCTCTCCCTTTGACGATCGTGACAAATGTAAACATTTATTTTTGATCAAAATGCATTTTTGGCAGAAATGCCTTCTGGAACATGTGAACTTTCATGTGCCTTATCAACAAATTTGTATTCCATTCATAAATACGAATGGAATTGTTAAATTACGAGCCTAGTTGGTTTCACCATGGAAAAAGGCAGGAACCTTCCCGCTAGCCATGATTGGCTGAGATAATGGTTGGTCTGGCCATGGCGGGATATGAGTTTGGATTGGTCTGCCATGTAGGATGCTTCTGTCTATAGTGTGAGCTGTTCACTATGTGTTGACAGTCCTTTCTACCGTGCCGTTAGCCATCGAGAACTGCAAAGGTTTTACTACTTTTCTCAACAACATTGATGCCCTGAAATTAGCAGGCGCTATCGACAGATCAGTGTGAACAGGAGTGACTTGACACAATGCTGGCCAAACAAGATGTAGCCACAAACAAAGTTAAATGGTTCCAGTCTGCCGTGAAGCATTCATCCATTTATACGGGTAAGAGTCTTGCTACATTTTCAGATACAAGTTTCAAATTTAGTCAGAAAGTAGTTTTTATTGCAAGCTAAAGCATCCTGTTAGTTAGCTAGCAAACGTTAGCTTGCTAGCTCGCTAGCTAACGTTATGTGTATGATCTGTGTAGTAATATTATTAGAATCAGAAATCTAGCTAACATTGAACCCAGTTTATTATCTTTAGCTACCTGCAGATTCATACTACAGCTATGACAATGTTTGTATTGGTAGTAGTATGAGTTGGGATTATGTTGGTTCATTGTTTAGCTAGCTAGCTACATGTCTAAACAAAAGACTCAATTTCGGCCGGATTATTACATGACGCATCAAATTAGCCAGGTGTGTCTGGGGGGCGATTACGCCATCTATTGTAATTCATGAACATGTGTACATGTCTAGACAATAGTGACCCATCCACTTAGCTAGATGTGGCTGGGGGGTGATTATAGTATTTCCTTCACATGACCCACACACACACACACACACACACACACACACACACACACACACACACACACACACACACACACACACACACACACACACACACACACACACACACACACACACACACATACACACACACACGAGAGAGAGATTCCTATCAGAGATGTTCAGTTGAATTAGTCTTGAAGCCTGATTATTCATTATTCCGTAATGCAGCCTTCAGTGGCCGCTTAATTAGTTGCAGCACTTTCCCTAGGGCTTATTTCTGCTTTACTTGGTACATAAACTCCTATATATACAGTTGAAGTGGAAGTTTACGTACACCTTAGCCAAATACATTTAAACTCAGTTTTTCACAATTCCTGACATTTAATCAGAGTAAAAATTCCCTGTCTTAGGTCAGTTAGGATCACCACTTTATTTTAAGAATGTGAAATGTCAGAATAATAGTAGAGAGAATGATTTATTTCAGCTTTTATTTCTTTCATCACATTCCCAGTGGGTCAGAAGTTTACATACACCCAATTAGTATTTGGTAGCATTGCCTTTAAATTGTTTAACTTGGATCAAACGATTCGGGTAGCCTTCAACAAGCTTCCCACAATAAGTTGTGTGAATTTTGGCCCATTCCTCCTGACAGAGCTGGTGTAACCGAGTCAGGTTTGTAGGCCTCCTTGCTCGCACACACATTTTCAGTTCTGCCCACAAATGTTCTATAGGATTGAGGTCAGGGCTTTGTGATGGCCACTCCAATACCTTGACTTTGTTGTCCTTGTCCTCCATTTGGAAGACCCATTTGCGACCAAGCTTTAACTTCCTGACTGATGTCTTGAGATGTTGCTTCATTATATCCACATAATTTTCCTTCCTCGTGATGCCATCTCTTTTGTGAAGTGCACCAGTCCCTCTTGCCGTAAAGCACCCCCACAACATGATGCTGCCCCCCCTGTGCTTTACGGTTGGGATGGTGTTCTTCGGCTTGCAAGCCTCCCCCTTTTTCCTCCAAACATAACGATGGTCATTATGGCCAAACAGTTCTATTTTTGTTTCATCAGACCAGAGGACATTTCTCCAAAAAGTACAATCTTTGTCCCCAAGTGCAGTTGCAAACCGTAGTCTGGCTTTTTTATGGCGGTCTTGGAGCAGTGGCTTCTTCCTTGCTGAGCGGCCATTCAGGTTATGTCGGTATAGGACTCGTTTTACTGTGGATATAGATACTTTGTACCTGTTTCCTCCAGCATCTTCACAAGGTCCTTTGCTGTTGTTCTGGGATTGATTTGCACTTTTCGCACCAAAGTACGTTCATCTCTAGGAGACAGAACACGTCTTCTTCCTGAGTGGTATGACGCCTGCGTGGTTACATGGTGTTTATACTTGCGTACTATTGTTTGTACAGATGAACGTGGTACCTTCAGGCGTTTGGAAATTACTCCCAAGGATGAACCAGACTTGTGGAGGTCTACAATGTTTTTTCTGAGGTCTTGGCTGACTTATTTTGATGTTCCCGTGATGTCAAGCAAAGAGGCAACAAGTTTGAAGGTAGGCCTTGAAATACATCCACAGGTACACCTCCAATTGACTCAAATGATGTCAATTAGCCTATTAGCCTTTAGAAGAAGCTTCTAAAGCCATGACATAATTTTCTGGAATTTTCCAAGCTGTTTAAAGGCACAGTCAACTTAATGTATGTAAACTTCTGACCCACTTGATTTGTGATACAGTGAATTATAAGTGAAATAATCTGTCTGTAAACAATTGTTGGAAAAAATACTTGTGTCATACACAAAGTAGATGTCCTAACTGACTTGCTAAAACTATAGTTTGTTAACAAGAAATTTGTGGTGTGGTTGAAAAACTAGTTTTAATGACTCCAACCTAAGTGTATGTAAACTTCTGACTTCAACTGTATATATAGTACCAGTCAAAAGATTGGACACACTTACTCATTCAAGGGTTTTTCTTTATTTTTACTATTTCTACATTGTAGAATAATAGTGAAGACATCAAAACTATGAAATAACACATATGGAATCATGTAGTGACCAAAAAAGTGTTAAAACAAATCAAAATATATTTTATATTTGAGATTCTTCAAATAGCCACCCTTTGCCTTGATGACAGCTTTGCACACTCTTGGCATTCTCTCAACCAGCTTCACCTGGAATGCTTTTCCAACAGTCTTGAAGGAGTTCCCACATATGCTGAGCACTTGTTGGCTGCTTTTCCTTCACTCTGTGGTCCAACTCATCGCAAACCATGTCAATTGGGTTGAGGTCTGGTGATTGTGGAGGCCAGGTCATCACTTTATCACTCTCCTTCTTGGTCAAATAGCCCTTACACCGCCTGGAGGTGTGTTGGGTCATTGTCGATAATGATAGTCCCATTAAGCGCAATGATAGTCCCATTAAGCGCAAACCAGATGGGATGGCGTATCGCTGCAGAATGCTGTGGTAGCCATGCTGGTTAAGTGTGCCTTAAATTCTATATAAATCAGTGATTTATTTATGTTTAACAAAAAAAAGTGTTATTTATTTATTTATTAGTTTTGATGTCATCACTATTATTCTACAATGTAGAAAATGGTACAAATAAAGAGAAACCCTTGAATGAGTAGGTGTGTCCAAACTTTTGACTGGTACTGTATATTATCTCACATTTTCAGAGACGTGGGTTCTGAACCCATGGGCAGGTCCTGCCGGGTCAGGGTTTGGACCTTCCTCTTCCTGTTAGCAAGGCATTCTTTTACACAGAACAAACCAAACCAAAATGCATGCAGCACTCCTCAATGCAGGAAACCCCTTCTCCTTGTGATGTCAAACCAAATGTAAACTAATCCATCAACCTAAATGTGCACAGCTCAGTATTCTGCATGCATGTAAGACCAGCCCCTGATACAGTTTATAAAGCAGAGTGGAGATGAGAGCCTACTCAAGGGTCGTGAAAACAAAATGAAAGGGAATTAATACAGTATGTACAAGCAGAGTCACAAAGACAAGAGACTGAGAGAGACAGACAGAAAGACAGAGAGACAGAGACATATATAAACTGAGAGAGACATACTGTACAGAGAGAGAGCGACGGAAAGACAAAAATAATAGAGACATACAGACAGTGAGAGACAAAGTACCGTAGGCTTAGCTCCTGTAAGCTCTAAGGGGGTGGGAGATCTTACTCATCCACAGCAGGACTATTATGAATTTCCAACAAGTCTGTTGTTCAGGCTGAAGATAGTCCTATGTCATTTCACATGCCACTCCTACCCTTACCCTAACAGTGCTGATTTGTGCAGATGAGGACAATCCTAAGGGAGCCCTCTGCACACGCGCTCTATTAATTTCCCAACAGAGGTTACCTCAGCGACCAGGGGTCAGAGCCATGTGCCCTTGCACAGCTCTCTATCCTTCTGGGGTGAGAGAAGCAACACAACATCCTGGGAAGACGTGTCACCCGTGTGATGTGTCAACGTGTGGATTTCTGTGATTTCCCCTGACGGATTTATTACAATATTCATATGACACATACGGCAAATGTGATTTTTGTGCATTGAGTACATCCTATCAAAGCACAAGCAGTTCATAGACGTCAGAGAAGATGATACACTACTGTACATGACCAAAAGTATGTGAACACCTGATCATCGAACACCTCATTCCATAATCATGGGCATTCATTTGGAGTTGGTTACCCGTTTGCTGGTATAACAGCCTCCACTCTTCTGGGAAGGCTTTCCATTGGAAGCTGGAACATTGCAGCGGGGACTGTCTTTCATTCAGCCACAAGAGCATTAGTGAGGTCGGGCACTGATGTTGGGCTTGCAGTTGGCGTTCCAATTAATCCCAAAGGTGTTTGATGGGGTTGAGGTCAGGGCTCTGTGCAGGCCAGTCAAGTTCTTCCACACCGATCTCGACAAACCATTTCTGTATGGACCTCGCTTTGTGCATGGAGGTACACAATTATCTAGAATGTCATTGTATGCTGTAGCGTTAAGATTTCCTTTCCCTGAAACTAAAAACATCCCCAGAACATTATTCCTCCTCCACCAAATTTTACAGTTGGCACTAGGGTAGCTCTCTCCTAGCATCCGCCAAACACAGATTCGTCCATCGGACTGCCAGATGGTGAAGTATGATTCATCACTCCACAGAACGCGTTTCCACTGCTCCAGAGTCCAATGACGGCGAGCTTTACACCACTCCAGCCGACGCTTAGCATTGCGCATGGTGATCTTAGGCTTGTGTGCGTTTCCTCAGCCATGGAAACCCATTTCATGAAGCTCTTGATGAACTTTTATTGTGCTGACGTTGCTTCCAGAGGCAGTTTGGAACTCGGTAGTGAGTGTTGCAACCGAGTACAGAATATTTACTCGCTACGCACTTCAGCACTTGGCAGTCCCGTTCGGTGAGCCTGTGTGGACTACCACTTTGCAGCTGATCCATTGTTGCTCCTAGACGTTTTCACTTCGCAATAACAGCACTTTCAGTTAACCGGGGTAGCTCTAGCGGGGCAGAAATTTGACGAACTGACTTGTTGGAAATATGGCATCCTATGACAGTGCCACTTTGAAAGTCAATGAGCTCTTCAGTAAGGCCATTCTACTGCCAACATTTGTCTATGGAGATTGCATGACAGTGTCCTCGATTTCATACACCTGCCAGCAACGGGTGTGGCTGAAATAGCCAAATCCATAGTGTACCTAGTCTACCTTCATGTTGTATGAAATTAAAATAATGCTTAATCTAATGTCGTTTACAAGTCTTGTTTATGCCTGCATTTGTGTTTTGATGTGCTTTTATTCTGCAAGAAATTAGCAGAAAATTCAAAGCAGTTTCTATTTGTCCTCTACATACTTGCCCTTGGCGGGGCAACTTGAGTGGAAACAGTGAGACTGAAAAGTATCCTGGGCCATCTGAGCGATGTGAGAGATGGCCCAGGGGATGTTTACAGAGTGGGGGAGAGGAGGGACACAGCCTCACATTGGTTCTATTTTCTCTTCAGGTAGAGGGCATCAGAACCCACTAAATCATTCCACACAAACTGCAGCACAGAAGTGACGCACAACTGTCTGTCTCCACATTTATCATGCAATAAAAGCTGAGGGATGGTAAGCAAAGCCAAGAGAGGGGAAAAAAGAAAGAATTGTACATTTCACGCCACATGGAATTTATCAATTTTGTCACATAGCAGTACATGAAGTGCTGTTCATTGGTCCAGTAGTTTGGTATCATTCCATTCTCCATCAAAGTCATTTCCCTGTTCAAAACAAGTCTATATGCCTCTCTGTCTGGTGCGTCAATGGTTTATAAAGTGCTGCCTAATAGAAGTTAGTTTCATGCAGGTTCAGCAGCAATGATTTTCTTGGTCTACTGACTTCTGTTCACAATGTCTTTAAAAAAATATGTTTTCCCCCGGAGCCAGGATGCATCATTTTTACAAAACTAATTTGTCCCCAAGCTGCTAACATACAGTGTCTGCCTTGTCTTGCCGTTCTAAGTGCTGCGGGACAAGCAGGACCTGAAGGACAGGATTGATTTATGAATCTGCCTCCCTCTGCCCGGAGGTGTGGATAGACCACTCGTCACATCGCTTCTCATTGCCAATATTGATTGGACCGTATTTCAGGTTGGGCGGCTGTGACCTCAGACACTGTTACAGATTGCCTGACTGTCACTCACTCCAGTTTGGGGTCGTACCCCCTCACCAAAGCCCATAATGTCGGCCGCATGAGATGCACTCTGTGATTATTCAGGTGCATACTCTCTCTTTCTCTCTCTTTCTCTGGACAACAGACTGCAGCCACTTTGCTTTTATTGCATCGTGAATATGTTCTTTTGAAAGGTAGGCAAACACTGAAAGCCAACACAATCTTTACACAATGGATTGAACACACATACTGTAGTCTCCCCACATCAAGTAACGTGCTGTAGTGTATACTACTGTGTAATTAACAGCAAATCAATCAAATACAAATAGCTACCTTAGGTATAGTCTACATAAGTCATTTTCTGTATACTATAACATATGGTTAGTACATAGACTGCAGTAGTCTTAAAAACTCAATTAGCTGTGAAATCCAACTGGACTCTGCTAGGCCAGCCAATGCCCCCAGATATGCTCTGAGAGATTCTTAGGGAGAACACTGCTTGTTTCAACCTGGTTCAAGCAGAGGCTGGTTCTGTAAACCCTAGCAACCTCAGTTTTAAATGAAGATTTCTGGACATTTGTGTATTTTTGTGCACGATTATGTGTGTGTGCATGCATGTTTGTCTGTAATAGTTCTGGAAGCGTGACAGGTGTGGCAGGTGAAGCCGTTACCCACACAGCTGGCCATGCTGTGTCCACCTGCTCCCTCATTGGCAGGTGACGTGGTGGGGGCTGGCCGTCGCCATGGAGAACGGAAGGACAGTGACAGGGCCACCTGGCGGCATCCTGGAGGACCACAGGGAGAGCAGGAGGAGAGCGTTTAGTACCCCAGGAGTAGTGAGCTCCGTCAGCAGCACCTCATCATCACATGGGAAGACTGGCACAGGATGCAACTGATAATTACCTTAATTAATTATCTCACTAGCTTTTAAAAGCCTGCACGTTCACTATTTTTACCACAGGACTCAGTGGTTTGCAGGCCCTGCGAGTGTGTGGGTGTGTGTATGTGTGTGTGTGTGTGTATGTCTACACATGCAGTATAAGCCTCAATGGTCCAGAGTTATTTCTGTCTTGTTTGCTAGCCTTTCATTTGAACGCCTCCTCTGAACCTCCCCCTCTAATGTGTCTATACAGTAATAGCTCCTGTGATTCTTTATGCATCAGTGTGGATGTGCTGTTGTGTTTCTAATGCTACACTGAAGCCTCTAGTTATACCATGTTTGTACTGCCAGTCAGCGGCCACAACGTGACTACCAGGATCCCAGCTAGCAGGTACACATACAGGCACTCATGCACATTCACCCACTCACCCACCCACTCACCCACCCACTCACCCACCCACTCACTCACTCACTCACTCACTCACTCACTCACTCACTCACTCACTCACTCACTCACTCACTCACTCACTCACTCACTCACTCACTCACTCACTCACTCACTCACTCACTCACTCACTCACTCACTCACTCACTCACTCACTCACTCACTCACTCACTCACCCACACGTATACACGTGCACACACTCACGCACACTCAGTAGATGGCAGACAACACAAGGACCAGTGGATGACTAATGGCCTAAGCACCAGCAGTAGAGTGACGTGCATGCTGAAGAGAATGCTCCTGACTAAACAAATATCCTGAGGAGGAAGTGGCATTACCTCCTCTCATAGATACGGTATCCAAGCAGAGACATGGTGGTGTACTGCACAGGGCATTTGATCCAATCCACGTGGATGCGGGTGAAAGAGAGGCACTGGATGCACAGTGACATGTTTCTGCTGAGGGA
This sequence comes from Salvelinus alpinus, assembly GCF_045679555.1. Classification (NCBI taxonomy): domain Eukaryota; kingdom Metazoa; phylum Chordata; class Actinopteri; order Salmoniformes; family Salmonidae; genus Salvelinus; species Salvelinus alpinus. The sequence goes on along the minus strand of NC_092098.1, from coordinate 13,168,965 downwards.
GGAGGTGTCATGAGACATGGATGCATTCTAAAACTGAGGAAACCCCTGCGCGAAGCACACAGAGATTTTCCCTTTCACAAAAGAAGGCCTCACAGTGGTCGCAAAATGCATGGCATCCAATCGGATCGTTTGAGGCGTGGGATAGCGCCGATTTACTCTACAACAGCATGCCCATTGGCTCAGAGAGGAAAAGACAGCTCAATCCCACCCTGGGGGGAAGGGGGTGGTGATGGGGACACAGCATGGAGAGAGATGCAGGGGACGGCATCATAAATTGAAACGGTGTGGCAAAATACTGATCTCCACCAAAGTAACAATTAGAATGGACCAAGAAGGCATAGAAAGCAGAAAAGGGGACCGTATTAGACAGTTAAGGCTTATAATACAGTTGCCATGGAGATGAGCAAATCTCCCAAGCCTCGTCATCTCTCTGACTCCTCCCGTGAACACGGGGATAAAAATAGACGTGGGCAGAGAACAAAGAGCTATTTAAAAAAAGGAGAACTAGTTAAGAAGAAAGGATTGGGTTGAAAAGGGGGGGACACATGATGGGGGTGTGATGTGTATGGGAAGCGTGACACAGCCATGCTCTGCTTTAAAATGGTGGGTCAGATTGAGTGACAGGAGCAGCCTGATTGTCTGGGCAAGGAAATCCCATCATTACCACTTGCATTTATTAAAGCAACAGAGCCGTCTGGGTCTGGTTGGGGTAGCACTGCCTCCTGGGCCCCAGCTGGGCCCACACACACTGGGGTCTGGCTGGGGTAGCACTGCCTCCTGGGCCCCAGCTGGGCCCACACACACTGGGGTCTGGTTGGGGCAGCACTGCCTCCTGGGCCCCAGCTGGGCCCACACACACTGGGGTCTGGCTGGGGTAGCACTGCCTCCTGGGCCCCAGCTGGGCCCACACACACTGGGGTCTGGCTGGGGTAGCACTGCCTCCTGGGCCCCAGCTGGGCCCACACACACTGGGGTCTGGCTGGGGTAGCACTGCCTCCTGGGCCCCAGCTGGGCCCACACACACTGGGGTCTGGCTGGGGTAGCACTGCCTCCTGGGCCCCAGCTGGGCCCACACACACACTGGGGTCTGGCTGGGGTAGCACTGCCTCCTGGGCCCCAGCTGGGCCCACACACACTAAGATGGAAAGGTTGACTCAACCACTATATGGCACTGATATGGGTCTACACTCCTATAGCATAAACACAATCACTAAATGTATATAGTCCATAATGACTACAGTACGTAGCATACAGTCTCAAACACAGTATATAAAGGGTCATTATGCATAAGACTGTGACATAGACTGTATGAGCCTTCTTAAAGAAGTACTTAATTGATTTCAAAGTGTTTCACTGGATTTCAAAGCCTAAATCACTCTGATTCAAAGGGCAGGATGAACATCAGCAGGTTTGAGTCACTCCAGGAGTTTGGTTTGACACCCCTGGTGGTGCTTAGACTATGCTGCTGATACACACTGAGTGTACAAAGCATCAGGAACACCTTCCTAATATTGAGTTTCACCCCCTTTTGCCCTCAGAACAGCCTCAATTTGTCAGGGCATGGACTCTACAAGGTGTTGAAAGCTTTCCACAGGGATACTGGCCCATGTTGACTCCAATGCTCCCCACAGTTGTCAAGTTGGCTGGATGTCCTTTGCATGGTGAACCATCTTGATACACACAGGAAACTGTTGAGCGTGAAAAATCCAGCAGCGTTGCAGTTCTTGACACACTCAAACCGTTAAGCCTGGCACCTACTACCATACCCCATTCAAAGGCACTTAAATATTTAGTTTTGGTCATTGACCCTCTGAATGGCACACATACACAATCCATGTCTCAATTGTCTCAAGGCTTACAAATCGTAATTTAACCTGTCTCCTCTCCTTCATCTACACTGATTGACGTGGATTTAACAAGTGACATCAATAAGGGATCATAGCGTTCACCTGGATTCACCTGGTCAGTCTACGTCATGTTTCTAATGTTTTGTGTACACTCAGTGTATAGTAGGCTTACAAAGCCCTAAGATAATGCCAGAAGCACACAGAAACGCTAGCCACATTCAATTACATTTTCGGTGGTATGACTCATCAAGCACTTTTAATTTGAAATATTGAATCTAATATTCAGATTGTGAAATACAGCACTGGACAGTTCCATAAAAACATACTGTATCAGCCAGTTAGAAGTATGGCATAAAGTTGAAATCCCGCTGCCACGATGTAATATAATGTCAAATTCAGCAACATTCCCATAAAGTTCTCCTCACCCCTATGAAGCAGAATGCAGACGTGTTCATGTGAAAGGGCAGAGTCTGTGTATTCTGGGATTGGCTGGCGCTGGGGGGCTGAGGGGGACTCCTCTGAGGGCGCTGACCCACCCTCTCAGAGACACACAGAGTGGCAGCTGGCTCTGACTGACGGGACACTACTAATGGGATGCCCAAACCCCTCCACTCCTGTCCCCTTGCCTACCCACCTCCCCTCCACTCATGTACCCCTGCCTACCCCCTCTCCCTTCCATTCCTGTCCCCCTGCCTACCCCCCTTCCCTCCACTCATGTCCCCCTGCCTACCCCCTCTCCCTTCCATTCCTGTCCCCCTGCCTACCCCCCTCCCCTCCACTCATATCCCCTTGCCTACCCCCCTCCCCTCCACTCATGTCCCCTTGCCTACCCCCCTCCCCTCCACTCATGTCCCCTTGCCTACCCCCCTCCCCTTTACTCATGTCCGCCCGCCTACCCCCTCCCCTTCACTCATGTCCCCTTGCCAACCCCACTCCCCTTCACTCCTATCCCTTTGCCAACCCCCCTCCCCTTCACTCCTATCCCTTTGCCTACCCCCTCCCCTTCACTCATGTCCCCTTGCCAACCCCCCTCCCCTTCACTCCTATCCCTTTGCCTACCCCCCTCCCTTCACTCATGTTCCCTTGCTTACCCCCCTCCCTTCACTCATGTTCCCTTGCTTACCCCCCTCCCCTTCACTCATGTCCCCTTGCCAACCCTCCTCCCCTTCACTCCTATCCCTTTGCCTACCCCCTCCCCTTCACTCATGTCCCCTTGCCAACCCCCCTCCCCTTCACTCCTATCCCTTTGCCTACCCCCTACCCTTCACTCATGTCCCCTTGCCTACCCCCCTCCCTTCACTCATGTCCTCTTGCCTACCCCCCTCCCCTCCCCTCCCCTTCACTCATGTCCCTTTGCCTACCCCCTCCCCTTCACTCATGTCCCCTTGCCTACCCCCCTCCCTTCACTCATGTCCTCTTGCCTACCCCCCTCCCCTTCACTCCTATCCATTTGCCTACCCCCCCCCCCCCTTCACTCATGTCCCCTTGCCTACCCCCCTCCCCTTCACTCATGTCCCCTTGCCTACCCCCTCTGCCTTCCATTCCTGTCGCCCTCCCTACCCCCTCTGCCTTCCATTCCTGTCCCCCTCCCTACCCCCGCTACCTTCCATTCCTGTCCCCCTCTGCCTTCCATTCCTGTCCCCCTCCCTACCCCCTCTGCCTTCCATTCCTGTCCCCCTCCCTACCCCCTCTGCCTTCCATTACTGTCCCCCTCCCTACCCCCGCTACCTTCCATTCCTGTCCCCCTCTGCCTTCCATTCCTGTCCCCCTCCCTACCCCATCTCCCTTCCATTCCTGTCCCCCTGCCTACCCCCCTCCCCTCCACTCATGTCCCCTTGCCTACCCCCCTTCCCTTCACTCCTATCCCCTTTCCTCCCCCTTCCCCTTCATTCATATCCCCTTTCCTCCATCTTCCCTTCCATTCCTATCCCCTTTCCTCCCCCTTCCCTTCCCTTCCATTCCTATCCCCTTTCCTCCCCCTTCCATTCCTATCCCCTTTCCTCCCCCCTACACTCCATTCCTATCCCCTTTCCTCCCCCCTACACTCCATTCCTATCCCCTTTCCTCCCCCCTACACTCCATTCCTATCCCCTTTCCTCCACCTTCCCTTCCATTCCTGTCCCCTTTCCTCCACTTTCCCTTCCATTCCTATTCCCTTTCCTCCACCTTCCCTTCCATTCCTATCCCCTTTCCTCCCCCTTCCCTTCCATTCCTATCCCCTTTCCTCCCCCTTCCCTTCCATTCCTATTCCCTTTCCTCCACCTTCCCTTCCATTCCTATCCCCTTTCCTCCACCTTCCCTTCCATTCCTATCCCCTTTCCTCCACCTTCCCTTCCATTCCTGTCACCTTTCCTCCCCCTTCCCTTCCATTCCTGTCCCCTTTCCTCCCCCTTCCCTTCCATTCCTGTCCCCTTTCCTCCCCCTTCCCTTCCATTCCTATCCCCTTTCCTCCACATTCCCTTCCATTCCTATGCCCTTTCCTCCACTTTCTCTTCCATTCCTATTCCCTTTCCTCCACCTTCCCTTCCATTCCTATCCCCTTCCCTTCCATTCCTGTCCCCTTTCCTCCCCCCTACACTCCATTCATGTCCCACTGCCTACCTCCCTCCCCTCCCTGTGCCAACCTCTGAGCTACTGGGACTCCTGAGTTCCCCTCCTACTGCACCACAGTTTTATTTACAGGCACATCCACAATTCCCCAATAACTTTGCTTACTTCCAATACGCCACAAGGCACGACTAACACATGACCAGCTGGTAGATAGAGTATATCAGTGGGTTAATGAAGCCAGAGCTGGGGGAGAAAAAGACTTCACCGTCTAAGCTGCTATAAGTCCACCACCTCCATTTTTCACTATGCCTACTTTATTAGGAAGAGTCAGTAAGCGTGAAGAATGAATGGCACTACAGTGTATCGCCCACAGCAGCACTCAGCCAAGCACTATCTGGCTGATTATCTTGGTGTGGATCTCATGCTCTGAGGTTTGGTGTTGAATGGATTATCATCACTATTGGCAGTTGTCATTTCACTAATGCCCCCTCATTGACAATTTGAGACCAGAATTGTATGTAATTTCTATTTAATCACAAAAAAAACTGTAATTAGCAACATTTTACACACTAGATGTGTATTCGTAGTAACAAACAAATGGTTGTTTCCTCTCTTCAGAAGAGAGAAGAAAAGGCAGTGACTAACCCTTGGGGAGTGGAAACTGTAGTGTCTGTCTGTCTGTATGCTGTGATGATAAGGTATGGCTCTTCCCCAGAGCAGTAAACCTCCCCCCCCCCCCAATTCATAACGTATCCGTCTCCCCTGTAGCCTGTATGACAGCCTCTTTTCTCAGCAGCCATCACTCCCTTGTCTGCACGCCAAGTTATGATGATTATCCTGACGTGGGTGCATCTCTACTTCCTCATTCCTCCATTCTCAGGAGTCCTACTGCTGCTGCTTAGCTGAGCAGCACATCGATTAAACCTCTGCAGCACCACCTGCTGGATACTGCATTGGCAACAAAAAAACTGGAAAAAGAATCATCCAGCCTTCATGTTTCTCTGACTGCCTGTTGCCTGCAATGCCACCATGGTCCTCCGGAGGGTGTCTCAACCCTCTGTCCTCCACCCTCACCACTAGATTACATTATTTTCGTTTGAACCTGCAGACAGGCACACAGAACAGCGGGAACGTTTCCCTAGTCAGCGCCATTATTAGTGCAATGCCCCTTAAAGTGTTGTTCTGTGCTACCCAGTGGGGTGGGGTAGGGGTACACCCCCCCTCCCCCTTCCTCCTCCTCCCTTCCCCATGGGCTAGGTCCGTCTGCTGTGCGCTGCTCTGCGGCCCGTCCCGTGCACCCTGCCCTCGTGCCTTGAACCTCATGCGCACACCGCTGTCTCAGTGGATAAAGCTTGAGAACTGCAGGGCAATCCCATTGTGCTGGCTTCTGATTAGAGGTGATTTCCTCTCCACCATGGCCATGTGGTCGCAAATAACTGCAGAGAGAGAGAGCAGAAAAAGCCCAAAGCCCCACACAGAGAGAGAGATCCTTAAGTGAGAGGAGAGCGAGAGAGAAAGAGCTGAATGGACTCTAATCCCGGCCAGTGATTATTTTCACAAGGTTTCTTGACCAACAGAGGGAGAGTCTTTTTATTTATTTTTTGCATTGTGGGATGAAACAGACTCATAGTGTGCCCATAGGGGGTGTTCTACAGTATGAACACCAACACAACAGCAACATAGATAGAGTAGGATACAGAATATGAGGTCCAGGCATGGGACCATGCTGCATATTCAGGAAGTGGACTAACACCCAAATTATACAGTCCGATATTAGATATGGACATACTGATTATGAAGGAGAAAGATTTAGTCGAGTGTTTTCATTTCAAGGGATGTAACGTGACGACATAATGCCATTTAACTGCAAGCGAATAATGTTTGGGATTTAATTACAAGTTTGATGTGCAGTACCAGTCAAAAGTTTGGACCCACCTACTCATACAAGGGATGTTCTTAATTTTTTTTATTTTCTACATTGTAGAATAATAGTGAAGACATCAAAACTATGAAATAACACATATCGAATCATGTAAAAACCAAAAAAGTGTGAAACAAATCAAAATATGTTATATTTGAGATTCTTCAAAGTAGCCACCCTTTGCCTTGATGACAGCTTCGCACACTCTTGGCATTCTCTCAACCACATTCATGAGAGAGTCACCTGGAATGTATTTCAATTAACAGGTTGTCAAGACCCGGTGCGAGAAACAGTCACTAAATCGGCAGAACCCAGAAGATGAGGCAGACACAGCAGTACTAGAGATGGTGGTTTAATAAAAAATAGATAACTTCCAAAATACAAAGAAAATCCACAAAGTGGTAAAAACAGCAAGGGAAAAAACAAACCTAAAAGACTAATCCAAAATACAAAAGAACAAAACCAGAGAACCTCTGGAAAATCCAACAAGAGAAAAATATATGTTCACAACAAGGCTTGGGCTGGGGCTGGGTGCTAACATACAAACACTGAGCAAGGAACACACAGGGATTAAATACTAACAAGGGAACGACATACAGGTGCAAACAATAATAGAGCAAGGGAAAAACAAAAGGTACAAAAAAGGTGCAATGGGGACATCTAGTGACAAAAAACCAGAACAGTCCTGGCCAAAACCTGACAGAATCCCCCTCCTAGGAACGGCTCCTGACGTTCCTACCAGCCTTCTCAGGGTGGAGGGCCCTGAACTGACGAATGAGGTCAGGGTCCAGTATGTCCTTGGCAGGAACCCAGGCGCGCTCCTCGGGACCGTAGCCTTCCCAGTCCACCAGATACTGCCAGGACCGCTGCACCCGGCAGGAGTCCAGTATCCGGTGGACGGTATAAGCCGACTGGCCTCCGATGACACGGGGCGGAGGGGGAGGTCTGCCTGCCGGAATAAGGGGAGAAAAAACAACAGGTTTTAATAAAGAAATGTGAAATGTGGGATTGATTTTAAGGGATCTGGGTAAGTGCAGGCGAAAAGTAACGGGATTGACTCTCCTGGCAATCTTAAAGGGTCCGATGAATCTCTGGGACAGCTTGCGAGACTCCACCCGTAGCGGTAAGTTTTTTGTTGAGAGCCATACTCTCTGGCCGGGGTACAGGGTAGGACCGGGACGGCGACGTCTGTTGGCTTGTCGTTGGTACTGCTGAGAGGAACGCAGAAGATTAAGACGGGCCTTCTTCCACGTAAGCCGACAGCGTCTGATGAACCTCGAGGCTGAAGGCACTCTGACTTCTGCCTCCTGGTCCGGGAACAATAGAGGAGCATAGCCAAACTGACACTCGTGCGGGGATATACCAGTGGAGGAGGAGCACAAGGTGTTGTGCGCGTACTCAGCCCAAACAATGAAGGATGACCATGTGGATGGGTTGTTGGAAACCATACATCTGAGGGTGGTTTCCAGCTCCTGATTCATCCTCTCAGTTTGGCCGTTGGACTCCGGATGGTACCCTGAAGATAAACTGGCCGTGGCCCCTATGAGTTGGCAGAAGGCCTTCCAAAACCTTGAGGCGAACTGGGGACCTCTGTCGGAAACCATATCTTGCGGGATGCCAAAGACTCGGAACACATGGTTAATCACCAACTCAGCTGTTTCCTTGGCAGAAGGTAATTTGGTCAAGGGAACAAACCTGGCCGCCTTAGAAAACCTGTCGATGATGACTAGGATCGTAGTATTACCATGGGACGGAGGAAGGCCAGTAATAAAGTCCAGCGAGATATGGGACCAGGGTCGGTGGGGAATAGATAAAGGGTGAAGGAGTCCTTGAGGGCGGAGGTGAGAAGATTTGCCCTGGCAGTACACGGAACAGGCCTTGACGAAAGTGGCAACGTCTTCTTTTATGGTGGGCCACCAGAACTTACGCTGGATGAACTCCAAGGTGCGACCTACGCCCGGGTGACAGGTGAGGCGAGAGGAGTGCCCCCACAGAAGGACTTGGGACCTTGCTGCCTTGGGAACAAACAACCGATTAGCAGGACCTCCTCCAGGGCCCGGTTCGATGGCTTGAGCTTGTTTCACGGTATCCTCCACTTGCCACGAGATCGGAGCCACGATCTTAGCGGCAGGAAGAACAGTCATGTCAGTATCTTCTCGAATGGCAGGAGAGTAGACTCGTGACAAGGCATCCGGTTTGAGATTCTTCGACCCGGGTCTATAGGTGAGAATAAACTGGAATCGGCTGAAGAAAAGAGACCATCGAGCTTGTCTGGAGTTCAACCGCTTCGCCTGCTGGATATACTCCAGATTTTTGTGGTCCGTAAGCACTTGAAACGGTTGAGAAGCCCCCTCGAGCCAGTGTCTCCATTCCTTCAATGCCATCTTAACCGCTAGGAGTTCACGATCCCCCACATCGTAATTCCTCTCGGCCGGGGTAAGCCGGTGAGAGAAGAAGGCGCAAGGATGAAGCCTCTTGTCTTCACCCCTCTGAGACAGGACAGCTCCAACACCAACCTCTGATGCGTCTACCTCCACCACAAAAGGTTCATCCGCCGTCGGTAGTGTCAGGATGGGAGCAGAGAGGATGCGCTGCTTGAGTCCTTGGAAGGCCGTCTCAGCTTCTCTTCCCCACAGAAACCTTGTGTTGCCACCCTTGGTTAAAGCTGAGAGAGGGGCTGCCACCGAGCTGAAGTTCTTGATGAACTTGCGGTAGAAGTTAGTGAAGCCCAGGAAACGCTGAACTTCCTTAACGGACTTGGGGGTGGGCCAATCTGCTACCGCCCCTACCTTCTTGGGGTCCATCTGGACTCGACCGGGTTCCACTACAAATCCCAGGAACTGTACTCGAGAGGAATGGAATTCACACTTTTCCGGCTTAACGTACAAATGGCTGTCTAGGAGGCGTTTGAGCACTTGTCTGACATGCTTAGTGTGTTCTTGAAGGGAGCTCGAAAAGATGAGGATGTCATCCAAGTAAACAAACACGAAAATGTTAAGCATATCCCTAAGCACATCGTTTATGAGCGCTTGGAACACAGCCGGGGCGTTGGTCAGGCCGAAGGGCATCACCAAGTATTCGTAGTGACCAGTAGGCGTGTTGAAAGCGGTCTTCCACTCGTCACCGGGTTTGATCCGCACAAGATGGTATGCGTTCCGCAGGTCAAGCTTAGTGAAGACCACTGCTTCCTGGAGCAGCTCAAAGGCTGTGGCCATAAGGGGTAGCGGGTAGCGGTTACGGACGGTTATGGCATTAAGTCCCCGGTAGTCGATGCAAGGACGTAATCCCCCGTCTTTTTTGGCCACAAAGAAAAACCCTGCTCCCGCCGGCGAGGTGGATGGACGCATGAGGCCTGCTGCCAGAGCGTCCTTGATGTAGGTATCCATAGCAGCTCGTTCGGGAGGAGATAGGGAAAAGATCCGACCCCTGGGGGGGCAGGTGCCCGGAAACAGGTCGATGGGGCAATCGTAAGGTCTATGGGGTGGTAGTTTGGTGGCCCTCTGTTTGCTAAATACCGGTTTGAGGTCATGGTAACACTCGGGAACTCGGGACAGGTCGATGGATTCTAGAGACTCGGGAGGGGAACTCGGGGAACTTGGGAAGATACAAGTGGCTTGGCACGTAGGACCCCACTGCTTGATAGTGCCCACAGACCAGTCGATGTGAGGGTTATGGCTGTGAAGCCAGGGGTATCCAAGGACGAGAGGGAACTCGGAACACGAGGTCAGATGAAAGTTCATCACTTCCTGGTGTTGGGAAAACTGAAAGACGCAAGGGGGTAGTGACACGAGTGACAAGTCCAGATCCCAAAGGGCTTCCATCCAACGTAGTAACCCTTATGGGGTCACTTAGAGGTTCAGAGGGAACGCCATTCTCCTTCGCCCAGACACCATCCATGAAGTTACCTGCGGCTCCAGAGTCTACCAAGGCTTGAAGGGGAAGCTCGTGGTTGTCCCAGGGAAGGGTAACTGGAATGAGCAGGCGGGAGTTGGATGGATGGGAGGAGGTTATGTTTCCCGTTACAGTCCTCCCAGGCCTGCACGGGAGAGTGCGTTTTCCCTGGAGCCCGGGACACGTGGAGAGGAAATGGCCCGGTTTGCCGCAATATAGACAGCATCGCTCCCTCATCCGGCGGTCTCTCTCAGCCTGGGAGATGCGTCCAACCTGCATGGGTTCCGGTGGAGTCAGCGGGGATAAAGGTGGAGACTCGGAGCTGGGACCGATAGGAGCTAGGGTGAGATCTACGGTTGAGCTCTCTCTCTCTCAGACGCTGGTCTATGCGTGAAGCCAACTTGATCAGGGACTCGAGGTTGTCCGGTGGTTCCCGAGTGGCCAGTTCATCTTGGATGGTGTCGGAAAGACCCTTCAAAAAGCACACTGTGAGCGCCTCGTCATTCCAGCCACTCGCTGCTGCCACCGTGCGGAACTGGATGGCATAGTCCGTCACGCTGCGCCGACCTTGGCGGAGAGTCAGGAGCTGTTTGGCTGAGTCAGGACCGCTGGTAGGACCTTGAAACACTCGCTTGAATTCATCAGCAAAGGTAGAGTAGCTGGCACAGCAGGGACTTTGGGCATCCCACACAGCAGTAGCCCAGGCTAGGGCTTTTTCCGACAGCAGGGTGATGATATATGCTATCTTGGACCGGTCGGTGGGAAATGACGAGGGTTGCAGCTCGAAGGAGAGAGAACATTGGGTGAAAAACCCCTTACAACCACTCGGATCACCTGAGAACCGTTGGGGAGGCGGCAGACGAGGTTCAGCCAGGGGGTTAACTGCCACGGGCACTTGAATCTGATGAACTGGAGCAGAAGCGGTTGCAGGAGAAAGTTGATCAGAAATCTGCTTTATGGAAGTCATCATCTCCGACAGAAGTTGAGAATGTCCAGCCATTAAGGCCTCTTGCTGAACCAGAGCAGCTTCGTGACGTTGGACAGTCCCCTCGTGGTGGGACAGCATGGGAAAAAAGTCCTGGGTACTGGCTGCCTCTGGGTTCATTTTAATGGCTCAGTGTTTCTGTCAAGACCCGGTGCGAGAAACAGTCACTAAATCGGCAGAACCCAGAAGATGAGGCAGACACAGCAGTACTAGAGATGGTGGTTTAATAAAAAATAGATAACTTCCAAAATACAAAGAAAATCCACAAAGTGGTAAAAACAGCAAGGGAAAAAACAAACCTAAAAGACTAATCCAAAATACAAAAGAACAAAACCAGAGAACCTCTGGAAAATCCAACAAGAGAAAAATATATGTTCACAACAAGGCTTGGGCTGGGGCTGGGTGCTAACATACAAACACTGAGCAAGGAACACACAGGGATTAAATACTAACAAGGGAACGACATACAGGTGCAAACAATAATAGAGCAAGGGAAAAACAAAAGGTACAAAAAAGGTGCAATGGGGACATCTAGTGACAAAAAACCAGAACAGTCCTGGCCAAAACCTGACACAGGTGTGCCTTGTTAAAAGTTAATTTGTGGAGTTTCTTTCCTTCTTAATGCGTTTGAGCCAATCAGTTGTGTTGTGGCAAGGTTGGGGTGGTATACAGATGACAGCCCTATTTGGTAAAATACCAAGTCCATATTATGTTAAGAACAGCTCAGATAAGCAAAGAAAAACAACAGTCCATCATTACTTTAAAACATGAAGGTCAGTCAATCCGGAAAATGTCAAGAACTTTGAAAGTTTCTTCAAGTGTAGTCACAAAAACCATCAAGCACTATGATGAAACTGGCTCTCATGAAGACCGTCACAGGAAAGGAAGACCCAGAGTTACCTCTGCTGCAGAGGATAAGTTCATTAGAGTTAACTGCATCCCAAATAAATGCTTCACAGAGTTCAAGTAACAGGTACATCTCAACATCAACTGTTCAGAAGAGACTGCGTGAATCAAGCATTCATGGGCGAATTGCTGCAAAGAAACCACTACTAAAGGACACCAATAAGAAGAAGAGACTTGCTTGGGCCAAGAAACACGAGCAATGGACATTAGACCGGTGGAACTCTGTCCTTTGGTCTGATGAGTCCAAATTTTGAGATTTTTGGTTCCAACCGTGTCTTTGTGAGACGCAGAGTAGGTGAACGGATAGTCTCTGCATGTGTGGTTCCCACCGTGAAGCATGGAGGAGGAGGTGTGATGGTGTGGGGGTGCTTTGATAGTGACACTGTCAGTGATTTATTTAGAATTCAAGGCACACTTAACCAGCATGGATACCACAGCATTCTGCAGCGATATGCCATCCCATCTGGTTTGCGCTTAGTGGGACTATCATTTGTTTTTCAACAGTACAATGACCCAAAACAAACCTCCAGGCTGTGTAAGGGCTATTTGACCAAGGAGAGTGATGGAGTGCTGCATCAGATGACCTGGCCTCCACAATCATCAGACCTTAACCCAATGGAGATGGTTTGGGATGAGTTGGACCGCAGAGTGAAGGAAAAGCAACCAACAAGTGCTCAGCATATGTGGGAACTCCTTCAAGACTGTTGGAAAAGCATTCCTCATGAAGCTGGTTGAGAGAATGCCAAGAGTGTGTAAAGCTGTCATCAAGGCAAAGGGTGGATACTTTGAAGAATCTCAAATATAAAATATATTTTGATTTGTTTAACACCTTTTGGTTATTTTTTTGTGTTATTTCATAGTTTTGATGTCTTCACTATTATTCTACAATGTAGAAAATAGTACAAATAAAGAAAAACCCTTGAATGAGTATGTTTCTCCAAACTTTTGACTGGTACTGTACATGCATTAAAAGTATGCATCATCTAATTATATTTAAACATCGATTCTGGAAATAGTTAAGAGTAAAGCCAATGGAAACAGGTCCTGGAAATAGTATGGGGAAGCAGTCTTATGTAGCCTATAGCGTTGTAAGTAACCCTGAAGCAATATTCTTATCTTATGGAAAGAGAAACAAAAGTAGGTTACCTCTTTGTCCTGGAAGCAGAAAACAAAGTTAATATACAGTGCATACAGAAAGTATTCAGACCCCTTGACTTTTTCCACATTATTCTAAAATGGATTCAACTGTACCCCCCCCCCCCCCCATTAATCTACACACCATAATGACAAAGCAAAAACTGTTTTTTAGAAATATATACAAAAAATAAACTGAAATATCACATTTACATAAGTATTCAGACCCTTTACTCAGTACTTTTTTGCAGCACCTCTAGCAGCGATTACAGCCTTAAGTCTTATTGGGTATGATGCTACAATCGTGGCACACCTGTATTTGGGGAGTTTCTCACATTGTTCTCTGCAGATCCTCTCAAGCTCTGTCAGGGTGGATTGGGAGCGTTGCTACACAGCTATTTTCCGGTCTCTCCAGAGACATTTGACTGGGTTCAAGTCCGAGTTCTGGCTGGGTCACTCAAGGACATTCAGAGACTTGTCCCGAACTCCTGCATTGTCTTTGCTGTGTGCTTAGGGACGTTGTCCTGTTGGAAGGTGAACCTTTGCCCCAGTCTAAGGTCTTGAGTGCTCTGGAGCAGGTTTTCATCAAGGATCTCTCTGTACTTTGCTCTGTTCATCTTTCCCTCGATCCTGACTAGTCTTCCAGTCCCTGCAACTGAAAAACAGCCCCACAGCATGATGCAGCCACCACCATGCTTCACCGTAGGGATGGTGCAAGGTTTCCTCCAGATGTGACGCTTGGCATTCAGGCCAAAGAGTTCAATCTTGGTTTCATCAGACCAGAGATTCTTGTTTCTCATGGTCAGAGTCCTTTAGGTGCCTTTTGGCAAACTCCAAGGGGGCTGTCATGTGCCTTTTACTGAGGAGTGGCTTTCATCTGACCACTCTACCATAAAGGCCTGATTTGTGGAGTGCTGCAGAGATGGTTGTCCTTTTTCCCATTTCCACAGAGGAACTCTGGAGCTCTGTCAGAGTGACCATCAGGTTCTTGGTCACCTCCCTGACCAAGGCCCTTCTCCCCCGATTGCTCAGTTTGGCCTGGCGGCCAGCTCTAGGAAGAGTCTTGGTGGGACCTTATATAGACAGGTGTGTGCCTTTTCAAATCATGTCCAATCAATTGAATTTACCACTGGTGGTAAAGTTGTAGAAACATCTCAAGGAAGATCAATGGAAAAAGGATGCACCTGAGCTCAATTTCGAGTCTCATATCAAAGGGTCTGAATACTTATGCAAATAAGGTCTTTATGTTTTTTATTTCTTTTACATTTGCAAACATTTCTAATAACATGTTTTCGCCATGTCATTATGGGTTATTGTGTGAAGATTGATGAGAAAAAAAGTATTTAATCCATTTTAAAATAAGGCTGGTACGTAACAAAATGTGGAAAAAGTCAAGGGGTCTGAATACTTTGTAAATGCACTGTTTATGGACATGTTTATTGTTTATTTCTAATACCCCTCAGCATCCATCTGTCAGACAGCCCACAATAAAAGTCTGTTTCTGGGGTGAACTCCGACAAGAAATAAAAAGGATAATTGATCATGAATAAAATTAGTTTCATTTGTGGGCTTCTGGGGTGGTGCAGCGGTCTAAGGCACTGCATCGGAGTGAGGCGTCACTACAGACTCGGGTTTGAGCCCAGGCTTTGTCACAGCCGTCCGTTACCGGGAGACCCATGAGGCGGCGCACAATTGGCCCAATGTCATACGGGTGAGGGGAGGGTTTGGCCGGCTGGGATTCTCCTTGTCCCATTGTGGCGGGGCGGGCGTCTGCAAGCTGACTCCGGTCGCCCGCTCGACTGTGTTTCCTCCGACACATTGGTGCGGCTGGCTTCCGGGTTAAGCGAGCAGTGCGGCTTGGCAGGGTCACGTTTCGGGGGACGCAGGGATCTCTGCCTAGGGCTTACAGTGCTAAAACTGTCATTTTCCATAGAAGTCTCTCACAAAGAGAAAAACAGAAGAGAAAAACAGAACACTGAAAGTTTCACATCCGACTGAGTGCCTCCTAAGCATAAGTTCAATTTAAATATATTTTCCTGTCTACAATGAGAATAGTTTATTAGGAAGTGACAAACAAGCATGATAATGTACTGTAGTATAAAGAGTTCACTTTGCTCCCCTCAGAGTCAGTATGAAGCCTGTCTTAGGCGTTGTGGGACCTGACATCAGAGGGAATGTTTGAGTTGAGTATGACCTGGCTGTGGAGCTCACATCCTGTATTTCCTCCTCCTCAAAATCCAACAGCCACTTCACTAAATCTACCTGTGTACAGAACTGTAAAACTTCAAGCTACATCCCTGAGCCAGGAGATTTCTCTTTGAAGAATCCCACGTTTTGAAGTGAATGAAACAGAAAAAACAAATCCATCCAGGGGAATAAAAGTTTCTGTGAGTGGGTGCTATTTATAGGTGATTTACTTAATTTCACAGCATAGAACATTTTCTTTATATCAGGGAGGATAATTGACTCAGGCCATTTAGGCCAAGGATCGATACTTATTTGGTCATTTTGATTGCATTACTTGGCAAATTAGTGAATTTGAGCTGAATGTGCCAGCGATCAATGAAAAGCTCTGTCAATTGTCAGGAGTAACACACACACACACACACACACACACACACACACACACACACACACACACACACACACACACACACACACACACACACACACACACACACACACACACACACACACACACACACACACACACACACACACACACACACACACACACACTAAAGCTTCCTGGCTCCTCTGCAGTGCTTCCCATCTCAGCTTAGTATTCAGGCTGTATTGGCTCGCATGATTAAATTATCATGTGGGTTGAGCTCCAGCAAGACGATTGGAGATAGTGATAGTGTAGTACGGCCCGAGAAGAGGCAGAGGAGGAGGAGGAAGAAGAAGTAGAAGAGGAGTGGTAAAGTAATGTGAGAAGGAAGAAATAGGCCAAGGCTAATCCCCAACATTAGAGCCCAGCATATGATTAGGGGGAGAGGGAGAAACTGCATAACTAACTAAAATCCCATGAAGTCCTAAAAATAATAGGATATTTGTCTGTCCTTTGTGACCTTTTCCACTTTCTCAGAGAAGCGTTTATTTTGGTAAACTGCCAAACATGAAAACTTATTCAGACTAAAAGCTTACTAGGACCCACTTGTCTTAACCAATGCTTCATCAATGCTTATGGAACTATTATAACGCTCCATGATTTCAGTACGCGTTAGAGCATGCATGTACATGCATATTTATAGATTTTTTTGTTCAAAAATATATTTTACTAGGCACGTCCGTTAAGAAGATATTCTTATTTACAATGACGGCCTACCCCGGCCAAGCCCTAACCCGGACGACGCTGGGCCAATTGTGCGCCGCCCTATGGGACTCCCAATCACGGCCGGTTGTGATACAGCCCAGGATCAAACAAGGGTTTGTAGTGACGCCTCTAGCACTGAGATGCAGTGCCTTAGTCCGCTGCGCCACTCGGTTCTGTGTGTGTCTTTTAGAGTGTGTGTGCGTCTTGAGAGTGTGTGTCTGTGTGCAGATGTCTTTGTTGTGCAGTGAATGCAGAACAACAAGCCAGCAGCAAACCCAACAGGAGAAAAGCCAAAACCCAGCTATCTTGAAGGACTGCGGTATGAAATGATTTGCATAAGCCTCCTTTCATCTGAAAGCTGGGAAGAAGTTTATGAACCCCTTTATATATTTACTATTTCACTGTGCCAAAGACCTATTTTTGCTAGAATACAATAGCATCCTAGCTAAATGATTAAACCTTTTTCTGTGGCACACTAACTGAGGCAAAGGGAGTCACATTGGGCTCATGGAGCTGATTTATACCAAATTCCCAGCATCTCACAGTCCTGCTCACTTAGATCGAATGAGGAGTCCAGGCCCATTTGTCATTGTGGCTGGCCATCGCCAGGGTAAAGCACCTGTATCAGTCTGCTGAACCTGCTCATTACATTCTCCCCTATGCTGTTGATGCACACACACACACACACACACACACACACACACACACACACACACACACACACACACACACACACACACACACACACACACACACACACACACACACACACACACACACACACACACACACACACACATACACACACACACACACTTCAAAATATTCCCAATAAATGTCTAGCTCTGCTCCGCAAAGCATGTTATGGTTTTTGGCACAGGCTTGCATACGAACGGCTGAAAATTATTGATGAGGAAGTGCATGTGTTTCCCTTTGTGCTTTCTTGTGCGAACAGCGTGTGTGTGAATGTGAGTGACACAGAGAGAGAGAGAGAGAGAGAGAGAGAGAGAGAGAGAATTATGAGTGCTCCTTGGTGTAGCTCTAAACCAATAACTCTCCACCTTCACTGGTCACTGCTACAATCCATTCCCCACCCACCCAAAACCTGTTCAGGTGACTGTTGACAGAGGCTGTATTGGTCCTGTGGTTTCATATCAATACAGGAGATCCCAGAGCTGACATAAATGTGATGAGTGTATCCAGGCCTGTGTGCTTCCCCCTTAATGATGCCTTGGGGGTCCTGATGCTGAACATCCCTGTCAGCCTCTTCCTGTCTGCCACCAAGAAGATCTACCTGGGTTCCAGTCAGAGGAGGAGGCTACATACAAACCTTATTAGGCTGATTACTGCATAAGACCACACCAGTCTCACTGTAGCTCGCAGGTTGACATGAGCTGTCAAAGCAGCCCAAAAATACTGTACAGCTGCACTGACTACAGCAAATGTTGAAGAGACTGAGTGTTGCGAAAGAGATGAGACTGAATCCTTCCCACTCTCTGGGTTTGTCTGTGCCAAGCTGGCCAAGATGGCCTGATGTGGTGGGAAGGGCTGGAGGCAGAAGGAAAAGCCATAGCACAATAGCTCACCCCCACCAGCACCCTCAACGGTGCTACTGCACACTCCGCTGTGGGGCAGCTCCATTTCAAAGGACAGCAGTCTAATGCACAGAGAAGGCTCTCATGTACTGTACATGCATACACTTACTATTAGTCCCGTGCTAGCCTATATGTCCCTGCTAGAATTCAGTTTGTACAGATTCTCAATTTATAAGCCTCATCGATCTTTGTCAGCTCAGGCCATTTAAGTCCATTAAATAAGGCGTAAAAATGTACCAACTCAATTTCAACCAGATGTCAAATTGGTGCCTGAAATGTATTTCATTTAGTCATCTGGAAAGGAGGGGGGAAACAAGTCTAAAAAAATATCAATATCCATTTGTACACCCGAGGAAGGCAAGTGAGGGATAGGCCCGTTTAAACAGAGACAAATCTACAGGCTATATTCAGAAATCACAATGTTAACAGAAGATTAAGCTATTCATCAGTCCAAACGCCACACAATGCCATCACACCAGTGTCTCAGTCAGTGGTAGTCTGCATTATGAAAACCTTTGGAGAGTTTAACTTTATTTCCTTCACTATTATCTTGCTGTAAGCTTTCTGCTGTGAACTGCAGGCAATATGAAATTACCCATAAATCATGAAACGCATGAACTGAATCTGCAACAAAGGGGCAGACAATATGTATGCAATAAATATTGAATAAGGTGGGGAAAACACAAAGAAATATGGGCAGAGCGGGAAACTGGGATTGTCCAATAACTTCTATTTTAAATGTATATGAGATTAAAATAGGTTATGTGCTATGCAGCACTTGTATCCGTTAAAAAGGGACGCTTTTGAGGAAAGAAGACACGCACAATGTATTGTAATCAAATTCCTCAAACATTCAAAAGTAAGGATTGTTGCAAATAATGGTATCTACCCTACCTCTGAGGAAGTACAGTTCCCGCTCAGCCCAGTCAAAACTGTTCGCTGCTCTGGCACCCCAATGGTGGAACAAACTCCCTCACGACGCCAGGTCAGCGGAGTCAATCACCACCTTCCGGAGACACCTGAAACCCCACCTCTTTAAGGAATACCTAGGATAGGATAAAGTAATCCTTCTAACCCCCCCCCCTTAAAAGAGTTAGATGCACTATTGTAAAGTGGTTGTTCCACTGGATATCATAAGGTGAATGCACCAATTTGTAAGTCGCTCTGGATAAGAGCGTCTGCTAAATGACTTAAATGTAAATGTAAATGTAAATGTATCAATAGTGATAGAAGAAATTAAAAAATCGGAATAAAATAAAACACAATAAGCAAGCACTGGACACGTGAAATAAACAATCAAATAACGAAGGGACATATTTGTTTTGTTTCAACTTGTGACACCGTACCAGCAACAATCTTAGAAAAAAGCGTTCCAAAAGGGTTCTTTGGCTGTCCCCATAGGAGAACCCTTTTTGGTTCCATGAAGAACCCTCTTCAAAAGGTTCTCCTATGGTGACAGCTGAAGAATCCTTTTAGGTTATAGATAGCAACTAATTTTATGAGAGTGAAGGAACTAGAGGAAAATAAAATAACACTTAATTTGAACCCGCTGTCATAATACCTACATAACCCTGCCATAGGACTTACGTAACAGATGTCATTTTAGGAATCATAACAACTGATGTCATCTCAATACTGTATGGCAATGGCATGAGATTGTGAAATTACAATTCAATGTCATTTGTCATAATTTAACATCAGCTGTTATGACTCTTCATGACATCTGTTATGTCAGTCCTATGACAGTGTTATAAACTCTAAAGCATTACAATAGAGATGTCAAGTGGAGTGCAACTGAAAATAGAATTCTTACAATAGCACAATCAAGGTCAAGTTAAACTTGACCTCAACATAGCCAAATGGGTGGGAAAAGACTGCCCTCAAATCTATTTGAAAAACCAATGAGTACAGTACAAATGCAGTTAGTTTTGTCTCTAAGCTATAAAAGCATTAGCTAATTCACTATAGGTCTGTGACATGCTCTATAAACACTAACAGTCTTATTCCCCTGGCACTGTGTACAATAGATCACATCCATCTGCTAACTGAATATCGCTAGTGACACAAGCTTTGAGCCACGGACACAGGTTGGCAACTCATCATGACATGTTAGTTTAATTACATTTCAGAAAAGCCACTATGTCTTAATAATGGAGGTGTTCATTTGTGGCTTACTATATGGTAAGCACCTCTGCGGAAACTAATTCTGAAGCATGAACAGTGTGTCTTTCCTGTTCATCGCAAAGCAACCGCCATGTTCTGTACTTCTCTCTCTCTCTCTGCCACAGAGACGATGACTGACATTCCCCTTACATCACTGTGCGCTAAATGCATAAATCAATACCTTGCGTCAACTCCTTTTCAGGAAGTAAAAGAAGGCTGGACTTTGAGGGAGAGACAACAGTGTATAATGTAATGAGGGTGTGTGTCATCACGTCTATACAAGGCAATCAGCACTTTGTTTGGAACCAGTCTCTTATAAAGGCCAATGATTTATGCTCCAGCATACTGCGATTGAGTTCCCTGTGCATTTAAAAGTGGTCAGAATCAAACACGGTCTGCTTGTCTGTTAGCAGCCATCCTTCCTCCTGTCACCTGGCTCCAGCCGTAGACATGTGGTCAGCTCTGATCTCTGCCCAGAGGTGTGCAGCATGAAAAGCAGCCCAGAGAGCCCGTAGACAAACACAGGAGGAAAAGCTCCTCTGACCTTTGAGACAGCAATGTGCTCTTGAAGATTAGAGGTTTGGATCGAGTCAGTGAGTCGACTCACTTCAGAAAATGACCCAGTCATCTTAAAATCTCACTCTCATGTCACCTCAGTTGTACTATCACCTATTTGCCACACTGCTTTAAGTGGAAGACTCTGTCCGCCATTACTACCTATTGGAAGCCAATGCTATCTGCTGTCCTAGATAGATTTTCAACTTTGATTATGCTGAGAAACAAGACCAAACACATGATTAAGCCTTTCAAATCAATGTCAAGAGGAACAACTTTTATTTTTGGAAGTCTGCATCCATCTCATCCCAGTGACAATCTCTTTGATTTGCACTGGCACTGATCTTAAAAAATGATGTTTGATCAATAAAATGAGAGAGAAACAGCACATCTTGGGTGAACTTCAGCACAATCAGACTGCATAACCAAATGTAGTGCCAGGTACAATACATTTCAGAAGTAGTTGATGGGGTTCAAGGGTCTGTAGTAAAATAATGACTGGTCTAAATAAAGAGACTGGAGGCGTACAGAAATATCAACACAATAGTGCTACAATACAAGTATTTGGCTAATTAGCAAGAAAATTCAACTGAGTTACTCTTATTAAACCTAGATTCACTTATACACTCTTAGTGAAGAGACATCAAAACTATGAAATAACACATGGAATCATGTAGTAACCTAAAAAGTGTTAAACAAATCAAAATAGATTTCATATTTTAGCTTTGCACACTCTTGGCATTCTCTCAACCAGCTTCACCTGGAATGCTTTTCCAACAGTCTTGAAGGAGTTCCCACATATCCTGAGCACTTGTTGGCTGCTTTTCCTTCACTCTGTCATCCAACTCTTCCCAAACCATCTCAATTGGGTTGATGTCGGGTGATTGTGGAGGCCAGGTCATCTGATGCAGCACTCCGTCACTCTCCTTCTTGATCAAATAGCCCTTACACAGCCTAGAGGTGTGTTGGGTCATTGTCCTGTTGAAAAACAAATGATAGTCCCACTAAGCGCAAACCACATTGGATGGCGTATTGCTGCAGAATGCTGTGGTAGCCTTGCTGGTTAAGTGTGCCTTGAATTCTAAATAAATCACATGACAGTGTCATCAGCAAAGCACCCCCACACCATCACACCACTTCCTCCATGCGTCACCGTGGGAACCACACATGCGGAGATCATTCGTTCACCTGCTCTGCGTCTCACAAAGACAAGGCGGTTGGAACCAAAAATCTCAACATTTGGACTCATCAGACCAAAGGACAGAGTTCCACCGGTCTAATGTCCATTGCTCGTGTTTCTTGGCCCAAGCAAGTCTCTTCTTCTTATTGCTGTCCTTTTAGTAGTGGTTTCTTTGCAGCAATTCGCCCTTGAAGGCCTGATTCACGCAGTCTCCTCTGAACAGTTGATGTTGAGATGTGTCAGTTACTTGAAGCATTTATTTGGGCAGCAATCTGAGGTGCAGGTAACTCTAATGAACTTATCCTCTGCAGCAGTGGTAACTTTAGGTCTTCCTTTCCTGTGGCAACTGCACTTGAAGAAACGTTAAACGTTTGTGAAATTTTCCAGATTGACTGACCTTCATGTCTTACAGTAATGATGGACTGTTGTTTCTCTTTGGATATTTGAGCTGTTCTTGCCATAATATGGACTTGGTCTTTTACCAAATAGGGCTCTCTTCTGTATACCACACCTACCTTGTCACAGCACAACTGATTGGCACAAACACATTAAGAAGGAAAGAAATTCCACAAATTAACTTTTAACAAGGCACACCTGTTAATTGAAATGCATTCCATGTGACTACCTCATGAAGCTGGTTGAGAGAATGCCAAGAGCGTACAAAGCTGTCATCAAGGCAAAGGGTGGCTACTTTGAAGAATCTCAAATATAACATATATTTTGATTTGTTTAAAACTTTTTGGGTTACCACATGATTCCATATGTGTTATTTCATAATGATGATGTATTCACTATTATTCTACAATGTAGAAAATAGTAAAAATAAAGAAAAACACTTGCTTGAATGAGTAGCTGTGTCCAAACTATTGACTGGTACTGTACAGTATGTAGCCTGGTACTGTACAGTATGTAGCCTAACTGGATTTTGTGCATAATGAAGCAATATGGGACATGGGTCAGGGCAAAACATTGTCTGAGGAAAACCAATGTGCACGCCTGTTTGGACCACATGAAGTTGATGGAGAAGACATAGGCAGTGTGTGGTGGCTGCTTCTAAACTGATGATGAAAGTTAGTTAAAACCTCGTTCCCATGCCAATTGCGGATAGGCTGAAGCGTTTGGTGGTAGTTTAGCTACTTACCCCAAAACATGTTTGGCAATAGACATGTTAAAGTTGTTTTGTGACTGTTTTCCATATTGATTTAGGGAACATGTATGGTAGCAACAGTAGTTGAACATGTGCGCAAACAGTGTTTTTGGAAATACGAACCTGCTACTCTAGTTTCAGGTCGAGCATCAGTCTGCATCTAAACAGGTGAGAGAACAGAGCCTGCAACCGCCGTGAGCGGCATACCAGTGTTTATTGGTAACCAGTAGGCTACCCGGGAGCCCTCGGCGGATGTCCACTGTCACCGTGTCTACGTGATGAGGGACGACGGGTTTGAAACACACCTCTGGGGTGGGGGATCTGCTGGTAGCCAGCACCAATCTGAGAAGGGTAGAAGGAGGGGGCGGGAAGGTTAGTTTGAAGAGGGCAGGCTTTCCACGATGACAGCGCTTTCCCTCTCATAATTTCCCCGTAACAAAAAAACACTTCAAAATCCAGTGGAATAAGAATTGCCGGAGAAATCAGTTGGGCCAAAACAGCGCCTATTGACGGAAAGAAAATCAAAAGTCGGAAGAAAATAAGAGCAAGAAGAAACGTTGTTTTCTGGTGAGAATGTGTGTTTTGTGTGTGTCTGGTTGTAAATCTATTGTTGTCCAATGTTTTGTGTATGTGTCAATGAGGCATGGAACACCATTGTCGATATGATATACTGCAATGTTTCATTCACAAGCAACAACCTGCTGTTTGTGTTGTGCACATAATTGCGTTAAGGTAACAGGTCTCCCCTAGCCATAACGGCAGCGGAGAGAAGTGTAGGCTGCCTCGGCGTTGAGGTGTTTCTGATGAGAGAATGCGGTGCTATGCTATCATTAAATGAAAAAGGTGTATTTGTTTTAAGTGAGAAAATGCACATTTACCTTGCGGACAAGCCAATGTGTGATGTATTTACTCACTTACGTCGGGATATGTTGAATTGACTTAGCCTACTCAGGACACTGTATAATAACTGGCAATGCGACACCAACCCGAAGGCTGTAATGGTAGGCTACTTATCGTATTGAGAAATTAAACATATCTCTATTCTTTTCAATAGTTTTACATGTATCCAGACTTTCCAGATAGCCTTTTCCATTGTGATTTTGTCAAATTATTGGAAACAACACAGAATCACTGAACAGGTAGGAAAGACTACATAACCTTGGAATATATCGAAAATATTACTGTTATCGAGGGTTACTCAGGTGTCAGTGATTTATATTTGATCAAATTCTGCTCAATCAAACGCCATTATCAACTGGTATATTCACTGATAGGCTACTGTAATGGCATGTAAAATATAGACCATGCTCTCCAAACTGTTCACGAACGAAAGAAAATAGAAATGAATAAGTTATGTCAAAGCAGGATGAAATTGAGTCAAGAGAAGACATATCTAATTTTAATGCAACGTAGATTTTCATCAAAGCACTCTCATCAATATTTCAGGACCTACGTGCATCTGCTCACTGTGACTGAACACAAAGCTGTGCTGATTAGTTGCTTTAAAACAGGGTACAAGGCAATGATGCAGTTCATATACTGTGTGTGTGTTTGGGTTTGTGCGTGTGTGAGTGTGTGAGTGAGTGCCTGTGTGCACAGTCTACTAAAAAAGATCAAGTAAAAAATACAATATTGAATGGGTCAGAAATAGGCCTATGTGATCATTGTAGTTAAAACTAAACTGAAGCCCCCAAATTTGGTGAGTGCAGATAAAAAATCACATGAAAGATGTATAGTTACAACTTGCCAGTAAGCAAAATTACATTGAAAAGACATTGAAAATATATTTTCCAGAAGTTGACAACACATTCATTTCAGTTGCTGAATGAAAGGTTAGAATAAATATTTTCCAGATGTTGATGATGCTTAAAGTAGTCAACATACAGAATAAACCAACAGACCACTTCCACTACAATAACATTCTGAGTAACGGTTACAGATTTTCTCTTGCTATGACTGTGATATGTAGTTGTTCATCAACCTTAGTTGAATGCACTGACTGTAAGTCACTCTGGATAAGAGTGTCTGCTGAATGACCAAAATGTATATGTAAAACCAACACTTTCAAAGCATGATGGTATTATTCAAATGAGCCCCACCCCCAAACAGGTACAAATTTGGTCGGTGCAGACCAGATCCAAATCAGAACTAATCATAGACATCTAGAGAAGAATACAGCACAGTTTGGTTTAATTCAGTAGAGTACAGTTTAGTTCAGTAGAATACATTAGAGTAAAGTAGGGTACAATACAGTACACTATACTTTACTTTTCTTTACTTTACTGTACTTTAGTGTACTATACTCTTTTTTTATTTTTTTTATTTTTACCTTACTGTGTACTGTAATGTACTGTAATCTGCTGTGCTCTACTGTACTGTGCTGTCCAAACTTGTGAATCATAGATGTCTACGATTGGTTCAGATCTGTTTGGGCTAAATCAAGGCCCGGTCCAGACCAAATGTGAACATCTATGTTTGGGCCAAATGTAGGCCGGTTCGGACCGGACCAAAAATATACTTGAAATCAAGGCCGTCCGGGGGACTAAATAAATACGTCCAAAAGACGCCTCCTGACGTCAAATGCTTAGTAGATTCACCGTTTTTTTTCTAGGGGGAGGATAATGCGGGGTTTGTCTCCTGTAATGAATATGGCAGGTTAAGTGCTCTACAAAAGCAGCATAGTAAAATGGGTTGGCAGGCACTATTTCTGTCCAGCTGCAGAGCAGAACTCAGGCCTTACCTCGACCACAGGCCACCTAAGACAGAACACTGACCTCAGAGATGTGTCTGGTTCTGCAGCAGAGCAGAGGAACGGTTTCAACAGTTTGGAAAAGGCAGGGTAAAAAAAACTGTATGTCTATATACTTCTTTATTAGCTTTTCGTCCTCCACACCATTCGTATTGTCTGAAGGTTAGAGTGGACTGATGCTGTTAAAGTCCTTTCCTTATGAGGTCACAGGAAGAGGTGCTATACCTCTGACTTTAGTGGATTCGTTTACCATTCCATCTCCCATCAACTCTACTTCTTTAGGCCCCTTTGCCTGCCCGTGGTGTCTCCTCCCTGCAAAGAGGAGAAAAACCCCTGCAATGCTTCAAATACAGACCGTACATGCTTTCATTGGACACAGACTAGCCTGTGTGTCTGCGCCGCTTTCCCCTTCCATCTCTCTGTCCTGTGCTCTGCATGATACAGGGCTCACAACGAGATGACTCCCTCCCTGGACTCTGAGTGTGACCACAGGAAAAACGACTTGCCTCAGCCAGCTTCTTCATCTGCTCAGACATATGGAGCAAAGAGCCTCCGTCACAGTACACAGCTAGGCGGTCGAGGAGTGAGACATTCAGATTTACAGGTCCAGCAGGGAATATGGAACTGTATGAGGAGGACAGATTTGAGAGAACAGAGAGTGAAGGAAGTAAGCTTTTTCTCTGAGACGCAGCTACTATTCACTGCTCCCTCATGACTCAGCAAGCTTGATCCCACTGAAGTGGCATGTTTGGGAGGTCTCTGTGGAATGGTATATCTCTGGATTTTTTGGGATATGAGCAAAATAAACAGGGCACGGGGGATGAGTTAGTCGGGGTAATGAGTTAGAGCCGAGTTTCTGCTCTTTGTTTCTCCCTTTCTCTTTCTCCAAGGCGGATTCTCTATCTATGAAACTCCACCTGTAGGGAATTAGGGGGCGGAACATTGTTTGTGACCTCACAGCCTCCTACAGTGCCCACAGCATTACATTATTTAGTCTGGCATTGAACTGCGTAACCCACATAATCTAGCAGTCATGTACAATGGATCAAAAGACATCTTGACTCTTTGACACTGTTGTCATGGCACTGTTGTCATGGTACTGTAAACAACTCGTAACCACCAAATGAACAAATGAACACCGTATATTCTCTTCTCCATAGGCTCCTTTTGGAGATGGGGATGTCACTGTGCGCTTGAATCAAAATTCTGTGGCAGAGCCTAACTAGAGGGGGCAATGGTACAAAGAGAATATGATGATGATGACACTTGACAGGAGGTAAACTGGGTGAGCCCTTTCAGCATGGTGATGCTTCATCCCTCAGGTTGTGACTCATGGCAGAGGCTGAGGGGACAGATATAGTTGAAGTCAGAAGTTTACATACACCTTAACCAAATACATTTAAACTCAGTTTTTCACAGTTCCTGACATTTACTCCTAGTAAACATTCCCTGTCTTAGGTCAGTTAGGATCACCACTTTATTTTAAGAATGTGAAATGTCAGAATAATGGTAGAGAGAATGATTTATTTAAGCTTTTATTTCTTTCATCACATTCCCAGTGGTTCAGAAGTTTACGTACACTCAATTAGTATTTGGTAGCATTGCATTTAAATTGTTTAACTTGGGTCTTCCACAAGCTTCCCACAATAAGTTGGGTGAATTTTGGCCCATTCCTCCTGACAGAGCTGGTGTAACTGAGTCAGGTTTGTACACCTCCTTGCTCACACACGCTTTTTCAGTTCTGCCCACAAATGTTCTATGGGATTGAGGTCAGGGCTTTGTGATGGCCACTCCAATACCCTGACCTTGTTGTCCTTAAGCCATTTTGTCACAACTTTAGAAGTATGCTTGGGGTCATTGTCCGTTTGGAACACCCATTTGCAACCAAGCTTTAACTTCCTGACTGATGTCTTGAGATGTTGCTTCAATATATCCACATAAATTTCCCTCTCATGATGCCATCTATTTTGTGAAGTGCACCAGTCTCTCCTTCAGCAAAGCACCCCCACAACATTTTTTATTTTACCAGGCAAGTCAGTTTTGTTTAGGGACAGAACGACAGAGCTCGGGGATTCGATCTTGCAACGGCCTTTCAGGTTATGTCGATATAGGACTCGTTTTACTGTGGATATAGATACTTTTGTACATGTTTCCTCCAGTATCTTCACAAGGTCCTTTGCTGTTGTTCTGGGATTGATTTGCACTTTTTGCACCAAAGTATGTTCATCTCTAGGAGACAGAACGTGTCTCCTTCCTGAGCGGTATGATGGATGTGTGGTCCCATGGTGTTTATACTTGCATACTATTGTTTGTACAGATGAACGTGGTACCTTCAGGCATTTAGAAATTGCTCCCAAGGATGAACCAGACTTGTGGAGGTCTACCATTTGTTGGCTGATTTCTTTTGATTTTCCCATGATTTCAAGCAAAGAGGCACTGAGTTTGGAGGTAGGCCTTGAAATACATCCACAGGTACACCTCCAATTGACTCAAATGATGTCAATTAGCCTATCAGAAGCTTCTAAAGCCATGACATCATTTTCTGGAATTTTCCAAGCTGTGGAAAGGCACAGTCAACCTAGTACATGTAAACTTCTGACCCACTGGAATTGTGATACAGTGAATTATAAGTTAAATAATCTGTCTGTAAACAATTGTTGGAAAAATTACTTGTGTCATGCACGAAGTAGATGTCCTAACCGACTTGCCAAAACTATAGTTTGTTAACAAGAAATTTGTGCGGTGGTTGAAAAAAACCTAAGCCAACCTAAGTGTATGTAAACTTCTGACTTCAACTGTACATGCAGACCTGGGGACCTTTGGGGGGGATATGGGAGTGATTGAGGGGCCGGCAGGAGGAGGAGGAAGATGAGAAGCCAGCCTTCAGGCCAGTAAGACTCAAACTAGGAGGGACATAGATCAACCAGTCATTCCTTGCTTTCTGTCTCTTGTTTTGTGTGCTTCACTGCGCACACACATTGTCTAATATAGTGCAGGACATAGAAGTCACAGACAAATTAAAAGTAATTCACTTTCATTGCGTACAGTGTACAACATTAAGTTATATTTGTTTGTTTGTCTGTGCGTCTTTAATTAGCATAGAATCATAGGGCATGGTTCAGGTGTGCTAATGAGATCCATGGCATTAGGTCTCTGCTGCTGCTGTTGATATTTCAGTATGTGCAGTTTGTGTTTTCCCTGGAAGTGCTATAGCTGAATCTGCCACGTAAACACATTTTGGCACACTCCTAATGTGAAGTGTTGTGATGGCTTCAAGTTATGTTCTTTGTGTGTGTGTGTGTGTGTGTGTGTGTGTGTGTGTGTGTGTGTGTGTGTGTGTGTGTGTGTGTGTGTGTGTGTGTGTGTGTGTGTGTGTGTGTCTCCTACTAACAACTTAGTGTACATACAGTATCAGTTCAGCACTAACTAGCTAAACAGCAGGCTGAAAGAATGTTCCTATCTTTGTCTCCAGCACGATATAGATGGTCAGGGTTACTCACAGAATATTTCAGCGAAGTGTACCGTGACTCTCAAAACCAGAAGTGGAATGACAGTTTGCAAATGTAGTTCAGTCAAATAGTGGTATGCTTTTGGGATTAAGAAACAGTGATATCACGCATGGATGGCAGTACTGTCCAACACTGTACTGCCAGCATGTAGGTTTAGGCTTCTCATCAGGAGAGAAGTCCGTGCACTACAACACAGTGAGATGGTGTCCTGAAGGACACGATACGCTATAGGTGTTTTCACATAGATGGCATTGAACAGTCGATCTACAGGTTGTTTGATTTGGTGCATTTTATCAAACAGATATTGTTGAATTTTAGAAGAGAGAGAAAAGTTAAAAACAGTAGTTATGAAAATGGAGTCAAAGTCAAATATTACGGCATGATGTCACAACTTTGGCTTAATTTATCTTCTCCTGGCTTCTCTCACTCTCTCTTTCTCTCTCTCTCTCTCTCTCCCTCTCTTCCTCTGCTTCTTGTTGGCCCTAAAGTTTAAATGAGCTGGATCTGTCTTTCAGGGACGCAACATTCTAACCCACCATCCACTTTGGGCTTAAGGGCTCATCGTGCAATGATTAGTGGAGACCTGGGCCTTTTCTCCATTCAACTCTTCTCTACGTCTCTCTCTGCACGCCTGTGGTCACAGTACATCTTGTTAACCAAGAGCCGACAAGTTCAGCCTCATAATTCGGATCTTCCAACTACGGGAAAGTGATTAAACCGAGTTCACTTCTTCTTCAACTCTTATTTTCTCTCTTACAGACAGAGGAGTCAATTTGTCGGTATGATTTATTAATCCACATCAGTTTCATCATTTAAATCTCATGCTATGAGGAGAGCTTAGTGGGGGCACTCTGAGTCTAATTTCAAACGGTCTGCCAGAATGGTGCCACAAGCTGCCTAACACAAATGAACAAACTTTGAAAAGACAGAAAGTGATCAAATTAGAGATATTAAATAGACATCGATATTATCAGTTGAGAGAAAACGGCAGGTGGGCCTTATTCAAGTGAGATATGTTCTGATTAGAACTTGGAGCAGCATTCTTTCCAATCCTTAAGTTGTTACTTAAAGTGGGGGCAGCAATGAGAGCAAAGGTCTAGAGAGAGTACCTGTCATGTTCCTTTATAGGGCATCTCAGTGACAGTAGTAATACGTTGTGACGTGTTGGGGCAGGTGATTGATGGTATTGATAGGCTGGGAGTCCCACCAGAGCCTAAGCAGCTTGTCTCATACTCTCCCCATTGGTGTCTCCTGCTCATCCATAAGACCTGGCCATGACAGTTCTGGAACGGAATGAGGACTGTTGCTGTATGCTCTCTAGCTCCCTAGTTCCCTAGATCCCCTCTCTCTCCTCCTCCCCCCTCCTCCTCCTTGTCCCCTCCATCCCTCCCTCTAGGTCTGTCTCTCCTAGTTCCATTTCAACCTAACTCACTATGTTTTCTATGGCTTTAAATGTTGTATGGCTACAGTATAGCCTGACATGCTCTGATTTCTAAATCAGCATGTACACTACTGTTCAAAAGTTTGGGGTCACTTAGAAATGTCCTTGTTTTGTAAAGAAAAGCAAATTTTTTGTTCATTAAAATAACATCACATTGATCAGAAATACAGTGTAGACATTGTTAATGTTGTAAATTACTATTGTAGCTGGAAACGGCAGATTTTTGATGGAATATCTACATAGGCGTACAGAGGCCTATTATCAGCAACCATCACTTCTATGTTCCAATGGCACGTTGTGTTAGCTAATCCAAGTTCATAATTTTAAAAGGCTATTGATCATTAGAAAACCCTTTTGCAATTTTGTTAGTGTTGGTCAATTTCTTCAACAGATGATCAGGTCTATATAATTATCAAACGTATATATTGGTAGTAGAAAGAAAACACAGACTCTTTGTTTAGGTATTAAAAATTCTCCTTTAGTAATACAATTGTAGGCAGAAGTTGGTACAGAGTACAGTATATGATAGCTCTCCCCAGGTTCTGCAAGGGGTCTAAGACAACCTGCAACTTATAAACTCAACAAAAAAAGAAGCTTCCTCTCACTGTCAACTGCGTTTATTTTCAGCAAACGTAACATGTGTAAATATTTGTATGAACATAACAAGATTCAACAACTGAGACATAAACTGAACAAGTTCCACAGACATGTGACTGACAAAAATTGAATAATGTGTCCCTGAACACAGGGGGGATCAAAATCAAAAGTAACAGTCAGTATCTGGTGTGGCCACCAGCTGCATTAAGTACTGTATTGCATCTCCTCCTCATGGACTGCACCAGATTAGCCAGTTCTTGCTGTGAGATGTTACCCCACTCTTCCACCATGGCACCTGCAAGTTTCCGGACATTTCTGGGGGGAATGGCCCTAGCCCTCACCCCCCGATCCAACAGGTCCCAGACGTGCTCAATGGGATTGAGATCCGGGCTCTTCGCTGGCAATGGCAGAACACTGACATTCCTGTCATGCAGAAAATCACTCAGAACGAGCAGTATGGCTGGTGGCATTGTCATGCTGGAGGGTCATGTCAGGTTGAGCCTGCAGGAGGGTACCACATGAGGGAGGAGGATGTCTTCCCTGTAACGCACAGCATTGAGATTGCCTGCAATGATAACAAGCTCAGTCCGATGATGCTGTGACACACCGGCCAGACCATGACGGACCCTCCATCTCCAAATCGATCCCGCTCCAGAGTATAGGCCTCGGTGTAACGCTCATTCCTTCGACGATAAACGCGAATCCGATCATCACTCCTGGTGAGACAAAACTGTGACTCGTCACTGAAGAGCACTTTTTGCCGGTCCTGTCTGGTCCAGCGACGGTGGGTTTGTGCCCATAGGCTACGTTGTTGCCGGTGATGTCTGGTGAGGACCTGCCTTACAAAAGGCCTACAAGCCCTCAGTCCAGCTTCTCTCAGCCTATTGCGGACACTCTGAGCACACATTCCTGGTGTAACTCGGGCAGTTGTTGTTGCCATCCTGTACCTGTCCCGCAGGTGTGATGTTCGGATGTACCGATCCTGTGCAGGTGTTGTTACACGTGGTCTGCCACTGCGAGGATGATCAGCTGTCCGTCCTGTCTCCCTGTAGTGCTGTCTTAGGCGTCTCACAGTACGGACATTGCAATTTTTTGCCCTGGCCTCCTTGCAGCATGCCTAAGGCACGTTCACGCAGATGAGCAGGGACCCTGGGCATCTTTCTTTTGGTGTTTTTCAGAGTCAGTAGAAAGGCCTCTTTAGTGTCATAAGTTTTCATAACTGTGATCTTAATTGCCTACCGTCTGTAAGCTGTTAGTGTCTTAACAACCGTTCCACAGGTGCATGTTCATTAATTGTTTATGGTTCATTGAACAAGCATGGGAAACAGTGTTTAAACCCTTTACAATGAAGATCTGTGAAGTTATTTGGATTTTTACGAATTATCTTTGAAAGACAGGGTCCTGAAAAAGGGTTGTTTCTTTTTTTGCTGAGTTTATAGCTCAAAAGCATGCTCGACTGTTCCTTTAAATTGCAAAATTAAAAATCAATTTTGGACTGGCCAGTGTATATATTTTCAAATACATGCAAATTAAAACTTACTTATCATGAAGGTTTGATTTCAAATAATTTGGCCATCAGAGCATCCTCGAGCTAATCTTATTTGAGTCAGAAAAGGATGTTCATATGATAGGTAAGCTATATAAGAGAGAGCCTTTCCAAAATACAATCACTTAGAAAAATATATAAACTATTGGAACCAAGACTTAAAAAGAACTGATGTTGGCACAAGAATGTAGGAGCATAACTAACGGAATTACAATGAATAAAAAAGTATGCTTAATCCAGTATAAACTAATACATAGAATGTATTGTACAAGAGACAAAATTCACAAATTCTACAGCACAACAGCAGAGTCTTAAGTGTAAATTGAATAATGACTCAATAATCCATACTTTCTGGGAATGCTTTAAAGTCCAAAAGTTAAGGGCAGAGCTAGGAAGTTGGCTGTCAGAAGTATTACAATGTAGACTGATTAAAAGTATGTTTGTCTGAATATTTCAAGACATGGGGATGTAGTGAGATTGTCACGCCCTGATCTGTTTCACCTGTTCCTGTGATTGTCTCCACCCCCTCCAAGTGTCGCTTATTTTCCCCAGTGTATTTATCCCTCTGTTTCCTGTCTCTCTGTGCCAGTTCATCTTGTATGTTTAGTCAAGTCAACCAGTGTGTTTTTCCTGTGCTCCTTTTCTATTCTCTTTTTATAATCCTCCCGGTACTAACCCCTGACTGACTCTGGACTACTTTCCTGCCTGCCCTGACCTTGATTCTGCCTGCTCTTCGCTACCCATTGGACTCTGATCTGGTTTTGACCTTTTTGCCTGTCCACGACCATTCTCTTGCCTACCACTTTGGATTAATAAACATAAACCATCTGCCTCCTGTGTCTGCTTCTGGGTCTCGCCTTGATAGAGATACCCAATTGGCTGGACGATTCTCTTCTCATCAATCAATCTGCCATCATTAACACAATGGAAAAATTTTAGGATTTATTACTGAAATATTGAAATAGCATGGGTGATCGAGAAAAACGAATTGGTACAATTTAAGGTCATGTGGAAAACAATTATGCAGGCAATAGGGATGGAGGTGTGAGCATGCGTGTCTGGGCAGAGGAGATGTAGTTATTGTTTGTGTGTATGATTCTATTTGGTGTGAAAGAAAAGGAAAACACAAATAATTGTAAAAAATTAGCAAGTTATGACCATTCTAGTTTTTATTGCCAGGTCTCAATGGGTCTGGTGTCAGCCTTACAGACCAAGTAGCAGAACATCCAGTACAGTAATTGCCCCTCTCTAGTGAGGCTCTGCTCTGTTTGCCACGTTATGTTACACCACCAGTTTTGTTGAGGCTGTCCTCTGAGGACGCCTGATGGAGTGAGCATTTCATAAATGTGCTTGTTGACATTTGAGGCGAGGAGCATTAACCCACAGCCCCCCCCCCCCCCCCCTCCCTCCCAGCCTCTTGCCCCCAATCCGTTGTGTTGTCATCCCCTTGAAGGCAGGCGCTGCCCAGAGCTGCAGTTAAAGTTGCTGATGCTGCAGGTTAATGTAAAGGCAAGCTGCAAAATGGAAATGGCATTCCACTATGTACATTTGCGTCTGTTTTATTAAAGTGTTGCCCCTGGAGACCTTTGCCTCATGTTTCCCTCTTTTTAATGGGATTGCAGTTCTTTGCCTCAACGTGAGTGTTGTAAGGCTCTCTTCACCTCTAGCGTGATGTGAATTGAGTGGGTGTTTGGACGTTCGATTAACCATCAAAGGGCTAACAAACGACTCAGCTCCTGTATATTTCAAGACTACCATTCATTTGAGTTGGGTTGTCTCAGTTGAAGAACTGTATCCTTTTTTTTCGCAGGCCAGGAACAAAATGTATAATGTGTTTCATGTTTCATGTAAATACATGCTCAGGCATATCACTCCAACAATATGGCTAGTTAGTCACATCAGTTTATCACTCCTCATTACCCTTTACATGTACCGACATCCCCTATTAGGCAACATGCTTTTACAGTATTCCTTACTCATGTGAGATAATAGAAAATCTATAAATCAAAGCATCAATAAATACATTAAGTGTTGATGTAGCAGTGTCGTCTGTGGTATGCTTGGCTAGTAATGTTCTGATGGAATGAAGCTATTTGGATTAGCTGGGAGAGCAACCTGGTCTCAGAGCATTTCCCATTATTCTGTACGTAAATCCGAGACAGTCCATTTAGTATGATATGTTACGTTTGTTATGGTTACAAAAGACAGATAGTTACTTAAGTAGGGCGGTTGTTCTGGGTGGATGGGTAGGCTTATAACGCAAATGTCTAGCAACCCAAAGTTTGTGAGTTTGAATCTCGTCACGGACAACTTTAGCATTTTAGCTAATTGGCATCTTTTCAACTACTTTTTAGCTACTTTGCAACTACTTAGCATGTTAGCTAACCCTAACCTTAACCCTTTAACCTAACTCCTAAACTTAACCCTAATCCCTAGCCTAGCTAATGTTAACGAGCTAGATAGCATTAGCCACCTAGCTAGAATTCGTAACATATCATATGTTTTGCAAATTCGTAACATATTGTACATTTTACAAATTCGTACAGATTGTATGTTTTGCAAATTCGGAACGTATTGTAAGTTTTGCAAATTGATAACATAGACCATATTTCATAACATATTGTACGTTTTGCA
Organism: Salvelinus alpinus; assembly: GCF_045679555.1. Classification (NCBI taxonomy): domain Eukaryota; kingdom Metazoa; phylum Chordata; class Actinopteri; order Salmoniformes; family Salmonidae; genus Salvelinus; species Salvelinus alpinus. The sequence goes on along the minus strand of NC_092098.1, from coordinate 13,133,299 downwards.
AATTCGTAACATATAATCCGAATTGTAATTTGTCACATATAATACGAAATGGGTGACGGACATCCACAAATTAATACATACAGTACCATACGAAATGTAACATATCATACTATATGAATGGAGTGTCTCGGATTTACGTACAGAATAATATTCAATGCTCTGAGACCAGGTTGGGGGGAGGAATGCTGCAGTTGGAACACAATGAGGGGAATGCTAGTCTAGTGCTGCTGAAGTATGATCCATTAGGTACTTAGGCACTGAAAACGCTACTTATAATGAGATTTTTTTATTCTCCTTCCTGTCCTTGTCTTGAGCAAACAGAGCAATTTCTGATTCCTCCTTAGTACCCCAAGGCTTTTCTCCATCTCTCTGTCTAAGAACTCTTACAAAGGAAACTGTAAAATGTTATAGGAATGTCGTCTTGGGAAGATATTGCACCTTACTGCAGAGAATCATTACTTTACCATAAAGGATCGCTTTTTTTCTATAATGTCTCTGCACTGCAGTGTGGATCTCTTCAATAGTGTTTCATCCACCATATCTGTGTTAGTAGGACAGACTGATAGTGTATGTAAATCCCCAGTATTAGTGTCTCCAGTGAGCGGAGATGTAAACCATAGCAGGTACTGTGGTGGAATTATCCCCACCTTCCCTCTCATCTCCTGTTCACAACAACAACTATCATTGGCCTAATCATTCATTGCTTGTTTTTCTCATGCTGTTGGAGGTGAGAATGCATAATTTGGGGTTGTTCAATTTCCTTCTTTCCTCTGAATCACATGATTCTATTGTGCGATGTTTGCTTTGGCCCATTTACTCCATCGTGTCTAAATAGTGTGAGTTAGAGACTGCTGTCTCAATATGTTCGCCGATTTAAGTTAAGACAATCAGAACAGTAACATGGAAAAGTCAAGGATTTTAACATGGACACATTACCCAAGTAGTGGAAAAGGTGGGCTGAATACATGGTGTAACATAGCATTAGGTAATACAACATAGCTGGTGGTGTGCTAAAGAAGCCATTGGTCTTTGGCGAGAACCCTTAATGCTCGGAGACAGATTTTGCCTGGGAGGCAGCCTCCTATCCCACATGTAACATCTGCTTTCCAATGGAATGGGGAAAGTATGTTTTTAATTTACTGTTGTAATGATCTGTGCCATCGCTGTTGCATTATCCTGCAGGTCTCTAGAAAGACTAATTGTACAGTCACACTCATTTGCATAATGATTCTGAAAGTATGTTATCTTCACAAATCTAGCTATTTAGCTGAGTAACGGTGTGTGTGGAGGCTTGAGATGTGTATCTGGAGAGATGCACAGGGTGTGATTTCAATATGGTACACAATATTGGAGCCCTTGCCATTATTCTATTGCCCCTTATGAGTGCCTGTATGAGGTTATTCCAAATAGTTAAATGTCTTATCTATCTCGTACCGGTAAGTACCTATTTGAAGGCTAAATGTCTGCTATGTAATTCCAGTTTGTATCACAGCTATCAGATTATGACTAGTGGGTTGTGCTATATTGTGAAATATATATTTATGTATGGCATTTTCCCCACTTATGCCCTTTTTGGAAATGCATAACTGGATTGTGTTCACATTCCATGTATTAGTTTTATGGGAATTGTTGTATCTGCAGAGCCGTTCATTTCTGTATTGTACAGTTTGCAAATTTTGATAAATGGGTGTCAAATATTGCAGAACAAGCAATATCTCAGAAGAAATTGCCAAATCATGCTTTATTTGAACAAATGTGGGTGGGCAATAGAGATCTTGCCCTTTCCCAAGTTGACAGTTGTAGAAAAATTAACTTTCAATGGTTTTCTGAAAATATATCTTGAGTCCATGTTATTTGTTAATGATGTTAAGTCAAACACAAGATGTTTCTCTGACATGACTCCTCCTCATCACACGTGTCTAGCCCGCCCTGTTCCCACTGCAGTATCCCATATGCTTATCACATTCATATGAAAGCCAAGGTATTTTTGCTCCGCCTCAGTCACTAACCATGCCTTTTTCATGCCTGTTTTTACCCAGTCATTCTTGCTCATGGAGATGATACAGTATATACTTAATTGGCAGACACCTCTTTCTGCCCCCTGTCACGGTCTAGCCCGTCATCCTGTAGTAGAGGCTTTAGAGGAGCCAGGCTGTTAAGAGGCCTTGTTGACCTTGCCTATTCAGCCATTAATGTCAGTTTGATCTCTGCTGTCTGCTCCTGGAGTGCTGCAACTACAGCACTGATATCACACCAATAAAAAGCTTAATTAAGTTGTCTCACCTTGCAGTCAGAAGTGACAAAATGTTTTTCCCTTCTGATTTACCTGGCCTGTCAGTCACCGGTGCCTCCCACTAGTGGGCTCCACTCCTGTATGTCCTGGACTGTTAGATTTAGGGGTTGCAAAGACAAAGCTGTCAAATCGTTAGTGCCCTCTCAGCCACCCCCCCAGTCTGTGTGTAAACAGGAGTAGACCGCCCAGGCTGAGGACACCATACACTGTAAAAAAATATTTGTTGAGTCAACTTAAAAAAGTTTGTAACCTGGCTGCTTTAAATTTGCAAATCAAATACAATTCGGATTTCGTGTAGAGTTAGCATAACCTAAAGTTACTTCAACCTAGTAAAGTAAGTGGAACTGACAAATTTGGATTGAATAACTTGTTGAGTGAACTTTATATTTTTCGTTAAATCAATGTGCTTCAACTGATTTTCCAGAGATCAAACTGACATTAACTCTAGACCACCTTTACTCCACACACAGAGATGTGTACAAAGCTCTCCCTCGCCCTTCATTTGGCAAATCTGATCATAATTCTATCTTCCTGATTCCTGCTTACAAGCAAAAACTAAAGCAGGAAGCACCAGTGACTCGGTCAATAAGAAAGTGGTCAGATGAAGCAAATGCAAAGCTACAGGACTGTTTTGCTAGCACAGACTGGAATATGTTCTGGGATTCTTCCGATTGTATTGAGGAGTACACCACATCAGTCACTGGCTTCATCAATAAGTGCATCGATGGCGTCGTCCCCACAGTGACCATATGTACATACCCCAACCAGAAGCCATGGATAACAGGCAACATCCGCACTGAGCTAAAGGGTAGAACTGCCTCTTTCAAGGAGCGGGACTCTAACCCGGATGCTTATAAGAAATCCCGCTATGGCCTCCGACGAACCATCAAACAGGCAACGCGTCAATACAGGACTAAGATTGAATTGTACTAAAACCGGCTCCGACACTCGTCGGATGTGGCAGGGCTTGCAAACTATTACAGGCTACAAAGGGAAGCACGGCTGCAAGCTGCCCAGTGACACGAGCCTACCAGATTAGCTAAATTACTTCTATGCTAGCTTCGAGGCAAGTAACACTGAAGCATGCATGAGAGCATCAACTGTTCCAGACGACTGTGGGACTACGCTCTCCGTAGCTGATGTGAGTAAGACCTTTTAACAGGTCAACAATCACAAGGCCGTAGGGCCAGACGGATTACCAGGACGTGTACTCCGAGCATGCGCTGACCAACTGGCAAGTGTCTTCACTGACATTTTCAACCGGTCCCTGACTGAGTGTAATACCAACATGTTTCAAGCAGACTACCATAGTCCCTGTGCCCAAGAACACTAAGGTAACCTGCCCAAATGACTACCGACACGTAGCACTCACGTCTGTAGCCATGAAGTGCTTTGAAAGGCTGGTCATGGCTCACATCAACACCATTATCCCAGAAATCCTAGACCCACTCCAATCTACACAGCACCCCAACAAATCCACAGATGATGCAATCTCTATTGCACTCAACACTGCCCTTTCCCACCTGGACAAAAGGAACACCTATGTGAGAATGCTATTCATTGACTACAGCTCAGTGTTCAACACCATAGTGCCCTCAAAGCTCATCACTAAGCTAAGGACCAACCCTGAGACTAAACACCTCCCTCTGCAACTGGATCCTGGACTTCCTGACGGGCCACCCCCAGGTGTTAAGGGTAGGTAACAACACATCCGCCACGCTGATCCTCAACACAGGGGCCCCTCAGGGGTGTGTGCTCAGTCCCCTCCTGTACTCCCTGTTTACAACATGACTGCATGGCCAGGCACGACTACAACACCAGAATCAAGTTTGCAGATGACACAACAGTGGTAGGCCTGATCATCAACAACAATGAGACAGCCTATAGGGAGGAGGTCAGAGACCTGGCCGTGTGGTGCCAGGACAACAACCTCTCCCTCAACGTGATCAAGACAAAGTAGATGATTGTGGACTACAGGAAAAGGAGGACAGAGCACGCCCCCATTCTCATCGACGGGGCTGCAGTGGAGCAGGTTGAGAGCTTCAAGTTCCTTGGTGTCCACATCAACAACAAACTATCATGGTCCAAAACACTAAGACAGTCGTAAAGAGGGCACCACAAAGCCTATTCCCCCTCGGGAGACTGAAAAGATTTGGCATGGGTCCTCAGATCCTCAAAAGTTCTACAGCTGCACCATCAAGAGCATCCTGACTGGTTGCATCACTGCCTGGTATGGCAACTGCTCAGCCTCCAACCGCAAGGCACTACAGAGGGTAGTGCTTACAGCCCAGTACATCATTGGGGCCAAGCTTCCTGCCATCCAGGACCTCTATATCAGGCAGTGTCAGGAAGGCCGTAAAAACTGTCAAAGACTCCAGCCACCCTAGTCATGGACTGTTCTCTTTGCTACCGCATGGCAAGCGGTACCGGAGTGCCAAGTCTAGGTCCAAAAGGCTTCTTAACAGCTTCTACCCCCAAGCCATAAGACTCCTGAACAGCTAATCAAAGGGCTACACAGACCCCTATTTTACGCTGCTGCTACTCTCTGTTTATTGTCTATGCATAGTCACTTTAACTCTACCTACATGTACATTTTACAATTACCTTGACTAACCGGTGCCCCTGCACATTGACTCTGTACCGGTATGCCCTGTATATTGTCTCGCTATTGTTATTTTACTGCTGCTGTTTAATTATTTAATACTTTTATTTTAAATGTTTTACTTTTCTATTTTTTACTTTTTCTTAACTTCTTAAAGCATTGTTGGTTAAGTAAGTAAGCATTTCACTGTAACGTCTACACCTGTTGTATTCGGCGCATGTAACAAATACAATTTGATTTGATTTGAACAAAGCTACTCAAGATGTTTGGACAAATGACCAAGTGGAGAGGACAACTATTTGATAGTCATGAAAACAAAACTATTAGTTGTTTTAACCCTCCGAAGTAATCTGGCTGCCCTAACATTTTAAGTTTTGTCAACTTCCTATACAGTTGAAACAACTACTATGAAAATTACACATTTCTGAACTGACTAACATGCTGGCCAGGCCGCTCACGGGAGTGCGTGTGGCATCGCTCGCATGTTGATTTTGTACACCCACACCAGACGTGATCAGGACACACAGGTTGAAATATCAAATCGAACTCTGAACCAACTATATTAATTTGCGGACAGGTCGAAAAGCATGAAACATTTATGGCAATTTAGCTAGCTAGCTTGCTGTTGCTAACTAATTTGTCCTGGGATATAAATATTGGGTTGTTATTTTACCTGAAATGCACAAGGTCCTCTACTCTGACAATTAATCCACAGATAAAAGCGTAAACCGAGTTTATTTCTAGCAATCTCTCCTCCTTCAGGCTTCTTCTTCTTCTTTGGACTTTATATGGCAGTTGAAAACTAACTTTAAGGTGCATTACCACTAACGACTGGAGTGTAGACTTCAGCTCATCTTTCAATCATCCATGTGGGTATATGCTCCTAAAAACCAATGAGGAGATGGGAGAGGCGGGACTTGCAGCGCGTCAAGCTTCACAAAAAGAACCAAGTTCTATTTTAGCGCCTGGCAAAGCAGACGCTCGTTGACGCGCACAAGCAGTGTTGGCGCAATGATTAAATAACATGTACAGTGGGGAGAACAAGTATTTGATACACTGACAATTTTGCAGGTTTTCCTACTTACAAAGCATGTAGAGGTCTGTAATTTTTATCATAGGTACACTTCAACTGTGAGAGAGGGAATCTAAAACAAAAATCCAGAAAATCACATTGTATGATTTTTAATTAATTAATTTGCATTTTATTGCATGACATAAGTATTTGATACATCAGAAAAGCAGAACTGAATATTTGGTACAGAAACCTTAGTTTGCAATTACAGAGATCATACGTTTCCTGTAGTTCTTGACCAGGTTTGCACACACTGCAGCAGGGATTTTGGCCCACTCCTCCATACAGACCTTCTCCAGATCCTTCAGGTTTCGGGGCTGTCGCTGGGCAATACGGACTTTCGGCTCCCTCCAAAGATTTTCTATTGGGTTCAGGTCTGGAGACTGGCTAGGCCACTCCAGGACCTTGAGATGCTTCTTACGGAGCCACTCCTTAGTTGCCCTGGCTGTGTGTTTCGGGTCGTTGTCATGCTGGAAGACCCAGCCACGACCCATCTTCAATGCTCTTACTGAGGGAAGGAGGTTGTTGGTCAAGATCTCGCGATACATGGCCCCATCCATCCTCCCTTCAATACGGTGCAGTCGTCCTGTCCCCTTTGCAGAAAAGCATCCCCAAAGAATGATGTTTCCACCTCCATGCTTCACGGTTGGGATGGTGTTCTTGGGGTTGTACTCATCCTTCTATTCCTCCAAACACGGCGAGTGGAGTTTAGAGCAAAAAGCTCTATTTTTGTCTCATCAGACCACATGACCTTCTCCCATTCCTCCTCTGGATCATCCAGATGGTCATTGGCAAACTTCAGACGGGCCTGGACATGCGCTGGCTTGAGCAGGGGGACCTTGCGTGCGCTGCAGGATTTTAATCCATGACGGCGTAGTGTGTTACTAATGGTTTTCTTTGAGACTGTGGTCCCAGCTCTCTTCAGGTCATTGACCAGGTCCTGCCGTGTAGTTCTGGGCTGATCCCTCACATTCCTCATGATCATTGATGCCCCACGAGGTGAGATCTTGCATGGAGCCCCAGACCGAGGGTGATTGACCGTCATCTTGAACTTCTTCCATTTTCTAATAATTGTGCCAACAGTTGTTGCCTTCTCACCAAGCTGCTTGGCTATTGTCCTGTAGCCCATCCCAGCCTTGTACAGGTCTACAATTTATCCCTGATGTCCTTACACAGCTCTCTGGTCTTGGCCATTGTGGAGAGGTTGGAGTCTGTTTGATTGAGTGTGTGGACAGGTGTCTTTTATACAAGTAATGAGTTCAAACAGGTGCAGTTAATACAGGTAATTACATTACATTTAAGTCATTTAGCAGACGCTCTTATCCAGAGCGACTTACAAATTGGTGCATTCACCTTATGATATCCAGTGGAACAACCACTTTACAATAGTGCATCTAACTCTTTTAAGGGGGGGGGGTTAGAAGGATTACTTTATCCTATCCTAGGTATTCCTTAAAGAGGTGGGGTTTCAGGTGTCTCCGGAAGGTGGTGATTGACTCCGCTGACCTGGCGTCGTGAGGGAGGTAATGAGTGGAGAACAGGAGGGCTTCTTAAAGAAAAACTAACAGGTCTGTGAGAGCCGGAATTCTTACTGGTTGGTAGGTGATCAAATACTTATGTCATGCAATAAAATGCAAATTAATTACTTAAAAATCATACAATGTGATTTTCTGGATTTTTGTTTTAGATTCCGTCTCTCACAGTTGAAGTGTACCTATGATAAAAATGACAGACCTCTACATGCTTTGTAAGTAGGAAAACCTGCAAAATCGGCAGTGTATCAAATACTTGTTCTCCCCACTGTATGTGTACATTTACCACACGCGAGCATTGTGGTCAGCATGTAAGTCTTTGAAATTATATAAAGCAGATTTCAATAGGTAAAATTGTGCTCCCATCTGTTTCTTGCTCATGTGTGAGCATTTTTGCCAGATTCCAAAGTGACAGTGTACTCAGTAATATCAACCAACCAACAGACCACTTTAACTACATTTTCCGTAACGGTTACAGAAACCTTTTACTTTTTACTATTTACACGTGGTTGTTTATCTACCGTTGTTGAATGGGCTAATTAAAGTCACGTTGGATAAAAGTGTCTGCTAAATGACTAAATGTAAATGTAAAAATGGACGGTTGCAAAGCATGCTGGGTAATGTTCTAATGAGCTCTGCTCCCCCCAAAAAGTTATCTGAACTTGATTAAAAAATAAATAAAAAATACAGCTGTTATGTTGTTTCAGTTGATTTTACTTTTTGGTTTTGAATTTCTAAGTTTAGTAAACATGTTGATCTTTGTTGATTCTACTTGATTTCATTAGTTATGACAATTATATTAACTTGACATTTTTTGTCAATGCAGCGGTTATGTTGCTTCAGTTGATTTAATTTCATGGTTGTATACACTACCGGTCAAAAGTTTTAGAACACCTACTCAATCAAGGGTTTTTATTTATTTTTACTATTTTAGTCACCTGGAATGCATTTCAATTAACAGGTGTTCCTTCTTAATGCGTTTGAGCCAATCAGTTGTGTTGTGACAAGGTAGGGGGGTATACTTGTTAGTGTGTGCTATCGGTCTCCTAAGCAGAATCATTTCTATGATTTACTTGAATCGAATTGCTGTGATCCCAATGTATTTGCTGATAGAGAATGTATTCTGCTTGGCGATTTTAATACAACTGTGCAGTTATCACCCAAGAAAAGTACACTAGTAAATGCCCTGTATAACTTTAATCAGTTATTTGGACTAAAACAACTGATTGTTGAGCCAACCCGGGTGTATTCTTTATGAACTACAATCTGGCTTTAGAACAGATCATTCCACTGATACTTGCCTTATCTACCTTTTTGACCACATCAAGCAGGAACGTGAGAAGGGGAACTATACAGATATGGTCATGTTAGACTTGCAGAAAGCTTTTGACACTGTGGACCATGATATTCTCCTGATGAAACTGAAATGCATGGGTCTAAATGTTTTAGCAGTGCATTGGTTTTGGTCTTATCTGACCAACAGAACACAAGTATGTAATGTTGGTGATGTTCTGTCAGAGGCCAAAGAAATATCCTGTGGAGTACCGCAGGGATCCATTTTAGGGCCTCTCTTATTTCTTATATACGTTGATGATAGGCCAGATACAGTAAAGTGCAAACTCCTGCTTTGTGCTGATGACTCAGCCATACTGGTATCAGGGAAGGATACAGTTTACATAGAGGAGACCCTGAGTAAGGAATTGCATGTTGTTAGAGATTGGTTGTATGACAACAAATTGTCACTACATTTGGGAAAAACTGAATCGATTTTGTTTGGAACAAAACTTAGATTGCTTAGGGCTGACAAGATAACATTAAACTGTGCAGGCAAGGAGATTTGAATCTAAAACAAGTGAAACTTATCTTGGTGTGTCCCTAGATCAATCCCTTTCTTGAGACCTGATTGCTGCTAAAATTATTTCTAAAATGGCAAACAAATTGAAATGTTTATATCGTAACACTAGATATTTTAACATTAAAGTTAAGAAACTGCTTGTTTCAACCTTGATTCAGTGTCATTTTGATTATGTCTGCTCTGCTTGGCATAGTGGGCTATCGGAAAAGCTGAAAAAGAGAATGCAGGTCATTCCAAATAATGTTATCAGGTATTTGCTGAATGACCCCCCTAGGACCCACATAATGTTATCAGGTATTTGCTGAATGACCCCCCTAGGACCCACATAATGTTATCAGGTATTTGCTGAATGACCCCCCTAGGACCCACATAATGTTATCAGGTATTTGCTGAATGACCCCCCTAGGACCCACATAATGTTATCAGGTATTTGCTGAATGACCCCCCCTAGGACCCACATAATGTTATCAGGTATTTGCTGAATGACCCCCCTAGGACCCACATAATGTTTTCAGGTATTTGCTGAATGACCCCCTCTTAAATGACCGTGCCCCAGGTTACATGAAAAACCACATTGATATGGTCTATAACCAACACAGTCACAATACCAGAGCTAGTGTTAGGTCTTGTAAAATCCCAAGAGTAAACAGTACTGCGAGGAGCACTTTTTTCCATACAGACATTTGTCTATGGAATAGCTTTAAAAAGCAGGCAAAGTTTTTCATTTGGACAAGCTTGTCTAAGTAAGAGAAACCACTCCACTGCCCTTGTGACCCCTACTGCTGGTCAGGTGTATTTATTTGAAGGATCAGTTTGATGTGCAAGTAATAGATTGTTTTAATGTGAAATGAATATGGTTGATTTTTAAGGTCAGGGAGAAGTGCAGTGAATAGTGACACTTTTTAGGATGTCAATATAAATGAATGTATTTATGGTTGTTTGTAATTTTGTCTTGACTTTTATTCATGTGTTATTGTTTTTACCATCGAGGACCACTTTGGAAATAAGCGTTTTAATAAATACTTTCAAGTGATGTCCTCTGGGTCCACATTGTGCATTTTGTTGAATATGTCTGTTGCCCAAAATAAATTAAATTCAATCGATACAGAAGAAAGTATTTTACCAAATAGGGCTAAGTCCATATTATGGCAAGAACAGCTCAAATAAGCAAAGAGAAACGACAGTCCATCATTACTTTAAGACATGAAAATAGTCCAAATAAAGAAAAACCCTTGAATGAGCAGGTGTCCTTAAACGTTTAACCAGTAGTGTATTTCTAAGTTGAGTAAACACTAGAGATGTGTATGATGCACGAACATTTGTTGCATAAACACATTCATTTTCCATTCTAAATTCAAATCTGCTGCTGATGTTGCTCATGAGCTGGGCCTCAGAGCTGGATCGTCTGGACTGACTTCTTGTAGGCCCCATTCAGCAGTTATAGCCCGATTAGAGTTGTGTCTCTGGTAGCTTACTTTTATTCCGGTAAAACACAGTTTTCAACATCGCATAGATAACAGTTACCTAGCAAATTAAAGAGGTTGTCATTCAACTAATAAAGCTTATATCACGCAAGCCATTTTAGCATTTTAATGATGAAGGTGCCGCGCAGATGTGTAATATCAGGAACAGGCAGCCTACCTCACGCTGATCAACGAGCGAAGCTGGGCACCGTGCGCAGTTTGACTAGGTTACTGATATTGCACAGTGCGCAGTTTGACAAGGTTACTGATATTGCACAGTGCGCAGTTTGACAAGGTTATTGTTATTGCCTGGGGTTGTTCCGCATGCAAAATGACTTATAGATCAATGACTGTCACCACAGTCACATGCAGTTCGGCACTGAAAGAGAACACGCATCAGTTGTCAGAAATGATGAGAGGTATTTTTGGAAGGTAGAAAATATGTAATATGATGAAAAAAAACATTTTGTGAACCGGCGATTCGTAACATTTGAATCGATTTTCTGACAGATGCATGCTACAGTACATTTGGATCGGTTTGTGGTCCATGGACCGATGCACTTGTATCTTAAACATTTGAATCAGGGACCGATGCATATCAGTTCATCTTAACATCCCTATTAAACACATCGTTTTGGTTAACTCAGCTTGATTGAATGTTTTGGCATTTTGAGTGAGTTGAAGTCAACTCAACTTTTTTTTAAAGTCAGCTCTTCAACTGTTGCTAATTAAGTTGACTTGACTAGATAAAACAAGTCATTTTGACTGAATCTCAATATATTTTTTTACAGTGTGGTATAGCTGCTGGAGGTTTGGTGTCTCTGCCCATCCTCAAAGTGGTAGGCCTAACACAAACAGCTGGTGGCTTGGTGGGTACTGTAGTGTCAGCTTGATACTTTATGAATGATGAGTGGAGAGAATATCTATATGCCAATATGCTTATGAAGGAAATGATGAAATGCCACAAATACAGTAAAGTAGCTTCATACAACCATACTGATCTTGCGAGTTTACATCCAGGTAGCGAAACAGAAAGTAATATCACAAGACCAGGATGGTCTTACAAGGCTAACTCTACAGGGCTAGAATGAAACATTGTAGAGAGGTTCATTCCAGTCCACAAGGCATTTAATAAGGAGGCACTATGAGTGGCATAAAATATGCGGGGGCACCAGCTCAGAGAGGAGAGGATAGTTGAATTCCTTCTTGCTTGCAGTCCAGTGACGGTGACAATGTTTGTTTATAGCACTTTATGTGGCTCTCTGTCTTCCTAACTAGCGACAGTTGGTTTTCAGGATGTTAATCATTTGCTTGTGGAGGAGGCTTTTGAATCTTAGGTATAAGGTATCAACAGCGATATATAAGGAAATATAGATGCAAGCAGCAATGAACATGGTTCACAGGACGGTAGATAGGACCAGGGTTGGGTAGGTTACTTTCTAAATGTAATCCGTTAGTTACTATTTACCTGTCCAAAACTGAATTGTAACTTTTGGATTACCCAAACTCAGTAACGTAATCTGATTACATTCAGTTACTTTTAGATGACTTTCCCCTTAAGAGGCATTAGAAGACAAAAATGTATGTTACCAATTGAATGACATCTACTGCAGGATAAATGAATGTTAGAGTTTACATAGCTGGCCATATATGGACGTTCAATTTTACTTTAAGGGTTGGTTATGTAGGCTTATTCTAACCCATCACTTTCTATCTACATATAATAATACGATTCAATTATATCTTTATATTAAAAACCAAAGTGTATCAGAATTCCAGTCATTCCAATAAATGTTATACCTCTTGATCTTCAAGAATAGGACTTGGAAATATAGAAGTATAGATTAGACTAATTCTTTTACCTGAGAATAACACAAAAACTAAGGACCTATTAGCTAGCCCTACTCTGTTGTTTATGATTTTGTTGTCATGGAGACTGATTGGGCTCATTGATTCGAGTTGAAAAATAAATGCTGCGCTCATGGAATGGCATGCTTTGAGCACTCCTGAAAGTGCTATTTACATGTGAAAAATGAATGCCGGAAGCTGCATTTGCTATTGGCCTATTGTTACCCTTTTTGTTGGCGACACTTTGATATCTTGATAATATGCAGCTGTTTAAAGGGCAAATCCACAGATCAAACGATAACAAAACGGCCGCCCTGCCTCTATTTTGGTAAAAAGCTGATGGATGGGCCTGGAGAAATGTAACCACACTCAGATTAATAGACAGAGCTATGAACGCAAGGACTGACCATCCATGATATCAAAAGTATTGTTTGAACCTTGTTATAAGGCTATACAATGTTTGTTTACATTTACATTGTTTACAAACATTGGAGAAAAACAAGCTTATATTTTGGGTTCTCATGGATTGTGACAGTTGAACTAAGCTCATGAGGCATTTATAAATTATATTCTTCAAGAATCAATGGATATATGTATATATATATTATATAAGTCCAGAAATGGATGTAGCAACTACAGATTGTCCCTTTAAGTCTATCAAAAGCGTGCAAGTTTGAGCATGTGTCCATCAGGCCTATGGATTTTTTTTTTATCAGCATGAATTAGATTCAGCAATAAAAGCCCTGCTTTTATTCCATAGGCTGGGAACAGCACTATGCAGCAGTTGCAAGAGCGCATTTTCACTGGTTGTCCACTGGTTTCAAAAACAAAGATTGATAGGCAGCTTAAACTTCTTGAATTCAACCATTATTGGGTTCAAATACACATTTAGATTTGTGAACAGCCGTCCACAACAACCATAATCCGTAAGGCACAAATAGTGTAATGAGAGAGCAGCAGTGTGATTCACATCAATGCACTATGTAGATATCAATAATAAGTGATATCCGTATCACCGTAGACTACACTGCTGCCATCCTTACCTCCAAGTGTTTATTCAAATTGGATCATCTTTGGATGCCGACAGCAGTCGCACCATTGGAAGACATAGCTTGGACTATAGCCTACAAAAGCCTTTTCCTGCTCTTTTCCCACGATTTATCAAACACATCTGACGTGTCATCATAGTGCTCTCTGACTTATGGTCAGACTCGCTCACGTGGAACAAATTTAAACTGGCACCTTTTTTTCAATGCTGATTTGAATGTCATTGATAAAACAGAGAAGTGTCCGAGAGAACATCCTTTCTGAATTTAAAAGTAATCCTCTAAGTAATCATCTAGTTTTTCAAAGTATCTGTAATCTTATTACAATATTTTGCTGGTAATGTAACAGATTACAGTTACCGTTTTTTTATAATCCCTTACATAGTTCCATCATGATATAGTTCTTGCTATCTTCCCTTATGTTCAGTCTGTGAAAGCATTACCATGTTTATCTGTTAATAGCACAAGGATGACACAAGTTAAGTTTAGTCTAGTGCTGTAGGTTGGTTATCTTTGAATGCAGCAGGTAATCATTCTTAAAGTCATTATTTCATGTATTAAGTTTATTGTCCATTTATTGGGTCAATTTAACTAATGGTATATGTTATGATTTGTGAAATATTAGTGCATTGGTATATGGTGGTCATCTTTGAATTCTGAGACTTTATTTTGTCTAAATCTGTTTGTGTAAATGACTTAAATCTCAGTTGGTACACTCCACATTAGTCTTCCAAAATACCTCAATACACTCTCACAGCTGTAATACGCTGACTGCGCAATACTAATCAAAATATTTCAAATTGTCTCATGCAAATGAATGTTAAATTTAAATGATGCAGACGAATGACTTGATCAGTAGTTACTGCTCTAGCATTCTACAGTGCCACCAACTGGTCTGGTGCAGCCATCTATGGTTGCACTGACTTTATAATCACACAGCTTCTAAGGACAAATACATAAGGTTTACATACCAAATTTCATGGCCTCATGTCCATGAGTTCAGTTTTTATAGCCCTGGTGTGATGTGGTGCCATCTAGTGGTGTAGAATGGCCGACTTTGAACGCATCTGTCATCAATGCAAAGGGTGGCTACTTTGAAGAGTCTAAAATCTAAAATATATTTTGATTTGTTTAACACTTTTTTGGTTACTACATGATTCCATATGTGTTATTTCATAGTTTTGATGTCTTCACTATTATTCTACAATGTAGAACATAGTAAAAATAAAGAAAAACCCTTGAATTAGGTGTCCTAACTTTTGACTGGTACTGTATATATATTTCCAAATCGTCTTGGATTCCAAGTGTATTGGCCAATCAACCAATCTTAATTCCAACCCTGTCCACATACTAACCCATCGTTCCCAGCTCCCATTTTACTAATTCCTTTTGCAATACATCCTTCTATTTTACTGTGATGTCTTACGAGGTTCTTGAATCTCTGCAGTTGTAACATTTCTACAGAGATTGCCCAAAAGAGAAATACTTTACCTAAGAGTATAATCATATTTCCCATTGATTTATTGTCCTAACAGTACTGTTTACAGGTCCATCTGACATTATGACTTACACAACCACTCCTGGACCTGAATCCAAAAGCGAGCCACCGAAGGAAAGTATCAAAAGAGATGATCTATTGATTCTGTTTCCTTGTGGCAGTCTACACAGGGCTGATTGTTCAATACCCCATATATTGAGCATTCTTTTTGCGACGATAATTTTATATAATAGTTTAAATTGAAAATAATTAGATTGATGCGTCAATTGTTGTTTTGGATATCAGTTCATTAACCTGGTGCCATGGTATTGGGACATGAAAAATCTGTTCCCAACTATCTTGAATTTTGTGCAGGAAACTTGTCAAACCGCTCAGCCTTAAGTGAAACTGATACGTTTTACGATTTATACTAGTCATTTTTAGCCATGCATGGTTTTTCATTGGAGGCAGACAAACCAATTCATTCCTTTCTCTTTTGAGTAATTGCCTCTTCCATTTTTGTGGCAGAGCTGAGATGAGTTGGTTATACTTTTATATCTCCATACACCTTTGTTAATTACTTGTGTGACATAATTTGACCATCCTTATTTACAATGTAATTCATAAACATGATACCTTCCTCATACATTTTTTCCAAGAAAATTGGTCTTTCCTCCATCAGTACATTGGAGTTTGGCCATATTATTTGCTTTAATATT
Source organism: Salvelinus alpinus (assembly GCF_045679555.1). NCBI lineage: Eukaryota > Metazoa > Chordata > Actinopteri > Salmoniformes > Salmonidae > Salvelinus > Salvelinus alpinus. Next base: position 13,117,392 of record NC_092098.1, on the reverse strand, counting down.
TGTTCTGCCTCCTCTGGAGGATGAAATTGGAATTGTAACCAACTCAGTATGGCTTCATTTAAAAGGGAGGATACTTTAAACAGGTTTCCATTGTCAATCCACCAGAAATGGTTGGTTTTAATCTGTAAAACGGCAAACAGACCCCTTTTGAACATTGGATGTGCCTCTCTTAGTAGCCTGCTGGAAAACCAGTTTGGATTTAGAAAAGATTTAAATGGACACGTAAAATCAATAACTCAGCCATCTCTTAACCAATCCCTAAATTAAGAGATGTACTATGGGCCTACATACCGGTGTTTGGGGTTATTTGGACTTATGGTTCATGAGAATACGTTTTTCAAAAGTTTACCAAAATGTCCAAGATGGAGGAAAATCTATCCTGACGGAACTTTTGGGTCCTTGAGGCAAATTTGTTCAGAAGGAGAAAAGACACCTACAAACAAAGTTTCAAGTCTCTAGGTCAAACAGGGCGAAGGTTATGAGGTTTTAAGTGAGACTGCTTATAACAGTGCCACCTATAAGACAATCGGTCCTATTCTTTTTGACCAAGTTATTCATGGCCTCTAGTTTCTGTGTGCCGAATTAGAAAAAGGTTACCAATCTATGCTTTAGTTATTTGACCATGTCAAAATATATACAGTTGAAGTCGGAAGTTTACATACACTCAGGTTGGAGTCATTAAAACTTGTTTTTCAACCACTCCACAAATTTCTTGTTAACAAACTATAGTTTTGGAAGTCATTTTTCCAACAACTGTTTACAGACAGATTATTTCACTTATAATTCACTGTATCACAATTCCAGTGGGTCAGAAGTTTACATACACTAAGTTGACTGCCTTTAAACAGCTTGGAAAATTCCAGAAAATGATGTCATGGCTTTAGAAGGTTCTGATAGGCTAATTGTCATAATTTGAGTCAATTGGAGGTGTACCTCAGTGCCTCTTTGATTGACATCTTGGAAAAATTGTAGACCTCCACAAGTCTGGTTCATCCTTGGGAGCAATTTCCAAATGCCTGAAGGTACCACGTTCATCTGTACAAACAATAGTACGCAAGTATTAACACCATGGGACCAAGCAGCCGTCATACCGCTCAGGAAGTAGACACGTTCTGTCTCCTAGAGATGAACGTACTTTGGTGAGAAAAGTGCAAATCAATCCCAGAACAACAGCAAAGGACCTTGTGAAGATGCTGGAGGAAACAGGTACAAAAGTATCTATATCCACAATAAAACGAGTCCTATATCGACATAACCTGAAAGGCCGCTCAGCAAGGGAGAAGCCACTGCTCCAAAACCGCCATAAAAAAGCCAGACTACGGTTTGCAACTGCACATGGGGACAAAGATTGTACTTTTTGGAGAAATGTCCTCTGGTCTGAAGAAACAAAAATGGACAATGACCCCAAGCATACTTCCAAAGTTGTGGCAAAATGGTTTAAGGACAACAAAGTCAAGGAATTGGAGTGGCCATCACAAAGCCATGACCTCAATCCCATAGAAAATTTGTAGGCAGAACTGAAAAGCGTGTGCAAGCAAGGAGGCCTAGAAAACCTGACTCACTTACACCAGCTCTGTCAGGAGGATGTGCCAAAATTCACCCAACTTATTGTGGGAAGCTCGTGGAAGGCTACCCGAAACGTTTGACCCAAGTTAAACAATTTAAAGGCAATACACTCAATTCGTTTTTGGTAGCATGCAAACTTCTGACCCACCGGGAATGTGATGAAAGAAATTAAAGCTGAAATAAATCATTCTCTCTACTATTATTCTGACATTTCACATTCTTAAAATAAAGTGGGGATCCTAACTGACCTAGGACAGGGATTTCTTTACGAGGATTAAATGTCAGGAATTGTCAAAAACGGAGTTTAAATGTATTTGGCTAAGGTGTACGTAAACTTCCGAATTCAACTGTATATATATCTTTGAGAATGACAATACGTTTCAAAGCTTCGCTGTGAACCCCTAAATAATGTATGGTCTCGCTTTTTATGTCTGGAAAGGCTGCAGTCGATTGTTCACTTTAGTCACTGAGGCACCCAGCTACCTTGTCTTAGACTAGAGATAAAAATATCAATTACATTTAAGACTCTTCGATATAAATGATGTGAGATGATGACCTCGATGCGAGCAGGACTTGCTTAAATAGGAAGCAGTAGATATCATGACATTAGCAGACACAATTTTCTGTCAGACATTAAAGGGCAGGGAAATGTTATTTCTGGCTCTGGAGGGCTGGCATCCTGCGGCTTTTATGGGTAACATAAAATCTCTGATGGCTAACGATCGAGAATTAGTCGTAATATAGGCCCATTAATAAAAAAAAACGCTGAGAGAGAGAACAATTAAACAAAGTCATTCGGTGCTCAGCTGGAATGAAGATTGGGGATCCCCTTCTAAAGACTTTCAGCCCAGGAGGAGTGCAGTCATCAGGGACATAGGGACATGTGGTGAAGGAGAAGGAACAGACCCGCAGAGACCCATACGCATCCTGATTGAGCACTCGTATCATTAACATCTCACATATGTTGACCCTTCCTCAGATCGTTTGTGTTCCCTACCTCTTGTAACAGAGAACATTCCTATTTCCTTGAGGAAGATCTGTGTTTGATCCCCGATCTGTAAAGCGGCGAAGGGATGGGGGGGTGGGATGAGGGTCTCACTCTCATCAATGCAAAACGGGGAGAGGCTGGAAACCAAGACACAGCTGCTGTAAGCAGTTAGCTGTATGCACTCCAGTGACCACCCATAGAGCAGAGCCATGGTGTGAGACAGGGGTGTGATGCTGACCAGTGACCAGGCCAACACTGACCCACAGAGCAGAGCCTGCATTGTGAGAACCGGGGTGGGATGTCAAGCTGTAACCAGACAACTAAGGATCCACACAGCAGAGCCACAGTGAGAGGACAGGGGTGGGATGTCAAGCTGTAACCAGACAACTAAGGATCCACACAGCAGAGCCACAGTGAGAGGACAGGGGTGGGATGTCAAGCTGTAACCAGACAACTAAGGATCCACACAGCAGAGCCACAGTGAGAGGACAGGGGTGGGATGTCAAGCTGTAACCAGACAACTAAGGATCCACACAGCAGAGCCACAGTGAGAGGACAGGGGTCTGATGCCGAGATGCACTGCTTCCTTAATGTTCCCTAATCCTCTTAAAGCACCTCAGATGGGATGACACAGTCACTAAAGGCACGTCTTTTAATGACGGGTCATTTAGATAAACATTTATCTTACTTTGTCCTCCATAAGTGGCCGTGGAGCTCTGAAGGACAGCCGGCCCCGCTGGTATTTGACTATTGACATGTGGCCATGGAGATAAAGTGAGCTGAGGTTTTTGACCTTTTGCTCCGATGGTTTGACAGGCGCCGGCAGGGAGATGTCTATTTTTTTCGACATGCACTCAAATCAAATCAAATTGTATTTGTCACATGGGCCAAATACAACAGGTGAGACCTTACAGTGAAATGCTTACTTACAAGCCCATAACCAACAATGCTTTAAGAAGTGAAGAAAAACGTGGAAAATAAAACTGAAAATATAAGTAACAAATATTTATACAGCAGCAGTAAAATAACAATAGCGAGGCTATATACATGGGGTACTGGTACAGAGTCAATGTGCGTGGGCACCGGTTAGTCGAGGTAATTGAGGTAATATGTGCACGCACACACACGGTTTAGAGAATTGAGCCTTGCCGCTATTTGGCAGGATTGCACATACCAAGGCAGATTTGTTCACACCCTCAGAAGATGAAGAGGTGTCAGAAAGCACTCAGTGTTGAATTATATATACTCTGTAGAGGAGGTTTGTGACAGTATGTGGCTTCCCTGTTGGCTTTGTCATGAAGGAATATGTCAACAGCTAATCTTACGATTAGAGTTCTGTAGACACAGAACATGAAATATCAGATAAACACTTAACCACCTTCTTAGAAGTCACTTCTTATTTTTACAGTGTAAAGAAGTCTAAAGGCTTTACACCGGTGCCAGAATCTCAGGGAGAAGAAATTAAAACTAGAACAGATCAATAGGGTAGATGAAGGACTTTGTATTTACCATGCTGCTTCTACCTCCCCCATCTCAAAGAGTAGTAATAACTGCATTGCCCCCCTCCTCTCTGTCTCCACTTCTCCCCCACCCACCCACCCACTCCTCCCCTCTTCTCTTCCCTCCTGTCCCACCCCCCTCTCTGTCTCTTTCTCTCTCTCACACACACACAGTGATGACTGATGAGATGCATGTAATTTCGAGCTAGAATCTGCTGCATATCCCATCAGTCCCTTTGCTCTGGATAACCTCTTACCTTCGTTACTTTTGGTTTGTTTTTCCAAAAACACCCGTTTACATTTACCTTGTAAGCAACGCAGTATTTATGTTGTGACATTTATAAAATGGCGTTTCTTGGGATTTTTCATAGCTATTCCACAGACTTAGCTTTTTTGTCTTGTTGCCAGGTGCCTCAGTCATTACATTATTTATGTTTGTTCGTAATCTATGCATGTGTGGGTGATTCCAGTATTAATCCTTACAAAGCTCCTACACTGTTGGTGTGTCTGAAGAAATGGGCGAATAACAGCAGCTTTAGAAACCAACCTTTGGAGGGGAAAACACAGGAACCGAATGCTGTAACTATCATGTTTCAGGTAAGACCCACATGCAGACTGTGTAGAAGTAACAATGTTTATTACAGCAACAGGGGCAGGCAAATGACAGGTCAAGGCAGGCAGGGGTCGATAATCCAGAGTAGTGGGGCAAAGGTACAGGACGGCAGGCAGGCTCAGGGTGGGCAGAAAAGGTCAAAACAGGAACAATCAATCGACAGGAACAGAGGGAAAAACAATGGTAGGCTTGACGAAACGAACTGGCAACAGACAATCAGAGAACACAGGTATTAAGTACCCAGGGGATAATGGGGAAAATGGGTGACACCTGGAGGGGGGTGGAGACAATCACAAGGACAAGTGAACCAGATCAGGGTGTGACTACCCCCTTCCCTCTAGGGATGCCACCTGGTGTCCTACCTGGGCGCATACCTGGTTGAGCGCGGTGCCAGCGCTGGAACTCAGAGATGAGGCCTGGGTCCAGGATGTCCCTAGCGGAGACCCAACACCTCTCCTCCGGGCCATAACCTTCCCAGTCAACCAGGTACTGGAATCCCCTGCCCCGAGGTTGAACCTTCAAGAGACGTCTTACCATGTACACTGGTCAGCCGTCGATGAGACGAGGGAGAGGGGTGGGCCTGGAAACAGGAGACAAGGGGCAGTAAGACATGGTTTTAACTCTAGACACAAAAGGTAGGAAACATACAGAGGGTACGGGGCAACAGAGGATGAACAGCATCAGGGCTAATGATCTTGGAGCGGGGGGAAAGGTCTCCGCTTCCAGGGGTGTAGCCGCGGCACTATAGCGGCGTGCCAGTGCCTCAGGCTTCACCTTCTTGGATACCGGTCGGTGCTGAGGAAGCGAAGTGGCCCAGGCCTTACTGAACCCCTTCCAGAGGTCCTGGTACTCTGCGGGGCTGGCGGAGAGGTCCGGGGCAATTTCCAAGCCCCCAGGAAGACGTCCCGGGGCAGGCAGAGCTGACTTCAGACAATGAGTGTGGCAGGATGGGCTCCAATCCTCGATGGCACCAGTAGCCCAGTCAATAGAGGGATTGTGTCGCTGGAGCCAAGAGAATCCCAATACCACTGGAACCTGCAGAGACTCAACTAGAAGGAATTGGATCATCTTGCTGTGGTTCCCTGACACTCGTATGTTGATGAGGTGGTATGGTGGGTGACCCGGCCTAGAAAGCGCCTGTCCAGCGCTCTAACATCCATAGGAATGGAGAGGGGTTGAGTGGGGATGCCCAGCTCTGAGGTAGGTAACATCCATAAGACACATCGGCACCCGATTCGATGAGTACCTGGAGAGACTTGGACTGGTCACCCCACAGCAGGGTGGCATGGAGAGTTGGGCGAGTAAGGGGAGAAGAACAATTATCTTTAAGACCCACCAGTGTATACACTCCAATGAATGAGATAGGTCTCTTGAAGGGACAGGTAGATACAAAATGACCGGCAGTACCGCAATACAGACAACTCTGGGTGTCAAGTCTGCGTACGCGTTCGGCAGGAGACAGCCTAGTCCTGCATCGGCTCGGGAAAACGTGAATTGGCAGTCTGAGGATCTTGGAGGAACTTGGGTATGCTCGGATCCTCTCGGGGACGTAGACACCAGGAACTTCCGGAGTTCCTCAGATGCAAGGTGGGATCCTTGAGTGAGCGATTGGGACCACAATCGGACCTCTTCTCCCTCCTACGTTCCCGTAGCCGACCATTGATCCGGGTGGTTAAAGCGATGAGTGAGTCGAGATCCGGTGGTAGCTCATCCTTTACTTACGCCGATAATCCATGCAGGAACGTGTCAAACAGCGCTTCCAGGCACCCTCCGCTGCTAGCATGCGGAAATCCACCGCACAGTCTGCTACACTGAGGGAGTCCTGCCGAAGCTGGAGTAACTTCCGGGCAGCCTCTCTCCTGATCACCGGAGCCTCAAACTTTTTTCACCTCCGCCACAAATTCCTCCAAACTGAAGTAAACAGCTGACTGTTGTTCCCAAACGGCCGTAACCCAAGCGAGGGCCCTCCCGGACATCAGCGAGGTTCGCTATCTTAGAGTGGTCCGAGGGGAAGGAGGAAGGCTGTAGCTCCATGACGAGGAAACACTGAGCGAGAAACGCCCGACAGGTGCCCGATTCTCCATCAAAGCACTCCGGGGGAGGTAAGCGGGGTTCCCGGGATGACGGCGCCGCTACCAACCAGGTTACTGAGGGACTGAGAGGTTACCGTTGTGTAGGCTGCCTAGTAGGCAACCCACGGACTTGCTCCCGCAAAATGTCCAATGCTCGGCTGTGACCTGGAATCCCTCCATCAGACCACAAAGCAACTTCTCATACTTACCAGTGGTGGCTCCTTGGGAGGAGATGGCATAGCAGAGCTGGTCCAAGTCTGCTGGGTCAGTCATGGCCAGTTCGTACTATCAGGTTTCAGGTAAGACCCAAATGCAGACTGTGTAGAAGTAGCAATGTTTATTACAGCAACAGGGGCAGGCAAACGACAGGTCAAGGTAGGCAGGGGTCGATAATCCAGAGTAGTGGGGCAAAGGTACAGGACGACAGGCAGGCTTAGGGTCAGGGCAGGCAGAAAAGGTCAAAACCAGGAACAATCAAACGACAGGAACAGAGGGAAAACCGCTGGTAGGCTTAACGAAACAAAATGAGTTGGCAACAGACAAACAGAGAATACGGGTATAAGTACCCAGGGGATAATGGGGGAAATGGGCGACACCTGGAGGGGGGTGGACACAAGCACAAGGACAGGTGGAACAGATCAGGGCGTGACAGTAGCCTGCTGCCTGGGTGAGAGGAATTACTCAGTATTTATGCTCCATAGCTGTTGTGCTGCTGCATATTGGGCAGAAAAGCAAATAAATCCCCTTATCTTCACTGATTTTGGCTCGCGCAGCAAGGAAACACATTGGACTTGTTTCATCTGTAATTTGCTGTTGTTGGCGAGTCCATGTTTACCTCCACTGTCTCCAAGTGCTAAAATATTCATATTAGTTTTGTCTTCATTGCATCTAAAACATGAGTTGCTCAGAGCTGACAGTAAAGATTATGTTTGTCATCAATCTCAGTAGGACTTAGTACTACAGTGCAAGCAAGGTGACTACAAAGGTTAAATCCCACTGGGGTAGTTTACTATACCTGTAACCTTTGAAGAGCTTTGGCATTTACCATGGCTTGGGACATAAACATGACTTATACAGTACAATATGGAAGGCCCAAAGCTTCCATTACTAAAAACCTATAGTTTCATACTGTATACAGTGCATTTGGAAAGTATTCAGACCCCTTGACTTTTTCAAGATTTTGTTACGTTACAGCCTTATTCTAAAATGGATCAAATACAAAATTGTCCTCATCAATCTACCCGCAATACCCCATAATTAAAAACAGAAATACATTATTTACATAAGTATTCAGACACTTTGAGACACTTTGCTATGAGACTCGAAATTGAGTTCAGGTGCATCCTGTTTCCATTGATCATCCTTGAGATGTTTCTACAACTTGATTGGAGTCCACCTGTGTGTAAATTCAATTGATTGGACATGATTTGGAAAGGCACACACCTATCTATTTACAGTTGACAATCCTTGTCAGAGTAAAAACCAAGCCATGAGGTTGAAGGAATTGTCGATAGAGCTCCAACACAAGATTGTGTCGAGGCACAGATCTGGGGAAGGGTACCAAAACATTTCTGCAGCATTGAAGGTCCCCAAGAAAAATGGTTAAATGGAAGAAAAGTTAAGTGGAAGAAGTTTGGAACCACCAAAAGACTCTTCCTAGAGCTGGCTGCCCGGCCAAACTGACCAATCGGGGGAGAAGGACCTTGGTCAGGGAGGTGACCAAGAATCCGATGGTCACTGGCAGAGCTCCAGATTTCCTCTGTGGGGATGGGAGAACCTTCCAGAAGGACAACCTTCTCTGCAGCACACCACCAATCAGGCCTTTATGGTAGAGTGGCCAGACGGAAGCCACTCCTCATTAAAAGGCACATGACAGCCCGCTTTGGCTTTGCCAAAAGGCACCTAAAGGACTCAGACCATGAGAAACAAGTTTCTTTGGTCTGATGAAACCAAGATTGAACAATTTGGCCTGAATGCCAAGCGTCACATCTGGAGGAAACCCTGCAGCATCCCTACGGTGAAGCATGGTGGTGGCAGCATCAAGGTGTGGGGATGTTTTTCAGCAGCAGGGACTGGGAGACTAGTCAGGATCGAGGGAAAAATGAACGGAGCAATGCACAGAGAGATCCTTGATGAAAACCTGCTCCAGAGCACTCAAGACCTCCGACTGGGCCATGGTTCACCTTCCATCAGGACAACAACCCTAATCACACAGCTAAGACAACACAGGAGTGGCTCCGAATGTCCTTGAGTGGCCCAGTCAGAGCCCAATCGAACATCTCTTGAGAGACCTGGAAATAGCTGTGCGACAACAAAGTACTGAGTAAAGGGTCTGAATACTTTATATAAATGTGATATTTCAGTGTTTTATTTTTTATAAATTAGCAAACATTTCAAAAACACAATTTTTGCTTTGTCATTATGGGGTATTGTGTGTAGATTGATCAGAATCATTTAAAAAAATCAATTTTAGAATAAGGCTGTACTGTAACAAAATGTGGAAAAAGTCAAGGGGTCTGAATACTTTCGGAATATACTGCATATCAACTCAAAGCATTTTGTTCTTCATGGCAGCACACACCCTTATTTTTCTTTTAAGCTGTTTACAGTCTTTTCAACATCTCTCTGTCGTTACGGCCATTGAGCAAAACTGTCTGTCTGTCTGTGTGTCTGTTTGACAAAAACTGGTCATCAGGCAATCCATTTAGATCCAGGTTCCTTTAGCACACCTGCCAGTGAATGATGTGTTTATTAGACGGTGCGTTCTGCTTTCCAGGCCTGGAGACGCATATTGATCTGAGGTGTTACTGCATCACCAATCTTTTCTTCTTCCTCTCTTTTCTGCAGGGTTTTGGGCCGTAGTTTGAGATGGCTGCCACTCTCCGGAAACTTATTCGTGCAGTATTCGTGTCAGGCATGTGGATCTGCCTCCTGCTCCTCAACCCCTTTCCACAAACCGGGTAAGATGACTCATAGTTCTCTCCCTTCTCCCCCCTAGCTCTCTCCCAATTCCAGACACTCGCTCCTCTCCACCTCCTCCTTCCTCTCGTCCTCTTCTGTCCCCCATTTTGAAGCTCTGGGGATGTGTTGCAGCTAATACATTCATTAATAAGGCTTTAGTACTGTAGCCAGGCTTTATGAGCCGCAGAATGCCATTTTGGAGACCCAGTGTAAATCGCTATTGGATTTCTAGTGGCAAAGCGATGCTCAATCAACCTGGAGGAAGGGAACGCTGGCCTGCCGACAGAGCTTTGGGGAGACCTGAGGGACGGTGAGACAGGGCTTAGCCCAGATTGTTTTGCCATGGTGCCAGTCAGCTCTCACTGCCTATTAGCAGCACACAGAACTGGTGAATTTCACATTTGTAAAAAGATGGACAGCCAGGAGGTTCTTGCCATGACATGGCCATAGACAAGGCCTAAGATCACTATGGTATTCCTACTGAGTCCACTTCCCCAGTGCAGTGTGCTGCATGCTCTAGCCTTGTGTATCCATTTCAAACCATGGGCAAGGCTCCCTAGCCTACCACAAGCTTTTTGAACTAGTGACTGAACTACTACTCACCACTGTTACTTACCCTTACTTACTCACACAGCAACTAGCATCTACCCATCTCAACTCATTTGTTAGCCATCCCCCATTATCAAAGCATTCCCTTGGTTAGCTACAGAGATGTCGTGACTTTACTTCCATTCATCTGATGACTGGTATATTTATCTAATCAACTAACTATGTTTAATTGTAACCCGATTTAAATTAATTATGTAACAATTAACTAATTAGGATTTGGGGCACCACGAGAGCGGTTGTTTAAAGAGTCTTCCGAATTAAACTCTAAAGTCTTTACCTATCACATCCATAAAACAGTCAACGTATTAATCACAACCACGTATCATATCATCATTCTGAACAGTCGTAACCTCCTGCATCTGCAAAAACCCAAGCCTTACTTATGATTCAGTACTACACCAATCGGTTTAATTATTTATTTACTAGCTCACTAAATGATAACACAGGATAAACACACATACATTAGAAACAGGTCCCTAGTGGACTGACACAATATGGCGGATTTTACAAGAGACGTGGAGAGGGTCGAGAGAGAGAGGGACAGAGACATAATACTTTGGTACATTTAGAAACTACTCTCACAGTAATCATATACTTTGCACACGAACCGCCACCCGTTTGGAGAAAGAAATCCTGAATTTATTTACGTGTAAATGCATTGGTTACCGTGTATCGCTGTCGGAACCAGGCCTTCTTAGGAAGGGCGTTGGGCCTTTCCACGGCAGGCTTGTAAGGCTCTGATTGTCCAAAAGGGGTCCCCCCTGTCTCTTCTACTGTTGCTCTCCTCTGCCATCGCCCGGCATCCGGTGACCCGCCGTGTAGTCCTGAACAGAACTACAGAGCTCACAGAGCTTCCACTCGCTATGGAAGATGATTCTTTGAAGATAGGCTAGCCAGCCGTATCAATGGTTCTCAGTGGGGTGATGAGAGTAGTAGACTACGATGGTTTGAAGAGTAGTAGAATGGCCCGACTTAAATTAGCTTTTCTAGATACTTTACTTAGGACAGATAATCAGCCGTAACCAGTGATGGTCCGGGAGGTGACTTTATCGTCTCTACCTCGTGTTGAGATTTCAAACCACTTTGGACGGGAGCTGCAGCTACACGCCTCTCTGGTCTGAATGTTAATTTCTTTACCAATCCTTTTATACACTCTGGTCGAAAGGGACGGTTCCATCAGGCTGGCACGCTCTCTGACCTCATTCGGGGTGTGGTTACTTACTGTGCAAAGTTTATAGAACACAAATTATCTCTGATGGCTCCTAAATTCACATCCATATCTTAACAAAAATATGTTCATCATGTTTTCATATTTCATGCACAACGTAGAGAATGGCGATTTCATACATGTAGTGTATATACCTTAAGTTACAGTATTTCAATCATAATTTTTTTAATGACATCACAAAATAACAACCCATATGACATTATTATTCTTTAGATCGCCTTTGACCATCCCCCCACGTTCTATGTTAGAAATATTGTTCCAGTATTCGCTTTAGAACGTATTAGAGTTTCGACGGGGAAACGTCTGTGAACAATGGCACATTCCTGTGTGAATTTGGAGAGGGAGATAGCTGAAAGTTCTTACCCCTGATTTACAACACGTTGTGAACTGTCAACCCCCCCACCAGCTCCCCTCCCCCCTCTGCGGAGTAGAGGGGATCTGGCCGAAGTCATCCACTGAAAAGCTGATCCGACCTATCTGGATCCTCACAGGACAGTCATGACAGAGAGATTTCTCTCCATCCATCAAAGAGAGTCATACAAAGCAATCAACAGGTTTACAGCTATCAAGATTTGGAATTAAAACTTTTCTTAATAAACACGTTGTGTTGCTGATTGAATAACTTCAATCAAAGTTTATTTGGGAATTTCCACGTAATTCAGAAAATTACAAATTGATTTGCTCTATCAGATCAATTGTGGAAAATTGTCCCCTCCTTTCCATAAATACAGTATATATCTTGCATGATAGTGTGCATGGTTTGTTATGCACATCATGTACAACATACTATATGAAAGCACGGCTGTACAATAAGCAGTAATGCAGACAATGTGTTTGATGGTATATTATAGTTGTGTGTGTGTGGTCACAGGCACACACGCATAACGACTGCCTTCATGCTAACACTAAGTCCTACAGTCAGGTATTGATTGAAATGTCCCTATTCAACCCTGTACTGAAGGGACTGGGAATTAGATTGGGGAGTGGAGGAGGAGGAAGAGGGAGTTGGGTGGAACTAGGTTGCAATCCAATTCGGCACCATACATGCACACACACAAACACACACACACAGATACACACACAGATACACACACACACACACACACACACACACACAGATACACACACAGACATACACACACACAATATTCAAGAGGAGTAATTTAAAAACCCTTGCTTTTGGTGGAGCAGTGATTCATTTTACACTGTGTCAGCAAATAGTGAAAAAGAAAGATGGACTGGATCTTATTTAATGTGAAAAAACAGATGCTGTTTACGACTATATACGTCTTCTCATTCATATACACCCTTCAAGAAAATTCCATTGTTTCCGCCTCCATTATTTGGTTGATTTGCTCTTTTTGGAAAATGTAGGATGCATTCTTATTTTTCAGACATGCTGACAGACCAGTCCTGCTTGCAAATGCAGATTTTAGCATTTTGTTTTGCAAAGAAAAACAACTAATATCATGTTGATGACAAAAGCTATTACATTTACATGATGATGAGGATGAGGAAGATAATAAAGTTGATAATGGTTGATTGCAGTTCTAAACACCAGTAGCGCCGTTATTACCTCTGCATAACAAGTAGTGGCTCTCCCTGTTACTTATGTAAATAATTCAGATGATTAAAAAACAAACAAGCCCAAAGAGAATAAACAAGGCATTTAAAGAGACAAATTGAGGCCTCGGAGTGGCTTGTTTCATGGCTCTGCTCACTTTGTTTTCCTAAATACATTTCTGGTGACTTAAGTGAGGAACCTAAATAGTCCTTATTATTCCGATGACCCATTTCTCTCCCTCAGTATCAGAACTGAATGTGAAATACTCTGGCCTCTGATAAGCCTCCCTCTCTGATCCCCCACTCCTTTGTTGCATCGTCTTTCTCCAACCAAGTTGAATTTTGACTTCCCCTGGGACGTACCAATAAACCCGGGTATTTATTATTACTTCCTAATGCGGTTATGTGGAAATGGATCCTGAAAATAAAAGGGAAAGGAGTGAAGGCACTATGAGGCATGCAGAGCTTCAGAGCTGGCATTAAGGTTAGTCCTGCTTTGTTAAAAAGAAAAACATGTTCAAGCATGTCTTAGCTGAGATTAGATGTGCTTAACGTTATTTAGGTGGCATTGCCTTCATTCTCAAATTGAATCATATGTTTCCATATTTTAATAAGCATGAATCGAGAGTGCGCTGCATGCTGTGTACTCATTCTGACATCTCAAGGAGGCACAGAAATATAATTCATAACATCATACTGTACATTGGTCACAACACTAAACAATACATTAATTGCACTATAACGGTGACAAATGGTGCCCACAAACTGTTAGGGCCTACATAAAGCTGTCCCAACAGCAGTCCCAACATCTTACCACTGCTACAGCTGGCTATCAAGTGGAGCCTTGTCTGGCAGCGAAACAGTTCATTCAGCCTCATTTACTGCCTTTAAAAAAAAACATAGCTGATGGCTGACTTGCTTAAACTAATGTGGTTTCTAATGACAATTGAGATGTACAAACTATGACATAAGGGGACGACAAGCGGATAAGAGGCAATCCGTAATTTTGATTTAAGACAAAGAGCGAGCTAGGACGGACGTAACGTTAGTCAATATAACTATTTGTTGAGCATTTTTTAAATGTACAGCGACAGAATTCAGAACATGGGCCGTTATTACAGTGCTCTCCCTGTACACCAAGTTAGAACTGTAGTGGCAGTCCTCTGAGTTAGCACTTGACTCACTGAAGTCAAGTTAACAGTTGTTTTGACCGCGGCACAAAACATGCTTCATTGACTGCATGGCCAATGTTGAATGTTTATCATTTTAAACTTGGAAAGGAGCCCCTTAATCCCAGATTTGGGACCACACAGCCACTGTAACTGATTCCTTCCAAACCACTTGTTGAATTTGCAATTTCTAACTTGTTGTGTAATGTTTATGTTCAATGGCTGATTTGCCAGTAGATTGTCGACTTGATTCATGATGATGAGTGCTAGCTAAGATTGTGAAAGTATGATGTTGACATGATCAGTCCAATCCAACGGGATTTGTCGTAATTTTTTTGTGGCCAATTACCTTGAGCCTTCTTGGATGGGCACTTCTATGGCAGCAGCCACAGGGCTAGAATTTTCAATGTCTCCTCTTACACTTGGCAGTGACGTAAAGTCCCCATGAGTGACAGAACACTGAGCCAATCACGGCGCAACGCTCTGTATTTTCTGCTGGCTTGCCCCACCACCACAGAAAGCACTGCGCTAGACTGAAACACCTGCATTTTGGAGCTGTCTTACTCAGAAAACAAAAAAGAGACCATGTTTGCATGCGGCTTTATTAACTCAATGATATATATGAATTTTACATTGTTTGCAAACTGATGTGTGACACGTATTAATGCCAAAATAACATGCAAAACAGTCAAGCCCCCCCCCAAAAAAATTTTTTTGTAACGAACGTCGTCGGGAGAAGGAGAAGAGGACCAAGGTGCAGCGTGGTAAGTATTCATAATACGTATCTTTAATAAATCTGAACACTCTAACAAAACACGACAAACGAACAGTTCTGAAAGGTGACGACAAACACTAAACAGAAAATAATCACCCACAGTGGGAAAACAGGCTACCTAAATATGGTTCTCAATCAGAGACAACGATAGACAGCTGCCTCTGATTGAGAACCACACACGGCCAAACACAAAGAAATAAACAACATAGAACACCAGACATAGAATGCCCACCCAAACTCACGCCCTGACCAACCAAAATAGAGACATAAAAAGGATCTCTACGGTCAGGGCGTGACAGTTTTATAAATAAATATGTATTTTATAATTTTTTTGCTAAAAATGTGGGGCTCAGCCCCACCTGCCTTGAATGACGGGTCGCCACTGCGTATGTCTCATAACCACACTCCCCCTCATCCTTCATCCCCTGGAATCTTCCAGTGTTCTATGCCATATGACCTCAAATTGGACTGTTCTATTATTCTCTATAGCCCACACCTTTTCAATATTTAAATAATAATACTTTGATTCATCCACTGTCGTAGTGATAGAGGATCATTTGATTTCCAGTTTTTAAGTAGAAGTTTTTTAAAGTCATTGACTAGAAAAGTATGGTCGACTCTATTGGGTATCTTACCGCACCCTCATATGCCATGTCTTGACATATGCAGATAAACGTATAAATAGTAAATTTACATTGTAAAACTTCTGACAGCCAACTTCCTAACTCCGCCCATAACTTTTGGACTTCATAGCATTCCCAGAAGGCATGAATTATTGAGTCCTTGTTAGTTTTACACTTAAGACATGACTCTGCCGTTGTGCTTTAGAAGTTGTGAATTTTGTCTTTTTTATAATAATTCTATACATTAGTTTATACTGGATTAAACGTACATTTTCGTTAACTGTAATTTCGTTAGTTATGTTTGAAACACTCCTTGCCAATATCAGTTATTTTTAAGTCTTGATTCCAATAGTTTTTTCGAAGAGATTGTCAGTTGGATAGGCTCTCTGTAAGGTTTTGTATATGTTACCTATCATTTGAGTATCTTTTTCTGAGTCAAATTGTCACGTGTGCTCCCTCTCCGGCCTCTAGGTCACCAGTCTGCTCGTCATGGCGTACACCTGTCACCATCGTAACTCGTAATTACGCATTATGACACTCATTATGACACTCACCTGGACTCCATCACCTCCTTGATTACCTGTCTTTTATATGTCACTCCCTGTCTTTATATGTCACTTAACTATGAAGTTGTTGAAAACAAACACGTGAAAAGATTCTGGGTGTCACTTGTGCTCCCTCTCCAGCCTCTAGGTCACCAGGCTGCTCGTTATGGCGCACACCTGTCACCATCATTACGCGCACCTGTCACGGTCGTCTTGAGGTGAATGAATGGACCAAGGCGCAGCGTGATATGAATACATCTTCTTTTATTTTACGACGAAGATGAACACGAAACGAAACACTTATACAAACTATACAAAACAACAAACAACCGTGAAGCTACAAACGAAAGTGCACACACAAGCTACTTACGTTCAACATAGACAATCTCCCACAATCACCTAAAGCCTATGGCTGCCTTAAATATGGCTCCCAATCAGAGACAATTAATGACATCTGTTTCTGATTGAGAACCAAACCAGGCAACCATAGACTTTCCTAGAACTCTCTCCTGAACACAACCCCATACACTATACAACACCCCCTAAACAATACACACACCCTAAACTAGACAAAACACACAAACTTCCCATGTCACACCCTGACCTAACTAAAATAATAAAGAAAACAAAGAATACTAAGGCCAGGGCGTGACAGCACCTGCGCATCTTCAGACTCACCTGGACTCACTCACCTCCCTGATTACCTTCCCTATATATGTCACTCCCTTTGGTTCCTTCCCCAGGCGTTATTGTTTCTGTTCCAGTGTCATGTCTTTGTGTTGTTCGTGGTTCTTGTTTTGTGTTAAGTTGTGTTTATTTATTAAAACACTCACTCCCTGCACTTGCTTCCCGACTCTCAGCGCACATCGTTACACTGGGGATGAGCATGCTTGTCTTCAGTAGGAATCCTTTCTGGGGGACGAGGTAGATTAAGTCAAACTATACTTTCGGTGCATAACAACGAGATGTGCGCAATCATTTGAAAGATGACATAAGGCACATAAGCAGCGGCCTTGCACTGCAATCTTCACTCAGAAAATGGTTTTTATTGAAACTTGGGCTTTAGTTGAGGGTTTACCTGACTTCCCCCTTTTAGGTAGGAAGTGGAGGGGAGCAGGGCTGGGGGTTATTGTGGTGTGGTATCTGTCTGGAGAAATTTGGATCTGAACCGAAAATGTAAGTGTTCAGCCGTACCAGCCATGACCAAGTTTGTAAATAATCTTTTTAGACTTCAGAGCACCAGAGTGCTTATACCTCCAGAGTATCTCTCCACATCAGCAAATCTGTCTCTCCCCGAGTCCTGCCGCCTCCCTGATGCCCACTGATACCATCGCCGGGCTCCAAATCGGCTTTGCTACAGTACAGGCAGGAGACTTTGCTAATGGATAAAGTTGTCACAGACAAATCCCCTATATTAGGTTCTGTCACTCTGTGTATCGCCGCAATCCCTTACTGCACACACTCGGTGATAGGCAGGGCTTGATTAAACTATTATTTGCAACAATCCATATTTTACATATGAATGTGCAGCCTGTGTTAATTTCCATTGTACGGAGGTCTTATAACCTTGCCTCCAATCCACGCCCTCCGCAGCGCAATCACGGACTAACGAGTGTGAACAGCCAGACCCGCTTCTGTTGTCTGTTTTGTTTGGAATAGGTTTCAACACCACCGGCCAAAGTGACACATAATCAATGGCTATGAGGGGGAGAGTGCCGTAAGTCCACTCCAGCTATTCCTGCGTATGGATCGCCTCTGAAGTTCCCCGGCTCCTCTCCCCTTCTCACCCCAACTCACATGCATTATTCACGGGACAGAAGGGAAGGGCGTCACTTTGAGATGTGACCTGGTGGACAGAGAACATTCTGTCAATGTTACGGTGGCATTGTCAAGGTTAATGTGTTACAGGGCTGGGCCAGGGTAATGTATTCACTTGCGGTGAGACTCTGTATGCGGTTGGATGACTTGGCTGCCTGTCGTAGATTTTTTTTTTCAGCATTAAGATGGGAATGGAGCAAATAGGAAGTAAGGTAGGCTATACTGTATGTATAAATGTAAAACACAGCAGGTAGCATACTGTAGATATAGTACCTGTATGTGTCAATATCATGATATGCAACACCAATGATCCTGTTACATCATTCCATCGCAAATACTATGGTGACTAGAATTGCCCCATATTTTGTTGCAAGTCAAGAGTTGGGAGTAGAAGGCCAAGCACATCATGCAGAAGCATATCACTGTTAGGCACCATCCACACATTATCAACAGGGAATATTTAAAGGGATTCTCCAGTACTTTTTAGCCAGTAGTTCTGAAGGCAGTGCCCACGAGCCAAAAGTGGTCCCTGATATGTGCACCACGTCATTGCTTTCTCTCTCGCTCTGCTGTGTGTAATTCTTGCTAGCTGTCACTCAAATGGCGAAGGGCAGAATCTAATTGGCTGGATCTCGAATTGCTAGGGCGCTGGCCCACGTGGGGGGAAATGTAGGGAAAATGGTGCAGCACAGCTTCCAGACAGCAGTCGCTTTCAAACTAGGAATTTTGTGGCTAATTGAGGTAATACAGTAATTCTGCTCATAGAAGATGATATATGAACTACACATTGACACATCCAGCACAAGCTGGAGGTTTAAAAATACTTACTAGTCTCCTATGTACTGGAGCATGTCTTTAATTAAGGCCAATGCTGTGAATCTGTAGGTAACCACCCTGTCCCGCCCCCCTGGATCCCTTTTCCCCAGAGCTGAAGATCCGTATCGCATTCTGTAGGTGTGTTTCTTTACCTTCACCCTCCATTCACATTTCTCACTGCCAATCGTGAAAGATAACTCTTCAGGTTTTACCAGTGAAACGTCCATGCAGCATCTGCATACCAACCATTTGATCTCAGTTTCACGGGGAGATGCTTTAGAACTTCTTGAGTTAAACAGTATTGTTTTGAATGATGTACAGTCAGAGCAGATGCTTTTAACAAACTGTAGCTGTGTTTAGTTTCAATCAAAGCAGATATTTTGCCTACTTTTGGCCACAGTGCGAACGGTCCAATTTTTCTCTGTCATTCTAAAATCTCATAAGAAATGAGCTGGTGTTTTGTCTTACAGTAATGTTATACAGCAGGCTACAACATAGATTGGCTGTTTGCAATAGGTGAATGCAGCTGTACGAACAGCTGTCTTACCAATATAATACAAACTAAATGCTGAAAGTAATAACCTAGTTATTCACGCATGCAAACAAAAATACTGAATAGCAGTTTGGCTTAGAATACTGACAACTGTGAACGAATGAATGTGAAAGAAGAAAACAGCGGTACCAAGCAGGCCTAGTAAAGAAAATATCAGATCAATAAAGGATGACACAATCTACATTTAGGCTAGTTACATTAACAGTAAATAAGCACAGTACGGAAAAGGCAAATGGAGATTCAAATAACCAAAACACAGCCTACAGCCTACTACAGTGAGATGCAGACATGCACAACTGTCTTGCCAAATAAACAGGCCCATACAGGCCAGCTTCAAACATAGAAATTCATACTGCTTGCTCATAAGTACAGAAACACGTTGTGATATGGCAAAATACAGTTCTGTGATTCAAATTCGACCCACATAATCAATTAAGCAATGACAGCCTGCCATAAACACGTTTCCAATAAGTACAGTTCCATTTACAACCACGAAAACCAATAGATTACCAAGAAAACCATAATAGAATGTAGCCTATCTATTTCTGTGATGAAACATACCCATATGTAGCTATACCAAGGGGTGTCATTTGGGTTTTGCATTGGAATTATATTGACTTCTGCTGATATCACACTATACCACAATAAACATAAAAGTTCAAATGCCGAGACCCTTGAGTGCTTTTGACCAAGAAGTGACAGGTTGGCCCGAAATCTTTGCAGTTCTCTATCAGCACCATGACAAACTAAAACAAGTAAAAAACCTACAAACATTACAGACACATTACACCTTGATGATGTTAAGAACAAAATCCCAAAACACAAACAAAACAGAAATATATAAGTCCTCTCAGATACTGTATGCTTGAACACAATAAAGCATGCCAGTTGAAAACGTAGGCTGGATAAGGAAGTCATTTTGCCATTCCATACCCTAGGTTTTTTGCTGAAATGACGCCACTGGCTATGACACTGGCTATACCACCAATATTTTGATAAAACCCTACCAGCTAGATTGTTTCTTACCTTTTCAGAAGAGTTTGTAGCCTCCTTGATTCTCTGTGGAACTTTCAGAGTAATCGATCATTCCATTCTCCCCGAAGTCATCTTGTAAGAATCCTCCTCCAATGCCAGTTGGATTAGTTGAGCTTTCCTCGGGAGAAGCATACTTCTTCTGTGCTGACTGTACGCAGTTTGTCAAAGTGGAAAATTAGTTCTCCCATGTACAGTTGAAGTCGGAAGTTTACATACACCTTAGCCAAATACATTTAAATTCAGTTTTTCACAATTCCTGGCATTTAATCTGAGTAAATATTCCCTGTCTTAGGTCACCACTTTATTTTAAGAATATGAAATGTCAGAATAATAATAGAGAGAATGCTTTATTTCAGCTTTTATTTCTTTCATCACATTCCCAGTGGGTCAGAAGTTTACATACACTCAATTCCTGACAATTAATCCTAGTAAAAATTCCCTGTCTTAGGTCACCACTTTATTTTAAGAATATGAAATGTCAGAATAATAGTAGAGAGAATGATTTATTTCAGCTTTTATTTATTTTATTTCTCTCACATTCCTAGTTGGTCAGAAGTTTACATGCACTCAATTAGCATTTTGTAGCATTGCCTTTAAATTGTTTAACTTGGGTCAAACGACTTCTGCCGAAGTCGATGCCTCTCCTTGTTCGAGCGGTATTCGGCGGTCGACGTCGCCGGTCTTCTAGCCATCGCCAATCCATTTTTCATTTTCCATTTGTTTTGTCTCGTTTTTCCACACACCTTAACCCTCTGTTTCCCCCATGTCTTTGTGTGGTATTCTTTATCTGTTTCATGTATGCGCACGTAGGTCTGATTGCGCTGGGTTATGTCAACCTGTATTGTATTTCGTGTTCGTTGTGCCGTGTGCTTTTGGTTCGCCTAAATAAAAAGCTCTGTTTGCTACCCACTATCTGCTCTCCTGCGCCTGACTCCCTTGCAGCCATTTACGCATACCTGACACCCAGAGAATCGTTTCAAGGTATCAAGTGGGGTCCATTTGTCCTCATCGGAGCCAGAGCCGGAGCCGATTTCAGTCGGCAAAAACTGGTCAGCTTCCACCAAATCTGATCCAGCAGTGGTTTGACATTTTTCACATCTAGAAAGTCATGGCTCTCTGGGTCAAGGGCACACAGGGTCTCCACCATTTGGCTGTTGCGTTCGCTAAATCGTTCTGACATTTCACCGATGACAGCATCCAACGTGCTGAAAAAAAGTATTTTACATTGAGTGTCTTCTCTGTCATGCTGGCCTACTGTACTGTCTGTCCACAGCGTATTGCTGGAGATTTGTACATACATAACGTTGTCGTTTGCTTGGAGCTGGTGGTGTGTCATTTGTTTGGAGGATAGAGAAGCCTGAGGATTCTGTGCACCATGTTGGCTGTAAACTTAAAGCCGGGGTCTATCAACGCCTTCAGCAGCCCTGTAGCCTCCAGTCTTACTTCTGCGTTGTACGAACACGTGCATTCATTGTCAGAGAGGAACTTCACAATGCTGTCACAACTAACAATTTTTACAGCTAGCTAACTGAACTTTGTAGTGGTGGGGCGTGAGGCAGACTCGAGTGAAGCAGCTTCAACGGTAAACCCCGCCCTTTAAAAATGAAAAATTACAGGCGGAGGCGTATCACGTTATTCACTTAGCCTTGCACAGATAAGAAACGTTTTTCCCGCTTTTCATGGAAACCCAAAGGAGTCATACCTAACCGCCCCAGTGGCTTTCCATAGCCCCCCTACACACCACAGTGCACCCAGTCCATTATGCTGACACAGATTGTTTTTGCGCCAACCTGTCTCTCAATCATTGTAACTTTTTTGCTATTTTATATAGGGACGTAAAAAACTAAAACTGATGGGGCAGAGGTTTCAACTGAGGGGGTTAATCCCCCTTTTACCCCCTCGTGGAAGCGGGCCCGGCTACAATACTATAATATGTGATCTTGCAGACATTGATTCAGCTTTGATCTAACTTTATTAAACAAGCACCATTCGCCAGAGTAGCCTTTTCTCTGGACAGCCGAGTAGAGTACAAACTGTGTAAAGTAGAGAATCCAGCACATGCACAGAAGCGTCGGACCTTTAGTGGTCGCAAAGAGGCGTCCAGAAGAGTCGGATCCACAGCCATGCCGTTTAATTAATGAGTTTATCAATCTCAAATTCTCTCATATCTCCCCAAGTTCTTCGTCCTGCTCACAGTTTATTGATCTCTTGGCTAATTACCTGAATTTCAGATAGGATAACTAACAGCGGCATTGTGTTGATATATATTGAGTAATTGATCTGTCAGCTTCAAAGTTCCTAATTGGTGAACAATCAGATTAGAGCCGGAGTGGATCCTCCAGAGGGTGTGTCTGCACAGCTGCACTGTGGAACACAGAGAACTCAATCATGCTCCAGAGCAACTGGGGATGGATGTCGGTCTCCTTACTGACCAGAGACGCGAGTTGACTCAATGGATGATTCAACACCTTGCGCGCTGCAGAGAATGGCTGTGCCAGAGTTTATCTATGCCATGTTAAACTGCCATGAAGTTGAGCTTCATTAGTCAATGATCCCAGCTTAATCCGACAACAAATATTTTCTCCTATAGAGAAATTGTTTCGTTACATTATGTTTTCAGTCGCAACTGGCGAATATTCTCCAATTTCACAGTGGTTTAATACAAGCCACTCTGCTTTCTTGATGCACTGTGAACTCTTATGTTGGAATTCACAGCTATTGGTATGATCCAGCATACCTCCAGATCCACACTGGCTTGCTGAAATCCTTCCATCTGAAAGCCAGTCAATGAGCCAGTCTGTTGGAGCATGCTCTGCTTGAGAATTATCCTACAGCACCCTGTCTGTTGGTATGCCAACATGCCTCATTGGCTTGAACACAAGGGAATAGCCGAAAATAAGTGAAGCATCAAGATTGAGTGTCTGTAAAGCAGGGAGCTTTAGTAAAGCATGATAAAAGTTCTCTGGGACGCGAGTCAGTTAGACATTGTTCATTTAACAACAGGGGCTGCTCCATAAAAGCTGAAAAGTTTTACTGAAATAATAATGAAGTTGAAAGAGGAGAAACTAATATGAAGAAAGCCCCTAGGAGTTGCATTCTGCCTTAGTAAAACGTTAGTAATAATTATCCCAACAGAAGAAAAAAACATGTTTTATGCATGCTTCTGTATATTTCATGAATTAATACTCTTCTCACTAGATGTTAATTTAGCCAAAGGCGCTAAACCAAGGACACATTGCACTTTAATGTTTGAGGGACAAAAATAAACAGATCAGAGTATTTTGTGAGCAAACATTTTTTTATTTTCCAACCTCCTCGGGATGTTATTTCACCATGCTTGTCAGACTACAGTATGGTTGTAACATCTGTATGTTGTCTGGTTTGACAGGAGCTGGTCCTCTCTTCTTGTTTAGTCGCCTCGCAGAGCCTGACTAGGTTTGTCAGTTGAAGGCTTATCCAAGCTCTTGGACCCAAACTAGGACTGTGGCGGTCACAAAATTTTGTCAGCCGGTGATTGTCAAGCAGATAACTGTCGGTCTCACGGTAATTGACCGTTAATTAACATAAACACATTTAGCATCTCCTGGCTTCCACGCAGCCTACAAGCCACTGATGCTGACTTTTGGAACATCTCCATGTTAAAAAGTCTAATAAATCCATGTAGTAAAGCCTACACCTTCACAATGAATCCATTATTTATTTTACACAGGTCTAAAGAAAGATGATATGAAGAAAATGTAGTTTGTTTCAGAAGAACACAATAGCATACTCTGAGTTGTCGTTATGTTAGGCCCTGATCTGGCTATGCCTTATGGCTGTGGGCTACACTAGTTCATTTAGCAGACAAGATTTGCTTAGAATTCCGTGGCATTATTTTATAGTATGAAGAATACAATTGAACAAAGCTGAATAAAATAGAAAGTATATTTTCTCCAAACGAGTTGAGGGAGTGCGCGCATGTGGCTATTCTGTGTTGAGCGGTTAACAAAGAAATATGTACTCCTATATGCTTAATTTAGAGTTATTGATGTAACTTTAGTTGTTGTACAAACGTTTGGCCAAGGCTGCATGATGTGTAAGGCTGCATGATGTGGCTCTAATAATGATAACCCTATTTTACCCTGGCACTTCTGGGGAGTGGGGAGCTACTAGAATGGGGTTGTGCTCAGAGGATCTTGTCTGTAATCAAATGGGCGATGTAAATGAGCGAGGTTACATGTTCCTCAGAGGCCCCAGAGTCCAGATCCAGTGTGTTTGACTGCTTGCCAGACCGTGGAGGGCTAGAGGAGCTGCAGCAGCTGCCGAGCAGAGATGGCTCTGGTTTGGCTCAACACTTAGGCATATCCAACAGATAAACCAGGGATTACTATATTGGGTTTGTGCTGAAGGACTTCTGGATCAGTACACTGTTTCTGAGTTGTATATTGGCCAATGGTGTAGTTTAGGGTGCAACCTGCCAGGCACTAAACCACGTTTACTAGATCTGCTCAGTGTTGAGGCCAGAGAACACCACCATTGAACGTGTAGAAGAAGGTTGAAGAGCGTCTTCTAGGAAGTTACATTTACTTGCATTTGGCAGGCTGATCAGATTATATCTGATTCTGTTGTACACAACACTGGCCAAAGCACTCAAACTGAGGTTTATTCTTAAGAGTTATGGATTTGTTCCCCATGTCTATTTGGGATCAACCAATTTTAACATTCCCCAGCTCATTCACTTAAACATGCTGTACGAAGAGCTAGATATATTGCATTAAAAGTGCCTTCAACCCCCATAGTATGTACAGTTGAAGTCGGAAGTTTACATACACCTTAGCCAAATACATTTAAACTCGGTTTTTGACAATTCCTGACATTTAATCCAAGTTAAAATTCCCTGTCTTAGGTCAGTTAGGATCACCACTTTATTTTAAGAATGTGAAATGTCAGTAGAGAGAATTATTTATTTATTTCATCGCATTCGCAGTGGGTCAGAAGTTTACATACACTCAATTCGTATTTGGTAGCATTGCCTTTAAATTGTTTAACTTGGGTCAAACGTTTCGGGTAGCCTTCCACGAGCTTCCCACAATAAGTTGGGTGAAATTTGGCCCATTCCTCCTGACAGGGCTGGTGTAACTGAGTCAGGTGTGTAGGCCTCCTTGCTCACACACGCTTTTTCAGTTCTGCCCA
This sequence comes from Salvelinus alpinus, assembly GCF_045679555.1. Lineage (NCBI taxonomy): Eukaryota > Metazoa > Chordata > Actinopteri > Salmoniformes > Salmonidae > Salvelinus > Salvelinus alpinus. The sequence goes on along the minus strand of NC_092098.1, from coordinate 13,091,787 downwards.
CAAATTTTCTATAGGATTGATTGCCACTCCAATACAATCAATCAATCAATCAATTTTATTTTATATAGCCCTTCGTACATCAGCTAATATCTCGAAGTGCTGTACAGACACCCAGCCTAAAACCCCAAACAGCTAGTAATGCAGGTGTAGAAGCACGGTGGCTAGGAAAAACTCCCTAGAAAGGCCAAAACCTAGGAAGAAACCTAGAGAGGAACCAGGCTATGAGGGGTGGCCAGTCCTCTTCTGGCTGTGCCGGGTGGAGATTATAACAGAACTATGCCAAGATGTTCAAAAATGTTCATAAGTGACAAGCATGGTCAAATAATAATCATGAATAATTTTCAGTTGGCTTTTCATAGCCGATCATCAAGAGTTGAAAAACAACAGGTCTGGGACAGGTGGCGGTTCCATAACCGCAGGCAGAACAGCTGAAACTGGAATAGCAGCAAGGCCAGGCGGACTGGGGACAGCAAGGAGTCACCACGGGCGGCAGTCCCGACGCATGGTCCTAGGGCCCAGGTCCTCCGAGAGAAAGAAAGAGAGAAGGAGAAAATTAGAGAGAGCCAAGATTTTCAAAATGTTCATAAATGACAAGCATGGTCAAATAATAATCAGGAATAAATCTCAGTTGGCTTTTCATAGCCGATCATTAAGAGTTGAAAACAGCAGGTCTGGGACAGGTAGGGGTTCCATAACCGCAGGCAGAACAGTTGAAACTGGAATAGCAGCAAGGCCAGGCGGACTGGGGACAGCAAGGAGTCACCACGGCCGGTAGTCCCGACGTATGGTCCTAGGGCTCAGGTCCTCCGAGAGAAAGAAAGAGAGAAGGAGAAAATTAGAGAGCGCCAAGATTTTCAAAATGTTCATAAATGACAAGCATGGTCAAATAATAATCAGGAATAAATCTCAGTTGGCTTTTCATAGCCGATCATTAAGAGTTGAAAACAGCAGGTCTGGGACAGGTAGGGGTTCCGTAACCGCAGGCAGAACAGTTGAAACTGGAATAGCAGCAAGGCCAGGCGGACTGGGGACAGCAAGGTGTCATCATGCCCGGTAGTCCTGACGTATGGTCCTAGGGCTCAGGTTCTCAGAGAGAAAGAGAGAACGAGAGAATTAGAGAGAGCATACTTAAATTCACACAGGACACTGGATAAGACAGGAGAAGTACTCCAGGTAACCAACTGACCCTAGCCCCCCGACACATAAACTACTGCAGCATAAATACTGGAGGCTGAGACAGGAGCGGTCAGGAGACACTGTGGCCCCATCCGAAGAAACCCCCGGACAGGGCCAAACAGGAAGGATATAACCCCACCCACTTTGCCAAAGCACAGCCCCCGCACCACTAGAGGGAAATCCTCAACCACCAACATTACAATCCTGAGACAAGGCCGAGTATAACCCACAAAGGTCTCCACCACAGCACAAACCAAGGGGGGGCGCCAACCCAGACAGGAAGATCACGTCAGTAACTCAACCCACTCAAGTGACGCACCCCTCCTAGGGACGGCATGAAAGAGCACCAGCAAGCCAGTGACTCAGCCCCTGTAACAGGGTTAGAGGCAGAGAATCCCAGTGGAGAGAGGGGAACCGGCCTGGCAGAGACAGCAAGGGCGGTTCGTTGCTCCAGAGCCTTTCCGTTCACCTTCACACTCCTGGGCCAGACTACACTCAATCATATGACCTACTGAAGAGATAAGTCTTCAGTAAAGACTTAAAGGTTGAGACCGAGTCTGCGTCTCTCACATGGGTAGGCAGACTGTTCCATAAAAATGGAGATCTATAGGAGAAAGCCCTGCCTCCCGCTGTTTGCTTAGAAATTCTAGGGACAATTAGGAGGCCTGCGTCTTGTGACCGTAGCGTACGTATTGGTATGTACGGCAGGACCAACTCGGAAAGATAGGTAGGAGCAAGCCCATGTAACGCTTTATAGGTTAACAGTAAAACCTTGAAATCAGCCCTTGCCTTAACAGGAAGCCAGTGTAGGGAAGCTAGCACTGGAGTAATATGATCAAATTTCTTGGTTCTAGTCAGGATTCTAGCAGCCGTATTTAGCACTAACTGAAGTTTATTTAGTGCTTTATCCGGGTAGCCGGAAAGTAGAGCATTGCAGTAGTCTAACCTAGAAGTAACAAATGCATGGATTAATTTTTCTGCATCATTTTTGGACAGAAGATTTCTGATTTTTGCAATGTTACGTAGATGGAAAACTTGGGTCAAACGTTTCGGGTAGCCTTCCACAAGCTTCCCACAATAAGTTGGGTGAAATTTGGCCCATTCCTCCTGACAGGGCTGGTGTAACTGAGTCAGGTGTGTAGGCCTCCTTGCTCACACACGCTTTTTCAGTTCTGCCCACAAATTTTCTATAGGATTGATTGCCACTCCAATACCTTGACGTTGTTGTCCTTAGGCCATTTTGCCACAACTTTGGAAGTATTCTTGGGGTCATTGTCTATTTGGAAGACCCATTTGCGACCAATCTTTAACTTCCTGACTGATGTCTTGAGATGTTGCTTCAATATATCCACATAATTTTCCTTCCTCATGAAGCCATCTATTTTGTGGAGTGCATCAGTCCCTCCTGCAGCAAAGCTGCCACCCCTGTGCTTCACGGATGATGTTCTTCGGCTTGCAAGCCTCCCCCTTTTTCCTCCAAACATAACGATGGTCATTATGGCCAAACAGTTCTATTTTTGTTTCATCAGACCAGAGGACATTTCTCCAAAAAGTACAATCTTTCTCCCCATGTGCAGTTGCAAACTGTAGTCTGGCTTTTTTATGGCGGTTTTGGAGCAGTGGCTTCTTCCTTGCTGAGCGGCCTTTCAGGTCATGTCAATATAGGACTTGTTTTACTCTGTATACAGATACTTTTGTACCTGTTTCCTCCAGCATCTTCACAAGGTCCTTTGCTGTTGTTCTGGGATTGATTTGAACTTTTTGCACCAAAGTATGTTATTCTCTAGGAGACAGAATGCGTCTCCATCCTGAGCGGTATGACAGCTGCATGGTCCCATGGTGTTTATACTTGCTTACTATTGTTTGTACAGATGAACGTGGTACCTTCAGGAGTTTGGACATTACTCCCAAGGATGAACCAGACTTGTGGAGGTCTACAATTTTTTGTTCTGAGGTCTTGGCTGATTTCTTTTGATTTTCCCATGATGTCAGGCAAAGAGGCACTGAGTTTGAAGGTAGGCCTTGTTTTAATGACTCCAACCAATGTTTATTCAAACTTCCGACTTCAACTGTATATGATATGTACTGTATACAGCAACTCCATGGAATTAATGTAATTTACAGCTCAGTTTTAAAAGACATTTTACTGTCAAATAAATGTAAGAAAGAGAAGGTAAGGGGTTGAAGAGGGAAGGGAAAGTGAGAGAGTGATAGCGGAGATGAGGACAGACAGGGTTAGAAAGATGGATAGAGATTAAGGAAGTTGAGGTTACTGTTGGAAAGAGTCTGATTGTCAAGTGGGGTGAGAGAGAGATAGAGAGAGAGAGAGAGAGAGAGAGAGAGAGAGAGAGAGAGAGAGAGAGAGAGAGAGAGAGAGAGAGAGAGAGAGAGAGAGAGAGAGAGAGAGATAGAGAGAGAGAGAGAGAGAGAGAGAGAGAGAGAGAGAGAGAGAGAGAGAGAGAGAGAGAGAGAGAGAGAGAGAGAGCGAGAGAGAGAGAGAGAGAGAGAGAGAGAGAGAGAGAGAGAGAGAGAGAGAGAGAGAGAGAGAGAGAGAGAGAGAGAGAGAGAGAGAGAGAGAGAGAGAGAGAGAGAGAGAGAGGTCACGATCAGATGAGCTCCTGCATTTTTCAGCATTTTCTTTAAAAAAGATACATTTAGAGTTAGATAAACTTGGATTTTTTGTCAGGAACACATACAGGATGCTACCCTCTACAACATAACCCTCACTTCAAATCAAAACTTGAAACCTACAACCTGATTTTGGACGGAATTACAGAATCACGTGAAAAGTTCACAAATACCAAGGATTAATTATTCTATACAGCAAATTCTCTGGAAAACAACAGAAACCTGAGAACACCACCCAACCTGGAACTGAGTGAGTAATGTTTAGTCTGAAACTATATTCTATTTCCAAAAGCCAAGAAGAATAATACATGACATTACTTTATAAGGACTGAATAGTAACATAACTCTGCCAAGCTTGATACAACTTCATCTAGCACTTAAGTGTCAAGTGAGAGGTGTCAAAGCCCATTAGCCCAACAATGGCAGGAGAGTCGAATAGTCTACCCCAACCAAATGGAGAGGCCTTAGAAGCTGCCTCCCGCTGTTCAGAGGTAATTAAAATACAGTACCCTGTCATTGTAAAGAATGATAAGGCAAGAAAAGATCACAAAATGAAGCTCCTTATGGAAAATCAAGAGACACTTTTTGCTGACTATTACAAAAATGGGAACATCAGCAACCTTATCTTCTACACAAACCATCCAGTGGCATGGCACAGTGCTATATTAGCACACTACCCCTTTGTTAAGAGAGGGGGGGTTAACGAGGGGTGGAAACTCAGGATACTTGACAACGAGGACTCTGAGTCAGCTAATATAAATCTATATAAGTCTGGAACAGTAATGGTACAGGGCAATCACAAACAGTTTCAGCTGGACTTTCACCAAATCAAAGAATTAGCCCAGCAGGAGAAGCTCTCCCTTGATAAAGATACCCCCACCCCAAGCGGGTCAGACCAGACGTCTTCATCATATAACCACACAGACGAGCAACCCTCAGCAGACAGTCAACCTCCCAGTACAGAGTACTTCTCCCTCATTGAAATGAAGGATAAATTCACCCAGCTGGAGGTAAGGCAGGTGGAGCTGGAACAGCAGGTGATCACACTCCAGTCAGCACAGACCCAGACAACAGTCCAGCACAACAACACCCCCTTAACCAGACCTGGAGAGCCGGAGGTGGAGAAAGACATATCTGCACTATGGACAGTGGTGAGACAACATCAACAGGAGAAAGAGCAGGAGCAGGAGAAGAACAGAGCACTAGAGGAGAGGATCAGACTACAGGAGGAGAGGGAGAGGGGGATGGAGGAGAGGATCAGACTACAGGAGGAGAGGGAGAAGGGGATGGAGGAGAGGATCAGACTACAGGAGGAGAGGTTGAGGGGGATGGCATGTGACAGAGAACAACCCACTAGGGAGGTGGCCATCCCCACAGAGACGCCAGCAGAACAGCCCACCTCAGCACCCGACAAAAGTCTCGACACCACAGCAGAACAGTCCACACCAGACCCTGACCATAGAAACGACATCACAACAGAACAGACAAAAGAAAAACCCCAAGCCCAGCAGCTCTCACCCCCTCTGAGCACCCCCCCTGTCAGCCACCCTGATAGCCCTCCTGACAACCCCCCCACACCCACTGAGGACAAACACAAGACACAGATTGTCCTTCTTATGGACTCAAATGGGAAATATATAGAAGAAAAAAAACTTTTTCCCAAACACAGTGTGTCTAAACTCTGGTGTCCAAACACCCAGCGCGCCCTAGACCTTCTGTCTGAGGACAAACTAGGCTCACCTAGCCACATAATAATACACACAGGCACAAACGACCTGAGAGCACAGCAGGAAAGGGTGGCCACAGCACTGAAGGGAGTGATCGAAAAAGCTTCTTCTACTTTCCCCAACGCACAAGTGGTTATCTCCACCCTGCTACCACGAAAAGACTTCCACCCTGCTACAATACAGCGGGTAAACGCAAGCATCTCCCGTGACTGTGCCTCAAAACCAAATGTTTTTCTGGCCCACCACTCCACCCTGGACTTGAACAGCCTCTATGACCAGGTCCACCTCTACAAGGCAGCAGTGCCCACCTTTGCCCGGACTCTAAAGGACATCGCTCTCAAACGCAGCCCCAACACTTCACACAGGAGCAACAGATCAATAGACACCCCACCAAGACCAGCGAGACACCCTCCAAGACCCCCCCCTGGACCTACACACCCCCCCCACATCAACCATGCCCACACCCAATTTAGGCCCCCTCAGATCAGACCTATGCCACTCCTGCCCACCCCATGCACCCCACCCCCGCAAAGAGGGCATCAACATGGAAGTCACACATACGCCCAGGTAGTGAGCGGGCAAACAGGCCCAACCCCCACTCTTACACTCGCCCAAGCCAACGGCATGTACCAGATGCTCAGCAGGCTCTGCTCACACTTACTGGCCTGAGGCCAAACCACACGGCCAACAACATTGGACACTTTATGGAACAAAAAGCCTTCACTATATCATCCTGGAATATCCAAGGCCTGAGGTCATCTGCCTTTGGCCTAAAGAGCAGGAACCCGGACTTCACCAAAGAAATCGGTAATGCAGACATTGTCATCCTGCAAGAAACCTGGTACAGAGGAGACGGACCCACTGGTTGCCCTCTAGGTTACAGAGAACTGGTAGTCCCATCCACCAAACTACCAGGTGTGAAACAGGGAAGGGACTCAGGGGGAATGCTAATTTGGTATAGAGCAGACCTAACTCACTCCATTAAACTAATCAAAACAGGAACATTTTACATTTGGCTAGAAATTCAAAAGGAAATTATCTTAACAGAGAAAAATGTCCTCCTGTGTGCTACCTATATCCCCCCACTAGAATCCCCATACTTTAATGAAGACAGCTTCTCCATCCTGAATGAGGAAATCAATCATTTCCAGGCCCAGGGACATGTATTAGTCTGTGGCGACCTAAATGCCAGAACTGGACAAGAACCTGACACCCTCAGCACACAGGGGGACAAACACCTACCTGGAGGTGACAGCATTCCCTCCCCCATATGCCCCCCTAGGCACAACTATGACAACATAACCAACAAAAACGGGTCACAACTCCTGCAGCTCTGTCGCACGCTGGGTATGTACATAGTCAATGGTAGGCTTCGAGGGGACTCCTATGGTAGGTTCACCTATAGCTCATCTCTTGGCAGTAGCACTGTAGACTACTTTATCACTGACCTCAACCCAGAGTCTCTCAGAGCGTTCACAGTCAGCCCACTGACACCCCTATCAGACCACAGCAAAATCACAGTCTACTTGAACAGAGCAATACTCAATCACGAGGCATCAAAGCCAAAGGAACTGAGTAACATTAAGAAATGCTATAGATGGAAGGAATGCAGTTTGGAAATCTACCAAAAAACAATTAGACAACAGCAAATTCAATCCCTTTTAGACAACTTCCTGGGTAAAACGTTCCACTGCAATAGTGAAGGTGTAAACTTGGCAGTAGAAAATCTTAACAGTATATTTGACCTCTCAGCTTCCCTATCAAACCTAAAAATCTCAAATAGAAAACCGAAGAAAATGAACAACAATGACAAATGGTTTGATGACGAATGCAAAAATCTAAGAAATAAATTGAGAAACCTGTCCAACCAAAAACATAGAGACCCGGAAAACCTGAGTCTACGCCTTCACTATGGTGAATCACTAAAACAATACAGAAATACACTACGGAAAAAGAAGGAACAGCACGTCAGAAATCAGCTCAATGTAATTGAAGAATCCATAGACTCTAACCACTTCTGGGAAAATTGGAAAACACTAAACAAACAACAACACGAAGAATTATCTATCCAAAATGGAGATGTATGGGTAAACCACTTCTCCAATCTTTTTGGCTCTATAACAAAGAATAAAGAGCAAAAACATATACATGATCAAATACAAATCCTTGAATCAACTATTAAAGACTACCAGAACCCACTGGATTCTCCAATTACCTTGAACGAGTTACAGGACAAAATAAAAACCCTCCAACCCAAAAAGGCCTGTGGTGTTGATGGTATCCTTAATGAAATGATCAAATATACAGACAACAAATTCCAATTGGCTATACTAAAACTCTTTAACATCGTCCTTAGCTCTGGCATCTTCCCCAATATTTGGAACCAAGGACTGATCACCCCAATCCACAAAAGTGGAGACAAATTTGACCCCAATAACTACCGTGGAATATGCATCAACAGTAACCTTGGGAAAATACTCTGCATTATCATTAACAGCAGACTCGTACATTTCCTCAATGAAAACAATGTACTGAGCAAATGTCAAATTGGCTTTTTACCAAATTACCGTACAACAGACTATGTATTCACCCTACACACCCTAATTGACAACCAAACAAACCAAAACAAAGGCAAAGTCTTCTCATGCTTTGTTGATTTCAAAAAAGCCTTCGACTCAATTTGGCATGAGGGTCTGCTATACAAATTGATGGAAAGTGGTGTTGGGGGAAAAACATACGACATTATAAAATCCATGTACACAAACAACAAGTGTGCGGTTAAAATTGGCAAAAACACACACATTTCTTCACACAGGGTCGTGGGGTGAGACAGGGATGCAGCTTAAGCCCCACCCTCTTCAACATATATATCAACGAATTGGCGAGGGCATTAGAACAGTCTGCAGCACCTCGCCTCACCCTACTAGAATCCGAAGTCAAATGTCTACTGTTTGCTGATGATCTGGTGCTTCTGTCACCAACCAAGGAGGGCCTACAGCAGCACCTAGATCTTCTGCACAGATTCTGTCAGACCTGGGCCCTGACAGTAAATCTCAGTAAGACCAAAATAATGGTGTTCCAAAAAAGGTCCAGTCGCCAGGACCACAAATTCCATCTAGACACCGTTGCCCTAGAGCACACAAAAAACTATACATACCTCGGCCTAAACCTCAGCACCACAGGTAACTTCCACAAAGCTGTGAACGATCTGAGAGACAAGGCAAGAAGGGCATTCTATGCCATCAAAAGGAACATAAATTTCAACATACCAATTAGGATCTGGCTAAAAATACTTGAATCAGTCATAGAGCCCATTGCCCTTTATGGTTGTGAGGTCTGGGGTCCGCTCACCAACCAAGATTTCACAAAATGGGACAAACACCAAATTGAGACTCTGCATGCAGAATTCTGCAAAAATATCCTCCGTGTACAACGTAGAACACCAAATAATGCATGCAGAGCAGAATTAGGCCGATACCCACTAATTATCAAAATCCAGAAAAGAGCCGTTAAATTCTACAACCACCTAAAAGGAAGCGATTCCCAAACCTTCCATAACAAAGCAATCACCTACAGAGAGATGAACCTGGAGAAGAGTCCCCTAAGCAAGCTGGTCCTGGGGCTCTGTTCACAAACACATACACACCCCACAGAGCCCCAGGACAACAGCACAATTAGACCCAACCAAATCATGAGAAAACAAAAAGATAATTACTTGACACATTGGAAAGAATTAACAAAAAAACAGAGCAAACTAGAATGCTATTTGGCCCTAAACAGAGAGTACACAGTGGCAGAATACCTGACCACTGTGACTGACCCAAACTTAAGGAAAGCTTTGACTATGTACAGACTCAGTGAGCATAGCCTTGCTATTGAGAAAGGCCGCCGTAGGCAGACATGGCTCTCAAGAGAAGACAGGCTATGTGCTCACTGCCCACAAAATGAGGTGGAAACTGAGCTGCACTTCCTAACCTCCTACCCAATGTATGACCATATTAGAGACACATATTTCCCTCAGATCACACAGATCCACAAAGAATTCGAAAACAAATCCAATTTTGATAAACTCCCATATCTACTGGGTGAAATTCCACAGTGTGCCATCACAGCAGCAAGATTTGTGACCTGTTGCCACAAGAAAAGGGCAACCAGTGAAGAACAAACACCATTGTAAATACAACCCATATTTATGTTTATTTATTTTAACTTGTGTGCTTTAACCATTTATACATTGCTACAACACTGTATATATATAATATGAAATTTGTAATGTCTTTATTGCTTTGAAACTTCTGTATGTGAAATGTTTTCTGTTAATTTTTATTGTTTATTTCACTTTTGTATATTATCTACCTCACTTGCTTTGGCAATGTTAACACATGTTTCCCATGCCAATAAAGCCCCTTGAATTGAATTGAATATTGAATTGAATTGAATTGAGAGAGAGAGAGAGAGAGAGAGAGAGAGAGAGAGAGAGAGAGAGAGAGAGAGAGAGAGAGAGAGAGAGAGAGAGAGAGAGAGAGAGAGAGAGAGAGAGAGAGAGAGAGAGAGAGAGAGAGAGAGAGAGAGAGAGAGAGAGAGAGAGAGAGAGAGAGAGAGAGAGAGAGAGAGAGAGAGAGAGAGAGAGAGAGAGAGAGAGAGAGAGAGAGAGAGAGAGAGAGAGAGAGAGAGAGAGAGAGAGAGAGAGAGAGAGAGAGAGAGAGAAAATAAAAAATATCTGGCCCTGATCCCAGTGTGGAGAGAGCACAGCACTGGCTGTCTGGCCAGATGGGGACACATACAGTGCATTCTGAAAGTATTCAGACCTCTTGACTTCAAAATTCAAAAACCTAAATATCACATTTACATAAGTATTCAGTACTTTGTTGAAGCAGGTTTGGCAGTGATTACAGTCTCATGTCTTGGGTATGACACTACAAGCTTGGCACACCTTTATTTGGAGAGTTTCGCCCATTCTTCTCTGCAGATCCTCTCAAGCTCTGTCAGGTTGGATGGGTAGCGTCACTGCGCAGCTATTTTCAGGTCTCTATAGAGATGTTCGATTGGGTTCAAGACTGGGCTCTGGCTGGGCCACTCAAGGAATTTCAGAGACTTGTCCCAAAGCCACACCTGTATTGTCTTGGCTGTGTGCTTAGGGCCGTTGTCCTGTTGGAAGGTGAACCTTTGGCCCAGTCTGAGGTCCTGAGTGCTCTGGAGCAGGACCTTTTCATCAAGGATCTCTCTGTACTTTTCTCTGTTCATCTTTCCCTTGATCCTGACTAGTCTCCCAGTCCCTGCCACTGAAAAACATCCCCACAGCATGATGCTGCCACCACCATGCTTCATGATGCCAGGTTTCCTCCAGATGTGATGCTTGGCATTCAGGCCAAAGAGTCCAATCTTGGTTTTATCAAATCAGAGAATCTTGTTTCTCATGGTATGAGAGTCCTTTAGGTGCATGTTGGAAAACCCCAAGCGGACTGTCATGTGCCTTTTACTGAGGAGTGGCTTCCGTCTGGCCACTCTACCATAAAGGCCTGATTTTGTGGAGTGCTGCAGAGACGGTTGTCCTTCTGGAAGGTTGTCCTTCTTCTCCCATCTCCACAGAGGAACTCTGGGGAGCTCTGTCAGAGTGACCATCGGGTTCTTGGTCACCTCCCTGACCATTGCCCTTCTCCCCCGATTGCTCAGTTTGGCCTGGTGGCTAGATCTAGGAAGAGTCTTGGAGGTTCCAAACTTCTTCCTTTTTAAGAATGATGGAGGCTACTGTGTTTTTGGGGACCTTCAATGCTGCAGACATTTTTCGGTACCCTTCCCCAGATCTGTGCCTCAACCCAATCCTGTCTCGGAGCTCTACGGATAATTCCTTCGACCTCATGGCTTGGTTTTTGCTCTGACATGCACTGTCAACTGTGGGACATTATATAGATGGGTGTGTGCCTGTCACGGCCGTCGTTGAAGTAAGTGGACAAAAGCGCAGCGTCGTGAGCGTACATTTTCCCTTTATTTAAAATGACGGCAACAAAACAAAACAAACTACCGTGAAGCTTAAGGGCTACAGTGCCACAAACAAAGACAACTACCCACAACGAAAGGAGGGGAAAGGTCAGGGGTCATCTCTAAGGTCAGGGCGTGACAGAGGGTCTGAATAGTTTGCTAATGCACTGTATGTGAGACTCGATTGTATGTTCCTGTCACTGACTCACAACATCCCACAGACAAGACTTTTGTCAGTTTGGTCATGGCAAGATCAACACATTTGTTTTGTTTTTATAAAGCTGCTTGTTTACAAGGATGTTTGAGAGTGATGCTTGTTCCAGTTTCCTGGATAGCCTTATAGAAGTCAGCAGAACAGATTTGAAATGGGGAACGATAGTGGCTGCTGTTTCTATAGCAGGTTTTAACTTCTGAAGGAAAGGGAAAAGCAGACAAATGGTGTTATTTAGTGGCTGCTCCCTGGTACTGTAGATGTGATAGCAGAATCTCTAAAAAATTTCTCATCTTTTAATTCTCTCCCTCACGCCTTTTTTGTATTGGACTGTACTCACTGTAAACTCTGAGTACTGTTTAAGATTCAGTGTTTGACCATTGCATTTATCTGCCAGCGAGGCCAGAGATTCTACATGGGCAGAGTGTGTTCCTAATAAAAGTCTGAGTTTACTGAGCCGTGAGTCTTCTTCAGAAGAGAACGCCCAACACGCATCCGTCCCTCATTAGCTTCAATTAGATAAAAGAAGAATGAACAGAAATGTTGGTCGTTATTGAGCTGCGACGTGGCATCTGCCCCTGGGTCAATCAATGCTGCATTAGCAACCATTGTTCAACCTGTTCCCTTACTCTCCTGGAGGCCTTATCTCCTCTGAGCACAGACAACTGGAAGCACTGAAAAGACAAGGCCAACAAAGGAAATCAGCCATATTGTGAAGCCATTGAATGATAGCAAGCATTTCTTTGTCGTATACAATGTGTCGTGTGATATGCTGCATATTAGTATCAATAGGTTGGTGACGGGCTGGGGCTGAGGAGATGTGTGAGTGGGTTGGCTAGGGAGGGTGTTTACCCTTGGTACTGATGGGTGGCAGTAGGGGGTTGGTTGATTCTGGAATAGAAATGTTGTTAATTAAGAGTTTATTGATGAGGGCATGTACCCCCTCCATGTCATTCATACCCCCCTGTTGGAGGTAGATGGCGGTTGTCTTTCCTTTAATTTCCCCTTGCCATAGTAAGTAAATGAAGCAGGGCCCCTGTAGCTACAGCACGCTGGGGAGAATCATCAGCTTTCAAAATGTCATTTGTAGGCAGCTCCGACCGGGCCCACTAATCCTCTCCATTGGATTCTGGCAGCCTCCGGTACCCAGTAGCAAAACATGTGTGGCGTGTGGCGTGTGGCGCCGTGTGGCGTGGGCCCAGCCACTCCAGCAGCGGACAGATATCGGGGTCCTTATCAGTCAATCAGTAACAAGCCTCCCTATAAGCCCCCACGGCACACTCCAGAGAGCGGGAGGGAGCGAGAGAGCGGAGGAGGAAGGAGAGTTGTGCGTGTGGGGGATTGGGGGAAGCTTTCTGAGGATGCAGGCCCTCTTAAAGCTCAAGGAATTTAATTAGATGTTGGTGGAGTTATACCCAGTGCGGCTCTTTTTCCTTCCCTCTCTCTCCCCCTCTCCTCCTCCCTCCCTCTCTCTCTCTCTCTCCTTCTCTCTCCTTTCCTTCTCTCTCTCTCTCTCCCTCTCCCTCTCTCCTTCTTCCCCCCTCTCTCTCTCCTCCTTTCCCTCTCTCCTTCTCTCATTTTCCCTCATCTCTCTCTCATCTCCTCTCATCCCCACCTTTTCTCTCTTTCTTTCTCTCTCCCTCTCTCGTTCTCTCCTTTCCCCCCATATCTCTCGCTCTCCTCTCCTTTTCTCTCTTGCTCACTCTCTTTCTCTCTTGCCCTCTCACCCCCCCCCTCTCTCCCTCTCTCCTTCTCCCCTCTCTCCTTCTCCCCTCTCTCCCCCTCTCTCTCTCCCTCTCTCCTTCTCCCCTCTCTCTCTCCCTCTCTCCTTCTCCCCTCTCTCTCTCTCCCTCTCCTTCTCCCCTCTCTCTCTCTCCCTCTCCTTCTCCCCTCTCTCTCTCTCCCTCTCCCCCACCTTACCCTATCTCCTTCTCCCCTCTCTCTCTCACCCTATCTCCTTCTCCCCTCTCTCTCTCACCCTCTCTCCCTCTCCCCTCTCTCTCTCACCCTATCTCCTTCTCCCCTCTCTCTCTCACCCTATCTCCTTCTCCCCTCTCTCTCTCACCCTATCTCCTTCTCCCCTCTCTCTCTCACCCTATCTCTCTCTCTCACCCTATCTCTCTCTATCTCTCTCTCTCCCCCTATCTCTCTCTCTCACCCTATCTCTCTCTCTCACCCTATCTCTCTCTCTCACCCTATCTCTCTCTCTCACCCTATCTCTCTCACCCTATCTCTCTCTCTCTCTCTCTCTCTCTCTCTCTCTCTCTCTCTCTCTCTCTCTCTCTCTCTCTCTCTCTCTCTCTCTCTCTCTCTCTCTCTCTCTCTCTCTCTCTCTCTCTCTCTCTCTCTCTCTCTCTCAATTCAATTCAATTCAATTCAATTCAAGGGGCTTTATTGGCATGGGAAACATGTGTTAACATTGCCAAAGCAAGTGAGGTAGATATTATACAAAAGTGAAATAAACAATACAAATTAACAGTAAACATTACACATACAGAAGTTTCAAAACAATAAAGACATTACAAATGTTATATTATATATATACAGTGTTGTAACAATGTACAAATGGTTAAAGCACACAAGTTAAAACAAATAAGCATAAATATGGGTTGTATTTACAATGGTGTTTGTTCTTCACTGGTTGCCCTTTTCTTGTGGCAACAGGTCACAAATCTTGCTGCTGTGATGGCACACTGTGGAATTTCTCCCAGTAGATATGGGAGTTTATCAAAATTGGATTTGTTTTCAAATTCTTTGTGGATCTGTGTAATCTGAGGGAAATATGTCTCTCTAATATGGTCATACATTGGGCAGGAGGTTAGGAAGTGCAGCTCAGTTTCCACCTCATTTTGTGGGCAGTGTGCACATAGCCTGTCTTCTCTTGAGAGCCATGTCTGCCTACGGCGGCCTTTCTCAATAGCAAGGCTATGCTCACTGAGTCTGTACATAGTCAAAGCTTTCCTTAAGTTTGGGTCAGTCACAGTGGTCAGGTATTCTGCCACTGTGTACTCTCTGTTTAGGGCCAAATAGCATTCTAGTTTGCTCTGTTTTTTTGTTAATTCTTTCCAATGTGTCAAGTAATTATCTTTTTGTTTTCTCATGATTTGGTTGGGTCTAATTGTGCTGTTGTCCTGGGGCTCTGTGGGGTGTGTTTGTGTTTGTGAACAGAGCCCTAGGACCAGCTTGCTTAGGGGACTCTTCTCCAGGTTCATCTCTCTGTAGGTGATGGCTTTGTTATGGAAGGTTTGGGAATCGCTTCCTTTTAGGTGGTTGTAGAATTTAACGGCTCTTTTCTGGATTTTGATAATTAGTGGGTATCGGCCTAATTCTGCTCTGCATGCATTATTTGGTGTTCTACGTTGTACACGGAGGATATTTTTGCAGAATTCTGCATGCAGAGTCTCAATTTGGTGTTTGTCCCATTTTGTGAAATCTTGGTTGGTGAGCGGACCCCAGACCTCACAACCATAAAGGGCAATGGGCTCTATGACTGATTCAAGTATTTTTAGCCAGATCCTAATTGGTATGTTGAAATTTATGTTCCTTTTGATGGCATAGAAGGCCCTTCTTGCCTTGTCTCTCAGATCGTTCACAGCTTTTTGGAAGTTACCTGTGGTGCTGATGTTTAGGCCGAGGTATGTATAGTTTTTTGTGTGCTCTAGGGCAAATCTCTCTCTCTCTCTCTCTCTCTTCTATGTTGCTCTGCTGTGTTTATCAATCAGACCTGATTCATTTTCAGCAGAGGCCCCTTTGGCTTTGACTGGTGTCTGAGATGATTGGATGTGAAATACAAATAGTAGTTCATACGTCAAGGTGCCACACGCATGCACACACACACACACATACACACGTACAAAAGTGATGTTCTGTCTGTCCTTCCTTTTATGACATTGCCTTAACTGTGCTGTTAGTACTGGTATACTGACAATGAGATTTCAGATGGACAGCTAATGTACCCATCCCTTGAAACATCACAATTTCTAGTCTGTCTGCCAGTTGAGGGCTTGTGTTTGTTTATCCTTATAGTGTACTATGTGAGGGTAGACATACCTGTATAATGTATTTGAATGCACAGTGACCAGCTGCACATGTAAGGCTGTATGTATGTGTGTTCATGTGAGAGTGTTTATGGGCGGTGCATGCCTGCGTATAAATGACTTTGGCTGCTAGCTATTAGTGGCCCTCAGACATTCTTGTTGATAGGGGTAATCTGGAGACAGGTCAGAGGTCAGTCCCTCAGGGGCTCTGAGTTTGATTGAAAATGGCACTCATTAGCTCATCTATGGTGCCCTCTCCGTCTCACCAGCACATTGTTCACTGGGGAACGGTGGCCAGGCCCACAAAGAGATAATTGCTCTGGCATATTTAAGGTAATTAAGGAAGCGGAGGTTGACTGCATATTCAGGACCTCGTTTGTCACTTGTGGGATATTATGCAGAATGAAGGAGGAAAAAACCCAGAGGCAGAGTTTGCAGCAGCTCTGTGACTGTGAGTTGTCTGTCGGCAGCAGCTCTGTGACTGTGAGTTGTCTGTCGGCAGCAGCTCTGTGACTGTGAGTTGTCTGTCGGCAGCAGCTCTGTGACTGTGAGTTGTCTGTCGGCAGCAGCTCTGTGACTGTGAGTTGTCTGTCGGCAGCAGCTCTGTGACTGTGAGTTGTCTGTCGGCAGCAGCTCTGTGACTGTGAGTTGTCTGTCGGCAGCAGCTCTGTGACTGTGAGTTGTCGGTGCGGCAGCAGCTCTGTGACTGTGAGTTGTCGGTCGGCAGCAGCTCTGTGACTGTGAGTTGTCTGTCGGCAGCAGCTCTGTGACTGTGAGTTGTCGGTCGGCAGCAGCTCTGTGACTGTGAGTTGTCGGTCGGCAGCAGCTCTGTGACTGTGAGTTGTCGGTCGGCAGCAGCTCTGTGACTGTGAGTTGTCTGTCGGCAGCAGCTCTGTGACTGTGAGTTGTCGGTCGGCAGCAGCTCTGTGACTGTGAGTTGTCGGTCGGCAGCAGCTCTGTGACTGTGAGTTGTCGGTCGGCAGCAGCTCTGTGACTGTGAGTTGTCGGTCGGCAGCAGCTCTGTGACTGTGAGTTGTCGGTCGGCAGCAGCTCTGTGACTGTGAGTTGTCTGTCGGCAGCAGCTCTGTGACTGTGAGTTGTCGGTCGGCAGCAGCTCTGTGACTGTGAGTTGTCGGTCGGCAGCAGCTCTGTGACTGTGAGTTGTCGGTCGGCAGCAGCTCTGTGACTGTGAGTTGTCGGTCGGTGTCACGCTGGTATGAATGATTCGGGAGACAGGCGCAAATTACGGTGTGCCGTAAGTTCCGGAGGGATCCGTGACAGTACCCTCCCCCCCACCCGATGCGCTGCACCTGCAGCGCAACAACACCTGCCTCGAGGACGATCACAGGAACGCAGTGTGGGTTGATCAGGACCCGATGCAGCTGCCGAAGTTGCGGCGGCGTAGGACGGACCAGTAAGTGGCATTTGACGGACCGGTTGTGATGGCGTCGGACGGGCCAGTCGTGGCTGCTGAAGTGGCGTCGGACGGGCCAGTCGTGGCTGCTGAAGTGGCGTCGGACGGGCCAGTCGTGGCTGCTGAAGTGGCGTCGGACGGGCCAGTCGTGGCTGCTGAAGTGGCGTCGGACGGGCCAGTCGTGGCTGCTGAAGTGGCGTCGGACGGGCCTGTTGTGGCGACGTCGGACAGCCCAGTTGCAGCTGCCGAAGTTGCGGTGGGGCCAGACGGACCAGTCGCAGCGTCGTCGGACGGGCCAATCCCGCTGTCTCCCTTAATGGTCGATTATTCTGTCACGTTGGCATGAAGGAACGGGAGACAGACACAGGAATGCGTAATAGTTTTTTTTATTAAGCCCATATTACGGCGTGCTGTGTAAAGGCACAGGGACGAAGACCAAACAAACACGTAACAAAAACACAGGGTTAAAACCCAAACAAAAGAGTGAGGAGTACCTCGAATAAATAACACACACGCACAATGATTAACACACGGGACGAGACCCGTAATCATCTGCGCAATCCACAAGGGCACGAAAGCCCAAAACACACAGCACAAGCACTCACACGACCAACGGACATTGTAACAATAATCGATATACAAATACTAATCAGTGGGAATAGGGGACAGGTGTGCGTAATGAAAGTTCCGGAGGGATCCGTGACAGTCGGCAGCAGCTCTGTTACCGGCAGCAGTTCTGTGACTAATCCTTTTGGACTTCAATCAGTCTTTCCATGTCTGAGAGTGGTGTGCTGCCACACGATGCCCAAAATTAAATCCCAACATGTTTGGGTCTCAATCAATGCGGTAGCCATGACTCCGAAGGTTGCGTTAGAGAAAGGTTCAGTTACCCCTACAACTCTCTCAGTGGTTGGAAACAACAGTGGCTACTCCAATGGTTTGACCAGATCTCGTTGTAAACAGGAAATTGATAATGAGCACAAAGTGAAGCTGCGGACAGACAGACACGTGTGGTATTCTGGTTCGGTGGAGCTTTTTCTATTTAGTGTATTTCCCATGGCTGATCTGAGGAGCCGGAGGAACCACTGCTACAGGAAAGACTCAAAGATGTCTGCTGTGTTCAATCTAACACTTTCTCTCTCTCGCCTCTCTCTCTCTCTCTCGCTCGCTCTGTCTCTCTCTCACTCTGCAGGGCAGTGGTTGGGCACAGAGAGCCGTTGCCTGACGACAGTAGAGACAACATCACCATTTTCACCCGGATCCTGGACAGACTGCTGGATGGCTACGACAACCGCCTGCGCCCTGGGCTGGGAGGTAGGCTGGTTTGTTGAGCGAAGACACTGCTCACCCCTCCCTACCTCTAACACCCAGACATACTGCTTATAGTGCTTTCTGGGCTCTGCCGCACCCAATGTGTAGGATTCTCTCTAAGCTGCTGAGTCTGCCATCCACCACTTTAATAAAACTGTGTTTGAAACATTCACTATATAGCCATACATTGCTTCAACGAGTTCATCAGCTAGCTAGCATATTCGCTTTTTGTAATGTCGAACTGTCTGCTTCTACTACCTTAAACTATTAAAGTAAGCTAGTTTTAACTTGAAGAATCAATCAGCTATTTATAAAGGCCTTCATTATCTGAATCAGTTCTGTTAGTGGTGGTCTGGGACAAAAGCTTGAACACATGATATGGCGCACCAGAACCAGGAGTGAAATACAATTATCTAGCTAGTTAAAAACAAGCCACTGGCCACTGCCTCTATTGGAACAGAGAGCACCTGCTCTTCTCTCTCCTTCCTCCCTGCCTCTCTGCGGTGCCAGCCCACGCCCAGCGAGCCAGGCAGCTAGCTGTGGCATACAGTGATGGATTTGGGGCTGTGACCCCATGATGAATTGGTTCCCTTGTCAGAGTGACCTCCATTGATCCTTCAGAGTCCGACAATGGTTTTCATTACCAGCTCAGTTTCCCTGATCACAGTGAGAGTACATCTCTTCAGATGTTGAACAGATTGCTTTTTGGAACAGTGAAATGACTAATCCTCATCACAAGGAGATGCTTATCGCTAGCAGAATGCTACAAAGACCCTATTCAAAACAGCAGCTTCTTGACACTTGGCATGCAAGCCCAGTCTTCAGATCCCAGAGGTCCAGCAGAGCTCTGATTTCCTGCCCACTGGGGACGGCCCGGCCTTGGCGGAGGAAGGCTAATGCTACATACTCATCAGGGTGGCATTAAGACCATATGCTAATGATTTTACGTTCATTGTGGATATTTTTTTATTGAGCTTATTATAAGTCATTTTTGGACTCTCAGTCAGAGGTCGGTGAGAGTGTGAATATGAAATCCATGTGACGTTTTAAGCTGACAGTGTTGAGCACCCCTACACTGTTCCACCCCCACTCGGATGTCTGATAAGTGTCACCACATCAGCTATGCCACCTGTGCACTTTCCATGAGTCTACGACCTTCCAGACAGAGAGATCTCAGGTGCCCTCCAAATGTATAGGACGTGTTCTGTATTCCAAAGACCTCGGCATGTGCATTTTGATTAATGGCTGATGTCATGTTGCCAGGAGAACTCTAAATTCCATAAAGGCAGGTTCTGGAAGCATTCCATTGGTTCCAGTTTGTCTAGGAGCAACGACTGGCAGACAGCCATTCACAGCCTTACATCAAAGCCCCTCATTTGCACAGAGACATTCATTTACATCCTACAATTGATTAAATCAAAGTTAAGGTCGTGGGGCTCTATTTGGAAACCTTATAATTTGAAGGTGATTCCCCGCACTCCCGTCATCGTATTTAGGATGACTCCTGTGCAGCACATTGTCATCTCTCAGTGTTACATCTCTTGTCTTTTCTTTAACTCTATTCTGAAACTGCACATTTCACCCAGTTACACCGGAAATGTTGTTTACCCCAGATAGGAAGCACTTCCAGTTGAAGGATAATACACAGTAGAAAACCTTAGGATAATGCACAGTGAATAGCATCATCTGACACCAATACAAACAAGTCCCTCTAAACAGGCCTAAATATGATTTGAATGTGGTCCTGCCAACCCTCATTATTCCTGTGATTTCTCATCTCTCGTTTCTCATTTCACGTTTCTAATCTCAGTTTGTTTCTAATCTCAGTTTGTGACTTTGATGATGATGATGCAAACACTCTCCCTGAAAACAACCCCCATTTAAAGTCTGGCTATCTCCATACAGTAGGTTCAGTCTTGTTTATTTGGTGTAGAGTGTTGAGACATGAAATATTCATGCTTCTGCCTCTACCATTGGATTTGGAGTTTGGAAAGTGAGCTGACTTTTCTGAACTGACATTAACAACTAAAACCTGGAGCAGACAGAGCCGGAGTAAGGTCTGGTGGTCAGGGAAAGGACTGGTCCAATCAAATCAAGCTTTATTTAAACGGCACATTACAGACATGGAATGCAACGCAATGTGCTTCACAGGAAAATACGAATAAAAAACAATAATAGCGAAATATTTACTACACAACAAACATAAGATAAAAAACAAAAGAATGACAAAAACTGAACGACTAAAAAGCACCCTGAGGAAAAGCAAAGCTTTTAAATATGTCCACAGTTTGGGCCCCCATTAGGTTCTCTGGCAGGCTGTTCCAGAGGCTGGGGGCATACTGTAGTAACTAAAGGCTACCTCTCCATACCTCTTGGTCCTAGGCTTTGGGATAGTTAAAAGGCCAGTGCCAGAGGACCTGAGGGACCTACTTGGTACATAACTGAAAAGCATGTCTGACATGTATTGTGGTGCACAATCGTGGATTGATTTAAAAACCAATAGAAGAATCTTAAAATGAATTCTTAAACTCACAGGCAGTCAGTGCAGAGACCTTAAAACAGGTGTAATGTGTGCTCTCCGTCTGGTCTTGGTCAGTACCCGTGCTGCAGCATTCTGTATGTTCTGCAGTTGACCAATGGCTTTCTTGGGTAGACCAGACAGGAGAGCATTACAGGAGTCAAGCCTGCTTGTAATAAAAGCATGGATGAGTCTCTCTGTATCAGCCTGAGAAAGAAACGGCTGCGACTTGGCAATGTTCCCCAGGTGGTAAACAGCTATTTTGGTCACATTCCTAATGTGTGATTCGAAATTCAGTTCATAATCTAAAATGACAACTAGGGTTTTTACCTGGTGTTTTATCTTTATTGTCCGTTAATTAAAATGTGTGACCAGATTCTCTCTGTGCTTTGGCTCCAAAAATAGTACATCGGTCTTGTCTTGATTTAGCTGGAGGAAGTTGTGAGCCATTCAAGTATTTAAAGACTAATAATTTATCCGTCGAGCTAAAATCCTCTGGTGACACAGAAATGTGAAGTTGTGTATCGTCTGCGTAGCAGTGAAAATCAATGCTGTGCTTTCTGATAACACTGCCAAAGGGTAACATATATAAACTGAACTGTACTGGACCCAAAATCTAACATTCTGGAATGCCACATGTGATATTTATTTTCTCTGAGTTATGTTCACCAAGGGTGACAAAAACTCTCGACCGGTTAAATAGGTCCAAAACCATTTTAGAACTGGACCGGAGAGGCCAACCCACCTCTCCAGTCTGTCCAAATGGACATCACGGTCAACAGTCTTGAATGCAGCACTTAAATCCAAGAGTGCAAGGACAGAGAGCTGTTTGGCATCTGTGTTGGCTCTAAGATCATTTACCACTTTAACTAAGGCTGTCTCTGTGCTGTGTTGAGCACGAAAACCAGATTGGAATTTTTCTAAAATATAGTTGCCACTAAAAATCAGCTGTTTGAAAACCAATTTCTCCAGAATGTTGCTTAAGAATGGTAAACATCTAAGATGGAGCACTCCTTTGTCATTTCATAAAGGTACTTAAACTCTGCCTCTTTGTCTTTTCTTCGTGTCCAAGCAGAGAGTGTGACGGAGGTGAGGACTAATATCTACGTGACCAGCTTTGGACCGGTGTCAGACACAGACATGGTAAGTATTTTATTATTGCACCGTCATCCAGATCCTCAGAATGTGACCCCTAAAGGACCAGCGTGACTTATCAAATAATTCATCCAAAATGTTGTAATATGCATATTTATTTTATTTTATTTATATTACATTTGAGACAAAACTGTAATTATGTCATACTTACAGAAGGAGTGTTTAAGGTAATGTCGTATTGGACAACCCTTATCTGCCAAATGAATACTGCAAGCATCTTCTACTGGGCTGTACTGTATGTCAACACAGTAAATCCTATAGTGAGTGACTGACTGAACATGACATCATCGGCTATATGCAAAAAGCCCATACAGTGCAACAGGAAGTGACACGTTGAACCCTTTGACCACCGAGACTAATGCAAGTCAAAACAATGTTGACTCATCGACACAGTCTAGAGCCTATTGGTTACCTAACAAATGGAGAATGGCTTTTTATGTAAATACATATTCAGACATCCTTTTTGTGTTCAGTGACACATGTCAGCTGCTTAGAATGGAATGGGTTCATTTTAGAGATCAGGAAATTGGTTATGGGGCAGGCCTGGGGGAATTGCATGTGTCTTAATCATACACACAATTAGGTTTGGCATGCGAGATGAATGAATCGAGCCATGCAGAGCCACTGCTCATTCTGAATAGGCAGGCTTCCATCTACTAATAGTGAGAAGAAAACAGAGTGCAATCGGCTGCATTATATGGAGCGTAAACCGTAATTGAATTACAAAGCAATAATTAGCTAGGTTAACATTAACATAATCATCCTTTGAGTATCAAAAGGATTCAGCGAGTTTCTAGAAATGATTTATTAATTACCAAAAAGTAGGACCGTTTAACGCCTGGGAAAACAGATCTAATTAACAGCATATTACATAATTTCAACAAAAAAATTTTAGGACAACCTATACCCAGGCAACTCACAACTTGGTGTCTCACAGATCCAGTGGTCCAGTTGCCCATCTGTTGCCACTCCAGCCAGTCTCAGGAATCCTCCCCCTACTCCCCTACCCCAACTCCTACCCTCAGGACCATTCATCCTGCACTGGGCCCAATATGCCATGTCTGCTCTAATTTCTCCACCGTCACGACAGCGGACAAATCAGAGCTAAATTCAGGAAGATATTTTGGGCAAAACTCATATCAGGCCAATTGCAAGAACACGCAAATCCCAGTCAAAGTGTAGAACGCTTACAGTAAGTGACTATGTGGTCCGCAGATGACTTTAGAGGCTGTCAGTCCAATCCCTTAATTGTGGGTTATCTTGGTGATGGCTTGAGAGGAAGTGAATGTGTTGCTCTCTCATCTCTGTTCCTCTCTCATCTCCCTTATCTCTCTGTTTCTCTCCCTCTCACCTTTCCTGTACCTCTCTCCGTCTTTCCCACTCCTCTCCTGTATCTCTCTCTCCTCTCCTGTCACTCTCTCACTCCTCTCTCTCTCTCTTTCTCCTCTCTCCTCTTGTCTCCCTCTCTCTCTCTTTCTCCTCACTCTCTCCTCTTCTGTCTCTCTCTCTTTCCTCTCCCGTATCTCTGGAGGTTTACGTAGCTCCGTCCCATTTGTTCCTGTGTCTGCGCTGTCATGGTGTATTCTCCTGTTCTCTGGCGGGCTAGCCTTGACAGGCCTGGTGTGATGAAATTGAGGGCAGTCTAATCTGCCCCAGGTACTGTGTAGAACCCTGCTTGACGAAGATGACAGAACTAGTCCCGGGGCCTGTCTTGATCCCACCAAGCTCTGCTCTCATTTCACAACTCTGTTGTGCTAAAAAACACTGGAGACCCGCGGTATCAACACGCTAGCCAGTGGTACGCTGCATGGCCCAGAATGAAGCCGTAAAAAAGCCTTATCGTGCAAGAGATGAATAAAGGCGATATAATTTTCAGTCCCCGATTTTTGCTTGATTATAAAGCATCCGTCTACAAGCTAACAGTTTTTAGTGTTTTACAGAAACAGACTCTTCCTGATCCAAATGGAGTATAGGAGGTGGACGTTGGGCTTCTCTGTAGCTGGTTACATTACTCTGCTCTGCTCTGGCCCTCCATGCATTAAGCCTTGCCAAAAGATGTCACATTTAGGTTTATTATCAACTGGTACAAACCTCTCTCCTTCCCTCTGTAGCCTATTTGGCTAGACCAGTGAAGTACTCTCTCTCTCTCTCTCTCTCTCTCTCTCTCGCTCTCTCTCTCTCGCAACTCATATTTTTTCTGCTGTAATTGTTCCCTATTTCAGCTACCAAATTATATTTTCTGTGACGAGGGAACAAAAATAACACTTGGATATAAAAACTTGGGAAGGAACCCTGTACAGTAAATGGTCCTACACATGAACAAATTAGGTGGAGCTATTTTTCCTATTGGTGTTTGAGGGTGAATGCATCCATCATCGTGCCCTTGCTCAAGGGGACTCTCGCCGTATTAGTTCTCTAGCAGGAAAATAAGACAATAAAGGCAGGTTGTAATAAGGATGGTTAACTGATAATTAAAACTATTGTTTCTGAGTGTCCAGTAAAAAGAAGTGTCCTTCAGGGAAAGTCATTGACGTTCACTATAATGTGCTCTCAAAATAGTCCTCCATCTTCTCTCCCACCATACCGGGCTTCATTTCGCTCTTTGTCACAATATGATAAACATATATTCAGTGCGGGAATAAGTGTTAAAAGCTTAACGGGCACAGTCTGGAGGAAGACAATTTGCATCCTTAATAGGCCACTTCCATGAGAGTCTGTATTGTGTTGCCATAGTTACAAGTCGTTAAGCCGCTCTCTTAAGTCCATGCTGTGTAATTGCAATGCAACTTATGTCTCCCAAGTATCCCTCATAAACATTTGTTATGCAGTCTCAGAATTGTTTACTGCAGTTGCTCACTCATGCATGTCAAATGATTATTTCTTCTGACTTTTTGTTTCTACAAACAGTCATGTGAAATAATCTTGATATTGAGAGATAGCAGCACAGTATAACACACCATACATACATTCCATATTTTCATCCAAAGGTCATTCTGAAGTTTAGACTAAACAGATCGAGCCAATTAGAATGCATCAGGGCGAACACCCTAAAAGTTTCTAAAGAACGTAATGATCCGCGGAGAGGCTGTAATCATCTGGCCTGTTCATAAAAATGACTACACCATGATTATGACACAGCAATCCCAATGTTCCATTCTGCCTTACACTGCTCTCTGAGGACAGCCTTTAGCATGTCACATAATTGAGATGATAGGAAAACGTCAGAGGTGAAGTGGACTATTAGGAAACACTAAATGCTCCAGTGAGTGGCTTATTGGGAAAACATGCAACATCTACACTATCTAATGTGAAAGCATCAGAACATCTCTGAGATGTGTGCATGCTTGTCATCATCACTGTGTTTACCTAACTGTGTCTGATGTACGGTAGCAATTTGAGAACATAATGCGATTCATTATGTGCGTTGTGTGTCATTATACAATTATCCACATGAGGAAAATTGCTTTTCATGCGGTGCTAAAACTAGCTACAGTAGTAAGCATGATGTCTAACGGGGGACATTGACACATGTAAACTAAGTGTGACCTTGTTCAGATCCTCGTTGGCTGATCGATACACCACAGGAAATGATTGTGTCATTATCATTTCTAATCAAATAGTGTTATCGATCTCAACACCAAAATGATATGGTTGTTGATTAAAACATAATGAGGAAATGTTTAGCTGTGTAAATCATCTATCTATCGCCTGTTCTATACTGAATAGTACCCACACACAGTTTGTATGGAAATGCTGTTGCCTGAACTCTGATTCTTCTGGAACAAATCAGACAGACGTGGTGGCCTGAAACAATCTGTTGCCAAAATGTGTTTCTGCCTCAGAGCCAAATGTGGAGGAGCTGTTGGAACACCAAAGATAATGTGTGATTGACAGCACATCACACATGCACAGGTCAGAATCCCAGCAGGGGAGAACGAGAGAGGAAGTGAGGGAGAAAGAGATTGGACTGGAAAATGAGTGAGAGAGGGGAGAGAGAGAGAGGAAAAATGACTAGCTGTTAATTAACGAATACATGGGCCAGCTCATCATTACGGAGCTCAGGGAGAGAGTTGGTCTCATGGAACCAGGTTCGCCTCCAGCAACTCGTATTTTGAAGAGAAGGAGGACAGACAATGTTTTTGTAGGAAAATCAAGACTGCCACAGAACCAGACTGAAAATTAAGTTATTGTTTTCAGTTTGGGAGGCACTGATGTAAATTCAGGACTACTACTGCATAAAACTCACTAAGAGATGAACTCTTCTTTAGGTAGCTGCCCACATAAAAAATACTATGGTTTACTATAGAATACATTTTTCGAGAATAACACAGCAAAAAGTTTAAAATGTATTTTCATTGTGGTCCTAGTTCAAACAAAAAACATGTTACACATTTACAACTAACCCACATCAAAAAATACTATACTGTATACCACACCCTCTCTGCAATAAGGCCCGAGGGGGTGTGGTATATGGCCAATATACCACGACTAAGGGCTATTCTTGAGCACGAAGCAACGCGGAGTGCTAGGACACAGCCCTTATCCGTTGTATATTGGCCATATATCACAAACCCCAGAGGTGCCTTATTGTTACTATAAACTGGTTACCAACGTAATTAGAGCAGTAAAAATAAATGTTTTGTCATACCCATGGTATACGGTCTGACATACCACGTCTTTCAACCAATCAGCATTCCAGGGCTCTAACCACCCAGTTTGTAATATGGTTTAAATAAATGTATATACTATAGTATTCACTGTATTGTTTTGTCTAACTTTACTGTAGTATTCACTGTAGTGTTTTTGCATGACCATAGTATACTATAGTATTCACTGTAGTGTTTTTTGTGGACATGACTGTAGTGTTTTTGTAAACTTGACTGTAGTATTCTCTGTAGTGTTTTTGCAGACTTTAAATCAAATCAAATTGTAATTGTCACATGCGCCGAATACAACAGGTGTATTCTCTTCATGATGCCATCTATTTTGTGAAGTGCACCAGTCCCTCCTGCAGCAAAGCACCCCCACAACATGATGCTGCCACCCCCATGCTTCATGGTTGGGATGGTGTTCTTCGGCTTGCAAGCCTCCCCGTTTTTCCTCCAAACATAACGATGGTCATAATGGCCAAACAGTTCTATTTTTGTTTCATCAGACCAGAGGACATTTCTCCAAAAAGTACGATATTTGTCCCCATGTGCAGTTGCAAACCGTAGTCTGGCTTTTTTTTTAGGTTTTGAAGCAGTGGCTTCTTCCTTGCTGAGCGACCTTTCAGGTTATGTCAATAGAGGACTCTTTTTACTGTGGATATAGATACTTTTGTACCCGTTTCCTCCAGCATCTTCACAAGGTCCTTTGCTGTTGTTCTGGGATTGATTTGCACTTTTCGCACCAAAGTACGTTCATCTCTAGGAGACAGAACGCGTCTCCTTCCTGAGCGGTATGATGGCTGCGGGGTCCCATGGTGTTTATACTTGTGTACTATTGTTTGTGCAGATGAACGTGGTACCTTCAGGCATTTGGAAATTGC
The DNA here is from genome assembly GCF_045679555.1 of Salvelinus alpinus. Classification (NCBI taxonomy): domain Eukaryota; kingdom Metazoa; phylum Chordata; class Actinopteri; order Salmoniformes; family Salmonidae; genus Salvelinus; species Salvelinus alpinus. Next base: position 13,064,101 of record NC_092098.1, on the reverse strand, counting down.
TCCCAAGGATGAACCAGACTTGTGGAGGTCTACAATGTTTTATCTCGACTGATTTATTTTGATTTTCCCATGACGTCAGCAAAGAAGCACTGAGTTTGAAATACATTCACAGGTACACCTCCAATTGACTCAAATGATGTAAATTAGCCTATCAGAAGCTTTTAAAGCCATGGCATCATTTTCTGGAATTTTCCAAGCTGTTTAAAGGCACAGTCAACTTAGTGTATGTAAACCGTCTGACCCACTGAAATTGTGATGCAGTGAATGATAAGTGAAATAATCTGTCTGTAAACAATTTTTGGAAAATTACTTGTCATGCACATAGTAGATGTCCTAACCGACTTGTCAAAACTATAGTTTGTTAACACCAAATTTGTGGAGTGGTTGAAAAACGAGTTTTAATGACTTCAACCTAAGTCAAATCAAATCAAATCAAATCAAATTTTATTAGTCACATACACATGGTTAGCAGATGTTCATGCGAGTGTAGCGAAATGCTTGTGCTTCTAGTTCCGACAATGCAGTAATAACCAACAAGTAATCTAACCTACAATTCCACAACTACTACCTTATACACACACAAGTGTAAAGGGATAAAGAATATGTACATAAAGATATATGAATGAGTGGTGGTACAGAACGGCATAGGCAAGATGCAGTAGATGGTATAGAGTACGGTATATACATATGAGATGAGTACTGTAGGGTATGTAAACATAAAGTGGCATAGTTTAAAGTGGCTAGTGGTACATGTATTACATAAAGATGGCAAGATGCAGTAGATGATATAGAGTACAGTATATACATATGAGATCGTTAATGTAGGGTATGTAAACATTATATTAAGTGGCATTGTTTAAAGTGGCTAGTGGTACATTTTTACATAATTTCCATCAAGTGTATGTAAGTGTATGTATGTAAACTTCCGACTTCAAATGTACATGTAGGTAGAGTTAAAGTGACTATGCATAAATAATAAACAAAGAGTAGCAACAGCGTAAAAGATGGGGGCCAGGGGGGGGGGGCAATGCAAATAGTCATTTGATTAGCTGTTCAGGAGTCTTATGGCTTGGAGGTAGAAGCTGCTAAGAAGTCTTTTGGACCTAGACTTGGTGCTCCGGTACCGCAGAGAATACAGTCCATGGCAAGTTTGGCTGAAGTCTTTGACAATTTTTAGTGCCTTCCTCTGAAACCGCCTGGTATAGAGGTCCTGGATGGCAGGAAGCTTAACCCCAGTGATGTACTGCGCTGTACGCACTACCCTCGGTAGTGGCTTGCGGTCGGAGACCGAGCAGTTGCCATACCAAGCAGTGATGCAACCAGTCAGGATACTCTCGATGGTGCAGCTGTAGAACTTTTTGGATGATCTCAGGACCCATGCCAAATCTTTTCTGTCTCCTGAGGGGGAATAGGCTTTGTCGTGCCCTCTTCACGACTGTCTTGGTGTGTTGACGCTCTCAACCTGCTCCAATACAGCCCCATTGATGAGAATGGTGGCGTGCTCGGTCCCCCTTTTCCTGTAGTTCACAATCATCTCCATTGTCTTGATCATGTTGAGGGAGAGGTTGTTGTCCTGGCACCACACAGCCAGGTCTCTGATCTTCTCCCTATATTCTGTCTCATCGTTGTCTGTGATCAGGCCTACCACTGTTGTGTCATCGGCAAACTTAATGATGGTGTTGGAGTCATGCCTGGCCATGCAGTCATGAGTGAACAGGGAGTACAGGAGGGGACTGAGCATGCACCCCTGAAGGGCCCCGTGTTGATGATCAGCGTGGCGGATGTGTTGTTAGCTACCCTTACCACCTGGGGTGGCCTGCCAGGAAGTCCAGGATCCAGTTGCAGAGGGAGGTGTTTAGTCCCAGGGTCCTTAGCATAGTGATGAGCTTTGAGGGCACTTGTGGTGAGCTGTAGTCAATGAACAGCATTCTCACATAGGTGTTCCTTTTTGTTCAAGTGGAAAAGGGCAGTGTGGAGTGCAATAGAGATTGCATCATCTGTGGATCTGTTGGGGCGGTATGCAAATTGGAGTGGGTCTCAAGTTTCTGGGATAATGGTGTTGATGTGAGCCATGACCAGCATTTCAAAGCACTTCGTGGCTACAGACGTGAGTGCTACGGGTCGGTAGTCATTTAGGCAGGTTACGTTAGTGTTCTTGGGCACAAGGACTATGGTGGTCTGCTTGAAACATGTTGGTATTACTGACTCAGTCAGGGACAGGTTGAAAATGTCAGTGAAGACACTTGCCAGTTGGTCAGCGCATGCTCAGAGTATTCGTCCTGGTAATCCGTCTGGCCCTGCGGCCTGCTTAAAGGTCCTGTGATCACACAGTCGACCGGAACAGCTGATGCTGTCATGCATTTTTCAGTGTTACTTGCCTCGAAGCGAGCATAGAAGTAATTTAGCTCGTCTGGTAGGCTCGTGTCACTGGGCAGCTCGCAGCTGAGCTTCCCTTTTGAAGTCTGTAATAGATTGCAAGCCCTGCCACATCCGACGAGCGTCGGAGCCAGTGTATTACGATTCAATCATATTCCTGTATTGACGCTTTGCCTGTTTGATGGTTCATCAGAGGGCATAGCGGGATTCCTTATAAGCTCCTACACCTGCATTGCTTGCTGTTTGGGGTTTTAGGCTGGGTTTCTGTACAGCACTTTGAGATATCAGCTGATGTAAGAAGGGCTATATAAATCAATTTGATTTGATTTGATAGTGTACTGCTCCTTGAAAGCGGCAGCTCTACCCTTTAGCTCAGTGCGGATGTTGCCTGTAATCCATGGCTTCTGGTTGGGGTATGTACGTACAGTCACTGTGGGGACGACGTCATCGATGCACTTATTGATGAAGCCAGTGACTTATGTGGTGTACTCCTCAATGCTATCAGAAGAATCCCGGAACATATTCCAGTCTGTGCTATCAAAATAGTCCTGTAGCTTAGCATCTGCTTGATCTGACCACTTTTTTATTGACAGAGTTACTGGTGCTTCCTGCTTTAGTTTTTGCTTGTAAGCAGGAATCAGGAGGATAGAATTATGGTCAGATTTGCCAAATGGAGGGTGAAGGAGAGCTTTGTACGCGTCTCTGTGTGTGGAGTAAAGGTGGTCTAGAGTTTACTGTACTATTCACTGTAGTGTTTTTGCGGACATGACTGTAGTATACTATACTATTCACTGTAGTGTTTTTGCGGACATGACTGTAGTATGCTATAGTATTCACTGTAGTGTTTTTGCGGACATGACTGTAGTATGCTATAGTATTCACTGTAGTGTTTTTGCGGACATGGCTGTAGTATACTATACTATGCACTGTAGTGTTTTTGCGGACATGACTGTAGTATACTATAGTATTCACTGTAGTGTTTTTTGTAGTGAAAGTAACAGATCTCAGAAGTCTTATTAATTTGTGTTGTTTATCTGGGTCAAACACGCTAACCTAATCCTCTAAACTTTTTAATAAGCGTTGGTTGTTCTTATCTGCCTCTGTACTGACTCATTTTAATGGTTCTAGAACCTGTCTAACCTGTCTAGTTGTTACAATTGTAATAATGTGTTGTCTGGTCCGTTGCATTGCTCAAAACTGTTGACCCAACTCAATAGGTGGCATATCATGAACCTGTGTCTTATGTTCTGGTTGATGTGTCCCCCTCATTAAACAATAGGCGTAGTCTGGTAGTTGTGCCATCTTAGCTAACACTAGTCGACAGGTGTTACTACAATATACGACAGTCATGTCCGCAAAAACATGACAGTAAATACTACAGTACACTACGATCATGTCCGCAAAAACACTACAGTTTAACACTATAGTATACTGCAGTTATGTACAAACACTATAGTGAATACTACAGTTTTCACTATAGTGTTTGTGCGGACTTCAGTACGCAGAAATACTACAGTGAATACTATAACATATAAATATACTAATACTACAGTATTTAGACCATAGTACAATATAGTATTTTTTATATGGGTAAGAGCTCCTGAGGGGCTGAGGGTGGACAGGACACTTGATTGGAAGGCTTCTACCTAGAAACAAAACACACACATAACCACAGTGAGCTGTGCAGGCACTAGGAAAATAGGAGCGGTGTGTGCTTGCTGGGAGGGAGGCAGTCAGTCTGCCCTACAGCCGCTGAACATAACCACACGCTGGACCCCCTTAAATGGAGTGCCAGCTTCCGTGGCTGTGGCCTGTGGGCTATGATACACTGCCCACGGTCCAGACAGACAGACAGGGAGGGAGGGGAGCAAGGCGAGAGAGTACAATGGTCCTCTATATCTGTTATCTGCTGCTTGGAGACTGCCGAGGATGTACAGACAAAATTACACATAAAAGAGCAAGCTATATTAGACTGCAGTGGACTGTAAGCTGAAGTCACATTACAAGAGACACCAGCAGAGAAACATGTTGCTAAACTGTAGAAAATGTGCTGACTTACTGCTATTTCAAGAGTGTTTACCTCATATTTATTCTCATGTAATGCCAATTCTGACTCAGAATTAAATTCAATTAAACAGATCAATTGCTCTGTTAGTGACTTTCCTACCTGAGGTGTGTTTGTGTAAAACCAGGCTTGTGTGGAAGACAGGTAAACACGATGATAGCTAACCTCAAGAGCCACTGGTCACAAAGTCAGTTCACATTCAGTCTGAATATCAGTCAGTTGCTTTTCACTCAAATGAAATAATTTATCCTATCTATACTGAACAACAATATGGAGCAACATGCAATCATTTCATTGATTTGACTGAACTACAGTACCTATGAGGAAATCCTTCAATTGAAATCAATTCATTAGGCACTAATCTATGGATTTCACAGGACTGGGAATACAGATATGCATCTGTTGGTTATATATTTCTTTATAAAAGGGCCTCACAATAGACCCCGGGATCTCGTCACTGTATTTTTGTGCATTCAAATTACAATTGCAGTACGTCCAATCGGCCTCACAACCGCTCGCTTTCACTACGCCATACATGTAGTCTGCGGTTGTGAGGCCGATTGGACGTACTGCCAAATTCTCTAAAATGACAATGGAGGCGGCTTACGGTAGAGAAATCAACATTAAATTCTCTGGCAACAGCTCTGGTGGACATTCCTGCAGTCAGCATGCCAATTGCACGCTCCCTCAAAACTTGAGACATCTGTGGCATTGTGTTGTGTGACAAAACTGCACATTTTAGAGTGGCCTTTTATTGTCCCCAGCACAAGGTGCATCTGTGTATGATAATGCTGTTTAATTAGCTAATTGATATGCCACACCTGTCAGGTGGATGGATTATCTTGGCAAAGGAGAAATACTCACTAACAGGGATGTAGAAAAATTTGAGAAAAATAAGCTTTTTGTGCATATGGAAAATGTCTGGGATCTTTTATTTCAGCTCATGAAACATGGTACCTACACTTTACATTGTGTTGATATTTTTGTTCAGTGTAAATAGAATCATCAAAGCGAAGAAGTCCCTATCCAGACCATCAGGATTTGTGGATGTTTTTAGTTGTAATGAATAAACAAAAGAATAGAGGAAATTAATGTCCTGACAGACTTCATTAGATGGTAGAATTTTGATGCCTCCTTTTTAATTCATGTGCAATATGCCATAGTGGCCCTTATCACAATTACAAGAGAAGAGTACCTTGGGAAATGTATGATTAATTTGTCATCAAGACCATTCCCATATGAAGAATGCACTTCTTTGGGGTAGAGACATATCATAGGAAGGTACTGTTCATTTATGTCTCTCTATGGGCCTGTTCTTTGTAAATGGACTCTTGATCGTTGTGGCCAATAAACCACAGGGGATCATAGATTGCAGTGTGTCTTTCTTTTATATTTTTTCCTGTCTGTTTTTTCATGGTCCCTCATACTGTATACTGGCTTTACTCCTTTAGGACTTTGTTTTATTCGTATATTTCTAAAGAGAATAGTCCATAACCTATCAAAATATGCTCTCACATCTTATGCCCGCACCACACTAGAGACAGACCGGGCAGTACATATCCCTGGCAATATGAAATCCTTTCATGAATAAAAAATTCCATGTCAGGTTTTGATGTGTAAACATTCTGACATTTAATTCAGCCCTTGAATCTTTCTGAGTGATCATGCACTCCTAGAGTGCCGTTCCCTCCAGCTGTTTCAACATATGCACGAAGACTTGCATTAACGAAGGCAGGAACATGGCAGGAACCATCAGATACACTACTGTCAGGTTAAGAGGCAACCTTGCGTGTTAGATATAGCATATACATTCAGAGTCGGGGTTGTACTTAAGCTAGGGCTAGAGTAAAGATTAAAGCAGGCGGCGCTGAAAGTCAAGTACATAATTTAAGGCACTTAAGAACATTGGCTGAAAGTCAGGCACAGCTGCACAGACATTTCAGTCGCTAATGGTTGTTTATGTTTTGGCTCAGCATTAGTGATCCATCGTCAGATGCAGCCTCGGAGACCCTAATTAGAGCATACTGTACCAGGCTGGTGCTGTTTGCAAGCCAGGCCCTCCTCCATATGCTCCTATAGGCTGTGGGAGTGGGGGACTGAGAGTGGCACCTGCCCTCTCCTGCTCGTTTGGTTCCTCCTACACATGTTGAGAATTCGGTCAATCCCAAGCCACCTCCTCTCACTAGGGGAGAACGGCGGAGGAGGAGGAAGAAAGGAGAGACGCTCGGCGCTGCTCTTCTCTGTCTTCTTCTTTTCCTGGTGTCTGCGGATCTCTCTCCTCTCCCCTCTGTGGGATGTTTTTTTTGTGTGTGTGTTTTCTCCCTGTACTCTGTTGATGAGAAATCAATCACTCCCTCCCTGGAGGAGCACCAGCTGCTCTTTGAATCTGCTGTGCCACTTGGTCCTGATTGGCTCCGCTCTTTTTTTTCTCATTCCTTTTTTATCTTCAAATGAGTTCCCCACCTTGACTCAGTAGCCTATCCAGGCCTAAAAGGAAAACAAACAGATGATATCTACGCCCTGCTAAGCCAAACACAACTGGGCTACGTTTATTTATCACATGGGATCTCTGCCTGGGTTGTGTTGGGGGAGGGGAGAAGTGTGAAGAGCGTTAGGGTTTCAATGAAAAAGCTTGGCACAAAAAAAAACGGTGGTCTGACATGACCAGACGGAATCCTTGTGGTTCCGCAGTCAGTGGAGCAGGTGCAACACTTCTACAGTAGGTCATGAAAGGCCACAATACTCTGAAGTCACCATAAGGCTGCTTAGTCTCGCTCTATTTGTCTCTCTCGCTGTGTTCTCTCTCTATCTTCAAATCTCCCAGCCCCACCTATTACATCTGTGTACACTCCCTGCGTTTTCATTGATTTATTTTTCGAAGTGGGAAAAGTGCTTTGGTGTTTCCACTGGGTTTCTACTTCAGAATTAACACCCTCCGTGTGACATCATTAACACGGATGAATGCCTTAAAAGGGATGGACTAAATTCTTAAAGGAGAGAGGAAAAACGCTGATAGAGAGAGGGAATAGCTAGCAGAGAGTTGCAGAGAAATTGCAATTAAAACCGGAAAAATGCTTAACATGGGGGAAGTAAGGGGAAGAAGAGAAGTGACTTGAACATTCACACTAGAATGCAAACAATGCTTTTATAGTATGTTCCCTCTGTTTGTGCTTTCAAGGTTTTCTCCATAGAATTACTGGTGTGACTTGGCCAGGGAAACCGAAGTTCAAAGAGTGCGATCCGCCTTGCGAGGTCCTGGGTTGGCGTGGTTACACGTGGTCTGTGCTTGTGAGACTGGTTGGACGTACTGCCCAATCCTGTCAGGTGGATGGATTATCTTGGCATAGGAGAAATGCTCACTAACAGGGATGTAAAAAATTTGCGAAAAATAAGCTTTTTGTGCGTATGGAAAAATGTCTGGGATTTTTTAATTTCAGATCATGAAACATGGATCCAACACTTTACATGTTGCGTTTATATTTTTGTTCAGTATATATTTGCATTGTATTAAACACAGAACCTTTCTTGACGTGCTGAAAAAAGTTAAGATCCCCGTGGCTGTAAAAAATTGAATCTACGCAGCGTTTGTTCATTGCTTTCGGCGACTTTCCACACCAAAAGCTTCTCATCTGCTTGTGCAGTTTTTTCTGTCAGTTTGGCATAACAGGGATAGTTGTTTGCTCTTTTGTGAACATGCTCATTGCTACTGAAGGTTGATGGGTGGGAATCATGAATAAAGATGTGACTCTAATTGATCTTTTTATACAAGCATCAGCGACGAAGGAAATGGAAAGGGTTTGTGTTTTAACCCAATAAATCCATCTTGCCTCTTTATCTACATCTAGAGAGGCGACAGATTCTTCTGTCATTTTTGTTTGTGCGTTTGTTTCTTGGTGTGTACTGTATATAGCTGAGAGCATTTGGCTAGACAGAATTATCCCATTTTAAAAGGTTTAATCCTCAATCTCTCATCTTCAATTATAATTTTCAAGACTATGAGTAATCACAGCCTCACATTTTTCTGTTTCTTACATCTACCTTTGGGCCATCCAGATCTCTCCCTCCCCCCCCCCCCCCCCCCCCTCTATTTCTGCTCCCCTTCTTCTCGCTCTCTCTCAATTCAATTCAATTCAAGGGGCTTTATTGGCATGGAAAACATATGTTAACATTTCCAAAGCAAGTGAAGTAGATAATATGCAAAAGTGGAATAAAAAAGTAAAATGAACAGTAAACATTACACTCACAGAAGTTCCAAAAGAATAAATACATTACAAATGTCGTATTATGTATATGTACAGTCGTGGCCAAAAGTTTTGAGAATGACACAAATATTAATTTTCACTGCTGCCTCAGTTTGTATGATGGCAATTTGCATATACTCCAGAATGTTATGAAGAGTGATCAGGTAAATTGCAATTAATATCAAATTAATTTCAATTAATCCCTCTTTGCCACGCAAATGAACTGAATCCCCAAAAAACATTTCCACTGCATTTCAGGCCTGCCACAAAAGGACCAGCTGACATCATGTCAGTTATTCTCTCGTTAACACAGATGTGAGAGTTGAGGAGGACAAGGCTGGAGATCACTCTGTTATCCTGTTGAGTTCGAATAACAGACTGGAAGTTTCAAAAGGAGGGTGGTGCTTGGAATCATTGTTCTTCCTCTGTCAATCATGGTTACCTGCAAGGAAACACGTGCCGTCATCATTGCTTTGCACAAAAAGGGCTTCACAGGCAAGGATATTGCTGCCAGTAAGATTGCACCTAAATCAACCATTTATCGGATCATCAAGAACTTCAAGGAGAGCGGTTCAATTGTTGTGAAGAAGGCTTCAGGGCACCCAAGAAAGTCCAGCAAGCACCAGGACCGTCTCCTAAAGTTGATTTAGCTGCGGGATTGGGGCACCACCAGTACAGAGCTTGCTCAGGAATGGCAGCAGGCAGGTGTGAGAGCATCTGCACACACAGTGAGGCGAAGGCTTTTGTAGGATGGTCTGGTGTCAAGAAGGGCAGCAAAGAAGCCACTTCTCTCCAGGAAAACCATCAGTGACAGACTGATATTCTGCAAAAGGTACAGGGATTGGACTGCTGAGGACTGGGGTAAAGTCATTTTCTCTGATGAATCACCTTTCCGATTGTTTGGGGCATCTGGAAAAAAGCTTGTGCGGAGAAGACAAGGTGAGCGCTACCATCAGTCCTGTGTCATGCCAACAGTAAAGCATCCTGAGACCATTCCTGTGTGGGGTTGCTTCTCAGCCAAGGGATTGGGCTCACTCACAAATTTGCCTAAGAACACACCCATGAATAAAGAATGGTACCAACACATCCTCCGAGAGCAACTTCTCCCAACCATCCAGGAACCGTTTGGTGACGAACAATGCCTTTTTCAGCATGATGGAGCACCTTGCCATAAGGCAAAAGTGATAAATAAGTGGCTCGGGGAACAAAACATCAATATTTTGGGTCCATGGCTAGGAAACTCCCCAGACCTTAATCCCATTGAGAACTTGTGGTCAATCCTCAAGAGGCGGGTGGACAAACAAAAACCCACAAATTCTGACAAATTCCAAGCATTGATTATGCAAGAATGGGCTGCCATCAGTCAGGATGTGGCTCAGAAGTTAATTGACAGCATGCCAGGGCGGATTGCTGAGGTCTTGAAAAAGAAGGGTCAACACTGCAAATATTGACTCTTTGCATCAACTTCATGAAATTGTCAATAAAAGCCTTTGACACTTATGAAATGCTTGTAATTATACTTCAGTATTCCATAGTAACATCTGACAAAAATATCTAAAGACACTGAAGCAGCAAACTTTGTGAAAATTAATATTTGTGGCATTCTCAAAACCTTTGGCCACGACTGTACAGTGTTGTAACGATGTGCAAATGGTTAAAGTACAAAAGGGAAAATAAATATACATAAATATGGGTTGTATTTTCAATGGTGTTTGTTCTTCACTGGTTGCCCTTTTCTTGTGGCAACAGGTCACAAATCTTGCTGCTGTGATGGCACACTGTGGTATTTCACCCAGTAGATATTGGAGTTCATGAAAATCGGGTTTGTTTTCTAATTGTTTGTGGATCTGTGTAATCTGAGGGAAATATGTGTCTCTAATATGGTCATACATTTGGCAGGAGGTTAGGAATTGCAGCTCAGTTTCCACCTCATTTTGTGGGCAGTGTGCACATAGGCAGACCTGGCTGTCAAGAGAAGACAGGCTATGGCGGCCTTTCTCAATAAAAAGACTATGCTCACTGAGTCTGTACATAGTCAAAGCTTTCCTTAAGTTTGGGTCAGTCACAGTGGTCAGGTATTCTGCCACTGTGTACTCTCTGTTTAAGGCCAAATAGCATTCTAGTTTGCTCTGTTTTTTTGTTAATTCTTTCCAATGTGTCAAGTAATTATCTTTTTGTTTTGTTATGGAAGGTTTGGAAATCGCTTCATTTTAGGTGGTTGTAGAATTTAACGACTCTTCTGGATTTTGATCATTAGCGGGTATCGGCCTAATTCTGCTATGCATGCATTATTTGGTGTTTTACATTGTACATGGAGGATATTTTTGCAGAATTATGCATGCAGTCTCAATTTGGTGTTTGTCCCATTTTGTGAATTCTTGGTTGGTGAGCGAACCGCAGACCTCACAACCATAAAGGGCAATGGGTTCTATCACTGATTCAAGTATTTTTAGCCAGATCCTAATTGGTATGTTGAATTTTATGCTCCTTTTGATGGCATAGAAGGCCCTTCTTGCCTTGTCTTTCCGATCGTTCACAGCTTTGTGGAAGTAACCTGTGGTGCTGATGTTTAGGCCAAGGTATGTGTCGTTTTTTGTGTGCTCTAGGGCAATGGTGTCTAGATGGAATTTGTATTTGTGGTCCTGGCGACTAGACCTTTTTTGGAACCATTATTTTGGTCTTACTGAGATTTACTGTCAGGGCCAAGGTCTGGCAGAGTCTGTGCAGAAGATCTAGATGCTGCATTTCTTAATATTACTCAGTTCCTTTGGCTTTGATGTCTCATGATTGACTATTGCTCGGTTCAAGTAGACTGTGATTTTGTTGTGATCTGAAAGGGGTGTCAGTGGGCTGACTGTGAACGCTCTGAGAGACTCTGGGTTGAGGTCAGTGATAAAGTAGTCTACAGTACTACTGCCAAGAGATGAGCTATAGGTGTACCTACCATAGGAGTCCCCTCGAAGCCTATCTTTGACTATGTACATACCCAGCGTGTGACAGAGCTGCAGGAGTTGTGACCCGTTTTTGTTGGTCATGTTGTCATAGTTGTGCCTAGGGGGGCATATGGGGGAGGGAATGCTGTCACCTCCAGGCAGGTGTTTGTCCCCCTGTGTGCTGAGGGTGTCAGGTTCTTGTCCGGTTCTGGCATTTAGGTCACCACAGACTAGTACATGTCCCTGGGCCAGGAAATTATTAATTTCCCCCTCCAGGATGGAGAAACTGTCTTCATTAAAGTATGGGGATTCTAGTGGGGGAATATAGGTAGCACAGAGGAGGACATTTTTCTCTTTTAAGATCATTTCCTTTTGAATTTCTAGCCAAATGTCAAGTGTTCCTGTTTTTACTAATTTAATGGAGTGAGTTAGGTCTACTCTATACCAAATTAGCATACCCCTGAGTCCCTTCCCTGTTTCACACCTGGTAGTTTGGTGGATGGGACAACCAGCTCTCTGTAACCTAAAGGGCAACCAGTGGGTCCGTCTCCTCTATACCATGTTTCTTGGTATAGGATGACAATGTCTTTATTTACGGTTCCTGCTCTTTAGGCCAAAGGCAGATGACCTCAGGCCTTGGATATTCCAGGATGAGATAGTGAAGGCTTTGCGGGTGGGTCCCACAGTTCTGGGAGAGTGTCTCGCTGGTCTGGTCGGGGTGTCTATTGATCTATTGCTCCTGTGTGAAGTGTTGGGGTTGTGTTTGAGAGCGATGTCCTTTAGGGTCCGGGCGAAGGTGGGCACTGCTGCCTTGTATAGGTGGACCTATACTTGCGTTTACTCGCTGTATGGTAGCAGGGTGGAAGTATTTTTGTGGTAGCAGGGTAGAGATAACCACTTGTGCATTGGGAAAAGTAGAAGAAGCTTTTTCTATCACTCCCTTGAGTGCTGTGGCCACCCTTTCCTGCTGGGCTCTCAGGTCGTTTGTGCCTGTGTGTATTATCAAATCAAATCAAATGTATTTATATAGCCCTTCTTACATCAGCTGATATATCAAAGTGCTGTACAGAAACCCATCCTAAAACCCCAAACAGCAAGCAATGCAGGTGTAGAAGCAGGAAAAACTCCCTAGAAAGGCCAAAACCTAGGAAGAATTATTATAATGTGGCTAGGTGAACCTAGTTGGTCCTCAGATAGAAGGTCTAGGGCGCGCTGGGTGTTTGGACACCAGAGTTTAGACACACTGTGTTTGGTTTTTAAAAAAAAGTGTTGTATATATTTCCCGTTAGACACCATAAGGAGTACAATCTGTGTCTTGTGTATGTCCTCAGTGGGTGTGGAGGGGGTTGTCAGGAGAGCTATCAGGGTGGCTGACAGGGGGGGTGCTCAGAGGGGGTGAGATCCCCTGGGCTTCGGGTTCTCCATTTGTCTGTCCCGCTGTGATGTCGAGGCTATGGTCAGGATCTGGGGTGGCCTGTTCTGCTGTGGTGTCGAGACTTTTGTCGGGAGCTGAGGGGGGCTGTTCTGCTGGCTTCTCTGCGGGTGTGGCCACCTCTCTAGTGGGTTGTTCTCTGTCACACGCCATTCCCCTCAACCTCTCCTCCAGCAGTCTGATCCTCTCCTCTAGTGCTCTGTTCTTCTCCTGCTCCTGCTTTTTATCATGTTGAAATTGTCTCACCCCAGTCCAGAGTGCAGATATGTCTCTCTCCACCTCCAGCACTCTGGGTCTGGTTAAGGTTTTTTTGTTGTGCTGGACTGTTGTCTGTGTCTCCCAATGAGGGAGTAGTACTCTGTGCTGGGAGGCTGACTTTCCGCTTGTGGTTGCTCGTCCTTGGGGTTATATAATGAAGAGGTCTGGTCTGACCTGCTCAGGGTGGGGGTATCTTTCTCAAGGGAGAGCTTCTCCTGCTGAGCTAATTCTTTGATTAGGTGAAAGTCCAGCTGAAAATGTTTGGGGTTGCCCTGTACCAACACTGTTCCAGACTTATAGAGATTTATATTAGCTGACTCAGGGTCCTCGTTGTCTGTATCCTGAGTTTCCACCCCTCGCTAACACCCCCCCTCTTAACAGAGGGGTAGTGTGTTAATATAGCACTGTGCCATGCCAGGGGATGGTCTGTGTGGAAGATGAGGTTGCTGATGTTCCCATTTTTATAATAGTCAGCAAAAAGTGTCTCTTGATTTTCAATAAGGAGCTTCATTTTATACTCTTTTCTTGTCTTATTATTCTTTACATACACAGGGTACTGTATTTTAATTACCTCTGAACAGCGGCAGGCAGCTTCTAAAGCCTCTCCATTTGGTTGGAGTAGACTTTGCGACTCTCCTGCCATTGTTGGGCTAAAGGGCTTTGACACCTCTCACTTGACACGTCAGTGCTAATTGAAGTTGTATCAAGCTTGGCAGCCTTAATTTATCATTCAGTCCTTATAAAGTAATGTAATGTATTTTCCTTCTTGGCTTTTGGAAATAGCTTCAGACTAAACATTTCACACTAAACATTTCTCACTCAGTTCCAGGTTCAAATCAAATCAAATCAAATTTTATTAGTCACATACACATGGTTAGCAGATGTTAATGCGAGTGTAGCGAAATGCTTGTGCTTCTAGTTCCGACAATGCAGTAATAACCAACAAGTAATCTAACCTAACAATTCCACAACTACTACCTTATACACACACAAGTGTAAAGGGATAAAGAATATGTACATAAAGATATATGAATGAGTGGTGGTACAGAACGGCATAGGCAAGATGCAGTAGATGGTATAGAGTACGGTATATACATATGAGATGAGTACTGTAGGGTATGTAAACATAAAGTGGCATAGTTTAAAGTGGCTAGTGGTACATGTATTACATAAAGATGGCAAGATGCAGTAGATGATATAGAGTACAGTATATACATATGAGATGGGTAATGTAGGGTATGTGAACATTATATTAAGTGGCATTGTTTAAAGTGGCTAGTGGTACATTTTTACATAGTTTCCATCAATTCCCATTTTTAAAGTGGCTGGAGTTGAGTCGGTATGTTGGCAGCGGCCGCTAAATGTTAGTGGTGGCTGTTTAACAGTCTGATGGCCTTGAGATAGAAGCTGTTTTTCAGTCTCTCGGTCCCTGCTTTGATGCACCTGTACTGACCTCGCCTTCTGGATGATAGCGGGGTGAACAGGCAGTGGCTTGGGTGGTTGTTGTCCTTGATGATCTTTATGGCCTTCCTGTGACATCGGGTGGTGTAGGTGTCCTGGAGGGCAGGTAGTTTGCCCCCGGTGATGCGTTCTGCAGACCTCACTACCCTCTGGAGAGCCTTACGGTTGTGGGCGGAGCAGTTGCCGTACCAGGCGGTGATACAGCCCGACAGGATGCTCTCGATTGTGCAGCTGTAGAAGTTTGTGAGTGCTTTTGGTGACAAGCCGAATTTCTTCAGCCTCCTGAGGTTGAAGAGGCGCTGCTGCGCCTTCTTCACGACGCTGTCTGTGTGGGTGGACCAATTCAGTTTGTCCGTGATGTGTACACCGAGGAACTTAAAACTTTCCACCTTCTCCACTACTGACCCGTCGATGTGGATAGGGGGGTGCTCCCTCTGCTGTTTCCTGAAGTCCACAATCATCTCTTTGTTTTGTTGACGTTGAGTGTGAGGTTATTTTCCTGACACCACACTCCGAGGGCCCTCACCTCCTCCCTGTAGGCCGTCTCGTCGTTGTTGGTAATCAAGCCTACCACTGTAGTGTCATCCGCAAACTTGATGATTGAGTTGGAGGCGTGCATGGCCACGCAGTCGTGGGTGAACAGGGAGTACAGGAGAGGGCTCAGAACGCACCCTTGTGGGGCCCCAGTGTTGAGGATCAGCGGGGTGGAGATGTTGTTACCTACCCTCACCACCTGGGGGCGGCCCGTCAGGAAGTCCAGGACCCAGTTGCACAGGGCGGGGTCGAGACCCAGGGTCTCGAGCTTGATGACGAGTTTGGAGGGTACTATGGTGTTAAATGCTGAGCTGTAATCGATGAACAGCATTCTCACATGGGTATTCCTCTTGTCCAGATGGGTTAGGGCAGTGTGCAGTGTGGTTGCGATTGCGTCGTCTGTGGACCTATTGGGTCGGTAAGCAAATTGGAGTGGGTCTAGGGTGTCCGGTAGGGTGGAGGTGATATGGTCCTTGACTAGTCTCTCAAAGCACTTCATGATGACGGAAGTGAGTGCTACGGGGCGGTAGTCGTTTAGCTCAGTTACCTTAGCTTTCTTGGGAACAGGAACAATGGTGGCCCTCTTGAAGCATGTGGGAACAGCAGACTGGGATAAGGATTGATTGAATATGTCCGTAAACACACCAGCCAGCTGGTCTGCGCATGCTCTGAGGACGCGGCTGGGAATGCCGTCTGGGCCTGCAGCCTTGCGAGGGTTAACACGTTTAAATGTTTTACTCACCTCGGCTGCAGTGAAGGAGAGCCCGCAGGTTTTGGTAGGGGGCCGTGTCAGTGGCACTGTATTGTCCTCAAAGCGGGCAAAAAAGTTGTTTAGCCTGTCTGGGAGCAAGACATCCTGGTCCGCGACGGGGCTGGTTTTCTTTTTGTAATCCGTGATTGACTGTAGACCCCGCCACATACCTCTTGTGTCTGAGCTGTTGAATTGCGACTCGATTTTGTCTCTGTACTGGGACTTAGCCTGTTTGATTGCCTTGCGGAGAGAATAGCTACACTGTTTGTATTCGGTCATGCTTCCGGTCATCTTGCCCTGGTTAAAAGCAGTGGTTCGCGCTTTCAGTTTCACGCGAATGCTGCCGTCAATCCACGGTTTCTGGTTTGGGAATGTTTTAATCGTTGCTGTGGGTACGACATCGTCAATGCACTTCCTAATGAACTCGCTCACCGAATCAGCATATTCGTCAATATTGTTGTTGGACGCAATGCGGAACATATTCCAATCCGCGTGATCGAAGCAGTCTTGAAGCGTCGAATCAGATTGGTCGGACCAGCGTTGAACAGACCTGAGCGCGGGAGCTTGTTGTTTTAGTTTCTGTTTGTAGGCTGGAATCAACAAAATGGAGTCGTGGTCAGCTTTTCCGAAAGGGGGGCGGGGGAGGGCCTTATATGCGTCGCGGAAATTAGTATAACAATGATCTAGGGTTTTTCCAGCCCTGGTAGCACAATCGATATGCTGATAGAATTTAGGGAGTTTTGTTTTTAGATTAGCCTTGTTAAAATCCCCAGCTACGATGAATGCAGCCTCAGGGTGTGTGGTTTCCAGTTTACAAAGAGTCAGATAAAGTTCGTTCAGGGCCATCGATGTGTCTGCTTGGGGGGGAATGTATACGGCTGTGATTATAATTGAAGAGAATTCTCTTGGTAGATAATGCGGTCGACATTTGATTGTGAGGAGTTCTAGATCAGGTGAACAGAATGACTTGAGTTCCTGTGTGTTGTTATGATGATCACACCACGTCTCGTTAATCATAAGGCATACCCCCCCGCCCCTCTTCTTACCAGAAAGATGTTTGTTTCTGTCGGCGCGATGCATGAAGAAACCAGCTGGCTGCACCGACTCCGTTAGCGTCTCTTGAGTTAGCCATGTTTCCGTGAAGCAGAGCACGTTGCAATCCCTGATGTCTCTCTGGAATGCTACCCGTGCTCGGATTTCATCAACCTTATTGTCAAGAGACTGGACATTGGCGAGTAGTATGCTAGGGAGTGGAGCGCGATGTGCCCGTCTCCGAAGCCTGACCAGGAGACCGCCTCGTTTGCCCCTTTTACGGCGTCGCACAGGGTCGCCGGCTGGGATCAGATCCATTGTATTGGGTGGAAGGCAAAACACTGGATCCGTTTCGGGAAAGTCATATTCCTGGTAGGAACGATGATGAGTTGACGTTAATCGTATATTCAGTAGTTCCTCCCGACTGTATGTAATGAAACCTAAGATTACCTGGGGTACCGATGTAAGAAATAACACATAAAAAAACAAAATACTGCATATTTTCCAAGGAACGCGAAGCGAGGCGGCCATCTCGTGTCGGCGCCGGATATACAACAGGTTGGATGGTGTTTTCAGGTTTATGTTGTTTTCCAGAACATTTGCTGTATAGCTTTGGAATAATAATTTTTGGTAGTTGTACGCCTTCCAGGTGATTCCGTAATTCCGTCCAAAATCAGGTTGTAGGTTTTGAGTTTTGAGTGAAGGTTATGTTGTAGAGTGTAGCATCCTGTATATGTCCCTGACAAGAAATCCAAGTTTATCTAATTGTAAATCTATCTTTTTTTTAAGAACATGCTGAAAAATGCAGGCGCTCATCTGCTCACTCTGTCACTCACTCACTCACTCACTCAGTCTCTCACTCACTCACTCAGTCACTCAGTCAGTCACTCACTCACTCACTCACTCACTCACTCAACACCTGCCTTATGTAACACTTCCACATCTGCCTTATGTAACACTTCCACATCTGCTTATGTAACACTTCCACATCTGCCTTATGTAACACTTCCACATCTGCCTATGTAACACTTCCACATCTGCCTTATGTAACAGTTCCACATCTGCCTATGTAACACTTCCACATCTGCCTTATGTAACACTTCCACATCTGTCTATGTAACACTTCCACATCTGTCTATGTAACACTTCCACATCTGCCTTATGTAACACTTCCACATCTGCCTATGTAACACTTCCACATCTGCCTATGTAACACTTCCACATCTGCCTTATGTAACACTTCCACATCTGCCTTATGTAACACTTCCACATCTGCCTATGTAACACTTCCACATCTGCCTATGTAACACTTCCACATCTGCCTATGTAACACTTCCACATCTGTCTATGTAACACTTCCACATCTGTCTATGTAACACTTCCACATCTGCCTTAAGTAACACTTCCACATCTGCCTATGTAACACTTCCACATCTGCCTATGTAACACTTCCACATCTGCCTTATGTAACACTTCCACATCTGCCTTATGTAACACTTCCACATCTGCCTATGTAACACTTCCACATCTGCCTATGTAACACTTCCACATCTGCCTATGTAACACTTCCACATCTGCCTTTGTAACACTTCCACATCTGCCTTATGTACCACTTCCACATCTGCCTTATGTAACACTTCCACATCTGCCTATGTAACACTTCCACATCTGCCTATGTAACACTTCCACATCTGCAGTGAAAGGTGACAGTGCTATAGCGGTGTTTGTCAGACCATGAGACATCCCGAAAATCGGTCTTCTCACAAAATGTGAGATGGAAAGATGAGACTCTCACAAACATGATGGTGTTCTCCATTTTGCTCTACGACAAGTGTGGGACTCCTCTGAAGTCAGTACAGCCGATCTGCCAACTTCTGTCTATAACGTCCGAACAGTTTGGGCTACACACTAATATGACCCCTCCGTGTAAAGGTGAGACTCTCATGAACACGTACATGTTTTGCTCTAGGATGCCCACAGGCCTCACAATACTCCTCTGAAGGTCCCCGGTACCAGTCAAAAAAGTTATGTTTTCTGATCTCTTTCTTATATCTTTCAGATATACAGTAGGATAGACATTTCAGAACAAACTTCCTTTGGATATTTGGGGGGGAGTATCTGTTGTTCCATGTTATGAATCTCTTATTTCTTAATTCCATTATTTTACTTTTAGATTTGTGTGTGTTGTTGTGAATTGTTAGATACAACTGCACTTTTGGAGCTCACACCAGCATTTCGATTCAACCACAATAACATCTGCTGAATATGTGTATGTGACCAATAACATTTGATTTGATTTTGATTTGTTATCCAATGCGTTTGTATGGGCTAATAGCAGGAAGGCCAAATACATTTTTTATCGTCAAATTCTTTTTAAATATTTTTTTTATACTTCAAGGGGTCTTAAAATTCTAAATCAAATAGCAAATGATCCTTGGTATGATCTTCTTAAAACAGTTCTATATAGCTTAGTAGACCATCCACCCGCTCCGGGTTAGACGGGGCTTAGACTGTTTAATGCCGGAAAATAAGGGTTAAATACATATAAAAAAAATAACAAATGTTTCCTGATCTTTCTTATATCTCTCATATATAGGTTAAACACTTCAGAATAAACTTTGTAATTTGGAATGACCTTCTTAAAACAATTCCAAATAGCTTGGTAGTACCCCTCCTCCAGCTTAGACAGGGCTTAGACTCTTATTGGTTAATATTTTTCTGTGCATTTCATGCACTTATTTTGTGCCATGAATTGTTGATTGGTACATAATGGTTTATTTTAGGGTCCTTGATGGAAACGTATATAATATGTGCCATTCCTGTAGTGGCTGGCAGGGGACAGATTGCTACATTGTTGCTGACAGGCAACAATGGGTGTAGACTTGATTCCTATTATTTGATGTTGCTGTTTGGTCATCGTCCTGTTCATTATGACATGAATTTACAATGAAAAAATCACTACACCATTCGTTCTAAATATGCTGATGACCATTTCGTAAAACAGCCAAAGTCTAAATGAAGCTGAAATGATAGGCGATTCGTTTTTTTATGACATTTTAATACCTATGGAAAATCCTATCAGAATGGAAGAAACATCTGAGGAATAGAAGTGTGAGGCCACTCCCCTACTTCACCAGCAGCCACTAACGGCACGAGATTACGCTCTGAACTTAGAGAGGTTTATCGGGGACACTGTCCCTTGTTACGTGTTTGGCAATATGGTCAGAGAGATAACTCTTGGAAAAGGCATGTTTTATCCCGCCGGCGACAGCTGTGAAAACGCAATCATTGGAGTATGAACTCTGAAGGACGCCTTGAGGATCCCACATTGACAAGGCTGTTTTCCTCTTCAAATAAAATGCATGATGCATTATTGACGTCTGTGCGTGCTGTTGGGAGGGAACTCAACTCTCTGCTAGTCAAGGCCATAACTGACAATATACTGACAATATACTGTACCTACCAGGACAGAGAACAGTCTTTCCATTTGCAGCTCTTACGGGAGGTGCTGAATATTAGATTCATATTTGATTGAGATATTCTTAGCTTATAAACAGACTTATTCTCTCCGTCTTTTCCCAGGAGTACACCATCGATGTGTTCTTCCGTCAGAGCTGGAGGGATGAGAGGCTGAAGTTCGACGGGCCCATGCAGGTCCTGCCTCTTAACAACCTCCTGGCCAGTAAGATCTGGACTCCAGACACCTTCTTCCACAACGGGAAGAAATCTGTGGCCCACAACATGACCACGCCCAACAAACTGCTACGACTGGTGGACAACGGTACCCTGCTTTACACTATGAGGTGAGCCACCCGAAGTCTCCCAGATCACCCTTTATTCACCTATAGTACCAAGATTGGATACTTTAAAATGATGTTGGCCCATTGCATACTCCACTACCACCCACCACTACTGTCTGACCAAACACCGCCACCACCACACTCATCCTGTTACTCAGTTACCACACAAAAAAAACTGACAATGCACGTTTGGTAGTTTGCTGGCTAGCAGAGAGGGCATGGTCTCCATCTTGTGTAATGTTATCTGAGTTAGGGAAGTCTGAGGTGGGCGACAGGAGTCTGAGGTGGGCGAGTAGGCCTGAGGCCAGCTAGCGGAATGACCTGCGCACAGAGGTGCTTTGGTGAATGAAGGTGATAATTGAATAGTGGATGTCTGGGCCAGGAGCTATCCAGAGCAATGTGTCTGACTGCCAGGGGACTGAGTGGTCTTTCCCTGAATCCAGTCTGACACAGAACATGCTTCATGGAGGCAGCCATGGTGTAACTAAGCTCCTCTAGCCACACTCTTTTGTTCAGAGGATTGTAACTATGATGTTCAAAGTACTCTGTCCTGAGAATCAGTAACCACTCAGCCAGTCTACTGTGTGCTATGTAGCTGTTTGGACATCCTCAGCAAGCTTGAGTAAAATGGTATTGCTTATTTAAGAAACCTGTAGCAGCAAGAACTGTTTGATCACTTAACTGCCGCCGCTCTGTCTCCTCATCAAGTATTGCTTCTGAATTTCTTGATATAGAGTGCATTCAGAAAATATTCAGACCCATTGACTTTTTCCACATTTTGTTACATTACAGCCTTATTCTAAAATTGATACAATTGTTTTTTCCCCTCATCAATCTACACACAATAACCCATAATGTCAAAGCAAAAACAGTTAAAAAAAATAATTTTTGCAAATTAATAAAATTACAAAAAAATCTGAAATATCACATTTACACAAGTATTGAGAACCTTTACTCAGTACATTGTTGACGCACCTTTGGCAGCGATTACAGCCTCGAGTCTTCTTGGGTATGACCCTACAAGCTTGGCACACTTGTATTTGGGGAGTTTCTCCCATTCTTCTCTGCAGATCCTCTCAAGCTCTGTCTGGTTGGATGGGGAGCGTCGCTGCACAGCTATTTTCAGGTCTCTCCAGAGAAGTTATTCCTGCGTTGTCTTGGCTGTGTGCTTAGGGTCGTTGATCTGTTGGAAGGTGAACCTTCGCCTCAGTCTGAGGTCCTGAGCGCTCTGGAGTAGGGTTTCATCAATGATCTCTCTGTACTTTGCTCCGTTCTACTTTCCCTCGATCTTGACTAGTCTCCCAGTCCCTGCCACTAAAAACATCCCCACAGCATGATGCTGCTACAACCATGCTTCACCGTAGGGATGGTGCCAGGTTTCCTCCAGACGCGACGCTTGGCATTCAGGCCAAAGAGTTCAATCTTTGTTTCATCAGACCAGAGAATATTGTTTCTCATGATGGGGTATTGTGTGTAGATTGACGAGGAACAAAAATAATGTAATTCATTTTAGAATAAGGCTGTAACGTAACAAATACTTTCCCGAATGCACTGTATAACCCTTAAAATCTGAGTAGAAGTAGGGCTCTTCACATAGTAATGACGGTTGTCCATAGGGACTCTGGCTGATAATTAGGGTAGCTCTTATTGGGGTAGTTCATTTACCTGTGAATTTAATGCTGCAGTTTTCACATTGAAAGAGTCATGGAGCGCCATTATTTTCCCGACTGGGTCCCTTATTATGAGTTCATTTGATGTGACTGTGATTCTCCTGAGGCTAAGAATAACATTTGGATCTGGATTGATTATTAAAGGGCCTGTCACTTCTTCATTTGCAAGCAAAGATAGCGTGTTGCAAGACAAGTTGCTATCAAGGGCTTTTTGGCTATTCTAGACACTGCATTAAGGCAAACAAGAGACAAAAATACTATTTTATAAATAGTTTCTGGGGCTATTACATGTGGACATCAGTATACTGTATTAATTGCATTGTGTTATTCATTTCATTGTTAGTATTCATTTCATTATTCATTTAAAACAATTTCCAATGTTTTAGGAAACGCCAAGAGCAGGCAATTTAGGGACACTTCGAAATGTGTTCCAACTCGAAACGTGTTCCCCTCTGACAATCAAAATATTTTCACATGACCCTCCCCTTGTATTGTAAAAAAAAAAATCACACCCTCCCCCCTCATAAAATGAACTGCCAAATAAGGATTAGCACCACAAATAAAAAATAATTGTAGCAACCATGTGTTTCTAAACGTGGATATCGCCTTGACCAAATCGACTTGGCCACTTTGCCGACCACCACGGACGAGCTCACTCTCCCTGCCATTACACTATGATCAGAGCCAACTGCAAACAATGATCAGCTAGGGGGAAATCAGATTTGTAACATTTTGATGCTATATTTATAATCATATAAAATATATGCAACAAATGTTCCACCTACAGGTTTCTGTACCAATGCACCACACACAACCAACACATAACTGCATACCGATAACCGACTTTGAGCGCTTCATCATGGTTTACGTTTTCAACACCACAATCAAATAGAATAGATAAATAGAGTATGTCAATCTCGACAAACAGAAAATACATCCCTCCCTACTAAGTATCTAAGACGTGGCTTGACAAGCTCTGAATGTAATTTCTAACAAATGTCTCTTTCCATTCCATGGGGTGGCAGGTAGCCTAGTGGTTAGAGCATTGGCCAGTACCGGAAAAAACAAAAGGTTGCTGGATCGAATCCCTCAGCTGACAAAGTAAAAATCTGTTGACTGCCCCTGAACAAGGCAGTTAACCCACTGTTTCCTGGTAGACCGTCATTGTAAATAAGAATGTGCTCTTAACTGACTTGCCTAGTTAAAAAATATATATATATAATCCATGAATTTAATTGACGGATGCTGGTATTAGAGTGAAGTAGATTCACGTGCGCAGGTAGCCTACAGGAGACTTTTACAGGAGCCTAATCAAATTAAAACATTGTGACTGGTTTTGTTTATTACACACTAACTATGAAAGGTAATACATTTAAAAGGTTCAATTACACATATTTAGGCTATATTGAAGCGTTACGTTCGAGGTCGAGGAAAGGAGGTAGAGCGCGCATTAAGCTTTCCTGAATAACTGTAGCTGCTGTGTGGCCACATTATATAGGATGACCTGGGAGAATGATGATCGGCAACAGACAGTGCATCAGTATCAGAAGTAAAAATACAGCCAGACTGTCCTGTACTGTGGCATCCTACACCGTGTCATCTGTCGAGTGCAGACCCACAACTGATCCAAATGGAACGAAACATTCAAATCACAGAGCTTTTGTTCAAATTACATTTTCACTGCAGTTTCCAGCCTAGAGTAGAATTGTACTCAATTGTACTCACTTGTAAACAATAATGAAATATTCATTAGCCTGCATATTTAAAAAAAAATATGTAGCCTGCAAAAAAATACATTAAAAAACCAAGGGACCTCACCAAAAGATTTTAGCCTTTTGGTATTCCCACTTCTGACACCAGTGTAGCAAATTGCAGGACAAGGAAGTGAATCCAGGTCACTGGTCACTGGCGTGAAAGGCAAATGCCCTATGCATTGTGCCAATAGGGTTAACCCACTTGGTAGGAATTGTATCATGACTCATATAGCGAGGATTGTGACAGTATAATGGTTTTGGTTTGACAGTCACAGGGACTAGGGTTTGAGTCCCAGTCAGGGTACCCCCCTAATCCACTATATTGGTGTTAGGTGTTTGAGAACACCATTGAAAGCATGTCCCAGCCGAGTTTTAGTCACAGTACATTTGTGTTAGGCTAGCACTTCTGTCAGGTTTCTGTACTGCACATGTGATGGCAGAGTATGCACCAGATTGACACAAACCATCATGACCTACTTTGCAGTCAACATTTCATTGGGAAGGTTTTTGGAGATTACTATTTCAGCATGCATCACAGATTTTATAGAGCCAATATGCTATATACACTGAGTGTACTAAACGTTAAGAACACTTTCCTAATATTGAGTTTCACCCCCTTTTGCCCTCAGAACAGCCTCAATTTGTCAGGACATGGACTCTACAAGGTGTTGAAAGCTTTCCACAGGGATACTGGCCCATGTTGACTCCAATGCTCCCCACAGTTGTGTCAAGTTGGCCGGATGTCCTTTGCGTGGTGAACCATCTTGATACACACAGGAAACTGTTGAGCGTGAAAAACCCCAGCAGCGTTGCAGTTCTTGACAGACTCAAACCGGTGCGCCTGGTACCTACTACCATACCCCGTTGAAATATTTTGAATGGAACACATACATGTCTCAATTGTCTAAAAGGCTTAAAAATCCTTCTTTAACCTGTCTCCTCCCCTTCATCTACACTGATTGAAGTAGATTTAACAGGTGACATCAATAAGGGATCATAGCTTTCACCTGGATCCACCTGGTCAGTCTACGTCATGGAAAGAGCTCAGTGTATCTTGCCTTTAGAAGGCAAAACAAGGAAATAGCATCATACATTCTTGCAATACTGCTACTTATATTCTTACGCTATTCAAGCACGATTTTCCCTGAAAATGTTCAGTGTGTTGTTAGAGGTGTCCCCATCTTTACCACGTCCACTGTACGTGTCGGTGACTCTTGCATATGCACGCTCTGATTCAGAGGGGCTGGGTTAAATGCGGAAGACACATTTCAGTTGAATGCATTCAGTTGTACAACTGACTAGGTATCCCCCTTTCCCTATCTTAGAACAGGCAGTCGTGCTATTGAATCTACATCTGATCCAGTGCCATTAACAAACCAGAACCCTTATGCTTTACAACATAATGAAACACTTAAGTTGTATAATATGTTTACTTAGCGGGTTGAAAAGTGCCGTTTTGACACATGCAATCTTTCAGAAAGCCTTCTAAAGCGTGTGATGTCATCGTTTGTCCCTGTATTACAGTGTATTGTAGCTGTTTAGTGGCGGCATTGTGTGTTGGCATTATGAAAGCAGAGAGAGGGGGTTGAATAATAGATCCTGGACTGGATATTGCTGTTTCTCAGAAGCAGTTTTTTTTATAGAGTGCCTTGCCCTCCACAGTGCTACCAGTTATGTCTTAAAGACAGGCTGCAGTTGTCTCCAACAGCATTTTATGGAGAGTTCATTATGTTTTCATGAATTAAAGAGTACTGTGTGCAGAAACTGCCTGCGGTTAATGTGACTGATACAAAAGATAGATTACACTTCCATAGCATTCAGCCCTGTGAGCTCATCTGACTCAAATGCATCCTCTTAGCTTTGACAGAAAACAAAGAGCTCCTTTTCTGTTTTCACATAAGACCCTGGTGAAATGAGAAGTACTATAAAGTTATGCATTTCTATCTGGTCTGTTGCCAAACTGGTTTATACTGTGTACTCTCAGATCTTCTGTCATGCCATTGTTTGGTCATTTGGTCATTTGACTGGCACTCAGACGTAGCCTGGCATTGTCAAGTTCAGGCTAGGTCAGGTTAGGTCCAAAAAAAATACAGGTTTAAGACAAAATAATAATTAAATGTGGCAGTGTTCGAAAATAAATTCATTCATTGGACCAGGACCATTGTTGATCCTACAGGATTTGCATTAAAATCGTGACCAGCGGTCCGGAAATCAAGTAATAAAGTGGCTGTAGATCATTTGAAAAACTTTTGAATAGAATGATAATAAAACAGTTATGCTATGTGTTTTCTGAGTAGTTAGCTGAAATTCACCACGACTGTGTTTATTTTCCACTGAATTGGCAAACCTTCTGTACAGCTAACATTCACTTCGTCATTTTCGCTCCACCACACCACTGGTCCAATGAATTTGTTTCTTTTCAACTGCTTCTGCATGGAATTGTTACGTTGTCTTAATTAACTTTGTTATCTTCTTCCTAAGGTCAAGTCAAGCCATATATATTGAGTTCAGCCAATACCTTGTTAGTGTCCTTTCACTTTTATGATGCCATTATGACACACAGCTTGAAGATTGTCCTTTTTTAATCAGTATAGTGAATTAAGTGAATGTCCCAACCACAGTTTTCTGAAACTGAATCCTACTTTGGCTTAAACTTACTACAGTTCTTCCTATTTCCATAGTAGCATTTCATCAAACACATTTCTTGTCCTGTCACAAACAGTACTAGAGCTTCTAAAACGAAACAGGCAGATTCTGCAGCAGTAAGCATTTCAGCAGTAGAGGCAGGTGCAGGCAGCGCAGAGAGAGAGAGAGAGAGAGAGAGAGAGAGAGAGAGAGAGAGAGAGAGAGAGAGAGAGAGAGAGAGAGAGAGAGAGAGAGAGAGAGAGAGAGAGAGAGAGAGAGAGAGAGAGAGAGAGAGAGAGAGAGAGAGAGAGAGAGAGAGAGAGAGAGAGAGAGAGAGAGAGAGAGAGAGAGAGAGAGAGAGAGAGAGAGAGAGAGAGAGAGAGAGAGAGAGAGAGAGAGAGAGAGAATCAATATGCCAAGACACAAGAAGAACAAGAGACACACTGATTGTGGTTTTGTTTAGTGAAACGGACAGTGTGGTGCAGTCTTATCAAAGGCCGGGCCAAAGTCACAGTGCTTATTATGAGGTTGTCTTCAGCCTTCCCACACAGCCAGGCCGTCACTGGCCTGATTCAGCCCCGATTGGCTCCACGAGGATTGGCTGGAGGCAGTCAACACTGCTGCCTTTATGACCTGTCTGTCTATATGTTGTCTATTGGGGATGGGATGGTGCAGAGTAAAACTAAAGTAAATAGGGGAGTTCTGACCCTCCCACTCGCCAGCAGTAGAGAGGAGAGCTGTGTCTCCATTTACACCCCCCCCCATCTCACACTCACCATGACCTCTTCTTCCTCCAGTACTGTCTCATCTGTCCCAGACATCTCACTGTTCCAATCTGTAATCATGTAGTGAAGCAATGAATGTGTGCATAGCTACAATTAAGGCACATCCGTCTATTTAGATGATCCGTCCAAGGCCCTTGTCATTTTTGCCAAGGATAATGTCCATTTTAATGATGATGATGTTGATGATGATGGTTTTGATGGGGCTAAAATATGTGTCGGTTCCTTTTTGTAATTTATCACTACCATGCATTCTTTATTTTGTTGTTCGAACTTACAAAAAGTAGAGAGGAGACGATAACGATGCAGCTGCAACCCCATGAGCAGCCAGTCGCCGTTGTCACGTTTCTGCAGATGTGCACGTGTAATGGATGTGCTTGAGGGAGCTCCATACATTATGGAGGATAGCCTGGGCTGACAGCATGGGGAACACACTTACAGCCCACATGCTGCAGGTATCACATAACAGTACCAGACAAAAGTTTGGACACACCTACTCATTCAAGGGTTTTTCTAGATTGTACTACTACAATGTAGAATAATAGTGAATACATCAAAACTATGAAATAACACATATGGAATCATGTACTAACCAAAAAACTGTTAAACAAATCAAATTATATTTTATATTTGAGATTCTTCAAAGTAGCCATCCTTTGCCTTGATGACATCTTTGCACACTCTTGGCATTCTCTCAACCAGCTTCACCTGGAATGATTTTCCAACAGTCTCCTTCTTGGTCAAATAGCCCTGACACAGCCTGGAGGTGTGTTGGGTCATTGTCCTGTTGAAAAACAAATTGATAGTTCCACTAAGCGCAAACCAGATGGGATGGCGTGTCGCTGCAGAATGCTGTAGTAGCCATGCTGGTTAAGTGTGCCTTGATTTCTAAATCAATCACATGACAGTGTCACCTGCAAAGCACCCCCACACCATCACACCTCCTCCATGCTTCAGGGTGGGAACCACACATGCGGAGATCATTCACCTACTCTGTGTCTCACAAAGACACAGCGGTTGGAACCAAAAATAAAAAATTTGGAGTCATCAGACAAAAGGACATATTTCCACCGGTCTAATATCCATTGCTCGTGTTTCTTGGACCAAGCAAGTCTCTTCTTCTTATCAAATTCTTATTTAATACGTTGAAGGACAGAATTTCCTGAGAGTATAATGCAATTACCATCATTCTCTGTGCTTTAAAATGTTTCCTCAATATTTTACTGTGAATTAAAAAAGAATATTACACAGTACATTATAGAGCACTATCAACACTTAATGGATACATTACATGATATTCGTACAGCCCTTCTCGATGTTATTTGGCAAGGTATAAAAGGCAGCCAGCCACTGTAGTTTGTTAGCCTGGGATTAGCCCTGTGGTGGTATGCCCAGGAGCCCTGTTCAGCCTGGCTCTTACTACCTGTCCCTGTCTCTGTCCCCTCCACAGCCCCTCAGCCCTCCCCTGGCCCTGGCCCAGCACTCGATATGGGGGCAGCAGCGGTTAGGATTTAATTGCACATTCAGAGCTATAACAGGCACTCGGTTTGGGTGCCTGTTGGCAAAGCCCTGTCACAGAGCCAATAGTTATGTCTTCACCATCTCAGACCAGACAGAAGAGGTGTTAAGACAACCGTAGGGGCAGATGAGGGGTTAGATAGTCTAAGGGCAGGCATGGATTTCTAGTCGTTTAAGCTTGCTGACGTAATACACGTATGGAGATATACAGTTGAAGCCGGAAGTTTACATACACCTTAGCCAAATACATTTAAACTCAGGTTTTTACAATTCCTGACATTTAATCCTAGTAAAAATTCCCTGTGTTAGGTCAGTTAGGATCACCACTTTATTTTAAGAATGTGAAATGTCAGAATAATAGTAGAGAGAATTATTTATTTCAGGTTTTATTTCTTTCATCACATTCCCAGTGGGTCAGAAGTTTACATACACTCAATTAGTATTTGGTAGCATTGCCTTTAAACTGTTTAACTTGGGTCAAACGTTTCAGGTAGCCTTCCACAAGCTTCCCACAATAAGTTGGGTGAATTTTGGCCCATTCCTCCTGACAGAGCTGGTGTAACTGAGTCAGGTTTGTCGGCCTCCTTGCTCACACACGCTTTTTCAGTTCTGCCCACAAATTTTCAATAGGATTGAGGTCAGGGCTTTGTGATGGCCACTACAATTCCTTGACTTTGTTGTCCTTAAGCCATTTTGCCACAACTTTGGAAGTATGCTTGGGGTCATTGTCCATTTGGAAGACCCATTTGCGACCAAGCTTTAACTTCCTGACTGATGTCTTGAGATGTTGCTTCAATATATCCACATCATTTTTCTCTTCATGATGCCATCTATTTTGTTAAGTGCACTAGTCCCTCCTACAGCAAAGCACCCCCATGCTTCACGGTTGGGATGGTGTTCTTCGGCTTTTTCCTCCGAACATAACGATGGTCATTATGGCTTAACAGTTCTATTTTTGTTTCACCAGACCAGAGGACATTTCTCTAAAAAGTACGATCTTTGTCCCCATGTGCAATTGCAAACCGTAGTCTGGCTTTTTTATGGTGGTTTTGGAGCAGTGGCTTCTTCCTTGCTGAGCGGCCTTCCAGGTTATGTCGATGTAGGACTCGTTTTACTGTGGATATAGATACTTTTGTACCTGTTTCCTCCAGCATCTTCACAAGGTCCTTTGCTGTTGTTCTGGGATTGATTTGCACTTTTCGCACCAAAGTATGTTCATCTCTAGGAGACAGAACGCGTCTCCTTCCTGAGCGGTATGACGGCTGCGTGGTCCCATGGTGTTTATACTTGCGTACTATTATTTGTATAGATGAACGTGGTACTTTCAGGCGTTTGGAAACTGCTCCAAAGGATGAACCAGACTTGTGGAGGTCTACAATTTTTTTCTGAGGTCTTGGCTGATTTCTTTTTATTTTGCCATGATGTCAAGCAAAGAGGCACTGATGTTTGAAGTTAGGCCTTGAAATTCATCCACAGGTACACCTCCAATTGACTCAAATGATGTCAATTAGCTTATCAGAAGCTTCTAAAGCCATGACATCATTTTCTGGAATTTTCCAAGCTGTTTAAAGGCACAGTCAACTTAGTGTATGTAAACTTCTGACCCACTAGAATTGTGATACAGTGAACTGTAAGTGAAATAATATGTCTGTAAAACAATTGTTGGAAAAATTACTTGTGTCATGCACAAAGTAGATGTCCTAACCGACTTGCCAAAACTATAGTATGTTAACAAGACATTTGTGGAGTGGTTGAAAAACGAGTTTTAATGACTCCAACCTAAGTGTATGTAAACTTCCGACTTCAACTGTAGCTATTAATTACTGCCTGTGAGTAATTGTTGCACATGGAGGTCCTAAGGTTACCTCTACAGTGCTGCCTTGGAATGTCAGATGGAATTGGAGGGCGGGTACTGTTTGTTGCCTCTCTCAGTGCGTGCCAGCTCCACACTTTGCAGTTATCCCTGTTGATTTAGCCACTTGCAATTAACACCTCACCAGGGTCAGCAGTATGAAGCGGTAGCCAGGCGGGGACGGGGGGTTTGGAACAGGCATTATCACTCCGGCCTTCCTGCCATCTGCTCCTTCTCTACTGAGTACAAGGGTTCAGAAAGGGTTCAGAAAGGGTTCAAAAAGGGATCAGAAAGGGATCAGAAAGGGATCTGAAATGGTTCAGAAAGGGTGAGTCATTGAAAGTAAAAGTTCAAGTACAAAGATTCAGCGCATGGTTTAAATAATGTACAGAAATTGCATGATCAGAAAAGTATTGTAGGGAATGAAGTGGTGCATAACCAGAAACTGGGGCCTATAGCGTAGCTCCCAGCATATATCCCATTATAGCCATAGATATGTTTTAGTACTTACTTTAAGTACTGTAAACAATAAATTCAACTGGTTGTCTCATTAGGAACAATGGTAGTACTTGTGTCTGAACCTAGATTCATGCTTAAAACTAATGAAATCGTCCATGTTTTCTTCTCCTGTATTGTGCATAATTATAATGAGTATATCATATGAGATGAGAGAGGGAGGAATACAAAAAATAATTGCCTCTAACTAAACAAACAATGTTGGAATTGAAATACAAACACTGCTGATAATTGTGACGTGTTTTCTCCTCCGAAACAATTTGTGTGCATCCTTGTGAACGACTGACAACACAATCATGTAGTGCCAGATATCGCTGAGTCAGCTGGCTTCCTAGTAATGATTTTTGTATCTACTCTTGTCCCGGGGGAGACAATTGTTTAATAGACATTTAAAGTGCCTTTTTACTGACGGCTTTTAAGGCAGTCCGCTGGCTGCTAGAATTCTCCTTTTAACAGTGCCTATAATAAGCATACATATGCTGAGAAGAAAGAAAGTACTTTATTGATTTCAGCGTGGAGTTAAGGGCCATACAAATAAAAATATTATTTTCTGTCTGACCTTCTCTCCTCTGTGTTTGCTGCATGTGATTGGATTAGGAGTTTTTGCGCTGGGTAAATACGGCAGTTCATCTTTTGTTTTCACACCGATTCAGGTTGAATTACTTTCTCGTACTCTAACTGATGTCAAGCATCTCTGGGTCCATAAAACAGATTCTCAGTGGGTTTTTTAAGTCCTGCAAAATGGCGAGAAATAATATTAAACGCTGCTGCCATAGCATCCTTCTCCTAGGAGTGTTGTCTAATTGGAGCCCAGGGGTCCATTTTAATGATGTTTGTACACTGAAGCATAGAGCTCATGCATCCTATTTATGTTTCATAGTCACCATCACCAATAGGAGCAATGGACTCAGAAACACACAAGGACCCACTAACTGTTTGTGAACCTGTACAAGGGCATGTTCATTGAGACATGTGATGCGACAATATTGCAGCCAAAGAGCCAGGTAGAGCATTTAACATTTACTTCAGTGGGCTAAATCAGGGTCACACAGAGTGTTTCTTGGTAGTCTTTAACAAATCTACTTTGAGACATAACTATACACCTCACACACACATAGTTATGGGCTTAAAAAAAAGAAGACACCTGTACCATGTCAGATATAGAGTTGAAACGTACTCCATTTTGAGTTTGCATCCTAATATTACACTTCATATACATCACAGAAGACTGAAATATAACAAAACCGTTTGACATTGAAATGCCAGATTTTCTGCGGATTATAAAACATGTTTATTAATTATGAAACTATGAAAAATATTACTAACATTCCACCCATGAGGCCACTAGAGGGTGATTTGGCCAATTGACTGCAGGAAAGGGCTACATAGAGAGGAACAGTGACAGGAGGCTTTGGCTTAGCTGCTGCAGTACAGCTTTGCTGCTTGAATGTGTAACCTTGACACAGATGGAAATAGAGTCAAATTCAACTGTCTCTACTGTGTTCCAGCCTGCCTTCTGATTGACACACCTCTGGACGTTTAGTGTGATATTGGTAGGGGCTAATGAGGCCATTCAGGGAGGGGAGCGCTGGGCATGGAGGATATGGGATGGGGAGGGTTGGTTCCCACGTCGCCACTCATTTGGTCACAGTGGTGACTGACACATATTGTAACGGGACATTTCACGCTTTGTTAGCTGCTCGGCCACCTCATAATTAGGGTGGCATGTGCTCGAGCTCAGCTCAGCCTGATTTTAGATTCTCAAGATACTAAAAAGATCATCAAGGAGCTTTTAGTTCTGATCTCTTCTGGGTTTTTTTTGTTGCCGTTGGTTTAAATCAAATCAAATTGTATTGTTAACTCACGTACACATACACTGACTGTACAAAACATTAGCAGCACCTTCCTAATATTGAGTTGCACCCCTTTTTGCCCTCAGAACAGCCTCAATTTGTGAGGGGCGGTGGCCCGCGTCGGCGGCTCTGTGTTTTCCTCGAAGCGTGCGAAGAAGGTGTTTAACTTGTCCAGGAGCGAGGCATTGGTGTACACGACGTGGCTGGCTTTCCCTTTATAATCTGTGATTGTCTGGAGTCTCTGGCACCTACGGTCGTCTCGTGTCTGAGCCGTTGAATTACGACTCACTTTGTCCCTGTACTGCCGATTTGCCTCTTTGACTGCCTTACGGAGGGCATAGCTGGTCTGTATGTGCACGTCCATGTTCCCAGTCACTTTGCAGAGGTTAAATGTGACACTTTGCGATTTCAGTATTGTGCGGATGCTCCCATCTATCCACAGTTTTTGGTGGTCCAGAGTTCTCGATGTGTGAGTAGAACAGGAGATGTGTTGATAGAATTTTGGTAATGTTTTCCTCAGATTTCCTTTATTAAAGTCCCCAGCTACAATAATTGCAGCCTCAGGATATGCGGTTTCCAGTTTGCACAAAGTCCTGTGTAGCTCCTTCAGAAAAATCTCTAGGGAGGTATTGCGGTCGGCATTTGATGGTGAGGTATTCCAGATCGGGAGAACAAAAGGACTTGAGTTCCTATACGTTACCACAATCACACCATGAGTAATTTATCATGAAACATACACCTCCACCTTTCCTTTTCCCGGAGAGTTTCTGTCCTCGCAAAGGACGGAGAACCCCGCTGGCTGAATGGACCAGGACAGTATATCCAGAGAAAGCCAAGATTCCGTAAAACAAAGTATGATACAGTCCCTGATGTCTCTCTGGAAGGAGATCCTCGCCCTGGCTAGTCTACTTTATTGTCCAGAGACTGAGTGTTAGCGAGTAATATACTCTGAACCGGTGGATGGTATGCACGCCTCCTGAGTCTGACTAGGAGCCCAGACCTTATTCCTCTTCTCCGGTGACGGCGTCTTGGAGCAGCCCCCGGGATGAATGGAATTGCCTGGGTGAGTTCAAATAAAGGACCCATTTCAGGAAAGTCGAATTTATTGTCTAAATGCTGGTGAGGGACCGCCGATCTAATATCCAAAAGTTGTTTTCGGCTGTAGGTAATAATGCAAGAAACATTCTGAGCAAATAATGTAAGAAATAATAACAACAAAAAATAATTACTGCAACGTTGGCAAGGAACTAGAAACATGGCGACCATGTCTGTTGGCGCCGTCTTTTAAGTATTAACTGGAAAGTTATGTCCTGTAAGAGGGAGGCTGGGATGTTTTCTCTGCTCTCAATATCATCTTTTTACCTCACTGTGTAAATTATGTGAGGAAACGTACCAGCTGAGCCAATGATACTTGTAAAGCTTTGTCTTAATACCATCCAGAAACTCTACTGTAGTTCAACAGAATACTGTGAATCTGAAGTCATCTCGAGTTTGAATCTCTTTTCTAAACACTGATACAGAGAGCTATTTTGGGTGGCCTTTTGCTCCTGTTCAGAAGTAGTCGGTTGTGAAGGGGGCTGATGTGAACACTTGCAGTTCACCAGAGCTGACAATAGTTACGGAATAGACTCATGTCCCTGCAAGTCATGTCAGCATGAGCTTGTTATACCACTGGCCAGAAGAAAATGGTTTCCTCTTTTAGACATCTGGTTGTATAACTGTACAAAATGTGTTTTATATGTTCTCCAGTGTACAACATGTTCAAGAGCATGAATTGCAATAACATTTCCTGAGAATTTCGGTTTTAATGGGTTAATAAAGTCTTATTGTGTTCTTCCTCTGGTCTCCAATACAGAAAGGTAATCATGGCAGAGAGAGCAGAGCATTTATGTTTTCAATGAAGCACAATAGTAAAGGACAATCATGTTGCTCAAGTGGACAAAAAATACAGCCCTATCTCAGGTTTCTAGGCAACCAGGCCCTGACGCACACCAACACAATACATAGGAGCTCTTTGAGCTAGCCGGCCATTAGGCCTACCTACCCTACCCTTGCTGAGACTGGATTCTGTGTTCGCAGTCGGGGTTGTATGTTAATTACCACCATAGTTACCACCATAATGCTTTACAGCTACCTCTCTATTTCAGTATGCATATTCCATAATATGATGTCGCCTAATGTAGCAGTACATTAATTGTGTGGTACGAGAGTAGTACTGTGCGATTCAGAGCGTTTCTGCAAGTCATTGTTGATAACGGTAATTACGGAGATTTTCTCTTTTAGCTAATTGCCGTGTGTTGTTATAACTGTGAGAGCTTGTGATCTAGACACACCCCAGCACCAGGCATCAGAACCCAAGGAATAGCACTGTGGTAAAAAAATAATACTTGTCTGGATAGTAATATTGTGAGCCTTGACTGCAGCTTTAAAGCCAAGAGTAGAACTGTAAAAATGTAATGGCTTCAGCAGAAATTACACTCTGGTTATGTATACTCTGGGACAGAATATTTAGGATATGTTGACCTTGATAAAAGGTAAATTCTCCATTCTGCTGCATTTGACTGGTTGAATGTCACCTTGACAGATGACAGCCTTCCATATAACTTCACAGCTTGTTTATATTACACCTCTTTCTTGTCCACCCCCCTCCTCCTCCTCTCCCAAGGGTGTCTTCCTTAAGGGGAGATGGAGTAGGTGGGGTACGGTTCTCCCGCAATTTAGGAGGAGGTGTCATCATTAAAGTAGCGTATGTTCTCACCAGGGATTCCCAACCAGGAGAGGGAGACTCATTGATCATGATCCAGAGTCCCCAAATATGGTGATAAGTGTGATGAACGAGCCGCCCTGGACCTGACAGTCGATTTCTCACTCATCACATGGAGGAGGAAGAGGCGGAGGTGTATGTCTCTCAGCGCCAGGCAAAGGTCCAGTGTCAGCATGTGACTTGACCATTTGTTCTCTGTGAGGTGTATATGTCAAGGTGAAACCTTATTATTACAAAGAGAGCGGAAGTGATAGATTGACAGGCTGACAGGCAGAGTCTGAAAGTCCTCCAGAAGCTGGGAATCAGCCAAACAGACCACTAGCTAGAAATGAAATAGAGTTCCATCAATACAGACTCATCTACTCCACCGGACAGATTACAGTGTATAATGGGAGAAGTTTTCAGGAGCTGGTGAGGTATGGAGGAGAACTTTAAAATAAAGGGGGGTTGGGGTAGGTGGAGTGGAACACATAGCTCCTTCTAAGGCCCCCCTGGAGCTCCGACAGAGACAAGGTACTACAGGCTCTGGCGATGGCACTGCGATCGATGCAGCTGTTTTTTCGGGAGGTGGAGGCGGCAACTGGAGAAGGAGGGGTTGGCCCCGTGAGGCCATTTTTTGCTGTGGTTCCCCGGGCTGACAGGCGCACACACACACACACACACACACACACACACACACACACACACACACACACACACACACACACACACACACACACACACACACACACACACACACACAGGAAGGACATTAATTAATGTCAGCAGTAGTGTTCTTCTTCCTCCAAGTGCAGTTATTTTGCAAGGCCAAGAACATCATAACCATTAGGGTTGAAGATTACCCAGGAGGTAAAATGCTTTATCTCATTAAACACTTAAGAGTGGTGGTACTATGTAGACTTTGTGAAATATTGCTGACATCTTGATGGCGGGTGGGGTAAGGGTCATTGCTCAACATCACAGCAGTGTTCAACTAGACTCTAGTGTAAAGATGTATTTAATCAACAAGATGTCTTACCATGCAGGCTCTGAGTTTCTTTGGTCACAGGGTTAATTGAAAGATTGAACCGCTGCATTTTAGTGAAAGTGAAGAGGACACAAAAGAGAAATCAATGGGTTTTATGGTTTTAACAATGTTAGGGAATACATTGGAGCTGTGCTGTGTTGATCTATTGCTACCATAATGGAGGTGGTGAAAAAATATGTTGTTGTTATTCTCAGGGTTACTATTTCCCAGAATGCATTTCTGTATATTGTAATCCAAAAACAAATGACAGTACAAAACAAGAATATCTCTATTCCATATATACTGTAGGTAACTGGCAAATTAAAGGAATCACTTGAGTAAATGAGGGATACAAAGTACAGTTGAAGTCGGAAGTTTACGTACACCTTAGCCAAATACATTTAAACTCAGTTTTTCACAATTCCTGACATTTAATCCTGGTAAAGAATTCCTTATCTTAGGTCAGTTAGGATCACCACTTTATTTTAAGAATGTGAAATGTCAGAATAATAGTAGAGAAAGTGATTTATTTCTTTCATCACATTCCCAGTGGGTCAGAAGTTTACATACTGTCACGACTTCCGCCGAAGTCGGCCCCTCTCCTTGTTCGGGTGGTGTTCGGCGGTCGACGTCACCGGCTTTCTAGTCACCACCGATCCATTTTTCTGTTTCGTTTTGTTTTGTCTGTATTATACACACCTGGTTTCAATTCCCCTATTATGTTCCCTATTTAACCCTCTGGCTTTCATTTCTGTTTTGTCCGTGATTGTTTGTTACGTTAGTGGTTGTTGTATTTTCTTATATGTTTTGTAATTATTCCCGTTGTGGAATTTTGCTGAGATTTTGAGTAAACGTTTTGTGTTTCGCTCAACACTGGTGTCCTGCATTTGACTCTGCTACTTCGCCGCACACAACCCTGACAGAATCACGGACCAAACTTCAA
The DNA here is from genome assembly GCF_045679555.1 of Salvelinus alpinus. Classification (NCBI taxonomy): domain Eukaryota; kingdom Metazoa; phylum Chordata; class Actinopteri; order Salmoniformes; family Salmonidae; genus Salvelinus; species Salvelinus alpinus. The sequence goes on along the minus strand of NC_092098.1, from coordinate 13,025,935 downwards.
ATGGAGTCAGCAGGCGCAGCCAGCCCCTCTCTCCCAGTCGAGGAGCAAGTTCAACAGCACGCGACCATGTTACACAGTTTAGGGACCGCGATGGATCGCGTGCTGCAGACTATGGACCGATGGGAGAGAGGAGGTCTCCCGGTAAATCATACCCCATCAACCCCACCCACGCATCTCCCTACTCCACCGGTCATCCCTCCATCGTCAGGACCCAGTGGGATTCGGCTCTCGCTCCCAGGAGCGTATGACGGTACAGCCGCCGGGTGTCAGGGGTTCCTCCTACAGTTGGAGGTATACCTGGCAACTGTTCATCCGACCCCTTCAGGACGAGAGAGAGTGGGCGCCCTCATCTCCTGTCTGACTGGTAAGGCCCTGGAGTGGGCCAACGCCATCTGGGGAGGAGAGGGTCAAACCCTGGATGACTATGATGACTTCTCTCGCCGCTTCCGGGCGGTCTTTGATCATCCACCTGAGGGGAGAGCGGCGGGAGAGCGTTTGTTCCATCTCAGACAGGGGATGAGGAGCGCTCAAGATTTCGCCCTGGACTTCCGTACTCTGGCCGCTGGTGCGGGATGGAATGAGCGGGCCCTGATCGATCACTACAGGTGTAGTCTACGAGAGGACGTTCGTAGGGAGTTAGCCTGCAGGGACACCACTCTTAACCTGGACCAGCTGGTGGATTTATCTATCCGGCTGGATAACCTGTTGGCCTCCCGCGGACGTCTAGATCGGGGTCCGCCCGTTCCATTACCCAGCCCCTTGGATCCTACACCGATGGAGTTAGGAGGGGCTGCTAGTAGGGAGACCAGAGGGAGGACCACTCCATGCACCAACTGTGGACGCAGAGGACACACTGCTGTCCGGTGCTGGGGTGTTTCTCCTGGAAGTCGAGGTAGCAGGCGGAGCACTGATGGGTCATCTCCGGTGAGTAGGCACATAACTCACCCAGAGTCTTCTGTTGCGCACATGTGGTTACATATAGAATTTCCTGAGTTTTCCTCGCATCCTCAGCATAAGGCGCTAGTAGATTCAGGCGCAGCTGGGAATTTTATTGATCGCTCTTTAGCACATAGATTAGGGATCCCTATTATTCCTGTTGATGTTCCCTTCCCTGTACATGCCTTAGATAGTCGTCCTTTGGGGTCGGGGCTGATTCGGGAGGTCACAGCGCCCATCGCTATGAGAACGCAGGGGGGTCACGAGGAGAGAATTAGTCTCTTTTTGATCGACTCTCCTGCGTTTCCTGTTGTGTTGGGTCTTCCCTGGTTGACCTCTCATGATCCGATTATTTCGTGGCAGCAGAGGACTCTCAAGGGATGGTCTTGTCAGTGTTCAGGTAGATGTGTAGGTGTTTCCTTAGGTGCCACTACGGTGGAAAGTCCAAACCAGGTCTCCAACATGCACATTCCTCCCGAATATGCCGATTTGGCACTCGCCTTCTGTAAGAAGAAGGCGACTCAATTACCACCCCATCGACCGGGGGATTGTGCGATAGATCTCTTGGTAGACGCTACACTTCCCAGGAGTCACGTGTATCCTCTGTCACAGGAGGAGACGGTGGCTATGGATACATATGTCACCGAATCTCTGGGACAGGGATACATTCGGCCTTCCATCTCACCTGTCTCCTCAAGTTTCTTTTTTGTGAAGAAGAAGGATGGAGGTTTGCGCCCGTGTATTGATTATCGAGGATTAAATAAGATCACGGTAAAATACAGTTACCCGCTACCACTCATAGCCAGTATGACCGAGTCATTACACGGGGCGCGCTTCTTCACAAAATTGGACCTCAGGAGCGCTTACAACCTGGTGCGTATTAAGGGGGGAGATGAGTGGAAGACAGCATTTAGCACCACTTCTGGGCATTATGAGTACCGAGTCATGCCGTACGGGTTAATGAATGCTCCATCAGTCTTCCAATCATTTGTGGATGAGATCTTCAGGGACCTGCACGGGCAGGGTGTAGTGGTGTATATAGATGACATTCTAATATACTCCGCTACACGCGCCGAGCATGTGTCTCTGGTGCGCAGGGTGCTTGGTCGACTGTTGGAGCATGACCTGTACGTCAAGGCTGAGAAATGTCTGTTCTTCCAACGATCCATCTCCTTCCTAGGGTACCACTTTTCAGCGTCAGGGGTAGAGATGGAGAATGACCGCATTTCAGCCGTGTGTAATTGGCCGACTCCAACCACGGTAAAGGAGGTGCAGCGGTTTTTAGGGTTTGCCAACTACTACCGGAGATTTATCCGGGGTTTTGGTCAGGTAGCGGCTCCCATTACCTCACTGCTGAAGGGAGGACCGGTGCGACTGCAGTGGACAGCTGGGGCGGACAGGGCTTTTGGTCACCTGAAGGCTCTGTTTACCTCGGCTCCAGTTCTGGCTCATCCTGATCCTTCCTTAGCATTCATAGTTGAGGTGGACGCGTCCGAGGCGGGGATAGGGGCTGTGCTGTCTCAGCGTTCGGGTACGCCACCAAAGCTCCGCCCCTGTGCATTCTTTTCGAAGAAGCTCAGCCCGGCGGAGCGAAACTATGATGTGGGGGACCGGGAGTTGCTGGCTGTTGTCATGGCTCTGAAAGCGTGGAGACACTGGCTTGAGGGGGCTAGACACCCTTTTCTCATTTGGACTGACCACCGCAATCTGGAGTACATCCGGGCAGCGAGGAGAATGAACCCTCGCCAGGCAAGGTGGGCCATGTTTTTCACCCGTTTTGATTTCACCCTTACCTACAAACCAGGTTCCCAGAACGTTAAGGCAGATGCACTGTCCCGGCTGTATGATACAGAGGAGAGGTCCACAGATCCCACTCCCATAATTACAGCCTCTCGCCTGGTGGCACCGGTGGTGTGGGAGGTGGACGCGGACATCGAACGGGCGTCCCGTACAGAGTCCATTCCACATGACTGTCCAGCGGGGCGTCTGTACGTTCCGTTTGATGTCCGCGATCGTTTGATCTGTTGGGCTCATACATCACCCTCCTCTGGTCATCCTGGTATCGGTCGGACGGTGCGCTGCCTTTCTGGGAAGTACTGGTGGCCCACTTTAGCTAAGGACGTGCGGGTTTATGTTTCCTCCTGTTCGGTATGTGCACAGTGCAAGGCACCTAGACATCTGCCCAGAGGGAAATTACAACCCCTTCCCGTTCCACAGCGACCATGGTCACACCTATCGGTGGATTTCGTGACGGATCTTCCCCCGTCGCGGGGTAACACCACGATCCTGGTCGTTGTGGATCGGTTTTCTAAGTCCTGCCGTCTCCTTCCTTTGCCCGGTCTCCCTACGGCTCTACAAACTGCGGAGGCTCTGTTCACCCATGTATTCCGGCACTACGGGGTGCCTGAGGATATAGTTTCTGATCGGGGTCCCCAATTTACGTCTAGAGTCTGGAGGGCGTTTATGGAACGCCTGGGGATCTCGGTCAGCCTTACCTCAGGTTTCCACCCCGAGAGCAACGGGCAGGTGGAGAGAGTAAACCAGGATGTGGGTAGGTTTCTGAGGTCCTATTGCCAGGACCGGCCGGGGGAGTGGGCAGCTTACATCCCCTGGGCCGAGATGGCCCAAAACTCCCTCCGCCACTCCTCTACCAACCTATCACCTTTTCAGTGTGTGCTAGGTTACCAGCCGGTCCTGGCACCATGGCATCAGAGCCAGATTGAGGCTCCTGCGGTGGATGAATGGTTTCGGCACTCAGAGGAGACTTGGAACGCTGCCCACGTACGGCTACAACATGCCATCAGGAGACAAAAGGCGAGTGCCGACCGCCACCGCAGTGAGGCCCCGGTGTATGCACCGGGGGATCGGGTCTGGCTCTCGACCCGAAACCTACCCCTTCACCTGCCCTGCCGGAAACTGGGTCCGCGGTTTGTGGGGCCATTTAAAGTCCTGAGGAGATTGAACGAGGTTTGTTATAGGTTACAACTCCCCCCTGATTACCGTATTAACCCCTCGTTCCATGTGTCTCTCCTCAGGCCGGTGGTGGCTGGTCCGCTCCAGCAGTCTGAGGTGCGGGAGGTTCCTCCGCCCCCTCTTGACATCGAGGGGGTCCCGGCGTATAGCGTAAGAGCCATCATGGATTCTAGGCGTCGGGCGAGGGGCCTTCAGTACCTCGTGGAGTGGGAGGGGTACGGTCCGGAGGAGAGATGCTGGGTACCGGTGGAGGACATTCTAGATCCTTCTATGTTACAAGAGTTTCACCGTCTCCACCCGGATCGCCCTGCACCTCGCCCTCCGGGTCGTCCTCGAGGCCGGTGTCGTCGCGCTGCTGGAGCCGCGCGTCAAGGGGGGGGTACTGTCACGACTTCCGCCGAAGTCGGCCCCTCTCCTTGTTCGGGTGGTGTTCGGCGGTCGACGTCACCGGCTTTCTAGTCACCACCGATCCATTTTTCTGTTTCGTTTTGTTTTGTCTGTATTATACACACCTGGTTTCAATTCCCCTATTATGTTCCCTATTTAACCCTCTGGCTTTCATTTCTGTTTTGTCCGTGATTGTTTGTTACGTTAGTGGTTGTTGTATTTTCTTATATGTTTTGTAATTATTCCCGTTGTGGAATTTTGCTGAGATTTTGAGTAAACGTTTTGTGTTTCGCTCAACACTGGTGTCCTGCATTTGACTCTGCTACTTCGCCGCACACAACCCTGACACATACACACAATTAGTATTTGGTAGCATTACCTTTAAATTGTTTAACTTGGGTCAAACGTTTCAGGTAGCCTTCCACAAGCTTCCCACAATAGGTTGTGTGAATTTTGGCCCATTCCTCCTGACAGAGCTGGTGTAACTGAGTCAGGTTTGTAGGCCTCCTTGCTCGCACACGCTTTTTCAGTTCTGCCCACAATTTTTCTATGGGTTTGAGGTCAGGGCTTTGTGATGGCCACTCCAATACCTTGACTTTGTTGTCCTTAAGCAATTTTGCCACAACTTTGAAAGTATGCTTGGGGTCATGGTCCATTTGGAAGGCCCATTTGCAACCAAGCTTTAACTTCCTGTCTGATGTCTTGAGATGTTGCTTCAATATATCCACATAAATTTCCTGCCTCATGATGCCATCTATTTTGTGAAGTGCACCAGTCCCTCCTTGAGCAAAGCACCCCCACAACATGATATTGCCACCCCCGTGCTTTACGGTTGGGATAGTGTTCTTCGGCTTGCAGCCTCCCCCTTTCTCCTCCAAACATAACAATGGTCATTATGCCAAACAGTTCTATTTTTGTTTCATCAGACCAGAGGACATTTCTCCAAAAAGTATGGTCTTTGTCCCCATGTACAGCTGCAAACTGTAGTCTGGCTTTTTTATGGCGGTCTTGGAGCAGTGGCTTCTTCCTTCCTGAGCGGCCTTTCAGGTTATGTCGATATAGGACTCATTTTACTGTAGATATAGATACTTTTGTACCTGTTTCCTCCAGCATCTTCACAAGATCCTTTGCTGTTGTTCTGGGATTGATTTGCACCTTTCGCACCAAAGTGCGTTCATCTCTAGGAGACAGAACGCGTCTCCTTCCTGAGCGGTATGACGGCTACGTGGTCCCATGGTGTTTATACTTGCGTACTATTGTTTGTACAGATGAACGTTGTACCTTCAGGCGTTTGGAAATTGCTCCCAAGGATGAACCAGACTTGTGGAGGTCTACGATTTTTTTTCTGATGTCTTGGCTGATTTCTTTTGGTTTTGCCGTGATGTCAAGCAAAGAGGCACTTAGTTTGAAGGTAGGCCTTGAAATACATCCACAGGTATACCTTCAATTAACTTAAATGATGTCAATTACCCTATCAGAAGCTTCTAAAGCCATGACATAATTTTCTGGAATTTTCCAAGCTGTTTAAAGGCACAGTCAATTTAGTTTATGTAAACTTCTGACCCACTGGAATTGTGATACAGTGAATTATAAGTGAAATAATCTGTCTGTAAACAATTGTTGGAAAAATTACTTGTGTCATGCACAAAGTAGATGTCCTAACCGACTTGCCAAAACTATAGTTTGTTAACAAGAAATTTGTGGAGTGGTTGAAAAACAAGTTTTAATGACTCCAACCTAAGTGTATGTAAACTTCCGACTTCAACTGTATATTGAAAGCAGGTGCTTCCACACAGGTGTGGTTCCTGAGTTAATTAAGCAATTAACATCCCATCATGCTTAGGGTCATGTATAGAAATGCTGGGCAGGCCATTATTCTGGCTACCATGGCTATGCCACCTTAGGGTGACAATGCCTCCATCCACAGGGCACGAGGGATCACTGAATGGTTTGATGAGCATGAAAACGATGTGAACCATATGCCGTGGCCGTCTCAGTCACCAGATCTCAACCCAATTGAACACTTATGGGAGATTCAGCAGCAGCGCCTGAGACGGTATTTTCCACCACCATCAACAAAACATCAAATGATGGAATCGCGCTCTTCCAATAGAGTTCCAGACACTTGTATAATCTGTTCCAAGGTGCATTGAAGCTGTTCTGGCTCCTGGTGGTCCAACGCCTTATTAAGACACTTTATGTTGGTGTTTCCTTTATTTGGGCAGTTACCTGTACATTTCTATACAAATGCCTATACTTATGTCATTGCTCAGGAAGAAGTATGTTCTGTTTCTTAGTGACGATGAGGTCCCATAAGGCTCATAGTTGTATTTCCGCCACTGTCTAATGGAGGTCCCGGTAGAATGAACTATGGACCATTCTGCCATTCTGCCATTCTGAAGTAATGTTCATTGTCCACCATTATTCATGTCATGTGGAATGGCAAAAGGGACTTAGTAAGGAGAATGGTACAGTACTGGTTCTGTCGTTGTGTGTTGTGAGATGTGATCTCCCAGGAAGATGCCAGTCTGCTCCCGTCACTGAAGCTTGATTTGCAGAGCTCCCTCCATCAGGAGTGGAGTAGGTGATGTGCCGAGGATCAGCGGGTCAATATCTAATCAACTGGATGAGGAGGCTACAGGAGACCACATAGCTGACTGTCTGGCTGCTCCACAGATCTGCAGAGCTGTCTGGCTGGCCCTGGCCTTAGTAGTGGGGGGGAGGGAGTGGGAGTTTTGAGCTATGCTGATGGGAAAACTGACAAATCACTGGCAACCAAGACATACTGTAGTAGCCCTCAACAGGCACATTGATGGCCAGATGCACTACAGTATGTGACTGCACATGCTGACTGTTCCCCTCACTCACATCAACCCCCCCCCCCTCCTCCTTTCAACAAAACCCAAATGTCAGGGAAGTCTCAGAACAGCAGATTATCTCTGGCAAACCATAATATTAATTATTTAGGTTGGTGCTTATTTTTGTCCTGTTTCACACATGTAAATATGCCTGTGTGAATTGGAAATGTGTTTTTTGCATATCCCAACTCCCCTTGAGAGGCAACTCTAGGGCAATTAGGGTTAAGTGCCTTGCTCAAGGGCACATCAACAGATTCTTCCCTTTGTCAACTCGTGGATTCAAACTAGCAACCTTTAGGACACTGGCCCAATGCTCTAACCTCTAGACTCTAGACTACCTGTCACCCCTATACCCCTGCCATTGGGGGCAGGAGAACCTTGGGTGATCCGAAGGAGGCGTGGTGTATGCTTACTGTATTCAGATACAGAGGAAAATGACTACGGCCCTGTCATTCATGTTTCAATTGAAGCTCTGCGTGACAGGTTGAGAGACTAAGAATGATGCAGAATGGTGTGCAGTAAAAGTTATTGAAGTGGGCGAGCCACTGCTTTGGCCTTTAGAATGATACTGAACAGGATCTGGCAAATTAAAAGGATGTCTCAACACATAAAGCTTTAACGTACAGAATGTGTTGGTGCCATGTGACAGGTGTCATGGAGTGTTTAAGGCCTGTCACTAACTTGTCTTTGTTGTTTTTCTCCATCTCTGACCAGGCTGACCATCCATGCTGAGTGTCCCATGCACTTGGAGGATTTCCCCATGGATACACACGCCTGTCCTCTGAAGTTTGGAAGCTGTAAGTCTCTCTAGATATACATCTGTATCAGGTACACATAGCTGACATCACAGAAATGGTGGTCATAGATCAAATCGGACATCTACGTGGTAAGCAATGGTCCGTTGTTCTTCGCCAACTTGCCATGGACCGTGTGAATTGCATGTAACGTTAAAGTATAATAGAGGCCTTTCCATCAGTTCTATCTCCATCCCTGTCACTCTCCTCCTCAACCAGAGACGCAAATGTTTCACCGCGTATAGAACAGGGAGAGGTTATTTTATAAGTTAATGATCCAAGATAATAACAACTCTGCCAATATTAAAAGTCAGAGTGATGTGGTCAGGACATTGTGAATAAAACCTCATCCGGCCAATACTACAAAAGGAGTCCTTTCAGGGCCGTTTTTCCTTCAGCAAACAGGTCTCTTATTGGCAGACTGTCACAATGCTCCCTTCGGCACTGCTCCTCCTCTAATCTGTATTTACAGTTGAAGTCGGAAGTTTACATACACTTAGGTTGGAGTCATTAAAACTCATTTTTCAACCACTCCACAAATTCCTTGTTAACAAACTATAGTTTTGACAAGTTGGTTAGGACATCTACTTTGGGCATGGCACAAGTAATTTTTCCAACAATTGTTTACAGATTATTTCACTTATAATTCACTGTATCACAATTCCAGTGGGTCAGAAGTTTACATACACTAAGTTGACTGTGCCTTTAAACAACTTGGAAAATTCCAGAACATTATGTCATGGATTTAGAAGCTTCTGATAGGCTAATTGACATCATTTGATTTAATTGGAGGTGTACCTGTGGATGTATTTCAAGGCCTACCTTCAAACTCAGTGCCTCTTCGCTTGACATCATGGGAAAATCAAAAGAAATCAGCCAAAACCTCAGTTTTCATCCTTGGGAGCAATTTCCAAACGCCTGAAGGTACCACGTTCATCTGTACAAACAATAGTGCGCAAGTATAAACACCATGGGACCACGTAGCCATCATACCGCTCAGGAAGGAGATGCGTTCTGTCTCCTAGAGATGAACGCACTTTGGTGCGAAAAGTGCAAATCAATCCTAGAACAACAGCAAAGGACCTTGTGAAGATGCTGGATGAAACCGGTACAAAAGTATCTATATCCACAGTAAAACAAGTCCTATATCGACATAACCTGAAAGGCCACTCAGCAAGGAAGAAGCCACTGCTCCAAAACCGCCATAAAAAAGCCAGACTACTGTTTGCAACTGCACATGGGGACAAAGCTAATGACCATCGTTATGTTTGGAGGAAAAAGGGGGAGGCTTGCAAGCCGAAGAACACCATCCCAACCGTGACGCACGGGGGTGGCAGCATCATGTAGTGGGGGTGCTTTGCTCCAGGAGGGACTGGTGCACTTCACAAAATAGATGGCATCATGGGTGGGGGAATTATGTGGATATATTGAAGCAACATTTCAGGACATCAGTCAGGAAGTTAAAGCTTGGTCGCAAATGGGCCTTCCAAATGGACAATGACCCCAAGCATACTTCCAAAGTTGTGGCAAAATGGCTTAAGGACAACAAAGTCAAGGTTTTGGAGTGGCCATCACAAAGCCCTGACCTCAAACCCATAGAAAAATTGTGGGCAGAACTGAAAAAGCGTGTGCGAGCAAGGAGGCCAAAATTCACCAAACTTATTGTGGGATGCTTGTGGAAGGCTACCCAAAACGTTTGACCCAAGTTAAACAATTTAATGGCAATGCTACCAAATACTAATTGAGTGTATGTATACTTCTGACCCACTGGGAATGTGATGAAAGAAAGAAATGCTGAAAAAATAATTCTCTCTACTATTATTCTGACATTTCACATTCTTAAAATAAAGTGGTGATCCTAACTGACCTACGACAGGGAATTTTTACTGTGATTAAATGTCAGGAATTGTGAAAAACTGAGTTTAAATGTATTTGGCTATGGTGTATGCAAACTTCCGACTTCAACTGTATGTCAATGGAAATCCGCTGCAAAGCCCAAGAACAATCGTCTCCTTAGCGCAACGGCACATGGTTGGCATGTAATTAGCGGCCTTTGTTGAGGCCTGCCGTGTTACAGCACTTGCTCGCCCCACTCACCGCTATTATACATTTTATTTTATTTGTCTATTTGGATCCCAATTAGCTTTAGCAGAAGCAGCAGCTACTCTTCCTAGTGTCCAGAAGAAACACAAAACATGACAAATAACAAAACACTGATATACTGGTAGACATGGACAGTAACACAGAAATTTTAAAAACAACGATATACAAATGATACAACAAAAAAATTATACAGACTAGGGCTGACCCCATTTAGTTGACTGGTCAATTGTTTGGTCGATAGGCTGTTGGTTGACTGAGATTTATTTAGTCAAGCAGCCACAATTTTTTTGTGTTTTTTTCATGGTGCATAAGACACCTGTCTGATTCGTACCTGTCTCTTTGGACTAATCAATTGCGGAGGCCACGGGGATGGCACAGTCCATCACTGTAAGACATGTGATACTGAAATTGTATATGGTTATATTATGTAAAAATAAGAATTTCACTGTAGAATTGGTGCCTTTCCCTATGTTGCTATGTGCATAATAGCAAAACGAACCAGCATATTGGGATTGAGAACAATGCAGCGGAGGCAGCAGCAGAGACAAGGAAACAGCCCTTGCCTTAAGCCCTATTCGAATGGGATTAGTTTTACTGGGGGTGGTCCGGTAATGTAATTACAGACTTGCTCAAATTTGTTGGTACCCTTACAGCTCATTGAAATAATGCTTAATTCCTCCTGAAAAGTCATGAAATTTAAAGCTATTTTATCATGTATACTTGCATGCCTTTGGTATGTCATAGAATAAAGCAAAGAAGCTGTGAAAAGAGATTCATTATTGCTTATTCTACAAAGATATTCTAAATGGCCTGGACACATTTGTTGGTACCCTTTTAGAAAAGATCATAAATAATTGGATTATAGTGATATTTCAAACTAATTAGTTTCTTTAATTAGTATCACATATGCCTCCAATCTTGTAATCAGTCATTCAGTCTTTTTAAATGGAGAAAAGTAGTCACTGAGCTGTTTGGTATCATTGTGTGCACCACACTGAACATGGACCAGAGAAAGCAAAGGAGACATTTGTCTGAGGAGATCAGAAAGAAAATAACAGACAAGCATGGTAAAGGTAAAGGCTACAAGACCATCTCCAAGCAGCTTGATGTTCCTGTGACAACAGTTGCAAATATTATTAAGAAGTTTAAGGTCCAAGGAACTGTAGACAACCTCCCTGGGCGCGGCCGCAAGAGGAAAATCAACCCCAGATTGAACAGAAGGATAGTGTGAATGGTTGAAAAAGAACCTAGGATAACTGCCAAAGAGACACAAGCGGAACTCCAAGGTGAAGGTACGTCAGTTTCTGATCGCACCATCCGTCTCTTTTTGAGCGACAGTGGGCTCCATGGAAGAAGAACCAGGAGGACTCCACTTTTGAAAGAGAAACATAAAAAAGCTAGACTGGAATTTGCTAAAATGCATATTGACAAGCCACAATCCTTCTGGGAGAATGTCCTTTGGACAGATGAGTCAAAACTGGAGCGTTTTAGCAAGTCACAGCTCTATGTTCACAGATGGAAAAATGAAGCTTTCAATGAAAAGAACATGGAGGAGGCTCGGTTATGTTTTGGGGCAGCCTTGCTGCGCCTGGCACAGGGTGCCTTGAATCTGTGCAGGGCACAATGAAATCTATAGACTATCAAGGCATTCTGGAGTGAAACGTACTGCCCAGTGTCAGAAAGCTCTGTCTCAGTCGCAGGTCAACAGGATAATGACCCAAAACACACAACTCAAAGCACCCAAGAATGGATAAGAACAAAACATTGGACTTTTCTGAAGTGGCCTTCTATGAGTCCTGATCTGAATCGAACATCAATGGAAATAGCTGAAACTTGCAGTTTGGAGAAGGCACCCATCAAACCTGAGACAGCTGGAGCAGTTTGCTCAGGATGAGTGGGCCAAACTATCTGTTAACAGGTGCAGATGTCTCATTGGGAGCTACAGAAAATGTTTGATTGCATTGATTGCCTCAAGGTTGTGCAACAAAATATTAGATTATGGGTCCCATCATTTTTGTCAATGCCATTTTCAGTTGTTTTATTATTTACAATATTATGTTGAATAAAAAATCAAAAGCAAAGTCTGATTTCTATTAAATATGGAATAAACAATGGTGGATGCCAATTACTTTCGTCAGTTTCAAGTTATTTCGGAGAAAATTGTGAATTTTTCACTTTTTGAGGAGGGGTACCAACAAATTTGAGCACCTCTGTATGTGAACATGCACAAAACACCATATCTGTCATTTTAGTCCTGTCCAAATCTGCCATGTCAGACATTTGTACATGGCAGGAGAGTAACAATTTCAGCCAGAATAACCTACTGTTTTTTGGCGAACTCCAAGGTCCTCTGATAAAACTAGTCCCGTGCAATTTGACATCCCTGTGTTTTGAGAGAAATGTCTGAGTTTGACAGGTGTTGCTCGCGGTTTGAGCAAGAAAACAATAACTGATTTGATAAATTGATTGAAGTGCTGCGCATGGCCTATAAATGAAGGTCCTACATGTATGAACTTTCACAGTGAATGCTTTTGTTCATATGTTTTGTGCGTATGGATTTAACATTACCGAATGCGGCAGTAAAAAATATTGTGCCTGTTTAATGTAACCATTGCTGTTAATAGATCGCAAAGCAGCTTACAACTGACCTAATTGTTTGGAAATGATAAGTTCGCTTTCACATGCAAAGCCTCAAAACGCATCTCAAGTGCACGTGCACTGTTTAGCTCACATCTGAATATCCTAATGATTATTATCACACTTCCTCAATTCAAATATTATGGCGACACTATAGCAAAGATGGTTTGGTATGGTTTAGAAACTTGGGAACCAAGCTCGAATTATCAGTGTAGCCCTGTTATAGCCTGGACTTGTTGAAATATATTCACGCCTAGAAAAAACCTCCAGGCTTACGTCATAATTGTCAAATTATTGAAAAAAGAACTACAGGGGGCAGTTTGGAAAAAACGAATCCCCTCTGAATCGTCCTCTGGAATAACGGATATTCTGGTGTAATAATTACATAACCGACGTTCTCTAGTAATACTAGTCCCGTGCGAATAGGGTTTAGCCTAATTGTCTAAGAAAGCAAACCTCAACTTAATTAGGTCTAAAATCAATAGCCTAACTGTTAAATGTGCCTGACTTTATAAATCATCAATATATACTGTATCTACAAAAATAAAACAGATCTTGCTTCTGTTGCCTGTTTGAGTGTTTGTTTAATAGCCTACTGAGCACCAAGCCTTTTTCAACGGCAAAATGTCAGACAAAGCAACTGCACAGATTTGGCTGTTTTTAATCTTTGCTATGCTGAAATAAAGGCTTTACACTTTTCTTCAATTAGAACAGACTGGTATTACTTAAAATGATTCTGTGTTGTTTACTCTGTCCCAAACAGGCAGAAACAGTATCTAAAAGCACCTGTTTGTCACAAATACTATGCCCGCAGCTCTTGCTCCTGCTCCTATACCCTCCGTTTTTCTTGATCTCCTTCTTACTGATATTATTACAATTATTATTATGATCATTATAATAATAAGTGATGTCGTTATCATTAGTAGGCTTTGTATAGTAGCCTTCTATAACCGCCATCGAGCTGTAGGCCTAAGAGCGCATCCTGTTTAGTCTTAATACCATACCTTACTTAGGCCTATATTTCATTATATAGGCTACTGTATCAATCAATCATTCATTCGTTCATGCCATCACACAGCATATGAGAAATTCATGGTTTAAAATGCAATCAAGCATTTTAGTTTTAAAATTAAATAACAAAGCTTTGAATAATTAGCCTAAACTATAAATAAACCGCAATTCAGGAATGCATGCAACTGTTTTTAGTCTGCTGTAATAAAGGCTTTATATATATATTTTTAAAAAACTGACTCTCTGTTACACTTATTTATTTAGGGTTGTTTACACTGTTCCAAATGGTCAGAAAAAAATATAGTTTTGTAATCAGACAGCAACTGTTGGGCACACATAATACACAATGCTTGCTCCTACAGTATACCCTCCTTTTTCTGGATCTCCAGTAGTTTCCACAACTAAGTCAAATGTCTTCCACAGATCTGACTTCCCCTTTACCTCCAGAGCAACCAGTAAACATTCGCCCATTTTGAGTTTCTTTTTTCACATCCTGCTTATCCATTTTGCTGTTGACATTATTGTGTTCGGACATTATTTATGTGATTAGGCTATAGGTCAGGCCCTATTGGTCACATGCATGCAATGCTTACATGTTTCACGTAAAGAGAACAAGGGTTAAGGGAATAGGGAATGTTCTTCCTAAACAAATGAGGGATTTTGGTAACAGAACTTTTCAGTCAGAAACAAGTAAGAAACTAAATGACTGTAATGTTGCAGCTTCAGCACGGACAGCACAATCAACACGTGTTGTGGTGCCTTTTCACTGCAGTAGGGAGGAGAGAGAGACAACGTGCGCCAGCCACATAGGCACTTGCTTTTTAACACAGTGTGACCATCGGGCTCTTTCTTGAGTCATTTGTTTGTCTTAATTATTTAATCAAACAGTGTGCTTAAAGCATCAGATACGCTCAGTATCTGTAGTTGTTGTGTCTGCATAGGGTTGTGTGTGTCTATATATGGAAAAATAAGTTTAAACATATTCGAAAGAACAGGATGACTCTCGGTCGACCAAGATTTTAGTCGGGACAGCCCTAATACAAAAAAATACAAGAAAAGAATTTGTGTTTGTGTGTCCCCTCACACTCCCTGACTTTCTATGAAATGTTGTTTAATCAGTTTTTAAAAGGTAATTAAGCTGTTTGCTTGAGTAATTGGAGATGTAAGGAGTTCCATGCGATCGTGGCTCTGTATAATACTGAGCATTGCATATTTTCACATTCGATGCATCGGGTTTGTTTTGTCTGTCCAGAATTAAAAAAAAAAAATTGGCTGAAGATATATGACGCTATACTCTGCATGAAGTGGATCTCAGAGCCAGACAGGTTGCCATGCAGATGTAACTACAACATTTACATGCAGTTTTACTCATTTCAATTTCTATAGTTTCCTGTCATGGCGCCCTTGTCATGTTGTTTTCTTTAGGATTGTATTGAGCAGCGATATTTAGGTATGCTGCATTATCCTTGCAACTGGTTATGGAGACTTGTATTCTTGACATTATGCAGCCATGGATTTCTGCATGTACTGTGCATCCAGAGAGAAGTGAAAGATTGTAGTGAAAGATTTCAAAGCCTTGAATAACAATGGAAGTGTTTGACATAGTTGACCTTCTCTGCTGAGCGAAGCTGGGAGTCTGACCACACCGAGTAGCTCCTTTACAAACAGACAGAGCCATAGAGGACACACACGATGACAGAATAATACCTTTCATTACCAATTACAATTGTAATAGATGAAGACACATACAAGTAGATGAATTAACTATTATAATTAATGGTCTCCCATGAGAATAAAACTATAACTTCTCTGTGGCTATCAAAATGTAATTAGCAAACCTCAGGCTGATGTGTGAGTTATGTTCTTGGGCTCAGCTTGGGGTCTCTTCTACTGTAATGTGTGTGTGTGTGTGTGTGTGTGTGTGTGTGTGTGTGTGTGTGTGTGTGTGTGTGTGTGTGTGTGTGTGTGTGTGTGTGTGTGTGTGTGTGTGTGTGTGTGTGTGTGTGTGTGTGTGTGTTTCTTTAATGCTTTTTAAGCTCCTCACCCTAAGTTTGACCTTGTGGATTTTAAAGCCTATTTATGACATTATTCCTCATGCGGATGTACCTTGAGTTCAAGTTGCCAAATTTATAAACTAATCAAAACACTGCCTGCTTTTATTAAACTCTCATTGACATGCATTTATTCAGATCAATGACCCCCCCCCCCCTTCTTATAACCTTTGTTTGTTGCCATCATCAGAATCAGAATCAGCCAATGGTAGCACTGCTGAATTATGGAAAAGAGTGCCTAGTGTTATTCACTCATTGGAAACTGCCATTTAGTACTGTCATTCTTTCTCTCTGCCTCTACCTGTGTGTGTGTATATCTGTCCATCTGCACCCCCTTCCCCTCCCTACCCTCGCTCTTTCTCTATCTCTTTCTCTCTCGCTTTCTCTCTCTCTCTCTCTCTCTCTCTCTCTCTTTCTTTCTCTCTCTCTCTCTCTCTCTCTCTCTCTCTCTCTCTCTCTCTCTCTCTCTCTCTCTCTCTCTCTCTCTCTCTCTCTCTCTCTCTCTTTCTCTCTCGCTTTCTTTCTCTCTCGCTTTCTTTCTCTCTCTCTCTCTCTCTCTCTCTCTCTCTCTCTCTCTCTCTCTCTCTCTCTCTCTCTCTCTCTCTCTCTCTCTCTCTCTCTCTCTCTCTCTCTCTCTCTCAGATGCGTATACCAACAATGAGGTTGTCTATATCTGGACCAAAGGAGATGAGGATTCTGTAGTCGTAGCGAAGGATGGTTCAAGGCTAAACCAGTATGATCTACTAGGCCACGATATTGGGAAAGAATCCATGAGTTCCAGCACAGGTACCCTTACAACCTATCTGGCACTTTTCACAGTAACATGCAGTTCCAGCACAAGTTCTATTATGCCATATGATCAAGGAATTGACACTGAGACAACATCAGAACAAAGGATATAACTAATGGAACATCTGCTTTGAAAGTCTCTCTTTTCAGCTCCTGGCGTGCATGACAATTTGGATGAATTAATTTCTCTCCCTTTTCCATTTTCCTTTGTACACCGTTGGCATATACTTACAGATTCCATTTGTGTCTTTTTGTTAAGTAATTTATCTGAGTTGCTGTGCAAGTGGCTGCCTCATCGATTGGTCTCTGCTAGTGTTATTGGGGTCAGTAAGGTCTCCCCACTGAAAGGAAGACTTGCTGAGTTTGGGGGAAGGAGGTGCCCGCTGATCACTGAATGCAGCGGCTTTCTTATAGGCTGGTGGAGAGAGACTGACAAACTGTCCTGTTATCCAACACTTCGTCTGTGAACAAAATTTGAAAATTCAGGGTAGATGAAGAGAACCGATCTTTGTGGCGGCTCCCATTTACATGGTATTTAATCTAAGAAGACACAGGCACCCTGATTTCAGATTGAACACACATTTGATCTGCAGTTTTAGCAAGTATTTTAAATGGTAGCCAAGAGCAAAAATGTTCAACTTGTTCAGCGGTAAGATAACAATTCCGCAGTAGTAGAAAGATAAGGAGCCTTGGAGCAGGAGGGAGAACTCCTCTTTTCCTCTGATTGAGCTCTGGTCTGGAGTCCATTTGAATTGGCACTAAATTATAGGAAATTCTGTCAGCCAGCAGTTGATCAGCCATTCATTTGATCTTAAATTCTGATTTCCATAGCAGCTGTGAAATCCCTTTATCTACAACACCCACAATTTTGACAGTTTTGTCTCTCTTCTCTTAGGGGAGTGTCAACCTGTTTTTACCAGGCACAGACTGCTATTCAAATCAGGGAAGTCATTTAAGTGGCCTTCTCTCTAAAAGGCAGGTCCCTGTGAGAGACAGATAATGACTAACCTCTACTTAGTCACTGTGATGGATTAGGTCCCTTTGTTTTACTACTGTCACTGTCTCAGTCTGGTTTCATGGCTGCAGTGATAGAGGCCGATAGGGACTGAGGAGGGTTGTACTCTGTACACAGCCCCAATAGAGTAGGTTTTGTTGGAACAGTCCTTTGTGTACATTCACTGTGACACCACAGAGACGCCTCATACTGACTCACATTAGTCACACATCACTGACTCTTATTACTGACTCACATCACTGCCTTCAACCACTGAATGTGAGATCAATCTGAGATACCACAATGAATCTTGTACCACATGGTTTTCTCAGTATTTGTGGTACATACTGGACATACAGGCTTCAGGATAGGGAATATCGGTTCTTTTAGTACTATTTAATTTTCCTGTCTTCCCATGTCAATAAACATAGTGTCCATGTGTCACCTCTACTCAGCATGTACTGTAGGCGGAGTGTATCTGTCATCCAGGAAAGGTTCTCAGCACATTGGTGGCTGTGGATCAAGGCAATGTTTTTAAAACACAGTAGTCGTGAGATGACATATTTAATAGCCAGTCATACTATATCACATATTTCTCTTCCTAAGGAGCTGAACCCACACAGGTACAGTAGGTGTGCTACTCTCAGCCCTATCACACACACACTAGCTCTTTTTGTCGGCGTATTACTGCTGCCAAGGGCAACAGATCTAATCCGAACCAACAGTGGTGGGAAACCAATCTTTGCCTTTAACAACCTAGTCTCGCGTAGCCATACGTCGTTCAGTTGGAGGTCTGAATGGTCTGCTGGCTCCCAGCGGCAAGATTTTGATTGGATGTTGCATTTCAAGAACCCTCCCCCACATGGCCGTTGGTGCTGCGTGTAATGTCCGTTACCGGGTAGGAGACATTTTGCAGAGAGTTGTTACCTATGGTAGTTTGTAACGTTGCAGAAGATGGCAGAAAACCTGGAGGAAAACTGAATTCTGTGTGCTCCAGATAAAAAATCGACATACATAGGTTCCTACCCCTATTTAGCAATTTTTATACCATGGACTTCTGGTTTTTGACGAGGCGATTAACAACCAGACACTGTGGTACACAAGCGATCAGTTAACATCCACTCTCACAAACAGACACTCGGCTTCCCACACTCGGCTTCCCTTTGCTAGCATGCATGCCACTGCATTAAAATGTTCCCAGTGCTGTGCTAGCATGTATTCAACTGTATTTACTTTCATAAATATGGTTCTGAATATTTCAGCAGGGTGCTTGTGTTTATCTGGACTGAACATGAGCTGTATTAATAATTCATGTCCTCTGCATCTCTCTCTCTCTCTCCCCCTCTCTCTCTCTGTCTCTCCCTCTCTCTCTCCCCCCTCAGGAGAATATGTAGTGATGACAACGTATTTCCATTTGAAAAGGAAAATTGGCTATTTTGTGATTCAAACCTACCTCCCGTGCATCATGACTGTCATCCTGTCTCAGGTCTCCTTCTGGCTAAACAGAGAGTCGGTTCCCGCCCGCACTGTATTCGGTGAGTGTCTTCCCCTATCTCTTTAACCGTATTCGTTGAGTTACTTCCCCTTTCTCCTTAACCGTATTCGTTGAGTTACTTCCCCTATCTCCTTAACCGTATTCGTTGAGTTACTTCCCCTATCTCCTTAACCGTATTCGTTGAGTTACTTCCCCTATCTCCTTAACCGTATTCGTTGAGTTACTTCCCCTTTCTCCTTAACCGTATTCGTTGAGTGACTTCCCCTATCTCCTTAACCGTATTCGTTGAGTTACTTCCCCTTTCTCCTTAACCGTATTCGTTGAGTGACTTCCCCTATCTCCTTAACCGTATTCGTTGAGTTACTTCCCCTATCTCCTTAACCGTATTCGTTGAGTTACTTCCCCTTTCTCCTTAACCGTATTCGTTGAGTGACTTCCCCTATCTCCTTAACCGTATTCGTTGAGTTACTTCCCCTTTCTCCTTAACCGTATTCGTTGAGTTACTTCCCCTTTCTCCTTAACCGTATTCGTTGAGTTACTTCCCCTATCTCCTTAACCGTATTCGTTGAGTTACTTCCCCTATCTCCTTAACCGTATTCGTTGAGTTACTTCCCCTATCTCCTTAACCGTATTCGTTGATTTACTTCCCCTATCTCCTTAACCGTATTCGGTGAGTGTCTTCCCCTATCTCCTTAACCGTATTCGTTGAGTTACTTCCCCTATCTCCTTAACCGTATTCGTTGAGTTACTTCCCCTATCTCCTTAACCGTATTCGTTGAGTTACTTCCCCTATCTCCTTAACCGTATTCGTTGAGTTACTTCCCCTATCTCCTTAACCGTATTCGTTGAGTTACTTCCCCTATCTCCTTAACCGTATTCGTTGAGTTACTTCCACTATCTCCTTAACCGTATTCGTTGAGTTACTTCCCCTATCTCCTTAACCGTATTCGTTGAGTGACTTCCCCTATCTCCTTAACCGTATTCGTTGAGTTACTTCCCCTATCTCCTTAACCGTATTCGTTGAGTGACTTCCCCTATCTCCTTAACCGTATTCGTTGAGTTACTTCCCCTATCTCCTTAACCGTATTCGTTGAGTGACTTCCCCTATCTCCTTAACCTCGAAATGCACTTAACAAGTAACTGAACCATTCCGACAGTTTGGAGTGCTGTTGTTTAAATTATGAAGCTACATCAAAACAAGTGTTCAGCAACGGCAGCTTACGCATTTGTGGAGCTGCTTTTGTTCACATCATCAGATGCGTTCAGTAAATTGGAGTGCCAGGGGAGGGGTAGAAAAAGTTCATCTTTGAGAAGTTGTGGTTCACACAGCGAAGTGTAAAAAGCAGCTTGGTGCCCATGTTGGCTCTGTTGGGTCTTGGACAGTGATTCATTTGGGTTTAAAACTGTTCTTGGATCACAGGATTGACCTGTAATTAACTTGGCCACCGCAAAACCACCTAATTAATTACAGATTAGCGCCAGCAAACTTGGAAAGGAATTAACTTGGAGAAAGTGAGTCTGTTCACCTCCAGGGACGGAGTGATACAAAGAAATGTTGCAGTTGCATCTCTCGCGCCGGGATATTGAACGTGTCTTGCAGAAAGTTTCAGCCAGCCAAGTTTTAAGACATTATTGCTTATTGAGCTCTTGCTAACTTTGGCAAGGTGTCTGGCTTTGTCAACACTTTTTGTGGGGCAGACGTATCAGGTGCAAAACACAGCTGATCCTGCCAACATCGCTATGGAGACTTAGGAAGGGTGAGATCCTGCTTCCTCTGTGATGGAGCAGAATGAAACATGAGCTCTGCCAAATTGAGTTGGTAGACTAGAAAGAAATGGCAGCCTATTCACGCTTCGGGGAAATGATAGTAACAGGAAAGTTGTGCTCAGCCCTCCAAAGCAATGTCGAGGTAAATAATGAAAACAGTCAAACCTCCAGTTGGAGAAAACATTTCCCAATCTAGGCCTAAAACTTTCAAACGGTAACTGAAGCTCAAGAAACACCAAGAAAATTGAGTATATTATGGTCTGCTGACACATACGGTATTATTGTAGGCTAGTAGTATAACACTTTGACTTCAAATTATGCAGAAGAATTGGCAAAGACATTTTGTTTGTTGTTACAGCTAGCATATGCAACTTTAATGCACAGACCGCCACAAACATGAGTCACTAACACACCTACAAATGTATCTGTGTGTAAATCATACAGCTTTGATATTTGACAGGTTTCACCACAGCTGATCTTGTGCATGACACCCGGCCACTAGCTCTTTATACTGTGACTAACAGTTCTGGAAACATGACTAATTGGACAAATGGAGTCATTGAAAAACATTAATCTCACTACCTAGTGCCTCTCATGTAAAGAGGTCAGCCAGCATATGTTTCTTCTAATCAGTTTAACCCACACTCCAAAATAAGAGTGTGCGGCACATTGTTCCCCCTCCTCTCTCCTCGTTTATGGAGACCCACGGCTTCACCTCTCAGCCTGCCATGAGGACTGTGTCATGGCAACCCAAAGTTCCTCCCCCTGCAGTAAGAGCAGGCCTCTGTTTGGCAGCTAATTAGTGTTTGAGAGCAGGGAAGTGCAGGGCAGGGCATGCAGTGAAGCACAGTGGCTAGCCACTATGATTTGATTTGATTTGCTTTGCATGTAAGGTGAAAAACAAAAGAGGAGTTCACATACTTACAGCCATGTGGAAATGATCTGGTATATTCCTCGCCTCGGATTCTCCATTCTCACAGTCCCATATTCCTCTCATGAAGGAGGGGCCTTCACCTCAGCTCTATGACTGACTTCCTTGTAAAACAAAGGCCTTTCATTGCCAAGAAAAGTCACAGTAAGAAGCTGTTAGTCTGTCAACCCTTTCAAGAACAACATCTCATGTTTTTTTCTAATGGAGGTTCAGTTGAAACAAGGCCAAGGTCATTGGGAATCATTCAGCAAACACAGCAGTATGTGTGTTTGTTGCCTACTCAATATGAGCAAACTCTCACTTGTAATGGAAGTGCACAAAGGCACAACATTGTTTAAAGGACAGGTGTGGAGTTAATGAAAGTGAGAATGGCCTCAGGGCACAGGACTGGTCCAGGTTAACAGGTGTCCTGCTGTTAGCTGGGAGGAGGTTTCAGATTGAGACTATCCTCCCTGACTGGACAGTCGCTTTAACTGCTATTCACAACCAGACCCTGATAACCTCCTGCTCTCTGAGCCATCCACAGGGCTTTAAAACTGTCTAAATGTTTTAGGAAAAACTGGTGACTTGTCTCGTATAAAGAGCAGCCAATTCTCCAACCTACATTTATGAGTATGAGTGGCTCCCGGGCACTGTTCAAAAGATGATATTTAATCAATAATTAGTTCCCTGGCGGGTGGCCTGGTCGGAAGATCTGGCTGAAATGACCTTATATTTTTTGGTGGAAAATCCGGTTTGTAATTTTCTCATTCACCCAAGTGTAATGTATGATTTATGGTTTGAGCGGACGCATTACACAGTGGACACAATACAATCTCCATTGATATTTTTTAATTTCCTGATATTTTTTAATATGGGGAGATTGGATTTGCCAATTGTCAATATTTTCTACAACTTTAGCACTGACTAATATTAAATGATGCTATATTTTATGCACATTTATGCACATTAAGTATATAAGCAATACAGGGCAGTCTCAATGCTACCGATTATAACAGTTTTTAAATGTAGTCACCTAACAAACATAGTAATGGGGCTAGTTATATCTTCTGCATAAATCAACAGTAAGACCATAAGTTCACGTTTCTTATTTAGGAGGTGGTGAAATGAGTTGACCTCTTCAGCTGCACAATGTCCATTTTCTGAGCCTATATTTTCTTCTAACAGATGCGGCAAGTGGGAACAGCTGAAGTGGAATGATTGCTTATATCGGCTTTGATGGACACCCATTCTCTGCTCTCCTCTCATTTCGTTCTTTGAATTCCCGGAGACGTAGAATACAAAGGCCAGTGGGCACAATGACCTATAAAAGATTCACATTTCACACAGCAATTGATTTATCCTCTAAAATCTTTTCCTGTATTGTAATTCAAATCTACATTGGGCCTGACACACAGTAAGAGTATTGCACAGCCACGTTTGGAATGTTTCTGTGTTATGTCTTCTAGCTGCTGGTCTAGATGGACAAATCTAATCAGTATCTCAGTCTCAGTGTTTCTGATTGCCTGTGTAATGACATCCGTGGTGGCAGGGGATTTTTCCTCAAAGCTTTTAAGTGTCAAACAATGCCAGGAAAGTGAAATTAAATCTCACTGTGGATATGATGGCTGTGTCACACTGTCAGACATGATGGAGGTGGTCAATACAGCCTCCAACACAATGGATGTGGTCAATGGAGGAGGTCTGTCCAATTACTTAACGCCTACAGCCCCTGGTAGGCTTCTCCCCTACCCACCATCATGAACATTGTGGTCGTTGGCATCTCTTTCCAGCTGCAGGTCACAGTGTGCGCTCCTCACATTTCCATGAGGTGATCAGCCAGCAGGGTTTCCATATCAAGTGCAGCACCACTCTGCCAGGCTGCTGCATCTGTTCCAAAGCAGCCCCTTCTCTCTCCCATCCACCCATGGCTCCTCTTCCCCCTATGAAGTAGTTGTTCCAAGTTCTGCAGACAGATGGCAGGGGACTGCCTAGCCGCCTGCACTGTATCAATACAGGGATTATTGTGTATCATCAGACAAGCTCAGCGGAGCTCTCCTGTGGGGCGACTCCAATCCGCGGCTCTGTGAGACTTAGGGAGCCGGTATAGTAGAGGGCATGGACAGATGTTAGGCAGCTCTGGAGCTAGGGTTGGAGAGGTTAGATTGTAGCTGCATCTGAAACACTAACTCTGCTATCTGAATTCGGAATAAAAACATTTTTACAATCAGGTTTTTATTATTTTTTGAGGGATATACCTATGGAGAACTGTAAAAATGTTGCTACAGCCCTGAATTTAGCTGGTGTTATTGACAAAGCTCAGTGGGAGAAAGTTCATGACTACTTCCTGGAGGACAATCCTACTTGTCTCCTAAGTGGGAAAACACGTTTATCAACTTTCAAAGCATCATAACTTCCCCCCAAACTGCAGTGTATGATATACCAGTTTGAAACTCTGTGTCTGTACTTTTATAAAAATGTAAAAATACATATATACAGCTCTGGAAAAAATTGAGAGACCACTGCAAAATAATCAGTTTGTCTTGTTTTACTATTTATAGGTATGTGTTTGGGTAAAATTAACATTTTTGTTTTATTCTATAAACTACTGACAACATTTCTCCCAAATTCCAATTAAAACATTGTCATTTAGAGCATTTATTTGCAGAAAATGACAACTGGTCAAAATAACAAAAAAGATACAGTGTTGTCAGACCTCGAATAATGCAAAGAAAATAAGTTCATATTCATTTTTAACATTTTTAAACAACACAATACAAATGTTTTAACTATTAAGAATTCAGAAATCAATATTTGGTAGAATAACCCTGATTTTCAATCATAGCTTTCATGCGTCTTGGCATGCTCTCCACCAGTCTTTCACATTGATGTTGGGTGACTTTATGCCACTCCTGGCGCAAAAATTCAAGCAGCTCGTCTTTGTTTGATGGCTTGTGACCATCCATCTTCCTCTTGATCACATTCCAGAGGTTTTCAATGGGGTTCAGGTCCTGAGATTGGGCTGGCCCTGACAGGGTCTTGATCTGGTGGTCCTCCATCCACACCTTGATTGACCTGGCTGTGTGGCATGGAGCATTGTCCTGCTGGAAAAACCAATCGTCAGAGTTGGGGAACATTGTCAGAACAGAAGGAAGCAAGTTTTCTTCCAGGACAACCTTGTACGTGGCTTGATTCATGCGTCCTTCACAAAGACAAATCTGCCCGATTCCAGCCTCGCTGAAGCACCGTGGGGGGTGTCATCACCGATCCTCCACCAAATTTCACAGTGGGTGCGAGACCTGGAGAGGCGTACAAGCCACTCTCCCAAAACCATCTTTCCTCACTCCCCCATGAATTGCCCTGGCTTTTAAATATACACTATATATTCAAAAGTATGTGGACACCCCTTCAAATTAGTGGATTCAGCTATTTCAGCCACACCCGTTGCTGACAAGTGTATAAAATCGAGCACACAGACATGCAATCTCCATAGAAAAACATTGGCAGTAGAATGGCCTTACTGAAGAGCTCAGTGACTTTCAATGTGGCAGCGTCATAGGATGCCACCTTTCCAACAAGTCAGTTTGTTTTGTTATTGTTAAGTGGAAATGTCTAGGAGCAACAGCGGCTCAGCCGTGAAGTGGTAGCCCACACAAGCTCACAGAATGGAAGCTCACAGAACCACTACCAAGTTCCAAACTGCCTCTGGAAGCAACATCAGCACAAGAACTGTTCATCTGGAATGGGTTTCCATGGCTGAGCAGCCGCACACAAGACTAAGATCACCATGCGCAATGCCAAGCTTCGGCTGGAGCGGTGTAAAGCTAGCCGTCATTGGACTCTGGAGCAGTGGAAACGCGTTCTCTGGAGTGATGAATCACGCTTCACCATCTGGCAGTCCGACGGACAAATATGGATTTGGCAGATGTCAGGAGAACGCTACCTGCCCGAATGCATATTGCCAACTGTAAAAGTTTGGTGGAGGAGGAATAATGGTCTGGGGTTGTTTTTCAAGGTTCGGGCTTGGCCCCTTAGTTCCAGTGAAGGGAAATCTTAACACTACAGCATACAATGACGTTCTAGATGATTCTGTGCTGCCAACTTTGTGGCAACAGTTTGGGGAAGGCCTTTTCCTGTTTCAGCATGACAATGCCCCCGTGCACAAAGCGAGGTCCATACAGAAATGGTTTGTCGAGATCGGTGTGGAAGAACTTGACTGACCTGCACAGAGCCCTGACCTCAACCCCATCGAACACCTTTGGGATTAATTGGAACGCCGACTGTGAGCCAGGCCTAATCGCCAAACATCAGTACCCGACCTCACTAATGCTCTTGTGGCAGAATGGAAGAATGTCCACACAGCAAAGTTCCAACGTCTAGTGGAAAGCTTTCCCAGAAGAGTGGGGGCTGTTATAGCAGCAAAGGGGGGACCAACTCCATATTAATGCCCATGATTTTGGAATGAGATGATCGACGAGCAGGTGTCCACATACTTTTGGTCATGTAGCGAATGTCAATTAGATATTTCTGTATTTAATATTCAATAAATGTGCAACATTCCATAATAACTTTGTGGTTATGGGGTTTTGTGTTCCACAACAAAATGTGGAATAAGTCAAGGGGTATGAATACTTTCTGACGTATGTCAGGACACCCTGTGACACCATGTACTGAATGTTCAAGGATGATGCTTTTTCTTTCCATGACACACAGTTATGTTTACTGTTGTTCAGCCCAATTGGGTATGTGTGTACTGTACGTGTGTGTGTTCACTCTCTCTTTCCCTTTGCTGCTCTTATTTTTGTCCCCAGGGGTCACAACAGTTCTGACCATGACAACCCTGAGTATCAGTGCCAGGAACTCCCTGCCCAAGGTGGCCTATGCCACAGCTATGGACTGGTTCATGGCAGTATGCTATGCCTTTGTCTTCTCCGCCCTGATAGAGTTTGCCACAGTAAACTACTTCACCAAGCGCAGCTGGGCATGGGACGGCAAGAAGGAGGCCCAGGAGATGAGGGTGAGTTCTGTAGCTATGGTATACCTACAGTACATGGAGGTAGTTTCAGTACTTCAAAGGTTAAAACAGGATAATGTAACTGCTCACACATCCCGTAAAAGCCCTGCTCCCTCTTTGTGTGCTTTGCTGTTGTTGTGGAGAAGTAGCTAATCACAACTGTCTCCATCCTCATTAATCTGCTAGATAGTGTATTTGTCTCCTCCTTGGCTCACTCCTCGGGTTGCTCTCTCTCTCACTCTCTCCCTCTCTAGAGTGGAGTGGCGTTTTGCTCATTCTAGATTATATGCTCTCTATCTATCCTCTACTGATAACCTCCTGAAAAATGAGCGTATTCAGAGCTAATTGCTCAGAGATGCGGCGAGGGAAGCTGGTCAGAGCTCTCATATTGTATTGTAGTGGGAATGAGGAGAAACACTGACAGAAGATCCTATCCCAGCCTCCTGGCGAAGGCAGCCCTGGGTAATCTGTAAAGAGACACTTTATTTATTCATTAACAACCCCACAGAGGAGGATCTCTGTTCCTGGACACGACAGAGTGTGCAGTAGGGGTGGGGGTGGACAACTCCCAGAGCAGGTATCCTGAGCACAGAAAAAACATTGTATATCACACACATACAGTGCATTCGGAAAGTATTCAGACCCCTTCACTTTTTCAACATTTTGTTACGTTACAGCCTTATTGTAAAATGGACAATACCCCATATTGACACAGTGAAAACAAGTTTTTAGAAATGTTTGCACAGAAAAACTATTTACTTAAGTATTCAGACCTTTTGCTATGAAACGCAAAATGTTGCTCAGGTGCATCCTGTTTCCATTGATCATGCTTGAGATGTTTCTACAACTCGATTGGAGTCCACCTGTGGTAAATTCAATTGATTGGACATGATTTGTAAAGGCACACACATGTCTATATAAGGTCCCACAGTTGACAGTGCATGTTAGAGCAAAAACCAATCCATGAGGTGGAAGGAATTGTTCGTAGAGCTCAGAATCAGGATTGTGTCGATGCACAGATCTAGGGAATGGTCCCAAAAAATGTCTGCAGCATTGAAGGTCCCTAAGAACACAGTGGCCTCCATCATTCTTAAAAGGAAGAAGTTTGGAACCACCAAGACTCTGAGCAATCGGGGGAGAAGGGCCTTGGTCAGGGAGGTGAACCCATTGGTCACTTTGACAGAGGTCCTCTGTGGAGATGGGAGAACCTTCCAGAAGGAAAACCATCCTTGCAGCACTCCACTAATCAGGCCTTTATGGTAGAGTGGCCAGAAGGAAGCCACTCCTCAGTAAAAGGCACACGACAGCCTGCTTGGAGTTTGCCAAAAGGCAAAGGACTCTCAGACCTAAAGGACTCTCAGACCATGAGAAACAAGATTCTCTGGTCTGATGAAACCAAGATTGAACTCTTTGGCCTGAATGCCAAGCATCACGTCTGGAGGAAACCTTACACCATCACTACAGTGAAGCATGGTGGTGGCAGCATCATGCTGTGGGGATGTTTTTCAGCAACATGGACTGGGAGACTAGTCAGGATCGAGGAAAATATGAACGGAGCAAAGTACAGAGAGATCCTTGATGAAAACCTGCTCCAGAGCACACAGTACCTCAGACTGGGGCGAAGGTTCACCTTCCAACAGGACAACAACCCTAAGCACACAGCCAAGACAATGCAGGAGGGGCTTTGGGACAAGTCTCTGAAATTCCTTGAGTGGCCCAGCCAGAGCCCGGACTTGAACCCGATCGAACATCTCTGGAGAGACCTGAAAATAGCTGTGCAGCGACGCTCCCCATCCCACCTGACATGAGAGAAACTCCCCAAATGCAAGTAGCGTCATACCCAAGAAGACTCGAGGCTGTAATCACTGCCAAAGGTGCTTCAACAAAGTACTGAGTAAAGGGTCTGAATACTTAGAATTTTTTTTATATATTTGCAAACAAAAACTGTTTTTGCTTTGTCATTATGGGGTATTGTGTGTGGATTGATGAGAAGAAGAAAAAACAATTTAATCCATTTTAGAATAAGGCTGTAAGGTAACAAAATGTTGAAAAAGTCAAGGGGTCTGAATTCTTTCTGAATGCACTGTACAAATTAAAACAGTGTGTATTATACATAGACACACTGTATCTCATACACAGAGACACGTACAGCACATAAACCCCAGTGTACCTCACACACAGACACACTGAGAGAGACAGTGCGAGACAGTGCAAGATAGTGATAATTAAGGCATGGGGTTATATGAGGATCTCATTAAACATTGTGATTTTGACACTCAGGGTGCGCAAAAATGCTAGTAGGCATTTTGATGCTAGAAAAGTTAGGAAAGTTTGGGTGCAATCAGGGGATGTGTTTCATGTGAACAGCTGTGAGGATATTAAAGGGATATTTCAGGATTTTGGCAATAAAGCCCTTTATCTACTTCCCGATTTTTTTGTCTCTGTGCGCAGTTTCAAGGAAGTTGAGAACTAGCGTAGCCCAATTGCTAACTGGCGTTAGTGCAATGACTGGAACTCTGGTAACTGCTAGCATGCTAGTAGATACCATAGACTTCCTGTCATTGCGCTAATTCTAGATAGTATTGGCTCCTGAAACTACCTCTAACTTCGTTCATACTGGATGCAGAAACATGAAAATGGTATCCATTTGTTCATCTGACTCTTGCCAAAATCCCGAAATATCCCTTTAAAAGTAAGTGGTGAACTCCTGGGAAGTTTTAA
Organism: Salvelinus alpinus; assembly: GCF_045679555.1. NCBI lineage: Eukaryota > Metazoa > Chordata > Actinopteri > Salmoniformes > Salmonidae > Salvelinus > Salvelinus alpinus. The sequence continues at coordinate 12,996,495 of NC_092098.1, read as the reverse complement.
AGTGGAATATCTGAGACTCGATTTACAAGTCTAAAGTCTACTATTTAATGTGCTTCTGTCAACCCAAGTCAATATTTGTAGAAATATCTCAGGCTTTCAGTCACTGCAACAGATGTTTACAGTGTCACAAATCCATTTTAGAATATGCTGAGTATGAAGGACTCACAACCATCAGTTAAACACTCTTAAGTTCTTTGTAAGTTGACTGGATGATTGACACCATGGCGTATTGCTGACATGAAACCTTTCTGTAGTCACTGAGGGACAGATGGTTATGTGAATTACAATGCAGTAAGTGGAGGAAGATTTGTCTTTGTTGCTTTGTCTTAAAGGCAGCAGCAGCTGGATCCCTGTCCTGTGTTCTCTGGGCTGTGCTGAGCAGGCAGTTTGTGGTGATGGATACGTGAGGGTAGGGGTCACTCGGGGAGCGATAGCACACCCATCACAGTCCCTCACTGATAAAAGCTTCAGGAGAGCTGCTGGATGAAACTCTGTATTCTTTATCCTCGTTTAAGAGCTTCACAGGGGAAGATGTGTGTATGAAGTGAGTGTAATCAAAAGGCTGTTCCTCGGAGAGAGGGGAAGGACTCTTAGCTGAGTGTCCTGTTGGGAGTAGCACTCTTGTTCATCAGAGGCTGTGGCTGCAGCCTTCTCCTGATGGGGCCAGATGGTGACCCTATTGGCATGGGGCCCTGAGGAGAGCCTCTGAGAGGCTGTGAGAGGCTGTGTCTCAGTTGATGCTGGGAGTGAGGAGCCAGAGGAGGGTCGATGTTAGGTAATTTACCTCAGTGGCTGTGGAGCTCCTCTGACTCTCAATGTTGCCCTTTTTAGTCCGATGTGTCCTGTTAGACATGCCAGCCATGTGGGCCTGGTCGACAGTAGCAGCAGCACCATTCATGCAAACTAATGAGGTTTCTCTCTCCTCTCTTCTCGCCACTGGAGACCCAGGGCGTGATAGTCAGGGGTACAGGCACAGACAAGTTAGTCAGCTTTCTGTGATTATTGACTGATAAGAACTGATTGAATTACAAAACATATATTGGGTTGGATTTCCATAACATGATAACATTTTAGGGCATTAGTGCAGGGAAGAAGCAAAGCTGACCTTGATTAGGGATTTGAAGGCATGTTTAATTCATGCTGGCTGACAGACAGTCTGTAACACACACTGCAGTAATGAGGCTGTGCTGCAGTCAGGTCTATGTGGGGACCAGCCACCTCTACAGCTGTCATCGTTCCCAGCAAGCCAGGCCACCTGCACAGACACACACAAATACACACACATATACATACACCTACGGTATACTGTACTCTCAAACACACACATGCAAACACGGACACACACAGATAGACACTTTTTCCCCAAGCCATGTCCGTGCACACACGTCTACTCTAACTCTAACACTTATAGCCCCAAGATGTGCTGTCACATCCAAGCACAAAGGCTGCACGTACAGACACGTACAGTACACACACAGAGCACAGAGACATGTATTGGTACTCTTAGCCATAACCCATAAGGCACCTACCCTCCGAACACAGACCCAGAGAGACACTGTAAGACCCAACCGACTCTGCAGAGGCCCTCACATCAAGACACGTTCAGCCTTATACACAAACACCCTCACATACTCATACAAATGCACAGGCAATGTCTCCCAACACTCCCCATTCAGGGCCAAGGGGCACTCATATACACACACACACAAACACACTGAGGAGTCTTCACGCCCCAAGCTAGCCGAAAGCATTAATATAATCACACAAAGTTTGTCTGCCCTCAAGCTATTTTGGTGTACTCTTGTGTATAGTGGCACACAATGTTTTGAAGAACATTACTTTCTAAACAAAGCCCCATACTATGGTTGCCTCTGCCTGTATCTCAGACTACGTAACTCAAAATGATATTATGGAGTCCCTCGCCACTAAGCTGATTGGCGGGTGTGTACTAGCAGGGCCTTGTATGTCAGCGTGGTAGGCTGAGAGCAGACCTGATGCCGGGGATAAATAAGCTCAGGTAGCTGTGGTAAAGGTCATGAGACGCTTGTTAATAGTTATCCCTTACTCATGCTGATCTAAGCTGTGATATAAGGGGCCCGGGGTGTTGTTGGATCAGGAGGAATCAATACCCTGTGAAAGCCTCAGGGCGTCCAGGGGGCAGCAGTCGTCACCACTAAAAGACTCCCTCTCCACTGATATTGGCATGAGATAGAGCCAGAGTGCATGCCCAGCCCTGGCAAACAGAGCCCTGGCCCAGCCCGGGAAAACAGAGCCCTGGCCCAGCCCGGGCAAACAGAGCCCTGGCCCAGCCCGGGGAAACAGAGCCCTGGCCCAGCCCGGGCAAACAGAGCCCTGGCCCAGCACTGGCAAACAGAGCCCTGGCCCAGCTTTGGAAAACAGAGCCCTGGCCCAGCACCGGCAAACAGAGCCCTGGCCCAGCCCGGCAAACAGAGTCCTGGCCCAGCCCGGCAAATAAAGCCCTGGCCCAGCCCAGGCAGGATCACAGACAGTCAGACAGACAACATACTATTTTTTTCTCTGTTGAACATCATCACTGCTACTTTATTCTGGTTTGAAGCCCCTCTGGTAGTTTGTTGCTGTTTTGGAACGGATGGAGCGCTATTGTTCATGTCCTCTGTGCATTCTGTAGCCTCCATTCACCTTGTACATCTGAGGTGAAATGCAAACCATTAACCCATGTGTTAGCCCCCCTGACTGGCCTGCTTATCCAATTGGATTGGCCAGTTCTCCTTGATGTTGTGGTTTAAGACAAAAATACATCATAGAACCCTGGTTGTTATATCCCATTTGCCCTATTAATACATGAATCAACACCTTGTTGATGCAAGCCTGGCCATACTAATGTAATACAGCATATGAATGTCTCAGCTGTAGGTGTATTTCTGACATAGGTGTATTTCCCAGCCCATCTGTTTTATATCCCCTTGGCTTCATTCCTAATCTATGGCCTATATACAGTACAGCCCCAGTCCTCGGAGGGTAGTTTGTCAGGTCTGTTTACAGGTGCATTGATTCATCCTGCTCTGCTCTTACCCTACCACTAATTCTCCAGTGCCATCAGCCTAGACAAACCCTGCCCACTACTCTGCTCTGCCCCATTTCTTTCAATGGTTCAGAAAATAACAAGCCTCTCTGAAATTAAACCATAATATTGCCCATAAACCTCTGACCTGTGTATGCCATGCCCTGGGGCGTTCCTATTCTCACTGTGATGTATGCATATTTTGTCTGGGAGGCTCATGTGATTTGCCACTTATTGGAGCGTAGATGTGTAATGTTCTATGACCCTGGCCTTTTGTCTCGGCTGGTAGGGCTACAGCCCCGATCCCTACACTAGGGCCTTGAGTTCTTTCAGCTTAGCTCCCAATGGTGCAAAATATGGATGTTATTATGTTCCCATCATGCATCTTGAGCATCATTGCACCCCCAGTCAAAACAGTCCCAGGTAATGTTGTCATTTTGAAAACAAGGCCTTTGTTAGGTTTGATGATCCAGCCCTGATTCTCTCAGTTTCTCTTCTCTTTACAGAGAAGAGAATCTGCCTCCCTTTCCAAAAAGGCCAATAACACATTCAACATTGTCGGAACTACCTACACCATCAACGTGGTAAAGGACCCAGGTTTAACCACCGTCTCAAGGAGTGCCACCAGAGCTACACACCACCACCACCACCACAGCCACAAGGTCCCTAAAATGGACGACTCATACGTGGAAGCCATAAAGTCCTACAACCGCGTCAGCAGAGTGGACAAGGTCTCACGCATCATCTTCCCTGTACTGTTCTTCATCTTCAACCTGGTCTATTGGGCCACATACATCAACAGCAAGCCGCGCGCCATCCCCTCCCCCAGGTCCACCACCCACAATTAGAGTCACCCCGACAAACTATTAGGCTGAGGTGGCAGGAGGCCAAGAGATCCACGACATGTTATTGTATCATTGTTTTGGACTTCATTTTGATATTTGCAAGTCTCAATAGGTCGAAGACAAACATTCTCTTAGATTTGTATGTACATAGTCAAACTATAAATGCTCATTTGTTGTTTCCTGATGATATGTTTCTTTGATAGAATAGCCGGATGGTGTTTTGGACATGCTTTCTTTTCACTCTGACATGATAAGGGGGAGCATGTGTTTGAATCCTTCATGTTAGCTCATTACAGAGGATCAGGTCCTGGTGCATCACACACACACACACACGCACACGCACACACACACACGCACACGCACACACACACACACACACACACACACACACACACACACACACACACACACACACACACACACACACACACACACACACACACACACACACTCACACCATTCACTCTGAATTGCGTCAGAATGCAGCAAAGAGAGCCATTGGCTTATTGTCGCTATGGTGGGCTCTTATAGCCAGGGGCAGCCTGTAGAGTTCCATAGGAACATCATTAATAATCCTCAGTGTCTGCCCTTCTGCTAGCGCTGAATCTCAACAGACCCAACCCAATATCATCTGGAATTGCTTTTGTGTCCTATGGGCCTGCCTGTGCATTTTCCAGTCCAGTGACGTTTATTGTTTTAACAGGCTGAGTATGCTCAAAGAGAAAGAAGCAGTGTGCCTTTTTGAATACCCACATCTTTAAGATAAAGCTTTTGGCACATGCAAACACACACACACACACACACACACACACACACACACACACACACACACACACACACACACACACACACACACACACACACACACACACACACACACACACACACACACACACACACACACACACACACACACACACACACACACACACACATATATACACAAGCACACTGGTGTCCATATGGTTTGGGCCTGTGTGCGGAAGCTCCCCCTTCTCTCCCTCCACGTACAGCCCATGGTCACCGGTGGACATGGTCAGCGAGGGTAAAATCTCTAAAGCATGGATGAAACGTAATCATAATGTGACTGATGCAGCATTATAAAATATTCTCGATGTACATTCTCATGTATTGGCTTACAGTGGTCAGCCTCTGTCATAGTATTCGGACATCATTACCTCAGACTGAAGTCTAGTATAGATAACAGTTCATTTGTATAGTAAGGCATTCATCGGTTAATTTATTCAACCATGTTCAATCTACAGTAAATATTCTTGACTTTTCAGTTAATGGATGTTTTCTGATGAAAGCTTTGACCCTTGTGCCTGTCCGTGTTGTTTCTTTTCTCCATGGGATTATCATACAAGTTTGAGGCCCCATTTAGAAAAAGACAACTTATTTTTTAAGATGCTCGTTTCCATGTTGTCATTCCCATTCTATATATTTGGTTTTATTTGTGTGTACAGGGATGGGCAAAAATACAATTAAAATACAATTGCATAATACATTTTCAAAATACCATAAAGATCAATGTATCAAAATAAACTACAAAATACTTCGATTTTTTTATGTATTTAATTAAAATACATGTATTTTGTATTTTAAAATACAGAAATATATCTGCAAGTAGCTGGCCCGAAGAGCAATAACATTCTCAGCAACGGTTACAGAAACATTTTACTTGCTATGACTGTAATATGTTGTTGTTTGTCTACCTTGAATGCACTGACTGTAAGTCACTCTGGATAAGAGCGTCTGCTAAATGACCAAAATGTAGATGTATTTATGAAAATGAACATGCCAAACAGAACTGCAAAGCACACTGGGTATTATTATTATCCTTGTGTCGGGCGGAGCTCATTATAGTAATACTCAGCATGCTTTGCAATTGTCCATTTTTACATTTACAATTATATTTAGTTCATTTAGCAGATGCACTTATCACACCATAGTGCCATCAGACTTCTGATACCAATTCAGGGGGAGAGGGGGCTACAACATTGTGAACCGCTATAAAAAATAGTATAGAAAATTATTTTGTATTTAGAAAATACATATTACAGCTCTCAAAAGTAGCTTGTTACAAAATACATTGGAGTGTAGTTCAGCCCAGTGTAAAACAAATGACAAAATACTCAGAAGTAAAGTGTTAAGGTAAAATATGTTGTGCTCAAACCATACAGCCTGTACATGGCGATAATAATAGCTGCTGTGAAAGTAATGGCATTGGGTTTCCAGGGACTTCTGTGATTGTTAAGCAGATGACTTTTCCAGAACCCAAAATATGTTCTCAACCATCTCTCAAACCAAGACTACGTTCAAAGGAGAAACGCCTTTCAAATGGATAGAATGGGAACTATTTTATTGTGACTTCTCTGAAGGTGTTAAAAACACAAACCATGTACAATGTATCAAACATATGCATGACAATCTGTACATGTGGAAGTCTGCAACCTCCAGTAATGCTGTTTGTCATATTGAACTGTAAGGCTTTAGTATCAGTGTTTCAGTTGCTAACTAAGATACTGTGTAGTATTCCATCTCTGTTGGAGCTGGGGGTTGTCCTTCTAGCAGGGCCAGGGGTTGATAGCTACAGGAAAGACTCTTATCATCATAAAATCAGATATGGAATATATTTATATATGAATACATACATAGTAAATATATTTATGCTAATTAACACATGCAATATAAGACATTATATACATGTTATATATGATATAGCCTGTACAGTATCCTGGGTAGAAAGCAGTAGAGAAACAAATAGACACATGAATACAATATTTAAACTAAGGGCAAATACTTTAATTATAACACAAAATAGTAATTTGTGAATTTTGTAGATATTGTGAATCCAACTGTAATAGAGCGTTTGTGAAATATAATTAAGTCAGGTTTCATATTGATCAGTATTGCAGTCTCAGCTCTAAAACAGCATCAATGCTATGGGAGTTGGTGTAGCCAAAAGTCCGGCAGATGGCAATATTGAGTCGTTTTATCTTAACGTCCAAAGGGAATGTATGCAGCCGGCTATACACTCGTATCCCTCGTGGACCGGTTCGTACATAAAACATTCTCCATTCAGGCTGCAAACTTGATTTAATGACAAGAAGGCGGAAAAAAACATGGAGAAATGTGCATACTTTATGAAACCCCATTTTCCAACACCATGTTACTTCCTGCGATCAGACCAAGGGTAAACAACAGATTGCTGCAACTTGATTGGCTGAGCGCTTTGGGCTAACATTGGTGGTGCTTGGCGTCTGACATCGTGGCTTCTTAGCAAGATGAATACCTTGCATGCCCTTTTCATACCTAACTGAATGAGCAAATGCCTTGTCTACAAGTGATGCTGCTCTACACACTGTACTCTGTTCTCCGTTCTAACTGCCCTGAGGGAGTGGAGACCTCCACAAAGAGAGCTCCCAGATTACTATGGACACTGGAAGTAGCTCTCTTTACTGGCCATGCTAGTCGTTGCAATCCCATGTTGAAGTGTCTCTCCCCTGGCTCTCAATGACAGGACCCTGGGTGTTGGAGAGACATTTCTGTATATTGTCTACTCGCCGCTTGTCAAATAACAAATAACAGTTGGGATTTCAAGGACATTGTATGTGGACAAAAAAAAGTTTAGGGAAAAAATCTGCCCAAGAAAAATCCACCCAAGTCATTTGGTTTGTTTTGACATGTGGATCATTGAAACATCAATCTTGTGCCTCTTGGTAGTTACCTCTGTCACGTGGGCTGTGCTCTAGCGCATGCTAGTAATTTTGTTTGTGGTGTTGACACTGCGATTCAATGCAAAAAGGTAGCACGACGGAACGAGGAAATCCTATAGGGGACAGGGCACGGCCTGCACAATCTGTGTTGCAATGCTTGATAGCACCAAGGAACAGTCACCTGAAACTTGGAGTGTCATTTCTGTGAGGTACTGCATACAAATGCAAGGACAGCAGATGCAGCTTATAGACATGATTCAGTAGTGTCCACACTTTTTATTTAGTGGAGAACGTAGGGGGTCATTGTGAATCACCTCACAGATGAAATATAGTCATGATCCACTGGGCACAAACTTGGTGAATCAACGTTGTTTCAACGTAATTTGTCAACGTAATTTGCCAACGTATTGTGACATGGAAAATACATTGGGTTTGAAAAAATTACTGTTTTCATCTCATTTCAACCATTTAAACATTGAAATTAGGGTAAAACTTCAACTTAAATACTTTGACTTGTCTGACTAGCAGGTTGTTACATCAATGTAATTTCAACATAATCATCAGAACTATGTATAGATTGAAATTGCATTGAAAATATTTTTCATCCTATATTAAATATATTGAGTGGTTGAAATGATGTTGAATTACATATTTGATCAGACATATTTTATTTGACCTTGTTTCAATAGTAAAATGGTATGTTTGAATAAACATAATTAACCAAAATTTAGAACTACCTTTATATTGAAATAAAAGGTGAAGCCACGGTCTGTTTGAACAGTGCCTCCTAGTGGTGAATGAGAGGTAATACAGTTCAGTGGGAACAAGTCTACCATCCAGATGCCCATCTCTGTGTACGCTACTTAGCTTTGGAAACTAGCTGTGCTCTGTTCAGCTGAGCTATCATGTCAACACATTCAGACCTTGATCAACTTCTATACTCATTTGTGTAGACTACCTAAATGACATTGACTAGTTGAAAGTTAGTCCTTTAACTTTTTTTTACACTAGCTGTATGTGAAAGTAAATTCGGAGTGAGGTGCCCAAAGGACATTTAAAGATGTATTTAAAGGACATTTAAAGATTGATTTCATTCCAGTGCTAATCTTTAACTTAGATTGTATGGTTGAGATGGAGAAGTGAATCCAACATATCAGTCATTAATTTGAAGACAAACTGGATGATGAATTGTCCACGCAACCAAATATCAACATTTGAAGGAGATATACAGTATCTTCTACTTGGATAGTATATATTATGAAAAACACAAATACAAGACCATATCCAAAGGTAAAAGTTTATTATTAATGTCATGAATTTAGCATCCTATTTAAAGGGCTAATGGTAACTACTTCTAAACTTCCAAAGATCCAATCAACCATGGACGAATAATGGTATACTTAGCTTCACGTTGACAACTAGGTAGCTAGCTACACACACTCAACCGGTGACCACATCTCTCAAGCCATGTATGTTTGGATACCAAGTGCACAATCTCTGTGCAGGGCAGACTAGGAAAAAGGCTCTTCCGGACGCGTGCAAGCTCCGTACAGGGCAGATCAACAGGTGCAACCAACAGACGGGGTGGAAGGTGGCGAACTTGACTATGACTTGCGGGTACAACAAACAACAATACATTGAAATTGCATTGAAAATTTCACATAGAAATGTAAAAAATATTTTTTATACTATATATTGGGTGGTTAAAATTCATACCACCACCTAAAAGGGCACTTTGGAGACTGGAAGGGAAAAGGGGCATGTGCTTTGCACAGGTAGAGCCCTATCTGTACACGTGCCTGTGTACCAGTAGGAGTCACTGTTCAGGCAGGAATTGTTAGGCTGTGGCTTCACATTTTATTTCAATATACCTCATTATTTAGGTTGATGGCATGACGTTGAAACAATGACGTTGATTCAAGAATACTATTTTGCTATCAACACTGATACAAGGTCAAATAAAATCTGGCTAATCAAATATGAAACTCAACATCATTTTAACCACCCAATATATAGTATGAAAAATATTTTTTACATTTCTATGTGAAATTTTCAATGCAATTTCAATTTATATGCTACATAGTTCTGATGATTATGTTGAAATTAGATTGATGTAACAACCAGTTAGTCAGGTTAAGTCAATGTATTTAAGTTGAAGTTTGGCCCTAATTTCAATGTTTACTATGCTGGTTGAAATTAGATGAAAACAGTACTGGTTGATTACTTTTTTCAAAACCAATGTATTTTTCACGTTGATCACACATCACAATACGTTGACAAATGACATTGAAACAACGTTGATTCAACCAGTGTTTGACCAGTTGGTGGGCTATAGAACCAGAATGTAGATGTCTGCCTAAATATGTACCGTTTAACAATTTTTTGTCTCTGCCATACAGTATGTCTCCATTATTTTCCGATTATTTGCTGTGCCAAATGACCTTTTTTGAAAAAAGAGTAAAAAAATCATGTGCCCAAGGATATTGCATGGTTTCATGTTTTGCTCTCAGAGAGATTGAGTTTGGCATTGAAAATGTCTGAAGGGCGTTGATTAAGAAACAATTTGATGAAGCAGGCGTGTTGTGTGGGAGATTACATTTTGTATAGACAGACCCTGACCCGTTTAACATGCATCGAGGCGGTGATGATGGACATTTTCCATATGATGCTGCAACAGCTGACCCATTCGCCTCAGTAAATGATTTAATGTCAGGACCAAAACACTATTCAATATTGCATCACTTGAGATGCTCAGCTAGACCACTTGCTGTATCAGAAAATTGCTTAGGATATTCAAGTGACTCTACCATGCATCCTGCAGTAGGAGCCGTATACCACAGTTTGGAACTGTGCACAAACAGTAGTTTGTCAGACAAGACAAACAGAACATCAATGTCATTCTATGGTGGTTCACTTCCTGTTTAGTATTGAATGGTATAAAGAGGTGGACTGTGTAGTCCATTATATTTAGAGCCAAATAACCTCTCTTTTTTTCTCTCTGCCCGCATTAGAGAATATTAGAATGTGTGAAAAATGGTCCCATGAATATTTGAGGTTATAGCCTAGAATAGTTTTGACTTTAAATTGGTTAGGTTGCTTGTGCCTGCTACGTTAAAATATTTATAATATTTATACATTTAGTATACGAGTTTTATTCATAACCACTGTTCTCTGAGTGTACTAAGTTTCAATTGGTGTGCTGCACTGTGGATGCTGCACTGTGGATGCTGCACTGTGGATGCTGCACTGTAGATGCTGCACTGTGGATGCTGCACTGTGGATGCTGCACTGTGGATGCTGCACGAGCTCTGTGAATCCAAAGTTAATAAAGCCAAACACATTTGACAACTTTCATCACAGTAGCCTAGTTTCAGGAATCAGTGCGCTTTGCATATTTAACCTGTGTGGAAACCTGCGGCTTCTGTGGAAGCTTCTGTTGCACTGTGCTCTGTCCTGCGGTATTAAAGGATACACTTATCAAATATAGAATTATAAAAATGATCAGCACCCAGCATATCTGATGTGATATGATCATATTGTTCATTTTGAAGGCAGAGTGTCCGCGAGGTGGTTTATTTCACCTCTCGCTGTTTTAAAGACTATGGTGTAATGATGACGTCAGTCCGTCAGAGATGTTTTTGTTTGTAGAAACCTGACTTTGAAAGTGTTCATTTTTCTCTCTGTTGTGAAAGTTTGTTTGTGGGGCTGATGACAATACAGAAATGTTGTTTTAAACCTCCCTTTGTCTAGGTTTTGCTATTCTTTACGTTAAATAAAGACACAGTACTTTCATTTGCTGCTTGCTTTTCAGTTGTCTTTGTGAAAGTGATTGAATAAACGATTGAATGCTGTAACCCCATTCTCCTTTTCAGCTGTTGACATTAGTGTTAATTGGTGACTATGTACTTCATATAGGCATAATGCATTGGTTATGAAGTGTCTATGCAATCCTCACAATGGGCCCTTAACTGAGGGATTCTCCATGTTTTCTGTTGGGAAGAAGTGTTTGAGTGTCTAGACTGATGAAATATGTATTATTGCGATGTCCTATTCTTTTTGAGGCCAGTGTGTGCACTGCCTTCACAATGAGCAGCATTGAGGATCTGTGTGCTTGGGTGTATGGACCGCATCCATCTTTAAAAAGGTGTGGACCTTCTGAAGCCTCTCTGCCCATCACTCACCTCAAATAAATCCTACTAAACATAAAAGCAGTAGCAATGTCTGACTGTTTTTGTAAGGCACGTTCAATACCAATTTAAATATTAACTTTGTGCTTCCTTCTCAACCAGATGATGCCCAGTCTGAATTTTCATAATTAAAAGAGAAACACACTGCTCATACATGAGTTTTAGTTGGGAAAAAACATATACCTGTACAGTATTTATATTTCCTAACATAGACTGTGTGATGTACAGAATTATTGTGACATACTATATTTAAGCAATAAGCACGAGGGGGTGTGGTATATGGCCAATATACCACGGCTAAGGGCTGTTCTTAGGCACGACTCAAACCCCCGAGGCGCCTTATTGCTATTATAAACTGGTTACCAACGTAATTAGAGCAGTAAAAATAAAAGTTTTGTCATACCCATGTTATACTTTCAGGGTTGGGTAGGTTACTTTCTAAATGTAATCCATTACAGTTACTAGTTACCTGTTAAAAATTGTAATCAGTAAAGTAACTTTTGGATTACCCAAACTCAGTAATGTAATCTGATTACATTCAGTTACTTTTAGATTACTTTCCCCTTAAGAGGCATTAGAAGAAGACAAAAATGTATGTTACCAATTGATCTACTGCAGGATAAATCATGTTAGAGTTTACATAGCTGGCCATATATGGATGTTCAATTTTACTTTATGGGTTGGTTATGTAGGCTTCTTCTAACCCATCACTTTCTATCTACATATAATAATACGATTAAATTATATCTTTACATTAAAAACCAAAGTGTATCAGAATTCCAGTCATTCCAATAAATGTTATACCTCTTGATCTTCAAGAATAGGACTTGTAAATATAGAAGTATAGATTAGACAAATTATTTTATCTGAGAATAACACCAAAACTAAGGATTTATTATACAGCTCTACTCTGTTGTTTATGATGTTGTCATGGAGGACTGATTGGGCTCATTGATTTGAGTTGAAAAATAAATGCTGCACTCATGGGGCAAATCCACAGATGAAACAATAACACCTCTGTTTTGGTAAAAAGCTGAGGGATGGGCCTGGAGAAATGTAACCACTTTCAGATTAATAGACAGAGCTATGGATGCAAGGACTGACCATCTATGATATCAAAATTATTGTTTTAACCATGTTAAACAGTGTTTGTTTACATTTACAATGTTTACAAACATTGGAGACAAACAAGCTTATATTTTGGGTTCTCATGGATTGTGACAGTTGAACTAAACTCATGAGGCATTTATAAATTATATTCTTCAAGAATCAATGGATATATACATAATTTACAAGTAGAAAAATGGATGTAGTAACTACAGATTGCCCCTTTAAGTCTATCAAAAGTGTGCAAGTTTGAGCATGTGTCCATCAGGCCTATGGATTTTTTTTTATCAGCATGAATTAGATTGAGCAAGAAAAGCCTCGGTTTTATTCCATAGTCTGGGAACAGCACTATGCAGCAGTTGCAAGAGCGCATTTTTCACTGGCTGTCCACTGGTTTCAAAAACAAAGACTGATAGGCAGTTTAAACTTCTTGAATTCAACCATTATTGGGTTCAAATACACATTTAGATTTGTGAACAGCCGTCCACAACAACCATAATCCGTAAGGCGCAAATAGTGTAATGAGAGAGCAGCAGTGTGATTCACATCAATGCACTATGTAGATATCAATAATAAGTGATATCCGTATCATCGCAGACTACACTGCTGTCATCCTTACCTCCAAGTGTTTATTCAAGTTGGATAATCTTTGGATGCTGACAGCAGTCGCACCATTGTAAGCAGTCGCACATACCTTGGACTGTAGCCTACAAAAGCCTATTCCTGCTCTTTTCCCATGATCCATCAAACACATTTGGTGTGTCATCATAGTGCTCTCTGATTTATGGTCAGACTCGCTCACGTGGAACAAACTTCAACTGGCACCTTTTTCAATGCTGATTTGAATGTCATTGAGAAAACAGAGAAGTGTCAAAGATTTATTTTCACAAACATCCTTTCTGAATTTGAAAGTAATCCTTGAAGTAGTCATCTAGTTTTTCAAAAGTATCTGTAATCTGATTACAATATTTTAGCTGGTAACGTAACAGATTACAGTTAACGTTTTTTTGCAATCCCTTACATGTAACGGCTCCTTATATGTAATCCATTACCTCCCAACCCTGTATACGGTCTGATATACCACGTCTGTCAGCCAATCAGCATTCAGGGCTCGAACCACCCAGTTTATAATCCTCTTTATAAACTGGGGGGTTCGAGCCCTGAACGCTGATTGGCTGACAGCCGAGGTATATCAGACCGTATACCACGGGTATGACAAAACATTTATTTTTACTGGTCTAATTACGTTGGTAACCAGTTTACAATAGCAATAAGGCACCTGAGGTGTTTGTGGTATTGGTCATGTACCACACCCCCTCTGGCCTTATTGCTTAAATATTATCTTCTTCAAAAGCATGTGAGCTTCTAATGGAAAACCATTAGAAGCTATACCCAGTATATCTAGGGAGGGGGAAAGCACCAGGTTCCTGAGTGTCTGTGTCTTCATGCATGTTTCTATGGGAGCATGTGTGTGTCTTTGTACACTCTTTGATGGGTCGCACTGTTCGTCTGCAGGCTTTGTCCTCTGGGATGGTCGGTTACATCATCACGGGACCAGTGGTCAACACATTAGGAATGTCACAGCTTCTTCTCTCCTCTGCTCTGGGGAGGCCTGGACTATGGACGTACTGTAGAAGGGTCCATATGGAGCCGTTTGTTATGGATCAAACCTTAGTCAGCAGGCTTACTGTTCCAATAACTCTAAAGGTCAATGGGGGGTCGAGAGGTACAGGATTTTTAGCTTTATGGACATCAGCCATGTTTTAAACTCCATCCACATCCTACTCTCTCTTTTCTCCCCTCTGCCTTCTGAGATGTACAGACTAATACAGCCCCGTGGGCAGGATCCCATATATATACGAGTGGTTTATTAGCCTGTGGCACACCATGAAGAACAACGGAAATACAGCAAAGAAGGGACTGGATCGGTGTTTAGTTGTTATCTTATTGCCAGCAAACTCTGTCTATCTTACCGTGAGGGTGTATGAGAGAATAATGGCCATTGTTATGTTAACCAGGGGATTAATGAGACGCCTGATGACGTGAAGGCTGAGGTGAAATCCATAGGTACCTTAATCCCTCCACTGGATCAGAGGGGAGGGTCCTGTGCTCCAAGCCTCCAAGCAGGGCCCTGAAACAGGGGGAGACAGGTAATGGAGGGGGTGGAGATGAATGTGTTGCCGCTGCTATACCTGACAAGTACAGTCCTCACTGCTGTGGAGCTCCGAGCACAACATGTCTATGTATCCGCCCACAGGCTCTCTCCGACCCCCACATTACTATCAACCCAACCCCAGGAAGGAAGGAAGCCTGTCAGATGAATTGATAGGTGAAAAGAAAAAAGGAAGATTAAAGTTTATGGAGCTTCATCGTCTTTATTATAATGGGATCTGCCTCCTCAGTGAAATCAGGAAAGGCTAGAGAGGATTACAAAATGCAGTATGCAATGTGTTTACATACACACAAACATGTACACTTCATAAAACGGGATTCTCTGCATATGCACTCTGACTCAGGGAATGTGGCCACCAATGTTTCTTAGAAATAATTTTTCACAACAGGGGATATTGATACCATAACCTTGAACAGTTGTCTAATTTAGTGATATCCGGACATATTTTAATCAGTGGAACCATGAAATATTCTTGATTAGTCTGCTGTCACGCATTCCTCCGCTATGGAAGACCACAGTACTTTTATGATACAGTTCAGTACGGTGACATTCTCACATTTGTTGGACAGTTAAATCCTTATGGAACCCTGTAGTGTTGGTTATATTTGTCGGATCCAGCGAGGAATGGAAACAGGTCGTGTCCATAACATGATGAAGCCACGTGCCACTGGTTATAAGGCCAGTATTTCTTCATGTTCCCCATGGCTATTTTTCTAATGTGACCGTCCCACACTGTTCATTACATGGCCATCTCAACGTGGTCACTGATCATGATGGATCTGACATGCTGCTGTCACGTATGGTATATGTGACCGACCGGCTTGATTCGGTCTTACGTAGTAAAATTTCTAAATTGTGTTTTTTACGTTGGATAAAAGTAGAGACTCAGAGCTAGAAAATTGTATATCATACACTACAGTTGAGGTACAATGGGAAAGTAATTCTGCTTTGAAAGTCGATAAACTTGTAACCTCACTTTTGAGAATGTTTAATGTTTTGGTAAACCTACTGGAGAGCTCTTCTTTGTCTAACGTTATATCCTAATTTGACTTTGGTGCAGGTCATGTTCTTCATATTATCGTCTCTAGTAAACACATACTATATCAAATAAAATCAAAGTTTATTTGTCACATGCACAGGATATAGAAGGTGTAGTGAAATGGTTACTTGCATAGTGGAGTATTTTGTTTAGACATGTAGCTAGCTATCTAAACAATGGACCATAATCCCAACTCATAATGTTACTACCTGCATGAATCTACAGGTAGCTAAAGCTAACCAACCAGGTTCAATGTTAGCTAGCTAGCTAATAGTAGGCTAAAACTAGCAATGCAAATGGCTCTGAGATACAAATAATATTGCTACACAGATCATACACGTAACATTAGCTAGCGAGCCAGTCAGCTAGCTAGCTAACAGTACACTTTAACTTGAAATGAAAATGACTTTCTGACAAAATTGGAGACGTATAATATCTAAAGATTTAGCTAGCTAGACTATCTTACCCGTATACATGAATGGACACTTCTCCCTCTCTGTCACAGATGCCATGGTTGCCCTTAGTTTGAAGATGTAATCCGAAGGCAGGTGTTTTATACAACAGCCTTCTGTGTGTTCTCTTTTCGACTCCCTCTGCATATTTGCAATTAAACTTCAGCATTTTCTCGATCTCCTTAGCTATCATACTCTAATTCCACCGGGCATTCCGCTGATTTCAAAACTAGAAAAAAGTGTAGAGCAACACTTTTGCAGTTCTACTACATGATGTCTTTCAAAATATGCTGCGTTAGAAAGGATTACCTACACATAATGACCAGCTCATATTATAGATGCTACATGGCAGACCGAACAGAATTCATCTCTCGGCATGTCCAGCCCATCTATTATCTCAGCCAATCATGGCTAGAGGGAAGGTTCCTGTATTTTTCCATGTCTAAACCAACTAGGCACATATTTTAACAATTGTATACGTATTTACAGGCGGCATACACATTTTTTATTAAGGCACATGAAACTTCACATGTTCCAGAAGGCATTTTTACCAAAAAATGCATTTCATTTTTTTTTTTTAGTTTACATTCTCTCCTTTGAGATAGTGACGCACATCACCCTCCTTTTTTCTGGCATCACACCCCACTCCAGCTCTGTTACACTGTAAGGACAAGAGAGGTTCAGAATCTAATTACAGCAGGCCTGGTTGCCATAAGGACGTAAGGCAGGAGAGATGCAGAGAGCTCCTATGTGTACTCTGGTACCCAGTGCAGAGAGAGAGGTGGCATGGGTAATTTTGGGTCCATCCTCCCATTTGACATTCCACCCAGTGCCCCAGAGAGTGACAGGGCCAGTTGAGCAGCTGCCAGTCTATGTGCAACTTTGCCAGCCAGCCGTGGTCACCTGGGTGTGACCTCCAAGGAGCACTCTTCCCAGTCAGAACAAAAAATACATTGGGTCGAGCTGAATCAATCAATCAATCAATTTTATTTTATATAGCCCTTCGTACATCAGCTAATATCTCGAAGTGCTGTACAGACACCCAGCCTAAAACCCCAAACAGCTAGTAATGCAGGTGTAGAAGCACGGTGGCTAGGAAAAACTCCCTAGAAAGGCCAAAACCTAGGAAGAAACCTAGAGAGGAACCAGGCTATGAGGGGTGGCCAGTCCTCTTCTGGCTGTGCCGGGTGGAGATTATAACAGAACTATGCCAAGATGTTCAAAAATGTTCATAAGTGACAAGCATGGTCAAATAATAATCATGAATAATTTTCAGTTGGCTTTTCATAGCCGATCATCAAGAGTTGAAAAACAACAGGTCTGGGACAGGTGGCGGTTCCATAACCGCAGGCAGAACAGCTGAAACTGGAATAGCAGCAAGGCCAGGCGGACTGGGGACAGCAAGGAGTCACCACGGGCGGCAGTCCCGACGCATGGTCCTAGGGCCCAGGTCCTCCGAGAGAAAGAAAGAGAGAAGGAGAAAATTAGAGAGAGCCAAGATTTTCAAAATTTCCATAAATGACAAGCATGGTCAAATAATAATCAGGAATAAATCTCAGTTGGCTTTTCATAGCCGATCATTAAGAGTTGAAAACAGCAGGTCTGGGACAGGTAGGGGTTCCATAACCGCAGGCAGAACAGTTGAAACTGGAATAGCAGCAAGGCCAGGCGGACTGGGGACAGCAAGGAGTCACCACGGCCGGTAGTCCCGACGTATGGTCCTAGGGCTCAGGTCCTCCGAGAGAAAGAAAGAGAGAAGGAGAAAATTAGAGAGAGCCAAGATTTTCAAAATGTTCATAAATGACAAGCATGGTCAAATAATAATCAGGAATAAATCTCAGTTGGCTTTTCATAGCCGATCATTAAGAGTTGAAAACAGCAGGTCTGGGACAGGTAGGGGTTCCGTAACCGCAGGCAGAACAGTTGAAACTGGAATAGCAGCAAGGCCAGGCGGACTGGGGACAGCAATGTGTCATCATGCCCGGTAGTCCTGACGTATGGTCCTAGGGCTCAGGTTCTCAGAGAGAAAGAGAGAACGAGAGAATTAGAGAGAGCATACTTAAATTCACACAGGACACTGGATAAGACAGGAGAAGTACTCCAGGTAACCAACTGACCCTAGCCCCCCGACACAAACTACTGCAGCATAAATACTGGAGGCTGAGACAGGAGCGGTCAGGAGACACTGTGGCCCCATCCGAAGAAACCCCCGGACAGGGCCAAATAGGAAGGATATAACCCCACCCACTTTGCCAAAGCACAGCCCCCGCACCACTAGAGGGAAATCCTCAACCACCAACTTACAATCCTGAGACAAGGCCGAGTATAGCCCACAAAGGTCTCCACCACAGCACAAACCAAGGGGGGGCGCCAACCCAGACAGGAAGATCACGTCAGTAACTCAACCCACTCAAGTGACGCACCCCTCCTAGGGACGGCATGAAAGAGCACCAGCAAGCCAGTGACTCAGCCCCTGTAACAGGGTTAGAGGCAGAGAATCCCAGTGGAGAGAGGGGAACCGGCCTGGCAGAGACAGCAAGGGCGGTTCGTTGCTCCAGAGCCTTTCCGTTCACCTTCACACTCCTGGGCCAGACTACACTCAATCATATGACCTACTGAAGAGATAAGTCTTCAGTAAAGACTTAAAGGTTGAGACCGAGTCTGCGTCTCTCACATGGGTAGGCAGACTGTTCCATAAAAATGGAGATCTATAGGAGAAAGCCCTGCCTCCCGCTGTTTGCTTAGAAATTCTAGGGACAATTAGGAGGCCTGCGTCTTGTGACCGTAGCGTACGTATTGGTATGTACGGCAGGACCAACTCGGAAAGATAGGTAGGAGCAAGCCCATGTAACGCTTTATAGGTTAACAGTAAAACCTTGAAATCAGCCCTTGCCTTAACAGGAAGCCAGTGTAGGGAAGCTAGCACTGGTGTTATGCTGGTGAATGAGGACCCAAAAGCGACTTAAGAGAAACAGAGTCTTTATTCCAGTCTTAAACAAACAATGATACTCCTGGATATTATCATAGGTAAATCCAAAACAGGAAACTGAAATCCTCTCGTCAGTAGAGAGGAACGACTGGAGACGCGACCACAGACTGCAGGTCGCTTCGGGAAGGCACAGGCCGTAGCTGACATAGACACCTGCTCACACGCAGCATCTGAAGAAGGCAAAAACACGACAGGGCGGAACAAGGACACAGAACAGCAAACATCAAACAAGAATCCGACAAGGACAGAAGCGGAAAACAGAGGGAGAAATAGGGGCTCTAATCAGAGGGCAAAATAGGGGACAGGTGTGAAAGAGTAAATGAGGTAGTTAGGAGAATGAGAAACAGCTGGGAGCAGGAACGGAACGATAGAGAGAGAGAGCGAGAGAGGGAGAGAGGGAGGGGGAGAGAGAGGGATAGAAAGAGGGAAAGAACCTAATAAGACCAGCAGAGGGAAGCACAGGGACAAGACATGATGATCAAAGACAAAACATGACAGTACCACCCCACTCACCGAGCGCCTCCTGGCGCACTCGAGGAGGAACCCTGGCGGCAACGAAGGAAATCATCAATCAACGAACGGTCCAGCACGTCCCGAGATGGAACCCAACTCCTCTCCTCAGGACCGTAACCCTCCCAATCCACTAAGTACTGGTGACCACGTCCCCGAGAACGCATGTCCATGATCTTCCGTACCTTGTAAATAGGTGCGCCCTCGACAAGGACGGGGGGGGGGGAGGGAAGACGAACGGGAGCGCGAAGAAAAGGCTTGACACAGGAGACATGGAAGACAGGGTGGACGCGACGAAGATGTCGCGGAAGAAGCAGTCGCACAGCGACAGGATTGACGACCTGAGAGACACGGAACGGACCAATGAACCGCGGAGTCAACTTGCGAGAAGCTGTCGTAAGGGGAAGGTTACGAGTGGAAAGCCACACTCTCTGACCGCGACAATACCTAGGACTCTTAATCCTACGTTTATTGGCGGCTCTCACAGTCTGCGCCCTGTAACGGCAAAGTGCAGACCTGACCCTCCTCCAGGTGCGCTCACAACGTTGGACAAAAGCCTGAGCGGAGGGAACGCTGGACTCGGCGAGCTGGGACGAGAACAGAGGAGGCTGGTACCCAAGACTACTCTGAAACGGAGATAGCCCGGTAGCAGACGAAGGAAGCGAGTTGTGAGCGTATTCTGCCCAGGGGAGCTGTTCTGCCCAAGACGCAGGGTTTCGAAAAGAAAGGCTGCGTAATATGCGACCAATCGACTGATTGGCCCTTTCTGCTTGACCGTTAGACTGGGGATGAAACCCGGAAGAGAGACTGACGGAAGCACCAATCAAACGACAGAACTCCCTCCAAAACTGTGACGTGAATTGCGGGCCTCTGTCTGAAACGGCGTCTAACGGGAGACCATGAATTCTGAACACATTCTCAATGATGATTTGTGCCGTCTCCTTAGCGGAAGGAAGCTTAGCGAGGGGAATGAAATGTGCCGCCTTAGAGAACCTATCGATAACCGTAAGAATCACAGTCTTCCCCGCAGACGAAGGCAGACCGGTAATAAAGTCTAAGGCGATGTGAGACCATGGTCGAGAAGGAATGGGAAGTGGTCTGAGACGACCGGCAGGAGGAGAGTTACCTGACTTAGTCTGCGCGCAGTCCGAACAAGCAGCCACGAAACGGCGCGTGTCACGCTCCTGAGTAGGCCACCAAAACCGCTGGCGAATAGAAGCAAGCGTACCCCGAACGCCGGGGTGGCCAGCTAACTTGGCAGAGTGAGCCCACTGAAGAACAGCCAGACGAGTAGAGACAGGAACGAACAGAAGGTTACTAGGACAAGCGCGCGGCGACGCAGTGTGAGTGAGTGCTTGCTTTACCTGTCTCTCAATTCCCCAGACAGTCAACCCGACAACACGCCCTTCAGGGAGAATCCCCTCGGGGTCGGTAGAAGCCACAGAAGAACTAAAGAGACGGGATAAGGCATCAGGCTTGGTGTTCTTATTTCCCGGGCGATAGGAAATCACGAACTCGAAACGAGCGAAAAACAACGCCCAACGAGCTTGACGTGCATTAAGTCGTTTGGCAGAACGGATGTACTCAAGGTTCTTATGGTCAGTCCAAACGACAAAAGGGACGGTCGCCCCCTCCAACCACTGTCGCCATTCGCCTATGGCTAAGCGGATGGCGAGCAGTTCGCGGTTACCCACATCATAGTTGCGTTCCGATGGCGACAGGCGATGAGAAAAGTAAGCGCAAGGATGGACCTTATCGTCAGAATGGAAGCGCTGGGACAGAATGGCTCCCACGCCCACCTCTGAAGCGTCAACCTCGACAATGAATTGTTTAGTGACGTCAGGAGTAACAAGGATAGGAGCGGATGTAAAACGCTTCTTGAGGAGATCAAAAGCTCCCTGGGCGGAACCGGACCACTTAAAGCAAGTCTTGACAGAAGTCAGAGCTGTGAGAGGGGCAGCCACTTGACCGAAATTACGAATGAAACGCCGATAGAAATTAGCGAAACCGAGAAAGCGCTGCAACTCGACACGTGACTTAGGAACGGGCCAATCGCTGACAGCCTGGACCTTAGCGGGATCCATCTGAATGCCTTCAGCGGAAATAACAGAACCGAGAAATGTGACAGAGGAGACATGAAAGGCGCACTTCTCAGCCTTCACGTAGAGACAATTCTCTAAAAGGCGCTGGAGTACACGTCGAACGTGCTGAACATGAATCTCGAGTGACGGTGAAAAAATCAGGATATCGTCAAGGTAAACGAAAACAAAGATGTTCAGCATGTCTCTCAGTACATCATTAACTAATGCCTGAAAGACAGCTGGAGCATTAGCGAGACCGAACGGCAGAACCCGGTATTCAAAATGCCCTAACGGAGTGTTAAACGCCGTTTTCCACTCGTCCCCCTCTCTGATGCGCACGAGATGGTAAGCGTTACGAAGGTCCAACTTAGTAAAGAACCTGGCTCCCTGCAGAATCTCGAAGGCTGACGACATAAGGGGAAGCGGATAACGATTCTTAACCGTTATGTCATTCAGCCCTCGATAATCCACGCAGGGGCGCAGAGTACCGTCCTTCTTCTTAACAAAAAAAACCCCCGCTCCGGCGGGAGAGGAAGAAGGCACCACGGTACCGGCGTCGAGAGAAACAGACAGATAATCCTCGAAAGCCTTACGTTCGGGAGCCGACAGAGAGTATAGTCTACCCCGAGGGGGAGTGGTCCCCGGAAGGAGATCAATACAACAATCATACGACCGGTGAGGAGGAAGAGAGTTGGCTCTGGACCGACTGAAGACCGTGCGCAGATCATGATATTCCTCCGGCACTCCTGTCAAATCACCAGGTTCCTCCTGAGTAGAGGGGACAGAAGAAACAGGAGGGATAGCAGACATTAAACACTTCACATGACAAGAAACGTTCCAGGATAGGATAGAATTACTAGACCAATTAATAGAAGGATTATGACATACTAGCCAGGGATGACCCAAAACAACAGGTGTAAAAGGTGAACGAAAAATCAAAAAGGAAATGGTCTCACTGTGGTTACCAGATACTGTGAGGGTTAAAGGTAGTGTCTCACATCTGATACTGGGGAGAAGACTACCATCTAAGGCGAACATGGGCGTGGGCTTCCCTAACTGTCTGAGAGGAATGTCATGTTTCCGAGCCCATGCTTCGTCCATAAAACAACCCTCAGCCCCAGAGTCTATCAAGGCACTGCAGGAAGCAGCCGAACCGGTCCAGCGTAGATGGACCGACAAGGTAGTACAGGATCCTGATGGAGAGACCTGAGTAGTAGCGCTCACCAGTAGCCCTCCGCTTACTGATGAGCTCTGGCTTTTACTGGACAAGACATGACAAAATGTCCAGCAGAACCGCAATAGAGGCAAAGGCGGTTGGTGATTCTCCGTTCCCTCTCCTTAGTCGAGATGCGAATACCTCCCAACTGCATGGGCTCAGTCTCTGAGCCGGTGGGAGGAGATGGTTGAGAAGCGGAGAGGGGAAACACCGTTAACGCGAGCTCTCTTCCACGAGCTCGGTGACGAAGATCTACCCGTCGTTCTATGCGGATAGCGAGTGCAATCAAAGAGTCCACGCTGGAAGGAACCTCCCGGGAGAGAATCTCATCCTTAACCTCAGCGTGGAGTCCCTCCAGAAAACGAGCGAGCAACGCCGGCTCGTTCCAGTCACTGGATGCAGCAAGAGTGCGAAACTCTATAGAGTAATCCGTTATGGATCGATCACCTTGACATAGGGAAGCCAGGGCCCTGGAAGCCTCCTTCCCAAAAACTGAACGATCAAAAACCCGTATCATCTCCTCTTTAAAGTTCTGATAAACGTTAGAACACTCAGCCCTTGCCTCCCAGATAGCTGTGCCCCACTCCCGAGCCCGACCAGTAAGGAGTGATATGACGTAAGCGATCCGAGCTCTCTCTCTTGAGTATGTGTTGGGCTGGAGAGAGAACACAATATCACACTGGGTGAGAAAGGAGCGACACTCAGTGGGCTGCCCAGAGTAACATGGTGGGTTATTAACCCTAGGTTCCGGAGACTCGGAAGACCAGGAAGTAGCTGGAGGCACGAGACGAAGACTCTGAAACTGTCCTGAGAGATCGGAGACCTGAGCGGCCAGGGTCTCAACGGCATGACGAGCAGCAGACAATTCCTGCTCGTGTCTGCCGAGCATTGCTCCCTGGATCTCGACGGCAGTGTTGCGAGAATCCGTAGTCGCTGGGTCCATTCTTGGTCGGATTCTTCTGTTATGCTGGTGAATGAGGACCCAAAAGCGACTTAAGAGAAACAGAGTCTTTATTCCAGTCTTAAACAAACAATGATACTCCTGGATATTATCATAGGTAAATCCAAAACAGGAAACTGAAATCCTCTCGTCAGTAGAGAGGAACGACTGGAGACGCGACCACAGACTGCAGGTCGCTTCGGGAAGGCACAGGCCGTAGCTGACATAGACACCTGCTCACACGCAGCATCTGAAGAAGGCAAAAACACGACAGGGCGGAACAAGGACACAGAACAGCAAACATCAAACAAGAATCCGACAAGGACAGAAGCGGAAAACAGAGGGAGAAATAGGGGCTCTAATCAGAGGGCAAAATAGGGGACAGGTGTGAAAGAGTAAATGAGGTAGTTAGGAGAATGAGAAACAGCTGGGAGCAGGAACGGAACGATAGAGAGAGAGAGCGAGAGAGGGAGAGAGGGAGGGGGAGAGAGAGGGATAGAAAGAGGGAAAGAACCTAATAAGACCAGCAGAGGGAAGCACAGGGACAAGACATGATGATCAAAGACAAAACATGACAACTGGAGTAATATGATCAAATCTCTTGGTTCTAGTCAGGATTCTAGCAGCCGTATTTAGCACTAACTGAAGTTTATTTAGTGCTTTATCCGGGTAGCCGGAAAGTAGAGCATTGCAGTAGTCTAACCTAGAAGTAACAAATGCATGGATTAATTTTTCTGCATCTTTTTTGGACAGAAAATTTCTGATTTTTGCAATGTTACGTAGATGGAAAAAAGCTGTCCTTGAAACAGTCTTGATATGTTCGTCAAAAGAGAGATCAGGGTCAAGAGTAACGCCGAGGTCCTTCACAGTTTTATTTGAGACGACTTTACAACCATCAAGATGAATTGTCAGATTTAACAGAAGATCTCTTTGTTTCTTGGGACCTAGAACAAGCATCTCTGTTTTGTCCGAGTTTAAAAGTAGAAAGTTTTCAGCCATCCACTTCCTTATGTCTGAAACACAGGCTTCTAGCGAGGGCAATTTTGGGGCTTCACCATGTTTCATTGAAATGTACAGCTGTGTGTCATCCGCATAGCAGTGAAAGTTAACATTATGTTTTCGAATAACATCCCCAAGAGGTAAAATATATAGTGAAAACAATAGTGGTCCTAAAACTGAATGATTCATACTTAACGTGAACATCCCTGCCACGGCCTGGAGAAGTACTTGTTTAGTAATATAACATTTTTTTCGTCTCTTCTTGGACAACTCTCAATCCCTCAGGGACTATGCAGAAGGTCAACAAATCACTGCTGCCAAATGTTCCACATCTCCCCAGTGCCCTGCCATGGTGTCAAACTTCAAACTGCTGTTCATCTATCCCCGCACGGGGAGAGGATGTAACCCAATTAAGACTTGACCCTTGCCAGGATGTCTAATCAAGACTCTTTGTCAGAGCAGAGAGACATTCCTTGATTAACATTCTGTCCCCTGTTCCGCCCTCTGAAAACACTCCTCCCACTATGATGCGGAGGAGATGCTTCCGCTTGTCATCAGCTTTCCGTTTGACTGCATGTGCTGTCACCTCGCCAGCTCCAATTTTAAAGTGACAGGGACCAAAACCTTGCTGAATGCCGGCAGTACACAGCCTCCTGCCCTCTGCAGTGGGCACCTGAGTTAACACCTGAGTACAGTGCTGCACACTGCCCAAGCATAGGCTGCCATTAGACTACATACATTCACTTAGAATGAAAATCTCAATGTCTCCTGACACTGTAACCTCCACAGAGAAACAAAGTCATAATAATGTAGGCTGGCCGATCCAGGTTCCTAGTAGGTTCAGTACTTCTCTGCCCCCCGGGGCAAACCTCTATACTGTTTATAGGCAGAGATGGCCCAATTACCCTGTCAGTTCATGACAGTGCAGACTCCTGCCGACCTCTTTAAAGCAGAGAAGACGCATGAGACAGAGAGAACCTGACACCCCCAGGGTTCGCCTCAGGTGCTGGAGATGAGCAAAGAGGCCGCCAATATGCAGTGAGCAATGCTCGACTACTCTACTCTGGTAAAGTAATGTGTCTACTACGTCATGAGAACATGACCTGGAACACAAAATAGAATACTTTTTTCACTTCCATGTGTTCCATGTTTTTCCAGCATCATCAGGTTAGATGTCCTTAGTTCTAAATGAGAGATACAATGCAATAATAATAATTTTGTTGGTGACATCGGTCGAGAAGATGGATGCCCACAAACGCTTAACAGAGGGCATTGGAGACAGCATTCAATATAGGTCGATACGACAGAGGTAAGGAAAAATACCAAACTGGCATAACCTTACACATTACACCCGCCCATTCTTCTCCATCAAGCAGGTTCCTGTATCCCTCAAGGCTCCGTTTCCACATGGTTTAGTTTAATCGTGCCATTTCTAATGATAAGAACATCGCTCACTCACCTCTCTTGGCAAGGCTATATTACGCTGGGAAGGTAAAAGTGATTCTGCCCAAATTAGTTCCGGCCGGCTGGGTAGCCTCCTGGATTTAAGGTACAAATTACTTGAAGTGATGTCTCGACTCCGGTAAAAGATGATGGCCCAGAAACATCAAGTCAGGGGAGGATTGTATTGGCTTCAACTTAATGTGAGACGAGTGTTAAAGTTCAGTGTCTGTTAACGTCAGATGTTTGTCAGAATGAGAAACTCAAAAAGTCCTTAATCTAAAGTGTGAGTCATTACACCTATAGAAATATAACACATAGAAGTGACAACTGTTGTTTTAAATTATTAGTTAAATGTGACCGTAGACAATATAACAAAAATGGCAACCCAAATGATTTTGTAAGCTTGATACTGGTTGGGCTTACCTAACACTTACTAGCTCAACAGTATGCCCAGAACCATCTATTTGTGTGGACTTGTAGACTATCACTATTCACTAACCATTCATCATGCCACATTAGAGAAGCCCGTCGCTGTCTGTATTTCAGTGGATCTGTTCACTTTGTCTGGCTCATCTGACAGAGTGCGTGTGGCAGAGACGTATAACGCCAAGTGGCCTTGCGCATCAAATTTACCCCTTGGGTAGACAAATAAACATTGTTTTTACACAGATGTCAGGAGTCAGGCGAGTGTGGAGAAGAACTGTTCTAGTCACAACAAATAAATAGATTTCGAGTCATGCAGAAAATTAAACATGGGTTTTTTCATTTGCAAAAACATGAATATGGGCTACTGAGAAAATACAAAAGCTGTTGTGTTGTGCATGTGCTGTATAATTGTATGTGATTCACACACCATGTACCCAGCAATCCAAAGTGTCATGACAAGAGGAACTCGAACAGACACACATTGTTTGGTTTGGGGATTGAGAAATAGACAGGAGCATGGGGGTTGGGGGGTTA
Source organism: Salvelinus alpinus (assembly GCF_045679555.1). Taxonomy (NCBI): domain Eukaryota; kingdom Metazoa; phylum Chordata; class Actinopteri; order Salmoniformes; family Salmonidae; genus Salvelinus; species Salvelinus alpinus. Next base: position 12,968,792 of record NC_092098.1, on the reverse strand, counting down.
CTTGCGTTGTGGGCGACGAGCAGCAGAGGGACATAAAACAGTGAGGAGGCCACTGTCTCCATGCAGTATCTTAGCAACAACAGCATTACACCTTAACACTGCACACGAGCCAGTAGGCTGCTGGATAGCTACATGTATGAGAGCTCCTCGAGGGGAAGCTCAGGCATATGTTAAGATCCACATCATTGCCAGAGATTGGTGCATATTTATGTCTGTTCTCTCACTCTCCCTCCTTTCCTCTCTCCATTCTAACTATGCATTCTAGGGAGTTTTTCCTAGCCACCGTGCTTCTACATCTGCATTGCTTGCTGTTTGGGGTTTTAGGCTGGGTTTCTGTACAGCACTTTGTGACATCAGCTGATGTAAGAAGGGCTTTATAAATACATTTGATTGATTGATATCCGCAATTTGTCTGTGCATGGATCTGCATCATCTGTCTGTGCATGGATTTATCAGTTGAATTGTGATACTGCATCATAGTAGAGGTATTTACATTTGAGTCATTTAGCACAGTTTCCCAAAAAGGGGTGCACATTTTGGTTGTTGCCCTAGTACTACACAGCTGATTCAAATAACCAACTCATCATCGAGTTTTGATTATTTGAATCAGCTGTGTAGCCATAGGGGGAAAAAACTGAACGTGCACCCCTTGGAGTACCCAGGACAGAGTTTGGGAAACCCTGATTTAGCAGATGCTCTTATCCAGAGCAACTTACAGTTAGTGCATTGATCTTAAGATAGCTAGGTGAGACAACCACATATCTCAATCATAGTAAGAACATTTTCCTCAATAAAGTAGCTATCAGCAAAGTGTGAGTGTTAGTTCACGAAAGGCAAGGTTGTTGTTGTATTTTTGGTGGAGGGTGAGGGGTAGGGGGGAGCTGTGGGATTACTTAATATACTCTTTGAATAGGTAGGGTTTCAGATATATTAGGAAGATGGCCAGGGACTGCTGTCCTAGCTTCAGGGGGACTTCTCTCATATCTGTAAAACACTGTTCCATCTCTCTTCTTTGCCTCTCTGGGAGAAATCTATACAGGGAGGTTCAAATTGCATTTCAACATACCACTATAGCCAGAAGTCCGCTTGTGTCTGTAATGGAATCACCGCAAACTGATTCCCCCTCAGTGACACACAAACCTCTGCTAAAATGGAGTTACAAACGACTGCCAGCTGCTCGTATTGCCAGTAAAGATTATAGCATCCTGTTGCTGGTGGCTGAGACTAGTGCTCAGAGAGGAGTTTCTCTCTCTGTACTGGGAGCCCTGTGGGAAGGAGAGTCTCCCCGTGTTAGTGTAAATGGTTCAGTCACTATTTGGCCATTGGGCCATTTTTCATAACATACCTCCATGCTCTCATCTAAGGGTGATAGGTAGCCTAGTGGTTCGAGCATTGTGCCAGTAACCGAAAGGTTGATGGATCAAATCCCCAAGCTGGTAAAAATCTGTCGTTCTGCCCCTGAGCAAGGCAATTAAACCACTGTTCCCGGGTGCTGTGGATGTTGATTGAGGCAGCCCCCTGCACCTCTCTGATTCAGAGGGGTTGGGATGAATGCAGGAGATGCATTTTTGGTCGCCGCATATGTGGGAACTCCTTCAAGACTGTTGGAAAAGCATTCCAGGTGAAGCTGGTTGAGAGAATGCCAAGCAGTGTACAAAGCTGTTATCAAGGCAAAGGGTGGCTACTTTGAATAATATTTTTTGGGTTACTACATGATTCCATATGTGTTATTTCATAGTTTTGATGTCTTCACTATTATTCTACAGTGTAGAAAATATATTTTTTTTAACTGGAATGAGTAGGTGTGTCCAAACTTTTGACTGGTACTGTATACATATATGTGGGTTTTGGAAATGATACAGACAATTACATTGATAGAAGCCACAATCTATCTGCAATATTAAAGCTGATCTACCCCCCCATATTAAAGTAAATACAAAGTGTGGTAAATAGAGGTTGTTTCATGCCAAGGCTCTAGGAATCTTGCTGGTTTGCATGTTGTTGGTGTTCCCCTGAGACATAGTCAATGACTTCCTAAATAGGTAAAAGGATTATAAAGTAGGAAAACATAGATGTCTGTATTTTCATCAATACTGTAGCATGGACACACACTTATCCAACGTGACGTTTGAGGTTACAGAGTTCACCTGTAACTGTATATTTGCCATAGCTGTATCAGTATGAGATCTGTATGGTCAGAGTGTGACTAATACTCTCACCGGAGTCCATTTCACCACCCTCTTGTGCATACTTCTTCCAACCAGCTGCAACTCCTTCCTCATTTTACTGCAGGATGGTCCCCTCCCACACGCTCACCTTCTACTTCCTGTTCATTAGTTCCAGTGGGCGAAGAGGGAGGAGTCTGAATGCTGGAGGTGAAATGGTACACTCACCTTCCCAGGAAGCTAACGTCATGTTGTGTTGCCAGCTGCCAGCTAATAGTCCCTGTCACCAGTGATTGATTCTACCGCACTGGAAAAGATGGCAGTCTCATTTCTATTGAAGTGAGTGTCAAAGACGATTCTAGGAAATTGGTAAGAGAAGGTCAAGATTTAACACCCCAACCCAAAGTCACAAATCTCCACCCCTGAACCCCCACCCCCCTCCAATTTCCCTTAGAAGAAAATGATTGAGACGCTATCCCCCAATCTGATTCTTATTCACTTAACATGTTGTATTCTTCATGGCAGATACAGGAGCTGTGCGAGTGACAGATGTCTCTGTCCAGACTGGCTGGATTGATGTTGACAAGTGAAAAGCAGCTCAGCAGTCAATCTGCTCCTCAGCACCCCAGCATGAGCTGCTCGGCAATGAGGCAGCTAGATATGCAGCGAGAATACAGGATACGGCCTTTGATAAGGTTGCGTAAAGGAAAATAATTTGTTGTTGTTCTGTCTTGCCAGCCTCCAAGACAACGTAGGAGCAGACACAGTAACGAGCCCCAGAACCACAGGGGTGGTTGGCAATATTAGGTCATTTGTATAGTTATGTTAATTACCACATGAATAGTCTGATACAGATATACACTTAATTATAAAGCATAGCAGCATAAAAAAAGTTCATGAAATGAATTTGTGTTTTAGAGTTCCAGAAGGACTTGCATTAAATTTGCTCTCCCTCTTAAATAAGACTAGTGCATTCTGTGAGAGGGTTCATGACTAGTAGGCAGGACATGCCAGATACAGACTCCTTTCATGAATAATATCAGAAATATCAATAACTGCAATAACTGCAGTATATTGCTACATATACCTCATATGCACACTGATTGTATTATAGATAAAGAAGTGTACAAGGAGGATCAATTCTAGTTCCCATGAGAGTGTTCAGTCTTTCACACAAATGAATGAATGTATATCTCTATGTGTGATGTATGAGGCCCGGTGGTATCAAAGGTGAAGTGCCATTGTATTCCTCTCCTTTCTCTCTCTGTGATCTCTCTGCTGAGTCAGCTGCTTCTCTCTCTGTGTGTCAGAGGAAATCAGAAGACGCCGCAGATATCTCTAAAGTCTGTTTGGAACAGATAAGACATGACTACTACTCATTGGTTGACTTGCCATTTCATGTACCAAAACTAGGAGTGTTTCAGCCTCTGTCATTGCAATAGGACAAATGCATTTATACTCCCACTTTCAATCTTCATAAATAAAACAATACATTTTCCATTTTCTACTTTTCATCACTTTATTGTGCAATGCTCATTGCTGACTTGACAGGTTTATGGGACAAAAGTCCCTGTCTTTCATCAACAAAGACCTGCATCAACAGGGGGCTCATTTATAAAGTGTGCATACTTACAAAATACTGTATACCCCAAAATGTGTGTGTGACAGTTTTCACGCAAAAGTTGGCCAAATTTAACTTGACGTGAGAATGTGCTCACCTCCCCGCAAACTATAGACCATGCAAATGCACATCTGCTAGTGGTTGGAATATTGTATTGCAAGCTGGCAAGGAGGTGTTTTGTGGAAATGGGGGCTATGATGAAAAGTTTCATCATCAAAGACAAAAAAACAAGAAAACATATTAAAGGAAAACAGCCAAAAAACAATCTTTTGATATTTGTATAATTAGTCCATTGTTGATATACTGTAGCCCCAAAATGTTTTTCATGTCAGCAATCAAGTTTTTTAATATATCTAACTTTCAAAATACATTCTGCATCATATGATCATACCGGCTGTATTTCTGTATTTTGAACAAGAATGTAGCCATTTTCCGTTAGTGAGAAGAGCGAAAAGGTATGTTTATATTTTTGGAATGTTAAATCATTAGACATAGGAATCTTTTCCCATTTATATTATTTTCATAACCATTGGAGAATAAATTACTCTCCTTTTCTGGCCATGATGGGTTCATATACCTGAAGTAGCCATACAAAAATGTACCATGCACATTTCTCATTTAATTGTACTTAGTAGTCTAGTAAATAGGTAAGCTAAATGTTTCAAGTTTTCCTATACCATACACATATAATTTACAGTTGAATTTAACAGGTGAACTGTTGATATTTTACATTGAAGTAGTTCTATGTTTGCTACTGTAAGTACTGTAATTGCCTTTTTTTATTGCCTGCCCTAGACATTGTTTCATAATTCAGAGGCAGCCCATCTTTATTTAGGTTGAGGGGAAAGTCGATGCAAAATATTGTTGAATTCAAATGTTCTGCTGACAGGTCCACAACAATTTGTCATTGCCTTTTCTTTCAGAAGCTGACACAGTCCTTTGCCAGATACAGTATAAGTTACTGCAAAAACATTTGATAAAATTTGACATTGCTCTTTCTTTTATAAACCGGTGTAACGAAAGTCGTCGGGAGAAGGAGAGGAGGACCAAAGTGCAGCGTGGTACGTATCCTTAATACTTTTAATCAAGATGAATACACCAACAAAACGACCAACGACCAGTTCTGACAGGTGCAACAAACAATAACCAGAAAATAACCACCCACAAACACAAGTGGGAAAACAGGATACCTAAGTATGGCTCTCAATCAGAGACAACGATAGACAGCTGCCTCTGATTGAGAACCATACCAGGCCAAACACATAGAAATAGAAAACCTAGACCTACAACATAGAATACCCACCCACATCACACCCTGACCAAACTAAAAATAGAAACATACAAAGCAATCTATGGTCAGGGCGTGACAACCGGCTTGGCCTTATTCCAAAAATTCCAAATTATACAGCAAATAAAGGGCATTATTGTCACGGTAAAAGGATAATGGAGGGCATCATAATGCTTGTTATAATGTTTGTTCATGCAAGCACCGTTTACGATGCGTCTGGGAAACATGCGTATGTATGTGTCACGTTCCTGACCTGTTTTCCTTGTTTTTGTATGTGTTTAGTTGGTCAGGGCGTGAGTTGGGGTGGGCATTCTATGTTATGTGTTTCTATGTTGGGTTAAATGTGTTGCCTGATATGGTTCTCAATTAGGGGCAGGTGTTTGACGTTTCCTCTGATTGAGAACCATATTAAGGTAGGCTGTTCTCACTGTTTGTTTGTGGGTGATTGTTCCTGTGTCTGTGTCTGTCGCACCACACGGGACTGTTTCGTTTTCGTTCGTTTGGTTAGTCTGTTCCTGTTCGTGCGTTCTTCGTGTTATATTGTAAGTTCACATGTTCAGGTCTGTCTACGTCGTTTTGTTGTTTTGTAGTTATTCAAGTGTATTTCGTGTCAGTGTTCGTCTTGTTTAATAAATTCATTATGTCTTCATACAACGCTGCGTTTTGGTCCGATCCATACTCCTTCTCCTCGACCGAGGAGGAGGAAGATTATGACACCCGTTACAGTATGACGCATGTCAAGTTTAGAAATCTCAATATTTTTATACGTACATATTCTTTTCAGAAATTATGCACGCAAATATTTTGTGTGAAATCTCCGCAACGGTTATAAATGAGGCCCCTGAGGCACATACCATACCTGTTCACAGGACTCACTGGTGTCTTTTTAAATTCCTCTCTCAGGGTGAACATTGCTGATAGTAGACAGAGCTGTACATAAAAACAGACAGAGCTCTACATAAAAACAGACAAAGCTGTACATAAAAACAGACAAAGCTGTACATAAAAACAGACAAAGCTGTACATAAAAACAGACAGAGCTGTACATAAAAACAGACAGAGCCGTACATAAAAACACACAGAGCTGTACATAAAAACAGACAGAGCTGTACATAAAAACAGATAGAGCTGTACATAAAAACAGACAGAGCTGTACATAAAAACAAACAGAGCTGTACATAAAAACAAACAGAGCTGTACATAAAAACAAACAGAGCTCTACATAAAAACAGACAAAGCTGTACATAAAACAGACAGAGCTGTACATAAAAACAGACAAAGCTGTACATAAAAACAGACAAAGCTGTACATAAAAACAGACAGAGCTGTACATAAAAACAGACAGAGCTGTACATAAAAACAGATAGAGCTGTACATAAAAACAAACAGAGCTCTACATAAAAACAGACAGAGCTGTACATAAAAACAGATAGAGCTGTACATAAAAACAGACAGAGCTGTACATAAAAACAAACAGAGCTGTACATAAAAACAAACAGAGCTGTACATAAAAACAAACAGAGCTCTACATAAAAACAGACAAAGCTGTACATAAAACAGACAGAGCTGTACATAAAAACAGACAAAGCTGTACATAAAAACAGACAAAGCTGTACATAAAAACAGACAAAGCTGTACATAAAAACAGACAGAGCTGTACATAAAAACAGACAGAGCTGTACATAAAAACAGATAGAGCTGTACATAAAAACAAACAGAGCTCTACATAAAAACAGACAAAGCTGTACATAAAACAGATAGAGCTGTACATAAAACAGACAGAGCTGTACATAAAAACAAACAGAGCTGTACATAAAAACAAACAGAGCTGTATATAAAAACAGATAGAGCTGTACATAAAAACAGATAGAGCTGTACATAAAAACAGACAGAGCTGTACATAAAAACAGATAGAGCTGTATATAAAAACAGACAGAGCTGTACATAAAAACAGACAAAGCTGTACATAGAAACAGATAGCGCTGTACATAAAAACAGATAGAGCTGTACATAAAAACAGACAGAGCTGTACATAAAAACAGACAGAGCTGTACATAAAAAGAGACAGAGCTGTACATAAAAACAGACAGAGGTGGCGAAAATCAATGCGGTTCTCTCTTGCGCTCCATTTATGTACAGATTCCTTCTTTCCAAGATATGACTGGGCTATTTCTGTATTGTACTTCTGTAGCTTTTGCAGCGCAGACTCCAGGAGGATACTCCTGTCTCGGAGGCAAGGAGTGGTACACTAAATTGTTTTTATTTTACTTGTCACACATCTTTCTCTATTTTCTGGTTAAGGCATAAAAAGTGTGTGTGTGTGTGTGTGTGTGTGTGTGTGTGTGTGTGTGTGTGTGTGTGTGTGTGTGTGTGTGTGTGTGTGTGTGTGTGTGTGTGTGTGTGTGTGTGTGTGTGTGTGTGTGTGTGTGTGTGTGTGTGTGTGTGTATGTGTATGTGTGTGTGTGCGTACACATGTTCTCAAGTACATAGGACAATAAATTGCCATTAGCCGCAGTTATGATGTTAGCCGATCCAAGCCTCTCCAATGTACACCTCATCCTTTAATTTCTCTAAGGTTTCACAGAGGAATAGTGGATTTATCTGTTGCAATATTGTCTCTAATGGCCATATTGTAGATTATTAGAAAAGTGAAAAATCACTTTGACCATTATCATTTAATGTAGATGTGGCTTTTGGGTGACAGCCTGAGTGTGACTAAACAAAAACACAGCCGTCGAAGTCACAAATCACAATTTGACAATAATGTCGCCTCCCCAGAGGGTGAACAACTTTACGATAGTTATTGTGCCGCCAGTTTCTGAAGTACCTGAGAGACGGTAAGAAAAGGGTTATTGATGGCACTGATAAAACAGCTCCACCCTGACATTAATGTCCTCCAATTAAATGTCTCCTCACTTGATGGGATCTATCTTTTGTGGAACACATGGTGCTCTTGCCCCACCACTGGGTGGGTGATGGAGAGTAAATGGGAACCCTGTTCCTTAAAAAAAAAACGAAAAAAATAACCTTAAGAGCTTCCAGAGTACCTCCAAATTGAGGAGACTGAATTGTAAGTAACACTTATCCAATGGACAGTTTCACAAAGCACTGAATGCGTGAATGCACAATTCAGAGCAAAGAACCGTTTAGCCCTGGTCTGTATTAAAAGTTGTCTGAGTCAAACCTCTGACATCTTAAGAGATACAGAACATGTTTATCACTGCCACGTAGGTAACAGCTAGGAACTGCAGTTGACTAAAACCCGTAGTTCTCCTGTTTTCGCACAATCCCTTTCTGCTCTTCAAAATGTAGTCCTCTAGACTAAATTATTGAAGAATGTCCCAATAAAGACCTGAAAATAGAAGGGTAGGTAAGGCTGAGAGCTAGTAGATTTGCTCTGCAATGGATAGATTTGTTTGAAGTATAATAATGGGAACAATTAAATTCCATTAAGTATGATTAATTAAAAAAGCACATCCATCTACTTCCCATTGTAATACCCACGGCCTTTTACATAGTGTCCTAAAACATGTCAGTTCCATTAAACCATGAACAGCATATGTCATTTTGTTGGCACTGGATGCAGTGTAGCATACCCAGATAGCACTTATGTATTTAGCACTACAGTATGTAGGAATACATAGATTGCTAGATGGGGGCAGAATGAACAGTGCAGTGTTCCAAAAGCCCTGTGTGTTAATTTAAGACCTTTATGTCTAAAGGGGATGTTGGGGTCTGCATAAATCACACTCCCATGGTTATCTGGAGTGCACACCACGGTATGCGTACAAATGTCTTTGGGTGGAAAGAGAGAGGTAAAGGAAGTCATGGAAGACTAATTCAAATGTGCTGCTGTTTCTGCCCCTACATGCTTTGGGTGGCATGTATCTGTCAAGGCATGATTAATAATGAAACGCATCAGAAACGCGTCTGAAACCAGCCGCTTCTCAGCCCAAACAGATGTTGTGGGGGGGCTGGATGCCCCTTTATTTAAGTTGGCATCTCCACAGAGTTCCTGAGGGGAAAAGATGGGAGGTGGGAGAGGAGCAGGGAAAAGAGAGGAGGGGGGCAGATAGCAGTGTAGTGCTTCAGGGAATCCTATCTTCAAGGTTAAAGAGGCTGAACAGCTGGTCAGAGTTTAACTAACCTGGCTGAATGACAGTCCAGTGACCAGGCAATGCCACCACAAGTTGCCCAGCAGCCATGAGCAGCCATGGGTAACCAGACAGTAGCCGCGTCTTCGGAGCATGTGCAGACCAGCTGGCTGGTGTCCAATCGCTCCCTATCCCAGTCTGTTGTCCCCACTTCAAGATGTCTGCCAGTGTTCCTGTACCCAAGAAAGCGAAGGTAGCTGAACTAAATTACTATCGCCCCGTTGCACTCAATTCTGTAATCATGAAGTGCTTTGAGAGGCTAGTTAAGGATCCTATCATCTTACCCGACAACCTAGACCCACTACAATGTGCATACGTGTACCCACTACAATGTGCATACCCCACCCCCCCAACAGATCCACGGAAGACACAATCGCCATCGCTCTGTACACTGCCCTGTCCCATCTGGTCAAGAGCTATACCTTAAGAATGATGTTCATCGACTACAGCTCAACCTTCAACACCATAGTGCCCTCCAAGCTCATCACTAAGCTCGGGGCCCTGGGTCTGATCCCCGCCCTGTGCAAGTGGGTCCTTGACTTCCTGATGGGCTAACATTGCTACGCTGATCCTCAACACGGGGGCCCCACAAGGGTCCGTACTCAACAAGGGTCCGTACTTGGAGCTAGGAACATTTCGCCACAACAGCGATAACATCTGCTAAATATGTTTTATTTGATTTAATGACAAAAACAGCAGAGAATACATTTATTTGGGGGAACGGGAGAAATGTCCATAGACTGAAGAAGAGTGATTAAGGTGCAATCATAATATTTTAGGTCAATCGTTTTTGCAGTGAAATAGACCTAATCCAATAATAATACGAAATTGTGGTCAGTGAAACATTTCTCCTGTCATAGTGGGTGTTGGTTGATAATGCTCCCTGAAATGGAATTGTGACAGGGACAAGTTGGTGGCTGTGTCTTTCTGTTTTTGGAATGCTTGTTTACAGCAGTTTGATCATGAATGAAAACCAAAAGAGATGCTTTCTGTTTGATCCTATCATTGCGTCGTTATCTATTCATCAGTCATTTGTTCTACCACAAATTTAATTGACTTGGAACTGCTGGGCCTGGGCAGATCCACTTCCCTCGTCACTGGGCTGAGGAAAGAGGAACTATTTCATTTAAAGTTATAAGATCTAGGGGAAAATGGCCAATTCAATTTTTTCGGTCCCGTTAAAAGATGAATCATGAAATCCATCTGGTGTCCCCCTCTGTGAATTGGGGACACTTTTCATTGATTCAACACAACTCTCAAGTTTCAATTGACTCTCCTCTTTTACTCCTCTTGACTCTGACTCTCCTCTTGACTCTGAACTCCTCTTGACTCTGACTCTCCTCTTGACTCTGAACTCCTCTTGACTCTGACTCTCCTCTTGACTCTGAACTCCTCTTGACTCTGACTCTCCTCTTGACTCTGACTCTCCTCTTGACTCTGACTCTCCTCTTGACTCTGACTCTCCTCTTGACTCTGACTCTCCTCTTGACTCTGACTCTCCTCTTGACTCTGACTCTCCTCTTGACTCTGACTCTCCTCTTTCTACTAGTTGTATGTATAAGTAAAACATATCCAATGATTTGGAATAAAGGCTATTGGAGATTGCATTGAGCTGCAATTGTTGTTGTTGATCAGGGGTGCTTTTCATGAAATTGATTTATTCGTTTTTCTACTGTTACTGTGTAGTTAAAGCATTGCTTCATGTAAATGTTGACTTGAAAACAAAACACTGTGCCAAGCACTGTGTCCAGGGAGTCAGTGATTATTGAAACAAAAGTGGATTGTGAGTGTGAGAAAATGCATTTTTACAGAGGTGTGGAGTGCAGTTCTGTTTTATCCAATAACTGTCGGCTTTTGTAGTTTCAAGGTTTGTCGCAATCCTATATGTTTCAATGAATTTGATTGATTACTTTGTGAGTGAGACGCCTCTGATCATTTCCATGTTGTTGTTGTTGGTCACTAGTGTTGGACACAAGCATGACACAGCTCTATTCTACATTGCAAAGTATTTGTAATCTTAGAGAGGGCATTAAACTTTTAATTCTGTAAAAGAATGTCAATATCATCAGGCATGAATTGCTCAATTAATGATTAATTGATTGGAATTACAGTATATAGATAGCACTTTTCTACCAACTGAGGTATTCAAAGCACTTTATATAGTAGGGGGAAACTCACCTCATCCACTGCCAATGTGCAGCACCCACCTGGGTGATGCACGGTGACCATTTTGTCCCAGAACACTCACCACACATCCACAATCAGGTGGAGCAATATATGCCAATTAGGGGGATGATTAGGTGGCCAGGATGGAATGGGGCCAGATTGAGAATTTAGCAATGACACCGGGGTTGACATTCCTACTCTTACGATAAGTGCCATGGGATTTTTAATGACCACAGAGAGTCAGGGCACCCATTTAACATCCCATCCGAAAGACAGCACCCCACACAAGGCAATGTCTCCTTCACTGCCCTTGTGATCTCCTTAGACCAGAGGGAAGAGAGCCCCCTACTGGCCCTCCAACACTACTTCCATCTGGTCTCCCATCCAGTGACCAACCAGCACCAATCCTGCTTGGCTTCAGAGGCGAGCCAGCAGTGGGATGCAGGGTGGTATGCTGCTGGCATGATACTTCTTTAAGGCCCCAGTGACTGTTGTGATAAATGGACCATACTTACAACACATTTTATGGATGAGGATCCTTTGGGAAAGCATTCCCATGTTCTCCCAGTTTGAGCCTGCAGAGTACCTTTATTGATTGGGGAGACTGCTACTGTTTAAACACATGAATGTATTGATGTTCCTCTCTGCGCTCTGCACTGTACTTGAATTATGTACAGAGCATGTGTAAAACAGGTTCTCTCTCCCCAGCGTCTTTTACGTTGCCTCCCTCAGATCATTACCTTGTGACTCACCCTTTAAATGACCAGGATAGGAGATTAATCAGCATGGTTAATAGGGTAAACATACTGCAAACCAATCTACATTCAAGATGGGGATGGTGTTGTAATTCTCATCACTCTCACAAGTTCTGATGTCAATGTGTGATCACAACGTCCTACTTTACAAGTACTATATTGTGTTACAGTCCATGTTAAGACTACTATGCAACATTTTGTTTCCCATGTTTCTAAATGCAGAGGTTTATTCTGTTTAGGGAAAACAGTGCATACACACATGCATATCTGTGTGTTGAGTGACAGCCATGGAATCCAAAGTCCAGGGACAGATGTATTATTTTCTGTGTTTTGCACCAACTTTTGAAACACAAATTGAGGAGAGAGAGAAAATGTCAACCTTGGGGAATGTTGTTTTGTCAGTATATTCTCCGTGCCCAAGAGGAGGGCTAAGCTCTCCCTACTGCTGTCTGGAAACTCTGGGCCTTGACTGTGGAATTGGGTGGCTGAGGTGGCAGTAAATTGTCACGGAGCGACAGCTCTCTTTGAGAGGCCAAGGAGAGGTGTGGAAGTCAGTGTATTGTTCGCCTGCTTGCCTACCAAGTGCCACTAAACAATCACCAAGGCTGAATAGTCACAGCACTGTTTATTAAACTAGTCTTATATACTTTGTTTGGGTTGTTCTGGGGATTAGAGGTATAGAGAAGTCTCAATGAACAAACTCACAGGCGAGGTGCTGTAGAACTATAGCTTAATAAGAGATCTCATCTACAGAGTACTTTCACAAGTGTTCTCCCTAACTCCCTAATTTATTTGTTCTGTACTTTCTCAAAGTACATGCTCGTGAAACATCTCAGGTGATAAGTGACGGTAGGAGATGCACCAAGCAGAATGATGGGAAAGTCTATCACGCCTAAAGGATATAGGTTGCCTTATCTGAATCCTGAGCAGTTTTCCCAGACTGCACTGCTGCCCTAGCCGGCAAACAGCTAGGGGATACTGACCCATTGACAGAGGCTGGTCCTTTTAAGAAATGCATTAGGGTAACGGGTGAGCAGGGGAGCAAACAGATCAGTGTGAATGCCTCAGAGATTCTGCAGGGTGACCGGTGAACTGATCCGAGAACATTTTAAAGGCCCCCTCCAGAGCTGACACCATGAAAAAATGTAATGTAAAGTTAGATATCCACAGCTGGGTTGAACCATGCTGCATGTTTACTCCCATGCTCAGCTATGCATGTTAAGCAGGAATCTCTTCTGGTTAATAATGTTTAATAAAAGATCAAGATGTTTGTATGCAAATGTAATCAGAGTACTGTAAGTTAATTGTTAGTATATTAGAAGATTATGCCACAAGTCCTCTGTGGGGTAACCAAACCATGACTGCAGTCAAAGTCCACCATCTTTGATTTGTTTTCCAATTTCAGCCTTTCCAATCTTATCAACTTGTTTTATAGTACGCCAACCATTGTGCCAGACCATAGTGCCAGACATTCCTGTTGTTTGGCAGTGTAGAGGGCCCATAAATGATGGCTATGACCCAGAGACATGTTATGCATTGCAGACAACTCTCTTTGAAGGAAGGGACATTCATAACCTGAACTCTACACTCGGGACATTATGTGGGCTAATATTCTCGGGTGGGTATGTTGCACCTTCCTATCTACAAGATAAGCAGCAATGACATTTTAACATGCAGCATCAGTTAACAGGGACTTCTGAAAAATCGTACACTGTAGTTACACTGTAGTTATTCCCCTCAAATCCATCTCACTTAGAACTTCATTATCATGTTCTTGTGAATATTGTTTAACATTTGGAAAATGTCTCTGGTTAATGGGAATGAATTTGTTAGAATTATCATGTGCCATATTTAAAATAAAAAATATGCATTTCCTTGGAAAGCCAGTGATCCTGCATAATGTGTACTTTTTAATGCAGTGACTTAAATGTGTGGAGATTCTGCATGTTTTGGATGAATTTTCACAGCCAGAATGTGATTATTCTTGGAGACTCTTCAATGATGGATTCCTAATTAAAGGCCAGAATTGAGATTACATGGCACTCACAACCACACCAGAATTACTCTGCTCTATTTGAAAGATCACATCCATGTATTAACTATTCATCGATTAGCATATTAACAAGATATTTGAAAGGGGCTACGGTAAAATGTATACAGTTGTTTGCCGGAAAGGAAATAAAAATGTCGAAGCAGAACCTTGGCTCTGTTTTAGTAGCAGATCTGCTATAGGGCTGTGTAAAAAGCTGCTGTCTACAGGGACTCATTACCAGCCAATAAGGTAGAACAGAGTTATTTTCTGGTCCTCCTAATCTAACCGTCCACTTCTGCCCTACCGAACTGAAGGTTTGGACTTCATCAGTTGCCTTATCAAGTCACATTGTTCGAATGTGTGACACCTGAGCAGCTTCAGAGATCCACACTGCTTATCAGAGCTACCTTGAACAGAGCTGATATGTAGCTTTCATCAAGTTCATTCACTCATTGAGTCATGAAGATCAGTCATCTGGATGATTCAGTAAGTGCCATATGGTTCAACTAAACTGGATTATTTGAAGAAATATGCTCGGTTTATGTCCCCTGTCAATCCCCCCTTCTGCATGCAATGGTAAAAATCAGGTATCGTTTTGATTATGTGAACATTTAGAATCAGCCACAACAAAGGACATTCACTCCTTGACAGTGTTTGATCTTAGTTCTTCACTCGTGGAAATTATTAGTATTTCAAATTTTATAAGAGGATACGTGCAACATGAGTGTCGAAAAAGTCATCATCGTTAGTGGAGGAGAGCAGTTGCCATGGTTACATTTCACTGACAGGATGCTTGTCACCTTCACTCTGCCCAGCCACCCCATGCTAACCTTGTGATGTTCTGCAATGTCCAAACATGGGCCAGAACAACAGAATGCAATGGTCACTATGACACCAATGGTAACATGTTCAATCAATCAAGTCAAAAATGATCACTGCTATATGTGAAAGAGTTCTTATGGATTCTTTGTTCATGTTGGGCTAGAGCAGGGAATACCAGCTGGCCCTCACTATGTGTTCATTATTTTTGATTGATCTATTCATTGTTTGGTGATAGGGGTGTGGCATTTTGTCACTGAAGCTCCCAATAAAACAATTGAATTCTGAAATGACTTACTGCTTGCAACAGCAAGATTACATGTCATTAATATCAATAGTCAACAAATAGTTGATAAACATATTGATTAAACACAAATTATATATTGTTTTTTGTGCTGACCTGGCAAAAGATGACTGATATTGCAAGACCCTGGGGTAGAGGAGTGAGGTGGAGCATCTGTGCAGCAAGGCAGAGGCAATGAGACATTTAGCTGAATGGGGACCTCAGGGGGAATGGAATGAGAGGCAGCACAGCGGGTAGATGATGTCATCATTAACAATAGATTTTAGTAAGTGTGGTCATTTTTTAGATGTCTTTGGAGCTGCCATGATTTTAATTCAGTGTGCAAGACTTTGTTGAATCCATTTAGCCTCTCCCCCCCCCATGACCAGACAGGAATTCCATCTCTACCCCTCACGGCTGCTGCCCTGCTACTACGCTCAAAATGGGAGGTTCTTTGTAGAGAGGTTCGCAAGGTTACTATGGCTCACATTTCGGTTTTATTTCTACTTAAATGATACAATCAGTAACTGCAGGAAATCACCTGTAAGACAAAGTACATCATATAACTGGAAACTCCACTGCTGGGAAATAGTTTTTTCCGTCTATTGTTTTTGGTTATTTTGGGTGATTATTATTTACTTGCACTCAGCTGTAGACAGACTGGACATCAGCGGAGGTACAAATTTAGAGGACTTACAGACCTGACCGTTTAGTATGATTCAGCACATTTTAAAAATAACCTGCCATCTGGCAAAAACTGAAACTGAAAGTGAATTGTCACTTTAATGCATTGTAACTATTTTCTGTTTACTATATTAAGTTAAGTGTGTTGTTTAAAGGCAATATTTTGCACCCCTGCTATGACAACCAAACGACATCCCAGGAAGACGATTTTGTCCCGCTTAAAATTATGTTCAGCTTATAAAGGCTTCATAATGCCTTCATAAGCACTACATATATGTGTTACAACGTATCTATAACCATATGTCATCCTTTATAAAGGGATCGTAAATGCGGCATAACTGCGTGACATAATCATCCATGTCAAATGTGACATAACCCACTATGTCGAATATGATATAATGTGCTTTATAAAGGGTGACATGTTGGGTCGAAGGATTGGAATACCCTCTAAAGGGAAGTCATGTTAGTCACATGATCACATAATCTCCTTCCCAGACACTTCTGGTCTGGTGGACCAACGCATTAAACTTGGCCTTCATTAGTTAGGGTTAGGCTTAAAATCACATTTTAAGAAGATACATTGTGGAAATGGGAAGGGTTTAGCCATAATTATTACCTTTTTACTGCGTTAACTAGCGACGATGACAAATACTTTACTCAGCTAGGTCACTCCTATATAATTCTATGGTCACTCCCACTAAGGCCAATTTTGAATGGTTGATATCCCAGGCTTCTACAGTGGGGAGAACAAGTATTTGATACACTGCCGATATTGCAGGTTTTCCTACTTACAAAGCATGTAGAGGTCTGTAATTTTTATCATAGGTACACTTCAACTGTGAGAGACGGAATCCAAAACAAAAATCCAGAAAATCACATTGTATGATTTTTAAGTAATTAATTTGCATTTTATTGCATGACATAAGTATTTGATCACCTACCAACCAGTAAGAATTCGGGCTCTCACAGACCTGTTAGTTTTTCTTTAAGAAGCCCTCCTGTTCTCCACTCATTACCTGTATTAACTGCACCTGTTTGAACTCGTTACCTGTATAAAAGACACCTGTCCACAACCTCAATCAAACAGACTCCAACCTCTCCACAATGGCCAAGACCAGAGAGCTGTGTAAGGATATCAGGGTTAAATTGTAGACCTGCACAAGGCTGGGATGGGCTACAGGACAATAGGCAAGCAGCTTGGTGAGAAGGCAACAACTGTTGGCGCAATTATTAGAAAATGGAAGAAGTTCAAGATGATGGTCAATCACCCTCGGTCTGGGGCTCCATGCAAGATCTCACCTCGTGGGACATCAATGATCATGAGGAAGGTGAGGGATCAGCCAGAACTACACGGCAGGACCTGGTCAATGACCTGAAGAGAGCTGGGACCACAGTCTCAAAGAAAACCATTAGTAACACACTACGCCGTCATGGATTAAAATCCTGCAGCGCACGCAAGGTCCCCCTGCTCAAGCCAGCGCATGTCCAGGCCCGTCTGAAGTTTGCCAATGACCATCTGGATGATCCAGAGGAGGAATGGGAGAAGGTCATGTGGTCTGTTGAGACAAAAATTTAGCTTTTTGGTCTAAACTCCACTCGCCGTGTTTGGAGGAAGAAGAAGGATGAGTACAACCCCAAGATCACCATCCCAACCGTGAAGCATGGAGGTGGAAACATCATTCTTTGGGGATGCTTTTCTGCAAAGGGGACAGGACGACTGCACCGTATTGAAGGGAGGATGGATGGGGCCATGTATCGCGAGATCTTGGCCAACAACCTCCTTCCCTCAGTAAGAGCATTGAAGATGGGTCGTGGCTGGGTCTTCCAGCATGACAACGACCCGAAACACACAGCCAGGGCAACTAAGGAGTGGCTCCGTAAGAAGCATCTCAAGGTCCTGGAGTGGCCTAGCCAGTCTCCAGACCTGAACCCAATAGAAAATCTTTGGAGGGAGCTGAAAGTCCGTATTGCCCAGCGACAGCCCCGAAAACTGAAGGATCTGGAGAAGGTCTGTATGGAGGAGTGGGCCAAAATCCCTGCTGCAGTGTGTGCAAACCTGGTCAAGAACTACAGGAAACGTATGATCTCTGTAATTGCAAACAAAGGTTTCTGTACCAAATATTAAGTTCTGCTTTTCTGATGTATCAAATACTTATGTCATGCAATAAAATGCAAATTAATTACTTAAAAATCATACAATGTGATTTTCTGGATTTTTGTTTTAGATTCCGTCTCTCACAGTTGAAGTGTACCTATGATAAAAATTACAGACCTCTACATGCTTTGTAAGTAGGAAAACCTGCAAAATCGGCAGTGTATCAAATACTTGTTCTCCCCACTGTATGTGCTGTGCGTGCAATAGCCTGGGAATTACGTTACACCAAGAAGCACTTACCTTGATGAAAGCCCCCAATATAAGGAAATTGAAAGTGGCCAGCTGAAACCAAGTTACACGTTCCTCAGGACACAAACACAACAAAAACTAGCCATACCGTGCGTCGTTGGGACCATCAGGTCTTTGACACATTCACCCACTCTCCCACTGAAAGATCAGCCACAACATGTTGGCACCATTGTAACAGGTTGTTATCAAGCCCTGGTCTCCAGCATGGGAAGAGAAGAGGAATACCTGGTGCGGTACGGTAGTCACAGGTTGGGCTACTCCAAATCATCTTGGTTCTGACACACACACACACAAATGGGTCCATCAACCCATTTAAATACCTCTCACACCCTACACTTACCTGTGGATCATAACTTCCGGCGCCGAAAAGAGATGGCCGCCTCGCTTCGCGTTCCTTGGAAAATATGCAGTATTTTGTTTTTTTATGTGTTATTTCTTACATCGGTACCCCAGGTAATCTTAGGTTTCATTACATACAGTCGGGAGGAACTACTGAATATACGATTAACGTCAACTCATCATCGTTCCTACCAGGAATATGACTTTCCCGAAACGGATCCAGTGTTTTGCCTTCCACCCAATACAATGGATCTGATCCCAGCCGGCGACCCTGTGCGACGCCGTAAAAGGGGCAAACGAGGCGGTCTCGTGGTCAGGCTTCGGAGACGGGCACATCGCGCTCCACTCCCTAGCATACTACTCGCCAATGTCCAGTCTCTTGACAATAAGGTTGATGAAATCCGAGCACGGGTAGCATTCCAGAGAGACATCAGGGATTGCAACGTGCTCTGCTTCACGGAAACATGGCTAACTCAAGAGACGCTAACGGAGTCGGTGCAGCCAGCTGGTTTCTTCATGCATCGCGCCGACAGAAACAAACATCTTTCTGGTAAGAAAAGGGGCGGGGGGGTATGCCTTATGATTAACGAGACGTGGTGTGATCATCATAACAACACACAGGAACTCAAGTCATTCTGTTCACCTGATCTAGAACTCCTCACAATCAAATGTCGACCGCATTATCTACCAAGGGAATTCTCTTCAATCATAATCACAGCCGTATATATTCCCCCCCAAGCAGACACATCGATGGCCCTGAACGAACTTTATCTGACTCTTTGTAAACTGGAAACCACACACCCTGAGGCTGCATTCATCGTAGCTGGGGATTTTAACAAGGCTAATCTAAAAACAAAACTCCCTAAATTCTATCAGCATATCGATTGTGCTACCAGGGCTGGAAAAACCCTAGATCATTGTTATACTAATTTCCGCAACGCATATAAGGCCCTCCCCCGCCCCCCTTTCGGAAAAGCTGACCACGACTCCATTTTGTTGATTCCAGCCTACAAACAGAAACTAAAACAACAAGCTCCCGCGCTCAGGTCTGTTCAACGCTGGTCCGACCAATCTGATTCCACGCTTCAAGACTGCTTCGATCACGCGGATTGGAATATGTTCCGCATTGCGTCCAACAACAATATTGACGAATATGCTGATTCGGTGAGCGAGTTCATTAGGAAGTGCATTGACGATGTCGTACCCACAGCAACGATTAAAACATTCCCAAACCAGAAACCGTGGATTGACGGCAGCATTCGCGTGAAACTGAAAGCGCGAACCACTGCTTTTAACCAGGGCAAGATGACCGGAAGCATGACCGAATACAAACAGTGTAGCTATTCTCTCCGCAAGGCAATCAAACAGGCTAAGTCCCAGTACAGAGACAAAATCGAGTCGCAATTCAACAGCTCAGACACAAGAGGTATGTGGCGGGGTCTACAGTCAATCACGGATTACAAAAAGAAAACCAGCCCCGTCGCGGACCAGGATGTCTTGCTCCCAGACAGGCTAAACAACTTTTTTGCCCGCTTTGAGGACAATACAGTGCCACTGACACGGCCCCCTACCAAAACCTGCGGGCTCTCCTTCACTGCAGCCGAGGTGAGTAAAACATTTAAACGTGTTAACCCTCGCAAGGCTGCAGGCCCAGACGGCATTCCCAGCCGCGTCCTCAGAGCATGCGCAGACCAGCTGGCTGGTGTGTTTACGGACATATTCAATCAATCCTTATCCCAGTCTGCTGTTCCCACATGCTTCAAGAGGGCCACCATTGTTCCTGTTCCCAAGAAAGCTAAGGTAACTGAGCTAAACGACTACCGCCCCGTAGCACTCACTTCCGTCATCATGAAGTGCTTTGAGAGACTAGTCAAGGACCATATCACCTCCACCCTACCGGACACCCTAGACCCACTCCAATTTGCTTACCGACCCAATAGGTCCACAGACGACGCAATCGCAACCACACTGCACACTGCCCTAACCCATCTGGACAAGAGGAATACCCATGTGAGAATGCTGTTCATCGATTACAGCTCAGCATTTAACACCATAGTACCCTCCAAACTCGTCATCAAGCTCGAGACCCTGGGTCTCGACCCCGCCCTGTGCAACTGGGTCCTGGACTTCCTGACGGGCCGCCCCCAGGTGGTGAGGGTAGGTAACAACATCTCCACCCCGCTGATCCTCAACACTGGGGCCCCACAAGGGTGCGTTCTGAGCCCTCTCCTGTACTCCCTGTTCACCCACGACTGCGTGGCCATGCACGCCTCCAACTCAATCATCAAGTTTGCGGATGACACTACAGTGGTAGGCTTGATTACCAACAACGACGAGACGGCCTACAGGGAGGAGGTGAGGGCCCTCGGAGTGTGGTGTCAGGAAAATAACCTCACACTCAACGTCAACAAAACAAAGGAGATGATTGTGGACTTCAGGAAACAGCAGAGGGAGCACCCCCCTATCCACATCGACGGGTCAGTAGTGGAGAAGGTGGAAAGTTTTAAGTTCCTCGGTGTACACATCACGGACAAACTGAATTGGTCCACCCACACAGACAGCGTTGTGAAGAAGGCGCAGCAGCGCCTCTTCAACCTCAGGAGGCTGAAGAAATTCGGCTTGTCACCAAAAGCACTCACAAACTTCTACAGATGCACAATCGAGAGCATCCTGTCGGGCTGTATCACCGCCTGGTACGGCAACTGCTCCGCCCACAACCGTAAGGCTCTCCAGAGGGTAGTGAGGTCTGCAGAACGCACCACCGGGGGCAAACTACCTGCCCTCCAGGACACCTACACCACCCGATGTCACAGGAAGGCCATAAAGATCATCAAGGACAACAACCACCCAAGCCACTGCCTGTTCACCCCGCTATCATCCAGAAGGCGAGGTCAGTACAGGTGCATCAAAGCAGGGACCGAGAGACTGAAAAACAGCTTCTATCTCAAGGCCATCAGACTGTTAAACAGCCACCACTAACATTTAGCGGCCGCTGCCAACATACTGACTCAACTCCAGCCACTTTAAAAATGGGAATTGATGGAAATTATGTAAAAATGTACCACTAGCCACTTTAAACAATGCCACTTAATATAATGTTTACATACCCTACATTACCCATCTCATATGTATATACTGTACTCTATATCATCTACTGCATCTTGCCATCTTTATGTAATACATGTACCACTAGCCACTTTAAACTATGCCACTTTATGTTTACATACCCTACAGTACTCATCTCATATGTATATACCGTACTCTATACCATCTACTGCATCTTGCCATGCCGTTCTGTACCACCACTCATTCATATATCTTTATGTACATATTCTTTATCCCTTTACACTTGTGTGTGTGTATAAGGTAGTAGTTGTGGAATTGTTAGGTTAGATTACTTGTTGGTTATTACTGCATTGTCGGAACTAGAAGCACAAGCATTTCGCTACACTCGCATTAACATCTGCTAACCATGTGTATGTGACTAATAACATTTGATTTGATTTGATTTGATTTTGAGAGAACCTTCATAAATCAGCAGAATGTTAATAACCTCTTTATTGACACTTTATGTAGTGTCCTGTAATACTTCATTCATAACACATCCATAAAGACTCTATATTGCATGACGCTGTACTTAATTTAAAGTCAGACCCATTTGGTACTGTAATTCATAACATATGCCTAAAGGCTTAACGATGTAAACACAAATGTATTAACACTTAGGGAATTATTACTAACAGCTAAAACAAATAAACATTAAAGACATGTTTAAACCATAAATGTCCTTTTATTTGTATTTTTTTTAAACAATACAAATACATTAGGTTTCAAAAAGTTCAGCAATGCAATTCATTAGACATTACACAGGACTATGAATAGAGTAGTTTGTCCCTAAGCTGGCGGACAAATGGTTCTTGCCTCTCTGCCTGCTGGAGGTACTGCATGCTGGATCCAACCTTAAAAGTAACAACAAAGAAAGTTAGCAGGTCTGTTAGGAAATGCCTTTGTCAGACCATCTGGATAAGGGCATTTTTGTGCTGCGCCAGAAACTCTAAATGGGAGACGGGAAACTCTATTTGATTCTTATTATTATATTCATCTTTCATTTACAAATCTCATGACGTGATGTTTCGAAGACGTGGATGTTATTTCAGCTGAGCCTGCTAGCTAGCTAGCTAAATTTTGTCTAGCTAGCAATTGCTGTAAGGTCACAATTTTTTTTTTTATAATGACTGAGTTAGCTACAGTATGTAATCTAACTCAACACTTAACTACTACAAACTAATTTAAATTACAATAAATAAAGGTTAATTTACATGTTTTTCGCTGTCAGGTAGGCACCACAATTGGGCATTTGATTTGAAAACTCATCACATAATCAGTGTCCTCTCACAACACTAAAAAAGTACTTCCGGGTCACAGAATTTCTGAAATGTTCTAAATAAAAGTACCCCACTTAATAGTATATGACCAAACATTAACAATTATTCATATTTGTTAATATTTAAGTGACATTTGCATTACATTTGGGTTTTAAAACATGATCCAATGTCATATAAATGACCACAATGCAAATCACTGTATATGGCTTACAGAGCAAAAACTGTTCTGGGTGCCGCAGTAAAAGTATATACAGTATGGTGTAATTTCATGGGACTGTGAATAATACGGAGTGTTGCTGGCCTTTTACTCCATCCATTCCATTGGTGGCCACAATGCGAATCACTATGAAATACATAATCATCACGTGAGATTACTGCACAAAAAAAACTCTAAACGAACAACAGTGCAGGGCATGTGCACTGAATTTAAGGGCAACTACAACTCAAAGTTCCTTAGATTTTTCACACACCTCAAAAGTAATCTCCTGATGTGGTTTAAGCATTGTTGTGAACACAGAACATCAAATATTGTTTTTCTATTTAAAAAAGTGTGGGAAAAATGGGGTGAAACCTGAAAAAGTTGGGGAAATCCAAAACCAGGAAAAACTAAATGGAATTTGGGGGGAAAAAAACAGAAGTAGACAAAAAATAAAAACTGATTTTAAAAGGCCCTACCAAGGTTTTTTGCTTAGCATGACTGCACTTTAGAGTGTGTGTCATCCTGCAGCACAGCATTTTGGGGAAGTTGAGGTCAGGTCCAATATTGACTATGTACCCAAGAGGTAAAGTAGCTGGGCCATCCTAGAAATATTTTAGAGTAATATAATATATATAATTTATCGAAAGTGACAAAGTAATGTGTGAATACAGTACATTTTTACGTATCGGTGTCCCCCGGAATCGAACCCACTATCCTGGCATTGCAATGCTCTACCAAGATACATAACATGGTTATAAATGCTTTGTGAAGCCTCAATTTGATATGATTTATAAGGCCTTTATTAAGCAGTGCTTATGCCACCCTTGAAAAAAAGCACAGATTTATGTAATATTTGACATAGTGAGTTATGTCACATTTGACATTTAAGTGATAATGCCCGAGAAGCCGGTGTTTGGAGGATATATTGGCACGGGTGTTGTTAGGCCCGAGATGAAGTCAAGGGCTGGCAAACCGTGCCAATATATCCTCCAAACACGGGCTTCTCTGGCGTTATCACTTTTATACAAAGGGTTAGCAACATATTCAAATAATGATTGACATATTTTCATTAAAAGCATTATTATTTTGGACACGGTCGCCAGTTGTACGGTGTTTCCTCCGACACATTGGTGCGGCCGGGTTCAGGGTTAAGCGAGCAGTGTGTCAAGAAGCAGTGCGGCTTGGCAGGGTCGTGTTTCAGAGGACACGTGTCTCTCGACCTTCGCCTCTACCGAGTCCGTACTGGAGTTGCAGCGATGGGACAAGACTGTAACTACCAATTGGATATCACAAAATTGGGGAAAAAGGGGTTTAAAAAATATCTATATATAGATACATTTATTCATATTATTTCATCCTTCCACAAGATATAGTCACGACCCAAGCCGGCTGGTCATTCGTTCTATTGGTTCGATTGCCAGAGACGCGACCCAGTCGCTCAGTCTTTTTGTTCTGTATCTATAGACGCAACCCCGTTGTTCGTTCTAAATGTTCCATTGCCATAATGGCTGTCAACGTTCTTATCCCTTGCTTGCTAGCTAGCCAACTACGGCTAACTTACAGTCACGTCAAACAGTGCAGACAGAATAACAACAGTAGCTGCATTTGCATTTGTTTAGGCCGTTTTTCTAGTGACTTTTATTTGGATACATCCATAACAATGAGCTAATGAGGCGCATTTTTGACTGGATTAGAAAATGTGTTCACTCGTCAGCTAGCCAACAACACAGCTAACAATATCACTTCAAAATGAAGCTGGAAAGACTGCAAACTAGCTGCATTTTGTTTTTCATTTGACCTTTTTCAATTTCTTTGTATATATCCATAAAAATTATGCCAGCTGATTCATGATTTCGACTGGCTGAGAAACGCTGCCTGCCTGTCTGTCTGTCTGTCTCGTCCTGACTCCCGACATGTTCATTACTATGGGACAGCTGGAGGTCGAATTTGAATATTGAAACAATGTTGCAAATGTCGGAGAGACAGACAGCAAGGTTTATACAAATTTCAGCTGTTGAAAACTAAATGTCAGTCTAAAAGAAATGTGAGATAATGTCTAGATGTTTTTT
Source organism: Salvelinus alpinus (assembly GCF_045679555.1). Taxonomy (NCBI): domain Eukaryota; kingdom Metazoa; phylum Chordata; class Actinopteri; order Salmoniformes; family Salmonidae; genus Salvelinus; species Salvelinus alpinus. Next base: position 12,943,429 of record NC_092098.1, on the reverse strand, counting down.
TATAGTGGAGATCAAGTTTATAAGTTCCTGTCTGGAATGATGAGACAGTGGATTACGCAGTCAGATGGAACAGAGTAAATAGGCATTTTAATGTCATAGATTTAGCCGGTGGTAACTTGTGGAATAGACACCGATTGGAATGCGGTTTTAACCAATCAGCATTCAGGATTGTATCCACCTGTTGTATAATGGTGGTTTTGTCACACAGTTTTGCCACATTTATTAACTCTTTATAAAGCATAACATACGGTTATAGATGATTTGTAACACATTTATGTAGTGTTTATGAAGGCTTTATGAAGGCATCATGAATCAGGTCAGATGGTCGTTGTACACAGGATGGTGGCATCTTATTTATGAGACTAAGGAGACAGTGCAGACAATGCGTCAGTCTCTTCTCCCGCTGATGAAATCCTCTAATTTGATTGGGTGACAGACTGTTGAGCCATCTGGACCAGTCTTCACTGTGTCAAAACTGGGAGGACCCTCAAAATAGAACTGCCAGTCAGAATTCCCAATGACAAGATTGGGAAAAGAACCAGGATGGGGGAATGTATTTTGCTAACAAGCTTCCAATCAAATTTGGCATCTGTTCTAAAGGGGAGTGTGGGGGCTGATGTTAACTGCCCTGATGCACATCGCCTGCATGCTGATGCTGTTTGCAATAGACTCATCAGAATACTCCTCCTTAGCTTAGATTCAGAACAACATTGTGTTGTACTGTGTTATCTACATATTTTAGATTGGACACTCAGTATCATCACAGTACTTTAAACAGTAAACAACATGAAGCGATCTGAAGTCATTCTGGTGCTTTGGCTGGGCCAGGCAGACAGCTAATGGAAACCCTGCTCTGAGTTGTCCTGCAGACCCAACGCTTCCCCCGCAGCCTTTCTGATAAAGAACCAGTCAACGTCTAACTGGTTTCATTAATATATTAGTAGCAGTGATGTTTGCTGAAACCTCAGAGCAATGATGTTATCCAGCCCCCACCCTCGCGCTCCTCGTTTGCCATGGCAACATTTCACTCAAGACAGATATGATTTGTTTCCCAGCATGCTTTTGGATATGACTATGTGCTCGCTACTCAATGTGTGTTCTGCGTTAAGGGTCGTTCCATGTCATTTCATCAAGCCATGACACCCACTATCTCAGATTGTTCTGAAATCGTTTCTGTCGTTAGAAATAGCATTCCTGCAACATTATTTTGTTGAAGTATAATTTGATCTCTGAGAAATTAAGCTAATTGATTGCACCCAAATTGGCCATTTGAATGATTCATAGAATATTCAATAAATATAGTACTTAACATCCGATTTGGACCAAACATTTTTCTAACAGTAAGACATGAGGAATTCAAAGCAATAGTGAAACGCCACCCACAGACTCCCCATAAGTTAGCTTAATTTCTCAGAGAACAAACTATATTTCAACAAAATAATGTTGCAGGAATGCTACCCTTATCGGTTTCTAACAACGGAAACGATTTCAGAACAATGTGAGATGGTGGGTATCTTTTTGATCCTCCTTGTGCTTTTTGAGGTAGATAACCCTTAATGAAAACCCGTGGTGAATAGAATTTATGGCACCTAATGTCAGTGGAATTAATATTGCTAGCTGCGGGTAAAAGACTCAATCTAGTCCTCTATGTAGTCTATTTTCCTGTGCTCTATTTTCTCTCCAGACTTCTTCCCACTATTTCCTTTTTATATTTCCTCCGGCTCAAGATCACAAGGAAACATGAACCTCTTTAGCAATGTCCTTATGCTGTGAGGTATGGTCTACAAATGATCTGAATTACACATTGCTTTGTTCATACAGAGGATTGTAGTTTACTGCTACATTTACTGTGGTTCCATGAATTGTGACTCACTCTTAAGACTGACTTGAATCACGTTACAGAAACTTTGTGACCTACATAAATATAATGTAATGATTACTGTGATAAGTAGATTGCAAATGTAGACAGTATACCCAGAAAACCAAAACTGGTTCTGTGAATGTTCCCAGAACATTTAATTAAGTTGTTGGAAAGGTGTAAGAACATTCCCCCTAAAAGTTCTAATAACACAGTCTGTCCAGTTGTGTTGATGATTATACAATGTTGGTATTAGGGTGGAAAAAACATTCCTCTGATGTTGCAAGAATGTTAACAGAACATTAACAGTTCCCAAAACATTTCATTATGTTGTGAGAACAGTGTAGGGACATAACAACATATAGGTTTCCAAAACACAAAATATGTCTAGTTGTGATTACATTCTTACAATGTTTGTATGAGGGGGCACAAAACCTTCCCTCAATGTTTTTAGAGTGTTATTCTATGTTCCTAAAATGGTAAAATGACGTTTTGAACAGTCCATGGAGGTTTTTTTCATGTTTTAATGCTATCTTACAGTTGAGGAATTTGTTTGTAACAAGAATTCATGACAGTTGACTAGACATTGATTGTACAAACATAGTGTTAATATATTTTGTTGATGGTCGCAAGCGTGGATTGAACCTGGGAGATTTGGAGATTTGTTACCCCTGGAATGAATCAACTGCACCACTTACACAAACATAAAGCTGTTCACACTTTTACTCTGACTTCTAGGTTGTGGTCTTTGTCTTTGCAGAGATAGAATAACTAAATCTAGAAAAACAAATATCCTCTATTATTTCTTACTCTACAAATTCGATTTCAGAAATTATGTAAAAGTATTGCCTGACAGATTGCGGTGAGGAGTACATTTATGTGCATATCTACTAATAAATGTATAGTAGCTGTATTATAGCCATCATTTGAATAATAATTGAAAGATTTCAGTGCAAAGGGAAATCCATTGGAAACATAAGGATCCAGGTGACGCAGCAGACTGAGTAGCCCATAGAATTGGGCAGATCTACTTGATGACCTTTCTTTTTAAAAAATCTATATATACAGTCGCTAGTGAAAGTCTACACACCCCTTGCACAGTCCTCATATTTTGCTGCCCATAATATAAGTATAAAAAGAGAATACCTGAGATTTTTTTTCAACCAATCTATACAACCTACTCCACATTTTCAAAGTGAAAGAAAGATTATGGAATCGAATCATTTTTTTTAAAATGAAGATGTCTTGATTGCGTAAGTCTTCACACCCCAGAGTTAATACTTGGTGGAAGCACATTTGGCAGCCATTACAGCTGTGAATCATTTTGAATAAGATTTTACCAACTTTGTACAAATCACAGGGCAACATCTATCCATTGTTTTTGTCAAAATTGCTCAAGCTCATTGATGGACAGCAATATTCAAACCTTGTCGATCATTTTCAAGCACATTTAAGTCAGGACTGAGACTGAACATACCCATAACATGATACTGCCAGTGCCACCACAACACTTGAAAATACAGAGGGTTTCACTCTGTATTGTGTTGTATTAGATTTGATCCAAGCCTGTAGTTTTTAAGTTAATTTATTTGCAGTCTTACTTAGCGGCCTTGGTGCAAACAGAATGGATGATTTTATTTTACACAGGCTTCCTTCTTTTCACTTTGTCATACAGGCCAGTAATGTGGAGTAATGTGGAGTTTTGTAGTGGCAGCATCATGTTATGGGTATTTTTGTCACCGGCAGGGACTTAAATCTGCTTGAAAATGGCATATGTGGCATCGATATGAGTCAGAAACATTTATTCTAGTGTCAAAATTGACAACAAAGTGTAAATAGGACAATTCTGGTCATGCAGTTAGTCTCGTCCAAAACAGAGATCTGCAAGATGATAGGGGGGAAAATGATGGCCCGGAATGTGTAATGTACAGTTTTCCTTACACTTACATTATGTAATTTTCATTGTGTAAAGTTTTATTTGCTTTGTCATTATTTTGTTGGGCGGGTTACAGGTACAATATTCATGTAAATTTTACCCTCTTAGTTCATACCACATGTAGAGAAAACCACTCTAAAGAAAAATATATAACAAATACAGAGAAATTATCATATTGATCACAAAATTGGTAAAGACAAGAGAAATAAAAAGAGGTGGGCCCAAACTCCCCATCCCATTCCCCCAGCCCAACATGTCTCTGTCAATTTTGGAGTATGTTCTAATAACAATAAGAATGTGTTATTACATTCCCCCATGAGAACCTTAAGGGAATGTTCTGTGGGAGTTGTTACAGATGTTTAGCATTTTAGCGAATGTTAGGAAAAGATTCCACAGCCTGGTCTCAGTGACTAGATTAAACATAGTAAACATAAACACAGGACACTCAAATTAGTATGATATGTTACGTTTGGTATGGTTACATAAGCAGGAAGGTTACTTAAGGGAGAAATGAAAGGGGGATGGTTGATTTTGGGTGGATAGGTTTGTGTATAACGCAAACTTCTAGCAACCCAAAGATTGCATGTTCAAATCTCATCACGGACAACTTAAGCATTTTAGCTAATTAACAACTTTGCAACTACTGTACTTACTACTTTTTAGACACTTTGTAACTACTTAGCGTGTTAACTAACCCTTCCCCTAACCCTTTAACCTAACTCCTAACCCTAACCCTAACCTGAACCCTAACCATAACTGCTAGCCTAGTTAATGTCAGCCACCTAGCTAATGTTAACATTAACCACCTAGCCACCTAGCAAATGTCAGCCACAACAAATTGGAATTTGTAATATATCAAATGTATTGAAAATACGGAACATAGTGTACAAATTGCAATTCGTAACATTGTAATTTCTAACATATCATACAAAATGAAATCATTTTATCATACAAAAATCCTACAAATTAATACATACCATACGAAACATAGCATACCATACTAAATGGATGAAGACAGATTTACATTTACTATGTTACGTCTACCCCTGAGTCCAGGTTGCATTCCAAGGATATTTTTTTTATATATATATTTTTTTAAATATTTGGTGATCAAAAAAAATATTTGAATGTTTGTGGGATGTTATCATCCTAATATTAAGTAGAACCTAATAGGAATGTTAGCTACTGTCCTGCGAATGTTCTCGGTTTGCTGGGTACATATTAGATCTGATAATATGGAACAGTGCAGTATTTGCACTATAATTCTGCATTCATTTTTTTTATAATTTCAAAACATTTGGGATAGTTTTGTGAATTTCAGCACCATGGACGTCTCCACATATGTCACTTTCCATGGGAGTGATTTCAGCACCATGGACAGTACCACCAATGCAGCTTTTCATGACAAAAGTCAATGGCGCATGTTTTCTTTATTCATCAAACTCTTTATCACTTGTAACAACATACTTTACTGAATATAGAGTCATCTGTCATTGTGTGTTTATTTGTTTTGTTTCACATTTGAGTGTTTCATTATACAGTCATTTGGTCTAATGTAATTTTGAGTATTCATCTCAAACCATATGTTACACAATCATCGGTTAAGCCTGTTTAGTCGCAGCAAATGGATTAGCTTGTCAAGCCACACCACACCAAAGGTGTTAATATAAATTAATTATGATAATTAGTCGGTCAGCGATCTATATCATGTAATGGCAGACACTAAGGCACAATAGTATAGATAACTGAAAATCCATATGAACTTATGTAACAGAAAATCTGTCAGATGTATCTGTAAATCCACATATTGACAGTCTTCCCAGCAGCACGCCAATGTTCTACCAAAAGCAAATTAGTTATTCCTTAGAGGAGCTTATTTTGTCATTTGTCAGGAAGATTTAGCCTGCTTGTCAATACAGCCTTGCAGCTTCAAAGCTTGCGATTATGATGAAAAAAATATGTAATGAATGTGTAATTGATGGACTCGCCGATGTATTTTTCATGTCCAGATAATATTAAGCCTGTCTACAGACCAAGTGAAGGGCTATTTCATATCCAAAGTGAAATAATGGCTAATTAGTTCTGGAATGCTGCAGCTCTCACTCTGACGACTTACCTTCCTGAACTGAATAATTAATTTGAAGCATCTAAAATGAGTCTTTATATTAAGACACTTATATTGTATTCCTGGTACAGCTGAAAAAATATTGTCTATGTGAGTGAAATTACATCCAATTTAGGGGTCAAACACACAAGCAAACATTTGTGTTTGACTTTCATAATGATTTAAATGAAATCAGAACCATTCCACATTTTTATAGAGCTTGAACATGCTTTGAGGCTGATTTGAGTCATTCATGGAAAATATCCTTTCTGCCTTCCCCTGTTTTGTCTCAATTTGAATACAGAACAAAAACAAGGCTCATTTTGATATCAGAGGTACAATAGTGCATCAGAAGAAGCCCTGCACAACCTTTTCCGGTCACACTTTATTTGGATAGTCCTTATTTTCCATCTGTAGATGCTCTGACGATGGTCATACTATCAACAAACTGATAAGCAACTGCTTGCTAAGGTCAGGGTTAGGTTTAGAATAAGGGTAACGGTTAAGGTTAGGATTAGGTTTAGGATTAGAATAAGGGTTAAGGTTAGGGCTAGGGTTACTAGATAGTTAGTTGAAATTATAGTCTGTAGAGCAACTACAGATGGACTGTCCAAATATACATTTTCCTGGCTGTGATCACTGTAAATTGCAATTTTTTTGCACCTTGGTAATCACTTTTACCTTGAGATACTTCCTGGACAACATACAGTGTCACAATCCGTCAAAACACACAGCTGGGTGTGCAATGAAGCAAGTCTGCAAGTAAGTAGATGTGTTGGCATCCCTCCCTCCTTGTTCCTGGGTTCTGTCCTGCTGTGCTACAGCAACACATCACACTTTAGTAATTGCCCAAAAGGGTGAGAAAATGCATGCCTGTTGAACATGGGTATTTAGGTACTAGGCAACAGTTGGCTTAATCACTCATTTCATAATTTCTTCTCATGTTTCCTTTTGAACTTGCAGGAACTTAGAGAGAACTTATTCCCTTCACTAATCCCCTGTAACTGTACTCCTAAGAAGAGGTCTTCGTTCAGCAGTGCTCCGTGGGCCTGCAAACTTGGAGCATCTCCTCTCGACCCCACTGGAAGTGTGCAAGGATATTTGTACTGACCCAGATTTGTCATTTCTGATTCATTGAGTGGAATCACGTAACAGCAATCATGTCATCTTTTAAGAGGTGGGGGGGGGGGGGGTATTTCAATGAAATGATGTTGAATTGACGTCTGTGCTCAGTGAGATGTTAATTTGGTATTGAAGGGCCAGGAGAGGAGAGGAAGCTCTGCTGATTGGATAACTAGCAGTTAATCTTTACCCCTCAAGCACTTAAAGCCAAACCTATTCTTCCACACTGAGCATGGAAGATTAAGCCCAGTCCATGGACCTCCGCTGGCCAGAAGGGCAAGAAGCTGAGCTCAATCAGATGAGATAATGTTAAATCACTTTTTAAAGTTTAGGAGTTAAAAGTGCTTCTCTCTCTCCATTCACACTGTTAATGTGCTTGGGTTTCTCAACAAAGTGTTTTTCTCTGTGCAGTTTTTAATGGTCCCTCAGCGCCCACTACATTAATTTTGAAAGCCGACTGAAACAGAAATTGACAAACGGCGCTAAGTTTGTGGTTTGTTTGCTTTTTTGCTATACAACATTTCCCCCAATTCTTTTTCAGCCTGAGACTTAGGCCACAATCAGTGTTGATTCATTATCTGACTGGATTGAGGCTATAACTGCTCTCCATCTCTCCTCCTCATCAGGGTGCCTCTGTGTTCACACCCCATCTCAATCACTTCTGAATTTCCCCCCTATAAGCTCCTCTTTTCTTTTTCAATAAACTCTGCCCCCTGTTAGGTCAGAGAACTACTGTATCATGATGTTTTTACAAAGGGAGAGAGGGAGTGCCTATGCAGTATAACCATCCCACTGAATATGGAATGCCGGATGTGGTAATGAATTATAAACAAGTAGCCTCCTTGAAGCATATGTTCTTTAATAAGTCATAATACATACTGTAAAGATTGGTAAGACCTCTTTTGACTACATACTGTACAGTGTCTATGAAATCCGTTGTAAATTCTGCTATGAGCTGCTATGATATGTATGTTTGTAAGCAAGCTGTTGCGGCTGGCGTCCATGATAGTACCTCTATCTTGGATTAGCTGTGGGGCGGAAGTCTTACCACGAGCTCCTCCTCCCCAGTTAAGGTGCCACCAACTTAGAGAGAGAGGGACAGAGAGGGGTGTAGAGAGAGAGAGACAGAGACCGGGACAAAGAGATGAACAGAGGGGCAGAGAAAGAGATAAAAAGAGAGCAAGAGGGTGGGATTTATGGATGAATGGTAGAAAAACATTCCAACGGTTAACTGCAGTCAAAACAAAGGTATTTTTACTGCTTTGCTGATCACTCATTTATTATTGGACCATAATCTTGTTGTCAGATCTGACTAAAGCTTTGGTGATACAGATTATAGCAAGGCTCAGGGAAATTGGCATAAAATTAACTAATAATGACAGTCTCCTGGGTGTGTGTTGCATTGTCTGTGTACTTGGAGTCTGTCCAGTACCCTCTCCTTCTCACATGCTCCATCTCCCCCAAGACCACCTACCCCCCTCGGGATCTGCACGGATGATCGAGCTCATTCTCCTCGCTGGCTGTTCCCCATGCATGACTGATGTTCGGTTGGATATCCTTGACTGATTCCTGTTCTGCAGTGAGGAAGTGTGTCAGAGCACAGCCATCCCCCCAGCACACCATAGACGTAAGCACCATCATGACCACCAGATACTGGGGGGGGCTGTCCACTTGGGCCTAGCAGTAGACACTTGCCCTGCTAAAACTAAGGTGTCTCTGTCCTCCTCTGCCCTCTTCATGGGAAATTCCAATGCCAAGGAGGAATGTGATGTACGTACCAGTATGTATATTTTGTCTTAAGTTTTGTATACAGTACCAGTCAAAAGTTTGGACACACCTACTCATTCAAGAGTTTTTCTATATTTTTAGAATAATAGTGAAGACATCAAAACTATCACTTAGTAACTATCATGTAGTAACTAAAAAAGTGTTAAACAAATCCAAATATGTTTTATATGAGATTCTTCAAAGTAGCCACCCTTTGCCTTGATGACAGATTTGCACACTCTTGGTTATTGTCAAAATGACGAAAAGAGTGAGCCATTTAGTCAACTAAGAGAGCGAGAGCGAGAGCGAGAGAGAGCGAGAGAGATTAGCATTTTTTAGCATGTTTTTTCAAAAAGATAGATTTAAAATTAGATAAACTTGGATTTTTCAGCAAGGACATATACAGGATACTAACCTCCACAAAATAACCTACACTCCAAATCAAAACTCCAAACCTACAACCTGATTTTGAACAGAATAACCTGGAAGCATTCCTACTACCAAAGATTCTTATTTCCAAGCTATACAACAAATGCTCTGGCAAACAAACAACAGAAACCTGAAAACACCATCCAACCTGGAACTGAGTGAGTAATGTTTAGTATGAAGCTACGTTTAAAGCCAAGAAGAAAATACATTACAATGATATATTTTACTTTATAAGAAATTAATGCTAAGTTAAGGCTACCAAGCTTGCTAGGACAGAACATATCTGACTGCAACTTCAATTAGACATGATGTGTGATGTGAGAGGTGTCAATGTCCTTCAGCCCAACAATCACAGGAGAGTTTCAAAGCCTACCCCACCCAAATGCAGAAGCCTTTGAAGCCCCCTCCCACTTTTCAGAGGTCATTACTATACAGTACCCTCTGGATGTAAAAAATGATAAGGCACGAAAAAAGTTTTTTTTTTGCTGACAATTATAAAAATGGGAACATAAGAAACGTAATCATCCACACAGACCATCCCCTGGCATGACGCAGTGCTATATTAACACCCTACCCCTCTGTTAAGGGGACCTTTTCTCAATAGGGGGGCGCTATTTTCACTTTGTAAAAAATCGTTCACAAATTAAACTGCCTTGTACTCAATTCTTGCTGGTACAATATGCATATTATTATTACTATTGGATAGAAAACACTCTCTAGTTTCTAAAACCGTTTGAATTATATCTGTGAGTAAAACAGAACTCATTTTGCAGCAAACTTCCTGTCAGGAACTGAAAAATCTGAAATCGGGGGCTCTGTTCCAGGGCCATCCTATTAATTTGCATGACATCTATGGGTCTACATGCACTGCATACGCCTTCCACTAGATGGCAATAGGCAGTGAGAGGTGGAATGGGGTGTATAGCTCTATCTGAGGCCGAATAAGACCTGTTGGAATGACGCGACCCCTCTTTTCATTGTTCACCATGGCGCGAGATGGATCTCTGGATTGCGTTCTGAAAAGCTTTCGTTATAGACGTTAGATATCTCCAGCTCTGATTTTATTTGATATATGTGTTAAAAACATCATAAAGTCGTTATTTTAAACCGAGTTATATCAGTTTATATCAGTATATTGCGATTTTCAGTATTTTCCTTTCTATGCGTTATGGTTGAGTTGGACACTACTGCGCCACATGGCTAGCTTTGTTTGCTAATTGACAGATGAAGAGGATATTCTACAACCAAACAACGATTATTCTGGACAAAGGACCCCTTGTACAAGATTCTGATGGAAGATCATCAAAAGTAGGAACCATTTATGATGTTATTTCGTATTTCTGTCGAAAATGTGTCGTCGTATTTTGGGCGCTGATTTTGGGCGCTGTCTCGCTATAACGTAAGCTGTATGTCGTACTAAAGTTATTTTTAAAAATCTAACACAGCGGTTGCATTAAGAACTAGTGTATCTTTCATTTGCTGTCCAACCTGTATTTTTTAGTAAAGTTTATGATTAGTTATTTGATTAGATTAGGTGAGTGTCAGAAATATATCCGGATAATTTTGTGCAGTTTGGCTACGTATTCACATTGTTCAACCACGAATTGTACCGCTAAATATGCAAATTTTCGAACAAACCATATATGTATTGTGTAATATGATGTTATAGGACTGTCATCTGATGAAGTTTATGAAGGTTAGTGAAATAATTCATATCTTTTGCTGGTTTTGTCGCTATCGCTACCGTTGCCTTGAATCAATGCTGTTGTGTGGTTGGATATTGTAGTAAGCTAATATAATGCTATATTGTGTTTTTGCTGTAAAACACTTAAAGAATCTGAAATATTGGCTGGATTCACAAGATGTTTGTCTTTCATTTGCTGTACACCATGTATTTTTCATAAATGTTTTATGATGAGTATTTAGGTATTTCACGTTGCTCTCTGTAGTTATTCTAGCTGCTTTGGTGAGATTTGTGATGGTGGCTGCAATGTAAAACTATGATTTATACCTGAAATATGCAAATTTTTCGAACAAAACATATGCTATACAATAAATCTGTTATAAGACTGTCATCTGATGAAGTTGTTTCTTGGTTAGTGACTATTTATATCTTTATTTGGTCGAATTTGTGATAGCTACCTATGCGGTAAAAAAATGGTGAAAATATGCGGTTGGGTCTTTTGCTATCGTGGTTAGCTAATAGAAATACATATTGTGTTTTCGCTGTAAAACATTTTAAAAATCGGAAATGATGGCTGGATTCACAAGATGTGTATCTTTCATCTGGTGTCTTGGACTTGTGATTTCATGATATTTAGATGCTAGTATTTACTTGTGGCGCTATGCTAGGCTATGCTAGTCAGCTTTTTTACTGATGAGGGTGCTCCCGGATCCGGGATTGTGACCAAGTAGAAGTTAAGGGGGGGGGGGGGGTGTTAGCGATGGGTAGAAACTCAGGATATTAGACAACGAGGAGTCAGCCAATGTCAACCTGTACAAGTCAGGAACAGTAATGGTACAGGGCAACCCCAAACAGTTTCAGCTGGACTTTCACATAATCAAAGCGATAGCTCAGCAGGATAAGCTCTCTCTGGAGAAAGATACCACCACCCAGAGCGTGTTAGACCAGACCTCTTCATTATACAACCCCACAGACGAGCAACCCCAAGCGGAAAGTCAACCTCCTAGAACAGAGTACTACTCCCTCATTGAAATGAAGGATAAATTCACCCAGCTGGAGGTAAGGCAGGTGGAGCTGGAACAGCAGTGGAACACACTCCAGTCAGCACAACAACAAAAAATTCCAGCTCAACAACACCCCCTCAACCAAACCCGGAGAGCTGGAGGTGGAGAGAGACATATCTGCCCTCTGGACTATGGTGAGACAACATAAACAGGAGAAAGAGCAGGAGCATGAGAAGAACAGAGCACTAGAGGAGAAGGTGAGAACGATGACATGTGACAGAGAACAACCCATTAAAGAGCTGGCCACCCTCGCAGAGAAGCGAGCATAACAGCCCACCTCAGACCCTGACCAAAGTCTTGACACCACAGCAGAACAGTCCACCCCAGACCCTAACCATAGCCTTGACATCACAGCAGACAAATGAACAGACAAATGAAGAACCCCAAGCACAGGGGATCCCACCCACTCTGAGCATCTCCCCTGTAGCCCTCCTGACAACCCCCCTGAGGACATACACAAACAGATTGTACTCCTTATGGACTCAAACAGAAAATATATACAAGAAAATTAACATTTTCCCAAACACAGTGTCTAAACTCTGGTGTCCAAACACCCAGTGCTCCCTAGACCTTCTGTCTGAGAACCAACTAGGGTCACCCAGCCACATAATAATACACACAGGCACAAATGACCTGAGAGCACAGCAGGAAAGGGTGGCCACAGCACTCAAGGGAGTGATTGAAAAAGCATCTTCTACATTCCCAAACGCACAAGTGGTTATCTCCACCCTGCTACCATGAAAAGACGTCAACCCTGCTACCATACAGCGGGTAAACACAAGTATTTGCCATAACTGTGCCTCAAAACAAAATGTCTACCTGGTCCACCACTCCACCCTGGACTTGAACAGCCTTTATGACCAGGTCCACCTCTACAAGGCAGCAGTGCACACCTTCGCACCTGACCCTAAAAGACTTTGCCCTCAGCGAGACACTCTTCCAGACCTGCGGGACCCCCCCCCCCCCCCCCCCGACCCCCCCGACCCACACATAGAGGACCCACGCCGAGAGGACCTACATCCAGATCACCAGCCACATCCACACCCCACCCCACCCCAACCAATCAACAACCTCCCAAGTCAACCACACCCCATTTAGGCCCGCTCAGATCAGACCTATGGCCCTCCTGCCCACCCCATGCACCCCACCCCTGCAAAGAGGGATTCAGCATGAAAGTCACACATACGCCCAGGCCGTGAGCAGGCAAACAGCCTCAACCCCCACTCTTACACTAGCCCAAGCCAATGGCATGTACCAGATGCTCAGCAGGCTCTAATCACACTTACTGGTCTGAGGTCAAACCACACGACTAACAACATTGGATACTTTATTGAACACAAAGTCTTCACTATCTCATCCTGGAATATCCAAGGCCTGAGGACATCTGCCTTGGCCTAAAGAGCAGGAACCTGGACTTCACCAAAGAAATCAGAACTACAGACATTGTCATCCTACAAGAAATATGGTATAGGTTACAGAGAGCTGGTAGTCCCATCCACCAAACTACCAGGTGTGAAACAGGGAAGGGACTTTTTACATTTGGCTAGAAATTCAAAAGGAAATGATCTCAACAGAGAAAAATGTCCTCCTCTGTGCTACCTATATCTCCCCACTAGAATCCCCATACTTTAATGAAGACAGCTTCTCCATCCTGGAGGGGGAAATCAATCATTTCCAGGCCCAGGGACATGCACTAGTCTGTGGTGACCTAAATGCCAGAAGTGGACAAGAACCTGACACCCTCAGCACACAGGGGGACAAAAACCTAACTGGAGGTGACATCATTCCCTCCCCCATATGCCCCCCAAGGCACAACTACGATAACATAACCAACAAAAACAGGTCACAACTCCTGCAGCTCTGTTGCACGCTGGGTATGTCTATAGTCAATGGTAGGCTTCGAGGGGACTCCTACGGTAGGTACAACTATAGCTCATCTTTTGGCAGTAGTACTGTAGACTACTTTATCACTGACCTCAACCCAGAGTCTCTCAGAGCGTTCACAGTCAGCCCACTGACACCCCTATCAGATCACAGAAAAATCACAGTCTCCTTGAACAAAGCAATACTCAATCATGAGGCATCAAACCCAAAGGACCTGAATAATATTAAGAAATGCTATAGATGGAAGGAAAGTAGTCTGGAAACCTACCAAAAAACAAGTAGGCAACAACTAATTCAATCCCTTAAAGACAACTTCCTGGACAAAATGTTTCACTGTAATAGTGAAAGTGTAAACTTGGCAGTAGAAAACCTAAACAGTATAGTTGACCTCTCAGCTTCCCTATCAAATCAAAAAAAATCGAACAGAAAAACAAAGAAAATTAACAAATGGTTTGATGAAGAATGAAAAAACCTGAGAGAAATTGAGAAACCTATCCAACCAAAAATATAGAGACCCAGAAAACCAGAGCCTACGCCTTCACTATAGTGAATCACTAAAACAATACAGAAATACACTACGGAAAAACAAGGAACAGCATGTCAGAAATCAGTGCAATGTAATTATAGAATTCATAGACTAACCAATTCTGGGAAAATGTCCGTAGAGTTATCTATCCAAAACGGAGATGTATGGGTAAACCATTTCTCCAATCTTTTTGGCCCTATAACAAAGAATTAACAGCAAAAACATATACATGATCAAAAAGAAATCTTAGAATCAACTATCAAAGACTACCAGAACCCACTGGATTCTCAAATTACATTGAATGAACTACAGGACAAAATACAAACCCTCCAACCCAAAAAGGCCTGTGGTGTTGATGGTATCCTCAATGAAATGATAAAATATACATACCACAAATTCCATTTGACTATACTTAAACTCTTTAACATCATCCTTAGCTCTGGCATCTTCCCCAATATTTGGAACCAAGGACTGATCACCCCAATCCACAAAGGACAATGCGTCAACAGCAACCTTGGGAAAATCCTCTGCACTATCATTAACAGCAGATTCGTACAATATCTCAGTGAAAACACTGTACTGAGCAAATGTCAAATTGGCTTTTGACCAAATTACCGTACGACAGACCACATATTCACCCTGCACACCAAAATTGACAAAAACAAACCAAAACAAAGGCAAAGTCTTCTCATGCTTTGCTGATTTCAAAAAAGCTTTTGACTCAATTTGGCATGAGGGTCTGCTATACAAATTGATGGAAAGGGGTGTTGAGGGAAAAACATATAACATTATCAAATCCATGTGTACAAACAACAAGTGTGTGCTTAAAATTGGCAAAAAAAACACACACATTTCTTTCCACAGAACCGTGGGGGGAGACAGGGATGCAGCTCATGCCCCACCCTCTTCGACATATAAATCAACGAATTGGCGAAGGCACTGAAACAGTCTGCAGCACCCTGCCTCACCCTACTAGAATCTGTTTGCTGATGATCTGGTGCTTCTGTCCCCAACCGAGGAGGGCCTACAGCTGCACCTACAGTTGAAGTCGGAAGTTTGCATACACCTTAGCCAAAAACAATTAAACTCAGTTTTTCACAATTCCTGACATTTAATCCTAGTAAAAATTCACTGTCTTAGGTCAGTTAGGATCACCACTTTATTTTAATTAGGTGAAATGTCAGAATAATAGTAGAGAGAATTATTTATTTCAGCTTTTATTTCTTTCATCACATTCCCAGTGGGTCAGAAGTTTACATACACTCAATTAATATTTGGTAGCATTGCCTATAAATTGTTTAACTTGGGTCAAACGTTTTGGGTAGCCTTCCACAAGCTTCCCACAATAAGTTGGGTGAATTTTGGCCCATTCCTGCTGACAGAGCTGGTGTAACTGAGTCAGGTTTGTAGGCCTCCTTGCACGCACATGCTTTTTCAGTTCTGCACACACATTTTCTATAGGATGGAGGTCAGGGCTTTGTGATGGCCACTCCAATACCTTGACTTTGTTGTCCTTAAGCCATTTTGCCACAACTTTGGAAGTATGTTTGGGGTCATTGTCCATTTGGAAGATCCATTTGTGACCAAGCTTTAACTTCCTGACTGATGTCTTGAGATGTTGCTTAAATATATCCACATAATTGTACGGAAGCAGTGGCTTCTTCCTTGCTGAGCGGCCTTTCAGGTTATGTCGATATAGGACTTGTTTTACTGTGGATATAGATACTTTTGTACCTGTTTCCTCCAGCATCTTCACAAGGTCCTTTGCTGTTGTTCTGGGATTGATTTGCACTTTTGCACCAAAGTAAGTTCATCTCTAAGAGACAGAACGCATCTCCTTCCTGAGCTGTATGACGACTGTGTGATCCCATGGTGTTTATATTTGTGTACTATTGTTTGTACAGATGAACGTGCTACCTTCAGGCGTTTGGAAATTGCTCCCAAGGATGAACCAGACTTGTGAAGGTCTACAATTTTCTTTCTGAGGTCTTGGCTGATTTATTTTGATTTTCCCATGATGTCAAGCAAAGAGGCACTGAGTTTGAAGGTAGGCCTTGAAATACATCCACAAGTACACCTCCAATTGACTCAAATGATGTCAATTAGCCTATCAGAAGCTTCAACAGCCATGACATCATTTTCTGGAATTTTCCAAGCTGTATAAAGGCACAGTCAACTTAGTGTATGTAAACTTCTGACCCACTGGAATTGTGATACAGTGAAATAATCTGTCTGTAAACAATTGTTGGAAAAATTACTTGTGTCATGCACAAAGTAGATGTCCTAACCGACTTGCCAAAACTATAGTTTGTTAACAAGACATTTGTGGAGTGGTTGCAAAACGAGTTTCAATGACTCCAACCTAAGTGTATGTAAACTACCGACTTCAACTGTAGATCTTCTGCACATATTCTGTCAGGCCTGGGCCCTGACAGTAAATCTCAGTAAGACAAAAAATAATGGTGTTCCAAAAAAGGTCCAGTTGCCAGGACCACAAATACAAATTCCATCTTGACACTGTTGCACACAAAAAACTATACATACCTCTGGCTAAACATCAGCGCCACAGGTAACTTCCACAAAGCTGTGAACAATATGAGAGACAAGGCAAGGGCCGACTATGCCATCAAAAGGAACATAAAATTCGACATACCAATTAGGATCTGGTAAAAAAAATAAGTGCAACCAGTGAATAACAAACACCATTGTAAATACAACCCATATTTATGCTTATTTAGTTTCCCTTTTGCACTTGAACTATTTGCACATAATATGACATTTGAAATGTCTTTATTCCTTTGGATCTTTTGTGAGTGTAATGTTCACAGTTAATTTTTATTGTTTAATTCATTTTTGTTCATTATCTACTTCACTTGCATTGGGAATGTTAGCATATGTTTCCCATGCCAATAAAGCCCTTAAATTGAATTGAATTGAGGGAGAGAGAGAGAGAGAGAGAGAGAGAGAGAGAGAGAGAGAGAGAGAGAGAGAGAGAGAGAGAGAGAGAGAGAGAGAGAGAGAGAGAGAGAGAGAGAGAGAGAGAGAGAGAGAGAGAGAGAGAGAGAGAGAGAGAGAGAGAGAGAGAGAGAGAGAAGATGACCCACCAATGCACGATTGAAAGAAAAAAAAGCCTGGGTATATCTTTTTAACTCTAAGGGCTACAATCAAGCCGTTTTGTCTGTGGAAAAGAGAGAGACTTGGCTACAGAACCTGGCTTTGTAATGCAGTGGGGAAAGACGGAGGGTTGAGTAACACTACAAATTCAAAGACAGTTTACATTCCTATACCGGAACATCAGGTTGTTGGGGAGCCAAAAACATAGACTGTTGTTTTACTATTGGCCTCTTCCGACTCCCCAACAACCGGATGTTCCGGTTTTCAGGAGAAATGGAAAGAGAGAATGTGATGTGACTTCCGCTTTTGGACATTAACAAGGTGACACTCCATCTTATCTCCTCCTCCACAGTTACTGGATTGGTTGAAACACTGCAGAAGAGAACCTCCCCCGACAGTTTTTTTTCTTCTCATCAAGACCAGTATGTAGGGGATCTAGTTTCAGTTGTTTATTTTTACGCCTGCTACATTCATTTTACTATTAGACTCAATGCTGCTATTGTTTTTAATTTCGTAAAACAGCTTGTGTTTCTTAACCAGGCAAAGGGTAGCTAAGTAAGAGAGTCGCCTGCGCGAAGTGTATAATTGGAGCCGGAGCAGAGCATGTCTGCCCACACTCATCGCTTGCTCCCCCGCAGCTCACCAGCTGATGTAGGCTGTATGTGCCAGGTGTGGCGTGTCCTTCCCACTGCTGAACTGAACTGAACTGCACTGTGCATCTGCAATGCTAATTCTAAAAACCTCTCAATCTCTCAAACACTGTTGTTCAGTCCACTTAGTAGTCAGATTTTAGTCAAAGAGATCATTTAGTCTTTTCTCATTTTATTCTCGTTTTAGTCAACTGAAATGAAAAATAATTTTCGTTTAGTCATATTTTTTTGGGGGGGGGGTCTATATACTCAATTATAGTCCCGTCAATTTCCACAGAAAAATAGGTGACAAATTAATATTTTCATCACTATTTTTTTAAACTAAATTAACACTGAGGAAAAACAGACAGTTGACTGGTAACCCTGTGAGGATTTACAACCCTTTTCACCTGAAATCACACAGGATCTGCTCATGCCATTTCATTTCTCTGAGCACTCCTCTGACACAGAGCATCAAAACAACCACAGGCCAATGAACCACAGAAAACAAAAGATCAATGGATAGACCAGAGGAGGAAGAGGGGAATGTCTGGATGCTGTGGTCCTGACAGATTTTCATGTTCTTCACTCCTATTTACATGAAAAAGCGACACAGGATAAAGAGGAGCAGGATGGTTGTATGTTTGGACCGAGAGCAAGAGCAACATCTTCTGGTGAGATATGATAGTAGTGAGCACTGATAACAGAATACTGACAGAAGATACCATTCTGCTCTGCACATACCTGCCATTATTTTCAAATTCCCACTTGAAAATAATGTCCATGTGTTTTACACCAGCACACAAAAAACAAGCAAGTGTTGTTCCTTGAAAAATAAGTGTGGTTTCTTCTTTAAAATTCCACCTGGAAATAATAACCATGGTATGAGCTATTGCTAACAAAAAGAGCAATACTTTTTCATCAAAACTGAAGAAAATGAGCTGTTGTCAGTTGGGTCACACAACTAGCTCTGCCTCAAATGCCCAGTCACCGTGAACTGGAGCTTCTAATGTAATCAGAATGACTGGATGTGATCCACTGACCTTAAAGATATGTTGTTTATCAACCAATATGCAATTACTCTCACATCCTGCCATTCTCTGTTGGCAACCATAATCACTGCACCGTTTGTCAACAATATTATATGTATACCTGCTGTCATACATGCAGTACCATCAGCTATACACCACTGCATACCACACATCACACTTAAATAATGCATTAAAGGTGCTGTATGATGGTGTTCCACTTAGTTCCCTACAATAGCTCCTTTCCAGGGGAGCCTTGACCTGCAAGCCTGTAACATCTGTGGCACCCCCGGGGGTAGCAGGTTCGTCATGGCATCAACAAGAGTAAAGGCCCTCTATCCTGCTGAACAAGCTGCAGCACAAGCACATAGCCGAGAGGTCCCAACCTCTTAGAGAGGTAGCGCCTTGGGGGTCGCACTGCTAATGTGGCATCCCTCCTGGGGTCACTCTCACAAGGACTCCCAGTCCCACACTGCACAGCGCTAAAAGCTCCACATGCCTCTCTCAAATACCAAATCAATTCACACATCACCAATCACTCACGCTCTCTAAACCATGAGCTCAGCAACTCTCAGCTGCTGAGCTTATTTTCTATTTTGATGAATATAACTTCCTGAAATAAGCATAATGAATCACATGTTGTGTGTCACGGCAATAAGCTCAGAGTACCAGACACTGCTCTGAGAATGTGTCAGCAGGAGGTGGGAGCTCCATGTGAAAAGCTGGTCTGTCCTCATTACCAGTTCAATACAGCAGAATGGAAAGCCATTCTCACCTGGTCGCCAGTAGCTTCTGGGGATGGCAAGATCCACCCGTCTGTAAAACTTGTCTCCGCCACACTACAGGACACAGACAGAGCTGGGGGGCTCCTACATAAATTCTGTCCATGCTCGGGTGTGTGGCTGCAGAACCCCTCAGTCTGTGCTGATTGGGTTACACTGACACCAGGCCCTCCTCTAGGAAGTCCCACCAAGCCACGGGGGCAAAGCGACCGTGGGTGAAATTACTGCAGATGCAGCCCCTTGGTTATTATTAAAGAGAGGACAGGAAGAGAAGGGGGAGAGAGTGAAAGCACATTGGTAAACCATGAATGCACTTCAGCACGACAGATCCACGTTATTCCTCCTTACATACTTCCAAGCCTCATTGACAAGAGACCAAGAGACCATGCCGTCTGGGCTGCTGGCATCCCTAGCCACGTCCTCAGAGCATGCGCAGACCAGCTGGCTGGTATGTTTACGGACATATTCAATCGCTCCCTATCCCAGTCTGCTGTCCCCACATGCTTCAAGATGGCCACCATTGTTCCTGTACCCAAGAAGGCAAAGATAACTGAACTAAATGACTACCGCCCCATAGCACTCACTTCTGTCATCATGAAGTGCTTTGAGAGGCTAGTCAAGGATCACATCACCTCCACCTTACCGGCCACCCTAGACCCACTTCAGTTTGCATACCGCCCCAACAGGTCCACAGACGATGCAATCGCCATCACACTGCACACTGCCCTATCCCATCTGGACAAGGGGAATACATATGTAAAAATGCTGTTCATTGACTACAGTTCAGCATTCAACACCATAGTACCCTCCAAGCTCATCATCAACCTGGAGGCCCTGGGTCTGAACCCCGCCCTGTGCAATTGGGTCCTAGACTTTCTGACGGGCCGCCCCCCAGGTGGTGAAGGTAGGAAACAACATCTCCACTTCGCTGACCCTCAACACTGGGGCACCACAAGGGTGCGTGCTCAGCCCCTTCCTGTACTCCCTGTTCACCCACGACTGCGTGGCCATACACGCCTCCAACTCAATCATCAAGTTTGCAGACGACAACAGTAGTGGGCTTGAATACCAACAATGACGAGACAGCCTACAGGGAGGAGGTGAGGGCACTCGGAGTGTGGTGTCGGAAAACAACCTCTCACTCAACGTCAACAAAACAAAGGAGATGATTGTGGACTTCAGGAAACAGCAGAGGAAAGTTTTAAGTTCCTCGGCGTACACATCACAGACAAACTGAAATGGTCCACCCACACAGCCGGTGTGGTGAAGAAGGCGCAACAGCACCTCTTCAACCTCAGGAGGCTGAATAAATTTGTCTTGTCACACAAAACCATGACAAACTTTTACAGATGCACAATCGAGAGCATCCTGTATCACAGCCTGGTACGGCAACTGCACCGCCCTCAACCACGGGGCTCTCCAGAGGGTGGTGCAGTCTGCACAACACGTCACCGGGGGCAAACTACCTGCCCTCCATGACACCTACAGCACCCGATGTCACAGGAAGGCCAAAAAGATAATCAAGGACAATAACCACCCGAGCCACTGCCTGTTCACACCGTTACCATCCAGAGGGCGAGGTCCTTACAGGTGCATCAAAGCTGGGACGAGAGACCGAAAAACAGCTTCTATCTCAAGGCCATCAGACTATATTTATATGTACATATTCTCTTTCACCCCTTTAGATTTGTGTGTATTAGGTAGTTGTTGGGAAATTGTTAGACTACTTGTTAGATATTACTGCACGGTCGGAACTAGAAGCACAAGCATTTCGCTACACTCGCATTAACATCTGCTAACCACGTGTATGTGACCAATAAAATTTGATTTGATTTGAGAGAGTAGAGTAGAGGATAGAAAGGAATTCACCAGTTCTAACTCCTTTTTGCCTCGCTCCCCCTCCCATTCTCCCCCTCCCATTCTGTCTTCCTCACTTGAGAGACCTTTAAATCAAGAAGATGAGGAGCTCAATGGAGTGTATCTGAGCCACGTCCTGCACAGGGTACCTATGGAGGTGTGATGGGGCTAGCCTTTGCGCAGGCCCTCCTCTTAGATTGATGCTTCCCGCTCACATGATTTTAATCTCTACAATGGCTGTAGCTCTCGTCATGAGTAGACAAATAAAGACTCGTGGTCGAGTCTCCCACCAAGTGACTGTCCCTCACAGATTACACCAATGGAACACAGCAGAAGAGAATGCTTTGAAATGGTTTAAAGGACATTCACTATTCCATTGTCAAAATGTGAATTAAATCCTTACTTGGTATGCAAAGGTCCTCTGTAATCCATATGTACACTGACATTTTTCTACATTAAATATTTGTATAATTATGTTACACCACTGCTGTCCATGAATGCCAACAAATGAGTAACTGCTAGAATTTCCTGCATAATAGTGGCTTGTTAGCAGAACAATGTTTGGAATCAGAGAAAATGTGAAGAAGTGCATGTTTTCATGTGAGAAATAACATACTGTAGGTGTGCATGTGGCTGTTCGTGCATGTGGGGGATTCCACATGAACTGGGGAACTTAAATAACAGCTAGCAAACTAAAGAGCAGGACACAGAGCAGAGGGATGGGGGGAAAGTGTGGAGAAAGTACAGAAATGGTTCCACAGATAGCAGAGAGGTGTGGGGAAAGTGTGAAGAAAGTACAAAAATTGTTCCACAGATAGCAGAGAGGTGGGGGGGACAGTGTGGAGAAAGTACAGAAATGGTTCCACAGATAGCAGAGAAGTGGGGGGGGACGTGTGGAGAAAGTACAGAAATGGTTCCACAGATAGCAGAGAGACTCCAGGGAGCAGTGAGGGAGAAAAGGTACAATCTGGTTTCCCAGCGACTGCCTCTAACTTCTCCCTCTGATTGCAGAGTGGGTCCGGAACAGCCGTCAGAAGAGATATGAGACACAAAGATGAACAGTGTGTACTTGAATGTGATTGTGGGCAAAAAGCCAGTTTGAGGAGATGCGTAAGCATTGCAGGGGGAAAATCCCACCATACTTGTTCTATTCCTGTTATCTTCCTTTTTTCTGGTAGAACTGTTGCAATTGGGAATTCCAGTTGGAAGCCTTGTATAATATGTTACTTTTAGAGTATTCCTTATTTCTCTGTAAAACACATTTCCTACTGGTATGGAGGGAAATGTTTCACAAGTAAAACCTCAACATCAAACATTTAAGAGGGGGTAGAGATACGGTATATCATGGAAAGAGTATATGGATTTTGACATGTTTAGGTCAGGGTGGTTCAGTGGTTTGTCTTATTGGACAGGTGTTATTAATAGTTCTAATGATACGTGGCGGGTGGCAGAGAGGGGAGAGGCTGGGAACGATGGAGTGTGGAAGTGGAGCATCATGCTGCAGCAGCTCATAGAGCCCAGGTCTCTCTCTGTCTCATCCCTGCTGCCTCCTGAGAAGCAGACGGAGGGAACCAGGAACAGGCCGTTCCGCTGTATTGACTTTAATTTGTTGAAAGTGCCTGATACAGCAAAACATATTTTATTTATTTGCTTGGTAAAGCCCCCCCCATCAAATGAACCACTGAACCTGAGAATAGCCTGCCAGACGCTCCTCAAATCTCTCCCGTCCCATTTTTATTTCCACGAGTCGCCTTTTCTTCTCTTTTGTCTTCAAGGAGAGGCTTTGGACAACAGGAAATAGAACATGATAAGCAGCTCTAAGTCCTTATTTTACATGCAGGCATCATTGGTGATACAGCATTCTCTTTGTTATTAGACTGCAACCAGTAGGTGTCTTCATTGGATAGATTCCACAATGACACGTTTTAGGTGAACTAAAGCATTACATCCTAGACAATTACATCCAAGTTTGCATACCATAGCATGTACCATGGCATTTTTGACCCACTCTTTTCCATGGCCCAAACAGAGAAATGGCATCGCCACAATGCTCTTCCGACCCTGGAACCTCCATTGATTGTGTTTGGTATTGACCCAACAGAGGCAGACAAAGATCCTGCCAGAGTGGGGGGGGGGGGAGACTGTTTCTCCTGCATCTTTGGTATGATCTCTTTAGCTGCGGCTCAGTGAAGCGACCGCCATATCAAACAAGGCCAAACACTACCTGGTTGTCAATACAAACACAAGGCTGACTGAGGCATGTAAGTGAGGTCGGGAGCGAGTGCCCTGTCGACTTATACTGATGGCACTGTAGCACTGGACAGTCCATTCTGAAACTCACAAATCCGAGATCTCTCAGTAGAACAGTGATGTCGCTTAACTTGTCTGTTGCAAACAAACACATTGGTCATGCAAGGAACAATTAGGAACAAAGGATTCTAAGGAGCAGAGATTGTGATCTACAGTGATATGGGTCAGAGGTCAAGTATCTCATATCCTGTCTCTCCAGATGAAGAGGAGTCTGTGACGGCCTCTCATTTCCTGTTACAGCTCACATCACTCAATGGATTGACCATGCATGATGTGCTTCCCTTGCTCCCTGTAGTAGACTAATAGGGGATTGCCACCAGATCTAGTTTAGCTGCTACACGATGAGTATAGTGTCACAGGACAGAAATAAAAGGAGCGATAATTGAAAGAATCGATATTGCACAGTGCCATTATGTGGAGTGCATTTCACATTGCGTTGCTGATCAAATTACACATTCAATATTCGCTGTAGATAACCATGCCAACGATAAGCTTTGAGTTGTTCTTCCCAGAGGTAAAATAGAGTCTGTGGCTACTGGCTGGTGATGTCATATGTCCTGTCCATCTTCAGGGTTAGAAATCTCTTTACATCATATCAGTTCAAGTCAAAAAGCCTCTCTAATTTCAGGGCATCCAAGAGACAGTACACTACCCATCCGCCCATGGGAAGGCACACATCCCATCCCTCTCACAGACGCAAATATAAATCAACTTGTCTTATCACGCACACAGTCATACTGGTCTCACATCAAGCAATGACTTTGATTTAAACTAAAGACCTCTTGTTACAGTGGCCTATATGTTCTAACCCACTTCCGGGCCATTTGTTTTTTGTGTGGGGCGATGGGGACCTAATTCAAAGCGACACCCCGTCTTCGTGACACAGGAAGTGCAGTTACAGTGGCACGCTTGGGGCACAGTGGTTGCCTTGCAGAGTTCACAAAAGGCTCCTCTACCTCTCTCTGTTATTCGAGACAATTTGATCTGTGTAAGAGGGCTGAAAGGCACTTCTGCTTCATTTGTTGACAAAATGTTTGCATGGTGTTGTTTATTCACAATCACAGTAATGGCCTCTGCAGTTATAAATGTAATTTCTCCTTCATCATGATGAAGTGGGTTGACCGGGCTGTGACAGGACATCTTAAACACACGCGGGGAGAGAGTTACTAAAGTTAAGATTTGCCCACTTTATGATTCAGCAAAAGTGTTTCTGAGAGTTCTTGTAGACTCAGAGCATACTGTTGACACTTTCCTCACAGATTGGCAACCGCCATAGAGAGAGCAAAAGAGGTCAACATGTAGATTGAGCTGCTATTAAAATGTTTAATGCCACCAGAGAAGAAATACATCTCCCTCTCTATACTTGAGACAGACACACACACACACACACACACACACACACACACACACACACACACACACACACACACACACACACACACACACACACACACACACACACACACACACACACACACACACACACACACACACACACACACACACACACACACACACACACACACACACACACACAGGGGCGTCATGCATCCATTATTTTAGAGGAGGCATTAAGTACATCAGGATCATGAGGATGGGGGTTCTGGAATTCAGAGAATTTAGCATTTTTTTAACACCGGAAACACACTTTGTCCTGCAATCTAGAGCCATAATCATTACGCTTAATTGTATGTAAAAAAAAATATGTATATTTTTCTGCATAGGTTATCTAAGCATAACTCTTCACCTGTTCAATTGTAATTTTATTGAATGATATTGATTCTTTAAGAAGTTTTATGCCTTGAGTACAACTGCTACACAGGTATATAGTATACCATAACCCAATAATGAAAGGCCCACCTCAGAGGAAGTAACCTATTTCGAATAATTCCTGTCTTCACATGCACCTCTGAATAAGATTAAGCAATCAGCCCATTACATGAATTATCTGACTCCATAAAGATACATTGCAATATGCAAGACTATAGTTGAGTTGCTGGACTTGAAATGTCTGAGAAAAATGTATTTAATTACTTTGTAAAATGAATGGCCCATAGCTCATGGGAGAGGGAGAGAGAAAGAAAGGGTGTAGGAATCTCACCACCGCAGACCAGGAACAAAAAAGAGAAAGAAACAATGAAGACAAGACCCTTTTATAATATCTGAGTTGTTTGGATTCAAAATCTGAGTTGTTGACCAATAGCATTACTGTAAAGTTATCCCCCAATCAGACATCAGACCTACAAACCTTTAGACAACAGAACCTCTGCTACCCAGAGGTGTGACAATGGGGGTTGGTAAAATAATGAGGCATTCCTAAGACAACGCAGAGGAAATTCTTGCATACAGAGTAAAGAGTCACTTCGGGGTATGCCCTACAAAAATTATTATTTCAGACAAAGACTGCCAGCCTACCTGTCAAGAGATGAGTCTCAGCTAAACCATGCCTATACAAGTTGTTGACATGTTGAGGGTGGACGTTTGTCTGACTCTTGCCGTTAATTCCAGTGACACCGTGTCGGATTCCAGACATCATTAATATTTGGACATGCACACTGACATTATCAAATAGCTATATTCTTTGTTCTCTCTGTTATCATTTCAGTAAGCTAGCTAGCTATATATCAATGCATTATTTAAATTGTGCAGCTATACACAGACTGTTCAAAACATTAGGAACACCTTCCTAATATTGAGATGCACCTCCTTTTCCCTCAGAACAGCTTAAGTTCATCGGGGCATTGACTACAAGGTGTATAAAGTGTTCCACAGGGATGCTGGCCCACATCCTTGCTGTCTCTGCCTGGCCGGCTCCCCTCTCTCCACTGTGATTCTCTGCCTCTGACCCTATTACGGGAGCTGAGTCACTGGCTTGCTTGCACTCTGCCATCCTTCCTATCCTCTGGCTTGTGCTGTGGGGGAGATCCTCGTGGGCTATACTCAGCCTTGTCTCAGGGTAGTAAGTTGGTGGTCTGTTGATATCCCTCTAGTGGTGTGGGGGCTGTGCTTTGGCAAAGTAGGTGAGGTTATATCCTCCCTGGTTGGCCCTGTCCGGGGGTTTCTGCTGTTCTGCCTGCGGCTATGGAACCCTGACCTGTTCACCGGTCATGTTACCTTGACCCAGACCTGCTGTTTCTACCCCCCCCCCCCCCCCTCGCACCTGCTGTCTCGACCTTTGAATGATCGGCTATGAAAAGCCAACTGACATCTACTCCTGAGGTGCTGACCTGTTGCACCCTCTATGTCCACTGTGATTATTATTTCTATGAACATTTAAATCTTGAAGAACGCCTCAAAGCCTTGTTCCTCTATAGGTTTTTTCCTAGGTTTCTGACTTTCTAGGGAGCCTATGGATAGTCTAACTAGTGAACGGTTTGGTAATATGGATAGACTAACTAGTGTACAACTTGGTAATATGGACAGACTAACTATTGAACGGTTTGGTAATATGGATAGACTAACTAGTGAACGGTTTGGTAATATGGATAGTCTAACTAGTGAACGGTTTGGTAATATGGATAGTCTAACTAGTGAACGGTTTGGTAATATGGATAGTCTAACTAGTGAACGGTTTGGTAATATGGATAGACTAACTAGTGAACGGTTTGGTAATATGGATAGTCTAACTAGTGAACGGTTTGGTAATATGGATAGACTAACTAGTGAACGGTTTGGTAATATGGATAGTCTAACTAGTGAACGGTTTGGTAAATGGATAGTCTACTATGAACGGTTTGGTAATATGGATAGCTAACTAGTGAACGGTTTGGTAATATGGACAGTCTAACTAGTGAACGGTTTGGTAATATGGATAGTCTAACTATTGAACGGTTTGGTAATATGGATAGACTAACTAGTGAACGGTTTGGTAATATGGATAGTCTAACTATTGAACGGTTTGGTAATATGGATAGTCTAACTAGTGAACGGTTTGGTAATATGGATAGTCTAACTAGTGAACGGTTTGGTAATATGGATAGTCTAACTAGTGAACGGTTTGGTAATATGGATAGTCTAACTAGTGAACGGTTTGGTAATATGGATAGTCTAACTAGTGAACGGTTTGGTAATATGGATAGTCTAACTAGTGAACGGTTTGGTAATATGGATAGTCTAACTATTGAACGGTTTGGTAATATGGATAGACTAACTAGTGAACGGTTTGGTAATATGGATAATCTAACTAGTGAACGGTTTGGTAACATGGATAGTCTAACTAGTGAATGGTTTGGTAAAATGGATAGACTAACTAGTGAACGGTTTGGTAATATGGATAGTCAACTAGTGAACGGTTTGGTAATATGGATAGCCTAACTAGTGAACGGTTTGGTAATATGGATAGTCTAACTAGTGAACGGTTTGGTAATATGGATAGTCTAACTAGTGAACGGTTTGGTAATATGGATAGACTAACTAGTGAATGGTTTGGTAATATGGATAGCCTAACTATTAAACGGTTTGGTAATATGGATAGTCTAACTAGTGAACGGTTTGGTAACATGGATAGTCTAACTATTGAACGGTTTGGTAATATGGATAGACTAACTAGTGAACGGTTTGGTAATATAGATAGTCTAACTAGTGAACGGTTTGGTAATATGGATAGTCTAACTAGTGAACGGTTTGGTAATATGGATAGTCTAACTATTAAACGGTTTGGTAATATGGATAGTCTAACTAGTGAACGGTTTCGTAATATGGATAGACTAACTAGTGAACGGTTTGGTAATATAGATAGTCTAACTAGTGAACGGTTTGGTAACATGGATAGTCTAACTATTGAACGGATTGGTAATATGGATAGCCTCACTATTGAACGGTTTGGTAATATGGATAGTCTAACTATTGAACGGTTTGGTAATATGGATAGTCTAACTAGTGAACGGTTTGGTAATATGGATAGCCTAACTATTGAACGGTTTGGTAACATGGATAGCCTCACTATTGAACGGTTTGGTAATATGGATAGTCTAACTAGTGAACGGTTTGGTAATATGGATAGCCTAACTATTGAACGGTTTGGTAACATGGATAGCCTCACTATTGAACGGTTTGGTAATATGGATAGTCTAACTAGTGAACGGTTTGGTAATATGGATAGTCTAACTAGTGAACGGTTTGGTAATATGGATAGCCTAACTATTGAACGGTTTGGTAATATGGATAGTCTAACTAGTGAACGGTTTGGTAATATGGATAGCCTAACTATTGAACGGTTTGGTAATATGGATAGTCTAACTATTGAACGGTTTGGTAATATGGATAGTCTAACTATTGAACGGTTTGGTAATATGGATAGTCTAACTATTGAACGGTTTGGTAATATGGATAGCCTCACTATTGAACGGTTTGGTAATATGGATAGTCTCACTATTGAACGGTTTGGTAATATGGATAGTCTAACTATTGAACGGTTTGGTAACATGGATAGTCTAACTATTGAACGGTTTGGTAACATGGATAGTCTAACTAGTGAACGGTTTGGTAATATGGATAGTCTAACTATTGAACGGTTTGGTAACATGGATAGTCTAACTAGTGAACGGTTTGGTAATATGGATAGACTAACTAGTGAACGGTTTGGTAATATGGATAGTCTAACTAGTGAACGGTTTGGTAATATGGATAGTCTAACTAGTGAACGGTTTGGTAATATGGATAGACTAACTATTGAACGGTGGTAACATGGATAGTCTAACTAGTGAACGGTTTGGTAATATGGATAGCCTAACTAGTGAACGGTTTGGTAACATGGATAGTCTAACTATTGAACGGTTTGGTAATATGGATAGTCTAACTAGTGAACGGTTTGGTAACATGGATAGTCTAACTAGTGAACGGTTTGGTAATATGGATAGCCTCACTATTGAACGGTTTGGTAACATGGATAGACTAACTAGTGAACGGTTTGGTAATATGGATAGACTAACTAGTGAACGGTTTGGTAATATGGATAGCCTAGTTATTGAACGGTTTGGTAATATGGATTGTCATAGTTCTGTTTCATTTTTGAGTGAGCTCCCTTAGGTTACCGCTGGAGGGCACCCTTACTTTGTTTGTAGTGTCCAGGTTACCCTGATTGTTATTATTGGTTTCACCTGTGGTTGATTGCCCTCTCGATTCACCTGTTGCCTGGCTATTTAGGTTCCTCTGTGGGATCTTTGCTTAGGTCTCATGTTTTGATTAGTGTGCTATTGCGTAGTTTTTTTCTGTGAAGACCTTAGTAAATGTTCTCGTTTACCCTTACCTCTGCCTGCTGTGCTTCTCTGCGCCTGGGTCCGAGTTCGTACTAGCATTATTGTCACAATTGATAGCCTAACTATTGAATGGTTTGGTAATACAGATAGCCTAACTAGTGAACGGTTTGGAGCATTATTGGATGGACTACGATCATTTGCTGGTAAAAAATGGGAGGTGCAAAAACAAAAGTTTGAACCCCCTATTTGAATTTGCTGCATGTGACCAAGTGTAGGTTTGTCACTAGTTAACACTGCCATAAACACACACTCATAAACCCTAACCTTAAATTAAGACCAAAAAGCTCATATTTGTTTTCATGAATTTGTATGATATAGCCAATTTTGACTTTGTGGCTATTTTATCTAGTCGAAACCCAAGTGTAGGCTACAGAGAAAAGCTGTTTGGCTCTCAGACAACTAGAGAAAAGGAAGAACTTTGTAGCAGGTGCTTCTGATTTAATAAACATTGCCATGCTGGTGTGTGGTAACATTTAAATAAAATCCAGCCCTAAAACTAAATGTAGGCTGAAAATAATTTGCATGTCATCTCATTGAAAAATACCCGTAAGACTCAGAAACATCTGAAGTCACACATTTGGATTTGGCACCTCAAGCCCAAATATATCCTACTTTGAGTAAAACAATTACTTATTGACTAACATCGTTGTGCAACATCACTGGTAAGCTCTGGCCATCGTCTTTCAGCTCGAAAAAGGATTTCTACTGGTGTGGGCGTTCAAAGCAATTTTAGTATTTTCTAAAGTCTAGCAAGCTTGCCAGCAGGCATACCAGCTAAGATAGTTAGACAAGCTACTCTAACTTGATTGATAGCCTGAAAAGGCTTGGTAACTAGTTGTGAGATTGGGAACCTACAGTATCTAGCTGGCTAGTTAAAGCCAACTTAATAAAATTGCTAGGTGGCTAGTATTACGGAGATATTTTTATTTTTTATTAATCAAGAAGGAATCAATAGGTTACATAGCTTGATCAAATTCATTTCCAAACATACCTCCTGCGAGGTGATTCCTGCTCATCACCGGCAGCCAAAATCAAATAAAAACACTGTGTGTGGCACTTGACAGTCGACACTCTGTCCTCCTCTACTGACTATACTGTCTGCACGCACTAGAGTATCTAGCGTACTGCCTAGCATATATTTTCTTCCCTGGTGCACCTTGGAAGGAGAATGGTCTGGTCCAGTCAGTGTACCCCCTCCGCAAAATACAGCTGACAGATCTATTTATAAATAATTATGATAAAACGTTGGCTTAAAAATTGCGTCTAGTAATTCATTTCACATCTGAAAGCTGAATGAGAATATATATTTAAAAATAAAATGTATGACTTATTTTTCTGAGGGGGCACGTGCCCTTGTGCCCCCTGTGGACATGACGCCTCTGCACACACACACTCCAACCAACCATGGTTTCAAATGTTGATGCATCATGGTACCTAGGAGGCACATTTGGATCCTTTTCAGCAGGGTAAACCGACCGTAACTCCCTCTATGCTTGGTGCTCTCCAGTGACAGCGTGACAAAAAGGCCTTCCCTTCATACATGGAGCCACTTAAGTGAAATCGCTCCAAACAGTGGCACATTTGTTGCACTTGACTAATGTTTAACAGGACATGGAAAATGCAAATTTTTCAAAAAGGGTAGGTGGACTGCATTCATTTCAGCTTAGCTCAACTCACTGCAACAAAAGGCTACTTTCTGCAGCCCAACTGAAGGAACAAGAGGCTGTCTGGGCACCAGTGTTATCTTCCCTCCAGACGATGACAAGTGAACCAAGCAGCCACATCTTGACTCATCTGACTGAACCACATAGTCACGTTTCCTGCATTTTCTTTTATCCAAACACAACTCACTAAACTGGGGAAGTTTGTCAAGCTGAGACGGTTGTCTGGAGGAGTGTGGGCCAGAGTTTAGGGCTGGGACCAGAGAGTCATGTTCCTGAACACAGACAAGGGGAAGTGTCACAGCTCACTCATCCTCTCACTGTCGTATCCCATTAGGGGAGCTGCTGCTGGTGTATCTGACGTGTGCACCTGTTCATCTACCCTCGCATATCTCATTTTATATACTTCTAGAAAATGGAAGTCATCAAATGGTTTACTGGCACTCTGCAGTCATGTGGTCAATGTACCTCTCCATCGCCAAGGCTATGAATGATGGCTAATAAAACTAGCATAGAGGAAATGAGCAGATAGGCTCAGAATATGTCCATCCAAAGCATTTTTTTTAAAGATTATTTTGAACTCACAGCCAGGAAACGCAACATAGACAGTAAATGCAATAGGGTTAGATCTCTGGGAGTGAATGCCATGTCGCCATGGTTCAGGCCTGGGAAATGCAATCACACTTTAGTATTCACTTCAACTCCTGCCTCACCTGTAACTGCCACATTCATCTTTTTTTTCTTTATGTGTGCTGTGATTTATAACATCACAGAATGTTTATTAAATTGAAATAAGTCAATAAAACGGGGGAAGCCACTGCTACTGACTGCCCACGATGAGCAAAAAACTGCTTCAGGACTTAACGCCGAACGGGAAACCATTCCTCTAATGGATTAATACATCTCAGACTAAATCAAAGACGTAAATACTTTTAGAGTTTATAGGTTGGGAACCATAAGACAGCGAGGGCTTTGAAAGATGAAGGTCCTCTTGGTGGGAGAGGTGGTGATTTAAACACTCTTCAGGCCATGAGCTGGAAATGGTAAATGAACACAGGCTCCAAAAATATCAGGATCCAAAACGTATCCCAAAAATTGCAAAAAGAACATGGGTTAACAGTAACATATTATCTATGTATGCAATATCTGGAATTAATCTGAGGGGGAAACATATTTTTTCTCTTGTTATATTCAGACATTTTTATTAAGTGTATTTTAGTCTTTGGGACAAGAACAGGGAGCCCAGTGTGAAGCCTCTGGAGTGATGTTAGTGAGGGATGTCCTTCAACACAGCCTAGAGGGGACGGTGACAACATAGACCCACATATCAGGTGATATCTCTGGGGACAGGGGTGATGGAAATGGTTGACTGATCTGTATAAATAAGGGGAGAGAAAGCAAGCGAGAGAACAAGAGAGAACAACAGAGAGAGAGAGAGTATGAAATGAGAGAGGAGGGGCATTTACTGCCTGACTCCAAGCTTAAAATAGCATCATTGTCTAGACGCTCAACTCCCAACCGGGAATTAACAAAATACACTTTTGGGAATTAAGAAAAGCACATCCTGTAAAATTAACATTTACAGTTTTTCTCCCAGGGGCCAAGTAAAATGGCATCTGGTTTTCACTGAGGCACTTTAAGAGCAGTGTGTGTGTGTTTGTGTGTTTGCAGAGGACAGTGTCCGATGGGCCCCTGTCTATTTCAGAGATAGTCATTAAGCACTGTCACTATCTGGGACGTGACTGTTCATCAAGACCTCACCCTGAAGCCAGAAATGCACTTGTGTGCCGTACTCTGTGTCCGCCTCACCCAACTCCCTGTTGTGTCCCATCAAGGGCTGGCCTTACACCCCCACTCCCATTCCCCACCCTGACCTCCATACACACTCTGATTTATAGAGGCTTGCAGTTTTTCACTCCTCTCACTCAATAAAAGGTGCACTTCTTCCAGAACTAATAAACACAGAAATGATGGGAGGGGAACTGCTGTGATTGCGGTGGAGCGTCACTTTCTCTATATCTCTGTGTGTTTGCCTCATCCTCCACAACCAGAGGGGCTTCACAGTAATAGGACCAATTACCCATAAGACTAACCAGATTGCAACCTACATGTTGGTAAATAGGTAAATATACAGGATCTGGTACGATAAAGTAATCAACGTTTTTAACTGTTGTGTTAGATATGTGCTGAAAATGTAGGGCTGTATCCCTACATGTCGTGCAAGCAGCAGGGGCGGCCCCTTGATGTGTAAAAGTAGGCTTGCACTGCCCCCTTGTGGAAATACATGTTTGTCATACCATTGTTTGATGATGATTGAGAATTATGATGACATGACGTCAACTCCATCAACATCGATTCCATAGTAGGGATCATAATAGTTGTCTAAAAACAAGCTACATTTATGCAAATTACACATTTTTGTGTAACATTAAGCGATAATGCTCTCCTCTACTTCTCCCTCCTGTCCAGTGTCACCTCCAAAACTATCTAAGACTTAATGAGGAACCTACTGTACCTGCATGTGTTTCAGCTCCAGTAATAGCGGTGTACGTTTCGTTTCGAATGCCTCTATTTCATATAAACATTTGCAGCATATTTACAGATTTATAGTCCTAGTTTGTAGTGCTTACGGAGAAAGACCAGCAGAGTTCTTTCCAGCACAAACAATGGGATACGACAATGTGGCTATTTCCATCCATAGAGTGAATTACAGCTGAAGCGTGTCCATCAAACCACTGTCCCTTGCTCGAGTCCTTGGGGGATGGAAAGAGGCTGTCTACTGTAAACGGGATGATGTCATGGCCACTGGTCTCGCACAAGGATTCCATAGCAACAGCAGATTGTGAGAAAGAAAAAAGGAAAGCTAAACAAGACTTGGAAAACTGGAGTCATCAGTCCAAACATCCAATCTGAAAAACATTCCGTCCTCAACGTGAGGCCTCTATTGCAGAATAGTGAAGGAGGATGGGGAAGAATTTGCTTAAATATTTTATCTTGTCTCTATTTAATTGTAATTATTGCTTGGAATAGGTCCACTGACAATAGATGTTCCCCTCTGGATTAAATTGCAATGGCAATACTTCGATAAATCTACAACAAATTAGTCTGATTTCTTCTAAATGCTTAATTTGTGACATTGGTAACGAATGACACCTGAAACAGAATTCCCTTATAACGTGGCATGTTAAAGGCATATGAAAGGTTTAACAGAGGATGACTTTAGCCATTTATCTATTCTGAAGCAATATATTACAGTTCTATAACCTAGGTCGGGCTGAGGCAGAAGTCACCATGAATTACAGCAGGCAGCAATGGTGCAGACACAGTTCCCGGTCAGCAGTTTATCGTAATCAACCTGTCACCCAACCTCCGTTTCCCGAGAATCATGGGTTCCCTTCCCTCCACCCCTATATTGGAAAGTCTCGGATCCACAGTGAATGATGCAAGCAATGCCATCTCACATTAGCAATGCTATGCTGCGTAGGCAAACACCATCCACAGAGAATCACTGATGAGAGCATCTGTGTTGGGTTGTTGATGAAAATGTGATTACACAAAACCAAGTAAGAATCCAGCACATATTTACTTCGGTAATCTGGCCATTTCAGCATCTGTATCTTTTATCGCGCATCTGTTGTCTTTTATTTTTGAGATGCAAAAAGCCTTGTATCTCTGGAGAACAATGCCTCTACCTAGTGGAATACCAAATAAGGTTTGTGGATGAATGAGGATGTAATGAGGGTCATTATTATTGTGATAGTGATTCGAATGGCAGCCAAAGCACTCAGATTGCCAGATTTCAAGTGAGCTTTAGAGACATTAAAGCAAATTTTATCAAAACCTTTTAAAGGCCTTAATACTGTGTACATCATCTGACATACATGACGCCTTGTAGTTGCCACTGATTTCTGGTTGGAATTACTGCTAACAGGGCCTTCTATAGTTCCTCTCACATAGCAACTTTTTCACCTCACAGAAGGCTATTTCAGCATTGTGAGGTATCACTCAATAAGACCATAATGAAGATGGCTCAGGAAATTGCTCGTTCCATCTCCCTGTCGTGAGCGCTGCGGCATGACTCAGCCGGAATACTGAACCACTCCAGCTGATGGGCAAAGCTGTTCCTATAGCAACTCTCAGACACACCGAGATGGTCAGAAGATAATATTTTCAAAGCTTGTCTACATTATTTGTTTCCATGATTTCTATAGTACACACAGAACCAGGCCACCTGAAAATGTTGGATTATTTTAACCAATCAACGTCAAAATGTGCTGTTGGTACCATGCTGACCTATCCCTGTACTAAAAACAACATTTACTTTTGATTGTGTTTAGTGTACTGATAGATGAAGCTAGTCATTATTTAAACTGCTCACCCAATTTGAGCATTGCTTAGATTTGGAACTGGTATGGATTCAGTCAACTGACACAAATATTTAAGATGGTGAGTCATAAAGAGACAAATCTGTTTAATCCCTCAAAACAAAAGAACCCATACAAGCATGACAAGGCACACAATGATTAAGCAATGGCTGCTAAATAAGCTACGATGATTACACCATATATTCACATTTAGACATCGTTTAGCTAACAACGCTGTATTTTCCAAACGGATATAAAGCAATATCCCATCTCCCCCACCTCGTATGAAATAGTTCATTACAAATTGTCCTTCTGCCCTTCTATGAGAATGAGAACCAACATTTGAGGTTTTCAGACAAAATGCTCACTCAGGACTCAAAACTCTGCAGGAGCGGACAAAGTTAATGGTTTGGAACATTTCCATGAAATAACTTATGAAAACATTCATAAGTACAAGAAATCCAATAGCTGTCAAAGGAGATGGCTTTGATTTAACTTGGAGAGCACAAATAAAGCATGACATATTGCAACATAGAAATTGAAAAACTTTTTTAAAAAAAATACTTTCTAATAAGCAAATACCTGGATATACTATGTTGTCACATTTTGAATTGGCAATTCACACGGGACATCCTTTCATGCTCACAGTGCATTGCACCATCCATTCAAAATATATCAGCAATATGGAAAAACACATCCAATACTCGGTGCCAAGGAACTAAAATAAAGAGAAATCTAACATCTTAGTGTGGTAGTAACATGTTCTAGTAAATACAGTATAGATTTTAATAGTACACAGAGGATGACAAGAAAACACTCCCTAAGGTGTGTGTGGTGGCATTCAGTTAGCAATGAGGACATTCACTTAGTCACTTGTTCTTGTGTTAGAAGGTCTATGGCACTATGAGGAACATGTCAACATTACCCCTTTTTCTCCCCAATTTCGTGATATCCAAATTGGTAGTTATAGTCTTGTCCCATCGCTGCAACTCCCGTAAGGACTAGGGAGAGGCAACGGTCGAGAGCCATGCGTCCTCCGAAACATGACTCTGCCAAGCCGCACTGCTTCTTGACACACTGCTCGCTTAACCCAGAAGCACCAATGTGTCGGAGGAAACACCGTACAGCTGGTGACCAAAGTCAGCGTGCACTGCGCACAGGCCACCACAAGGAGTCGCTAGAACACGATGGGACAAGGACATACCGGCCGGCCAAACCCTCCCCTAACCCGGACGACGCTGGGCCAATTGTGCGCCGCCTCATGGGTCTCCCGGTCGCGGCCGGCTGCGACACAGCCCGGGATCAAACCCGGGTCTGTAGTGACGCCTCAAGCACTGCGATGCAGTGCCTTAGACCGCTGCGCCACTCGGTAGGCCCACGTGTCTATTTCTTAACTCTCTCCCTTTCACATAGTTGCCAACTCCTGAGTTAGTCTCTCTTTCTCCAGCTGCAGCTCAATGATGTTCTGTTTGTTCTGCTCCAGACGATCCTCCAGCCACTGCAGCAGGGGACCACTCACAGCAGACATCTGGCTGCACAGGTTCTTAGTGAAGACTGAAACGTGTGCGCGCGCACACACACACACCAAGTGGAGCAAGAAAGCACAGTCAAGACATGGATGCACCGTTGGGGATATTAATATGCATACTGACACAATTAAATATCAGTTATCAACAAATATATAGAGACCAACCTGAGCCATTGTGTATCTTCGTGATCGGATCCAGTTGAGTTAAGCTGCAAAGAAATGAAATCCTGAAATTATTCTATTAACAATGAGCAATATACAATGAGCTGCCTTGAGTTCATAGTATTTTCTTCTGAAACCAGTCTTTGCTGCAAGACAATTTTGTATATTATGGTAGACAAAGGGGAAATATCTTCTGCATGGCAAAGGCAATTGCAGGGGGGGCTCAACACACTCCAAATCAGAGGTACTTACCAGTTAGTCTTGCGGGGCCATCCATCCAAATCTCATCTCGTTCGCTTGACTATTGGAAGTCTGGAGAATTTTATTACCGGATTTTGCATTTGAATGGGAGCGCTGGCTGTTAACGCTCCCATTTAAATGACTGAGTAGAATTACATTTTCCCCCAGGAGAGGCTTTTCCTTGTTTTGTCTCTCTTTTACTGCTGTGTTGGACAAAGTTTTAGTAGCCTATGCGACATTAGTGTTGCATCTAACGCTAGCTAACTTGTTGCAAGTCAGACAAATGTTCAGAAATACAACCTTCGTTCAGAGCTCCACCCACGCGAAATATCACACTGGTTTGAAAAGTGCCAATGCATCACTAGTTTCCATCTAGACTCCCCCTCTTTTTACCGTCTCCCTGAGGAAAACTTCCACAGGCTTTCGAACAAAACGTCAGATCCCTGGGGTGCATTCAGTACGGCAGAATGGTATTGAATGGTTAATTCAACGGAAATGGTACTGTACTGAATGACCAGTTGAAAAACGGTGTGATTATGGTGGCCCAGAGGGCGATTGTGTATGGTGTGCTGCACAAGTTTTGCGATTTCAAATGGTCACACCCATATTGATCAGGCCACAGCTCGCCACACCTACGAAATAGGAGCAAACGCACCTCATCAAAGGCTGTTGAAGAACAGTGCACATAGTTTTGGGGAAACATGTCATTCAGTAAAAACAGTCACGCAACGTAGCCAACTCTGAACCAAACTGAATGCTTCCCTGGGCTTCTGAGGCAACCTACCTGTGAATCTTTCTGTAGGTGTCCTGCTCTTCCTGGCAGAGGATTCTGGGAAGCTCCACTGCTGATTCAAGGCACACTTTCCCAATGGCCTCGTGTGGAATCACATGAATTGGGATCTCGATTCTCTCGTACCTTTATCAACACAGATCAGGGATGTAATTCAGTATTTGTGTCAAAAGACAATCAATTAAATCTTTGTCTGATTAATAGTCATGAGGGAGAAAAGATCATCTAATAACACTTAATTTTGTTTAACTAACATCTGGATAGGATATTCATTTCACTGCAAACAGTGGTTTCCAAACAGGGGCATACTTACTCAGAGCCTTTCTGGGCTTGGACAGACTGGAAGCAGGTGTAGAGAACTCGACCAGTCTAAGAGAAAATAATAATTGAATTTGTTCGAAGCCCCTTTGTAAATTAAAATGACATTATATATTTTAAAATGGCTGTCATTTAACCCTTACTTTTGTGTTCTTATCCTCAATGAAGCAGGAGAATATCAGCCCAACAAAGCCCTGGTCCATCATTTGATACATGGCCTGTGTCCTCACATCTGTTGTAGAAAATGAATGACTTTCAGACACACCACCTGATAAAGTTTGCCACGACAGTGAGAACTAACGTTGTGGCATTGATGTGGTGGAGGGGTGCTCTGGTTCTTACCCACATGTGATGGCCACACAGTGATGTGGGGGTGAGAGTGGTACCAACCAACTACACGCATCGGCCGTCCAGTCATTTCAGCCAACCTGTAGCTCTTACTAAGGAAATTGATTATCAAAATGAGACAATGGCAATGGCCTCAGGAATTCTATGATACCGCTACCTGTCGCACTGACATCTCTGTCACGGAGTATGTCACACTGACCTGCAAGGCACCACCAGAAGACAGAGATTTAAGTTATTGAATGAGACATCGCACAAAGGATATCTCCGCTTCGGTTGCCGCTGAAGACAGCTGCTCAGGCGAAATTTCCACACGATCCTTCCTCTTGTCCGAGCGTCGGAGAATAATAACAGAATGAATGTGGACGATGCGATTTGTGTCCACCTATGTAAACAAACCAGGTGACTTTAGAAAGCAGAATAATTAACAGGGTAGCTAGCTAGAATCAATATCAGGTGCCCCTAATACCAAGTTGGGGGTATAGGCCAATTGAGAATATGAATGTAACAACAAAGGGTATATTAAAGGTAGATAATATGCATGCATGTAGATAGAGGCGTGTCCAGGCGGTGACCATGGCCCCCCTTGAAATCTGATTGGCCACCCCAGTGGGCTCCCAGAAATTCTGAGTTCTGATTGATCGTCTCTGAACATATTTATCATTTTGACCAAGACGCGGACCGACAGAAAGACCCGTCAATCTCAACAGAGAAAGCATCCGTGAGAGGGAAACAGCACCCCTCTGTCTTAGTATGTGTAGCCCATTTATTTGATACCGTCTGGATAAAAAGAGTATGGCATGTCACATTATTTTTGGCCAGACAGCATCAGATACATGGGCTCCAGATACTAAGAGAGAGGGGCGCCGTTTGCCTCGCTCAGATGCTTTCTCTGGTGAAATAGATTCAGCCTCTTGTGAATTGAGGGGAAATTCTGAAACACAGATAGACATGAATGTGTAATAATTTTATACATTTGTTTCCTTATTGTAAAATGCCTGGCTTCCCTTGGCATCCATGAATGCACACCACTTTGTAGGCTTAGCGTCAGTACACGTATGGTGTTTGTAATAGATGTCCCTTTCCATTCAAATGGCGGGTGCACAGTGCAGTGTTCAAATGCTAGATTTATTTTGGAGTAGAAAAACATGCACAGGTAACCTACTTTTTACGAGTGATTTGTATGACAATCAGATATGAACACAACCAGTCATTATGTTTTTGACACATTAAAAAAGGTAATACATTTTTACAGTTAAATTACGTCTTTACTATTAAGCCCATGTGTGCATGCACACATAGGATGTCCCATAAAAAAAAATAGAATGTCACAGTATAATTCACACTCTGGATGGCACTTTCAAGTGAATTTACTGCTGTATGCTAATACCCTTATGTACAATCCTGACTTTGAATGCAAACACTGTAACAAGACTTTAGTAATTGATTTATAATAGTGTCAGGGGACAAAATGAACAGGGATGCAAACTGGCAAGGGCCCAAAAAGCAGACAGTATTTTCTGCCCCGAAACGTGCAAAAAAAATCTGTGCGAGGGGGAAACGCAGGTTTTAACTAATTAAACAATCAGTCTCTGTGTGTAAAATAAAAAATGGTTAATGTGAACCTAACTCACAGCTAAAAAATGTAAAGAAAGCAATTCAATGTTAATTGTTGCCTACACTTTACTGCAAATGACACTCAAGTCTTGAGAAAGAACAGCACACTAATATTGCAGTTAGCCAAGACAGCCTTTATAATAGAACGCTTGTG
This sequence comes from Salvelinus alpinus, assembly GCF_045679555.1. Lineage (NCBI taxonomy): Eukaryota > Metazoa > Chordata > Actinopteri > Salmoniformes > Salmonidae > Salvelinus > Salvelinus alpinus. Next base: position 12,901,899 of record NC_092098.1, on the reverse strand, counting down.
ACCACACACACATCTAAATATTGCACTTGGGAAAAAACATCTTAAAGTAGAAATAGAATGAAACAAACAGGCATTCCATTTTTGCTCTATTATAGTATAGTATAGCCACTATAGTAGACGTCGATCAAGGGTACAAGGCTACATGTGTGCAAAATAACGTTCACTGAGTAAAACATTAAATAATCCCCCCTCACTCACACACAAGTGTTACTGTCAAGTTCAAGACAACAAAAACAATATCTTTGGGCTACACATTATTACATTGTACACGTTCTGCCTGTGGACATCTGTTCTACAATGTGCCAGCAGACCATGATATCAATTATGCCAACAAAGGGTCTCTTTCAGGCAGAAAGTACACCTGACATACCCCTTTTTATCCACACTATATTTAAAAAGTGAGGGAAAGTGTGTGGTGTTCCTTTCACCTCTATGGTGGCATCCAGCTTAAGCCAGGCCCAGCTACACTTCATCCCTGAATCCACTTGTTTAACAAGCAACACCTCATTTTTCACCTAATTCTCTCATTCTGAAAATTAACCAGAAAACAGTCCTTTCGCAGATAGTAGTTAACGTTAGTTCGTTAGCTAGTTAACATTTCACACATATTGCCAGGGTCCAGTAAGCAACTAACGCGTTATAACTTGAGGAACAGCAAGGAGTCGCATACCAGTTAATACTATAGCGAATTGGTTAGGTTACTAAAGTTAGCGCATCAACGTTAGCTGTCTGACTTTATTAGCCAGCTAATTTTCACACCATGAATTCAATTATTTGATCAGTTACGTTGGCTAATGTTACTCAACATTTCGCTGGCTAGTTAACGGAGAATTCGATCCAACTAGCAAGATACATAACAATGCTAATACTTGTTCCACCACACCTTCTCCCTCACCTCAAACTTTCCAAATGCCAGTTTTTCGGATATAGCTTTATCCACTTCCCCAGAGTCAGGTGAACGCCTGGATACCATTTGTATGTGTCCAGTATGAAGGAAGTTAAGAGGTAGTTTCGCGAGCCAATGCTAGCTTGCATTCGCGTGAGTATATGGGTATCTTATTATACCTGTAATGCGTTGTCGAACCATCATAATTACATTGAAAAAAATCCACCTTGCATTAAAATGGTATGCCCTCCCCTCCTAAACTGGGTCTATGCCCAACTTTGGCCACCCCATTGAAAATGTTCTGGACACGCCACTGGTAGCTAACGTTAGCTAGTTATTGCTTTGCTATCAAATTATTTAGCTAAATAGCTAGCTAGCGTGCAAACGTTACCTCCCCGATGCAGAGTCCCATTACTTCCTCCTTCTCGGTACTTAATGCATGATTCATGCAAACCAAAAAAGCATCTGATTCGAGGTGAACTGCGCTCACTGCCATGTTATAGTACTATAACTGTCTTGGGCTCTAAAACAATATGATCAATTACTACAAGCTATCTCTCAAACTTCACATGCTAATGCTAGCTTGTTAGCGACTTTTCTATCAAAACTTGTTACAGAAACAATATTCCGTTGTTGCAAGGAGGCTGATAAGTCTGTGGTCCTACCTACATTAGTGTAACAAACTATTTTACCACTTAGCGCTCAAAAGTGTACACTTTTTATAGACGTGCGTTATCCACAAAATACATTGATAGACAAACAAAATAATATTATTATTATCTGCAGTTTAATCAGCAAAGTCCATAGCGCAGCCAATCCAGTCGGACGACATTTGAGTAAGCACCCGGGATTCCGGGTACGTTTGCAGCAAATGTTTTGTGTAAATCTTGAAGAATATGTATAAAATCATGTGTTTAATATCTATAATTAATATCTACTGGTGGTTAATGGTTCATAATATTTGTCCAAGTAATTAATTAATAATGTCCAAAAATTGCCCTTATAGGACACTGCACTCTATTCTCCTCTGTAAACTGGTCATCTCTGTATACCCGTCGCAAGACCCACTAGTTGATGCTTATTTATAAAACCCTCTTAGGCCTCACGCCACCCTATCTGAGATATATACTGCAGCCCTCATCCTCCACCCGTTCTGCCAGTCACATTCTGTTAGAGGTCCCCAAAGCACACACCCTGGATCGCTCCTCTTTTCAGTTCGCTGCAGCTAGTGACTGGAACGAGCTGCAATAAACACTCAAATTGGACCGTTTTATCTCCATCGCGTCATTAGACTCAATCATTGACACTCTTACTGGCGGTTGTGGCTGCTTCGCGTGATGTATTGTCTCTACCTTCTTGCCCCCCTTGTGCTGTTGTCTGTGCCCAATAATGTTTGTACCATGTTGTGTTGCTACCATGCTTAGGTCTCTCTTGTGATGTTTGTTTTGTCATATACTTTTATTTATTTTTAATCCCAGCCCCCGCCCCGCAGGTGGCCTTTTTGCCTTCTGGTAGGTCATCATTGTAAATTAGAATTTGTTCTTAACTGACTTGCCTAGTTAAATAAACGTTCAAAAAATATTTAAATGTTTCCCTTTTCTCTATAGTTGTACAATGCCACAAAGATCCTTGTCAGAAACAAACATGCACAATTCAGAAGTGTTTGCAAGGTGATGTTTTTTTCCACAGCATTATCTACCTATTTATATGATTTCTAAATCGAATAAATGTTTTGATATCTGATTGGGTTTCATGTATTACATTAACTTAGCCCACTGTGTTTTTCTTCCAGGCAAACAAGTACATAGAGAGCAGGTGCAGTGATGTGATAAGAGCTATGCATTTGTGCTGTGAGCATGCAGGGTGAGAAGTCTGCTGCTCAGGGTTTGCATATGAACAATTCTTTCTTTTATGAACAAGTCTTATAAATGTATATTCTTTCTACAGCTTATTAGCATACACCTAATATGTTCCCACTGTTGATGCTTATTATGCATTAAGGTTGAACCAAAAGATTACATGTAACATATGAAATACAAAACAATTAAACATGTGAAATTTAATTAAACAATGTATTGATGCTAATATTATGTACAATATTCAATTATGTTTCTATATGATAATAGCCTAATATTTAATGCCATAAACTGTTTTTAATAGTTTCACTAATTAACTTAATCATTATGACACACCCCTCACTATTGTCATTGGTTGCACTAATTACACAGTATACATAACCTGGTTCAAGTATTCATGACATTACCCTGACGAAGGCACAGTGATGCCGAAACGTTGGTAAATATCCAATAAATTACTGGGAGTTTATATATGGAGTGTGCCACTCTTATTTTGATAGTTCAGGGTTTGTGAGGGAACAGAAGTCAACAGAGCCTAAAAGCCCTGCTGCATTCTGACATGATTGTGGACAATTGAAACTGTAGTATATAATGACAATGCTTCTAATGCAGGGATGGGCAACACCCGTCCTTGGGGGCCATCCCTGGCAAACACAGCTGATTAAACTAATTACATTTTTAACTGAAGATCATGATTAGTTGATTGGTGTCACAGTTGTGTTAGCTGGGGCAAATGTGTGACACCACTCAGGCCCCGAGGACTGGAGTTGCCCATCCGTGTTGTAATGTAATAGAGTTGTTTATATTGACAGTCAATTATCCTAGGAGGATGCAGTCAGTAAAACTCACAAACAAAATCATTCTAAAAGACAATTCACTTAATTACTTCTTCCATAATGATACATTTTGCTTGTAACAAAATATAGCATTTTAACTGTGAAAAATACTATTAAAGCTTTTGACAGCACATTTTACACTTTCCTAATGCTAAGTACTTGGGCAAGGGTTCCATCGAGGAGAATAACGAACATTGGAGCAATAATTAGAGCAAACTCCTTTCTATCAGTGTATTTGTCATCCCATATGTTCCATACAAAGGGCTATTGATATCATCCATGTATTACATTCATAATTGTCCATAGTCGTTTGTGAAACACGAGCCTTGTATGCTGTTAGGCAGGGGTGTATTCATTAGTCTGATTGTTGTAAAATGTTTGGTTTCTTGCAACAAAAAACATTTACACGAGGAAGCAAACAGACACTACCTGAATTTTTCCAATGAAAAAGAACAACAAAAACTTGTTTTCATTGCAAAACATTTTCCGTTTGGAGTACAGGTTCCGTTGCACTACATTTTACAACAGAATCCAAATAATGAATACACCCTAGCTTTTGATAATGCACACAACCTGTACTTACACACAAATATGACACGCCTCACTCTTAAGCAGGGAATTAGAAAGCCAAATCATAAGTCCAGTCTTGCCTTCTCAGTCCTTGATCTCAAATAAATACTTCACACGCAACCTCCTGTGCTGGTAAATAAGTCAATACTATTGGGGACGGTTAATATGCACACATGATTTTGAGTTATACTTTGAAATGTCACTGATTTTCAGGTAAGAATATAACTTCAAATACCATTCAAACTTGAGTTACTGTGGCCTCCTAGTCCTGTCATACAGTATTTACTCATACATGTACATGCTTTTAACTCAAACCCTTTGGTTTGAAGTAACATTTAAACACATAACAACCTTGTTGAACTTAACTTAGAAAATGAAGGATATTACAAAACAAATCCCACATTAGGGAAAACACGTTAAAGGGCTTTGCTCCAGTTCCAGGGTTCTCCCCAAAGAATGTAAGAGGCGCTGCGCCACTTTATGTATCATAGGCCATTTTTTCTCTCTAGATTGCAGGAAATGGCAGTTACTGGTGTAAAAAAAAAAACTGCGTCCAAAGGGGGGCACTACACCACTCCGGGCCACCCCCCAGCCATACTCAGCAGAAACACCTCGTTTTAAAACATCCTGGGGAGAACCCTGAGTTCCATCCGAATGAATACAGATAAAACGATTGAAGTGGATCTGAACAATCTCTCAAATAAGTACCATACCAAAACAACCCATAGAAAAATTAAAGCCAATGCTCCTGCCATATGTGCACAAAACATGCATAAACTTTAACCACAGACATAGTATCTAAAAGGCTGTTTTCAAATTGACACATGCCCAAAAGCCCAAAAACCCACCAAGCCTATGAATTAGCTTGACATATGATATCAATGTAGTCTACTTACATATCTAGATAGCTGCTTAGGTTTAAGCTGTTTTCAGCCTTGTATGTGACAAAAATATTAGGTAAAGACCGAAATGAGAGGCTCTTAAGAGGCCAAGCCCAGCAGAAATCCCCCAGCAAAACCCCCTGTGAGGATAATATTCTTCTTCACAAATGTCTGCACCTGGTAAGACAAAAAAGAAAAAGCACCTTTAAATCGATGGTAAAGTTTTGCAGAGTATTGTTCTTTAACATTGTTCTCTTTCATACTCTGGAGTAAAAAAAAAAAAAAAAGGTGTGGATGACTTCAAAATCATTTTAGTCCCGAGCATATTAAAACATGAATCAGAGAAGAAACATCCACCATTTTGTAGTAGACCATGATAACCCCTTACCTCATCTACTTTTGTCCTGACTTCCTTAGTGGGCTTTTCTGCATTCAACTTCAGCTGCTTCTTGGCATTGTTTACATCACGCTCCACCCTCTTCCAGTCCACTTTGATGTATCCTGTGTGATTGGCAATCTAGAAGGAAATGAATCACACCCACCAATAATGGCAATGTGACTTGGTCATCATAACCATAGAGATACAGTGCCTATATAAAGTATGCACCCCCGCAAACTTTTTTCCAATTTTGTTGCATTACAAAGTGGGATTGAAAGATTTCATTGTAATTTCTTGTCATTGATCTACACAAAATATGCCAAAATGTCAAAGTGAAAAGAAAATTCTACAAATGTTTACAAATTTAAAAAGGAATTTGTGCCATAAGTATTCACCCCCTTTGTTTAGGCAAGCCTAAATTTGTTCAGAAGACACATTTGGCTTAACTAATCACAAAAGTTATATGGACTCTGAGAAATAATAGGGGATGCCATGACGTTTGAATGACTACCCCTTCCTCTGTCCCCCATACATACATGAATACATCTGTGAGGTCCCTCAGTCAAGTATTTCAAGCACAGATTCAACTACAAAGACCAGGGAGCTTTTCAGCAGCCTCAGTGATTGTTATATCGGTTACAATACTAAATCAAACATTTACTATATCTTTAAGCATGGTCAAGTTTATAATTATGATGTGGATGATGTATTAAAACCACCCAGACACAAAGATGCAGTCGTCCTTCTGAACTGAGCTGCAAGACAGTAAGGAAACTGCTTAATGATTTTAAATGGTTGTGATGGGAGAAAACTGAGGATGGATCAACAACATTGTAGTGACTCCACAATAATGACCTAAATGACAATGAAAAGAATAAGAAAATAATATACAGATAACAAATATTCCAAAACATGTATATGATACAAGGCATAAATGCAATGTTGACTAGACAGACAGGTGTGTCCTTGTGCGCCATCCCGCGCGCATGTTGATTTTGTCCTTCCACACCAGACGCGATGAGGACACGCAGCTTGAAATATCAAAACAAACTCAACCACCTATATTAATTTGGGGACAGGTCGAAACACATGAAACATTCATGGCCATTTAGCTAGCTAGCTAGCTTGCTGTTGCTAGATAATTTGTTCGGGATATAAACACTGGGCTGTTATTTTATCTGAAATGCACAAGGTCCTCAACTCCGGAAATTAAGCCACAGATTCTTGTAATCTTTCCTCCTTCAGTCTTCTTTTGTCTTCATCTTCTTTGAACTTTATATATGTCGGTTGAAAACCAACTTTAAGGTGCATTACCATCACCAACTGGACTGGAGTGTGGACCTCAGTTCAGCGTTCAATCACCCACCTAGGTATATGCTAGAGGTCGACCGATTAATCGGCATGGCCGATTAATTAGGGCCAATTTCAAGTTTTCATAACAATCGGTAACCGATTATGGCCGATTACATTGCACTCCACAAGGAGACTGCGTGGCAGGCTGACCACCTGTTACGTGAGTGCAGCAATGAGCCAAGGTAAGTTGCTAGCTAGCATTAGATTTTTTTTTATACGATAAGTTTATCTTAACATAATCACTAGTTAACTACACATGCTTGATGATATTACTAGTTTAACTAGCTTGTCCAGCGACGCAAATAATCAATGTGGTGCCTGTTAATTTATCATCAAATCCCAGCCTACTTCGCCAAACGGGTGATGATTTAACAAGCTCATTCGTTGCACCAATGAACCTAACCATAAACATCAATGCCTTTCTTAAAATCAAATACACAAGTATATATTTTTAAACCTGCATATTTAGTTATAAGAAATTCATGTTAGCAGGCAATATTAACTAGGAAAATTGTGTCACTTCTCTTGCGTTCTGTGCAAGCAGAGTCAGGGTATATGCAGCAGTTTGAGCCGCCTGGCTCGTTGCGAACTGTGTGAGGACCATTTCTTCCTAACAAAGACCGTTATTAATTTGCCAGAATTTTACATAATGACATAACATTGAAGGTTGTGCAATGTAACAGCAATATTTAGACTTAAGCTATGCCAGCCGTTTGATAAAATACGGAACGGTTCCGTATTTCACTGAAATAATAAACTTTTTGTTTTCGAAATGATAGTTTCCGGATTTGACCATATTAATGACCTACGGCTTGTATTTCTGTGTGTTTATTATAATTAAGTCTATGATTTGATATTTGATAGAGCAGTCTGAGCGGTGGTAGGCAGCTGCAGGCTCGTAAGCATTCATTCAAACAGCACTTTCCTGTGTTTTTCCAGCAGCTCTTAGCAATGCTTGAAGCACAGCGCTGTTTATGACTTACTTCTAGCCTATCAACTCCCGAGATTAGGCTGGCAATACTATAGTGCCTATAAGAACATCCAATAGTCAAAGGTATATGAAATACAAATGGTAGAGAGAGAAATAGTTCTATAATAACTACAACCTAAAACTTCTTAACTGGGAATATTGAAGACTCATGTTAAAAGGTACCACCAGCTTTCATATGTTCTCATGTTCTGAGCAAGGAACGTTAGCTTTTTTTTTTTACATGGCACTTTTACTTTCTTCTCCAACCCTGTTTTTGCATTATTTAAACCAAAATTGAACATGTTTCCATTATTTATTTGAGACTAAATTGATCTTATTTATGTATTATATTAAGTTAAAATAAAAGTGTTCATTCAGTATTGTTGTAATTGTTATTATTACAAATATATAAAAATCGTCTGATTATTCGGTATCGGCTGTGTTGGTCCTCCAATAATCAGTATCGGCATTGAAAAATCATAATCGGTTGAACTCTAGTATATGCTCCTGAAAACCAATGAGATTGGAGAGGGGGGCCTGGCTACGCAGACGCTCGTTGACGCGCGCAAGCAGTTTGGATGAAATTATTGACATGTGTAGATTTATTTTGCAATGCTCACGCACGCAAAGCTCTCACAAGCAAAATCATTCTAAAAGACAATTCACTTTATTACTTCTCCCAAAATGATACATTTTGCTTGTAACAAAATATTGTGAAAAATACTATTAAAGCTTTTGACAGCACATTTTACACTTTCCTAATGCTAAGTACTTGGGCAAGGGTTGCATTGAGGAGAATAACGAACATTGGAGAAATAATTAGAGCAAACTAATTTCTATCAGTGTATTTGTCATCCCATATGTTCCATACAAAGGGCTATTGATATCTTCCATGTATTACATTCATAATTGTCCATAGTCATGTGACATTCTAAAATGTTGGATACTTTAAATGCCAGGATGTCATACTCATTTTGTATTTTCATCTAGTAGAATTCGCTGTACACTTGAGGAAGAGAATAATTTTTTTGTTATTCCTTTTACCCCTTTTTCGTGATATCCAAATTGGCAGTTACAGGCTTGTCCCATCACTGCAACTCCCCTACGGACTCGGGAGAGGCAAAGGTCGAGAGCCATGTGTCCTCCGAAACACGATCCTGCCAAGCCGCACTGCTTCTTGACACACTGCTCGCTTAACCCAGAAGCCAGCCGCACCAATGTGTCGGAGCAAACACTGTACAGCTGGTGACCGAAGGGTGCTTGCAGGCGCCCGGCCGACACAAGGAGTCGCTAGAGCACGATGGGACAAGGAAATCCCAGCCGGTCAAACCCTCCCCTAACCCAGACGACGCTGGGCCAATTGTGCGCCACCTCATGGGTCTCCCGGTCATGGCCGGCTGTGACACAGCCTGGGATCGAACCAGGTCCACTGCGACGCAGTGCTTTAGAACGCTGCGGCACTCAGGAGGCCAGAGAATCGTCTTTGAGACCTGTGTGTGTGTTTGACAACAGCTGATAAACAGCTAAGGGGACGCGCTGTACCAAAATTAACGAATGGCAGGAATCAACGCAACGGCGCATTAGATGTTGCATTCTCAGAAGGATGAGCCTAGTGTGCTAATATTTGCTACTTACTCCTTTTTATTTTTCTAAACAGTACATTCTAAATCGTATGTAGTATGATTAGTACACAGTATGCAGTTTAAGTAAGTAGTAGGCAAGCCAGATTTCGGACACGGCCATAGTCTATGGTTATAACACACCTCCATGTGTCCTCATGAAACATGAGTGTCAGAATCTGTGTTAAATGTGGCTCAATAAATTGGTCAGGTGTCATTTAGAACTAAGGATTATCAACACAAGAAAATAAATTGACGTAAAGAAGTCCAGCCCTACCTGAAGAAAAAAGAAGCCTCCACCCACTGCCGAAGCGGCCAGCTTCCCAACTTTCTGGAACAAATACCCTGCACACCTAAGAGGAAACACAGCAGTCAAACAGAGAACAGCCAAGTAATTTAACTGGTTAAATTGTACCACCAGATTCACATGGCTTAGTTCTGTTTAATATTAACACATTCAGGACTGATCGACTCACCAGCCAGACACTCCACCAATGGCAAGCTGGGTGGCAACATTATACTTCTCGGCTACGGGCCCAGAGTTTTCGCCAAATATTTTGTTCCACCATCTCTGTTTCTTGGCATACTCTACTACGTCCATGACTTCAAAGGTCTCCTCACTCTTATCTAGAAGAACAAGTCATAATTAAAAATGTGTCATACGCTTAATCGTCCTTGGCTCACATGACCTTGCAAGACATTGAAATGCATGTTGCATGGCCTCAACAGTAGAAATAATGTGTGCATTGTGTATCTTACGCCACGTCGGATGCCAGACAGTTAAGTTAGGTTGTTTTTTTAGGGTGTAGATCTGCATAATTTCCAATCCCCACATATACTTCCAGCTTATACATACATTTTACAGACATTATATATTAGTTATCTTTTGTTATTTTTAGTCCCACAATCCAGTTTTGATTTCCATTTGCTATATACATTTTCAACTGTGCTATTTCACCAAAGTTCTGAACCTTTCTATTGTCAGTCTACAGATGGCAAATTAAAGATGCAAATGTTTGCTAAGAGTATTATATTATTGTTCGATTGACTGACTTTTCAAATCACCCAGCAGTGCTATTTACAGAGTTAGCTCCAAGTAAATGTTGCAATTCTTCAAAAACAAGCTACATATGAGAAGTACCTAAACAAGTGATCTAATGATTCTGTCTAGTTGCAGCAAAATCTGCTGAGCTGGGATGGCTGTATCCCCCATATATATCTCATTCTATTGGTTGCAAGAATTTTGTATAATAATTTTAAATGAAAAACTAAGTTTTGAATCCAGCATTGTTTTGTGTATCGAAAATCTCTTCCCATTAAGTCGGGGTTTCCCAAACTCAGTCCTTGGGACCCCAAGGGGTGCACCTTTTGGTTTTTGACCTAGCACTACACGGCTGATTCAAATTATCAACTACTAGTCAAGCTTTGATCATTTGAAGCCCAAAAAAACATGCACCTCCTGGGGTCTAGAGGACCAAGAATGGGAAAAGCTGCATTAAGTACAAGCCTAAAATAGACCAGCCCAAAGACTTCTAATGGGTATCGATTTCTCATTCAGTCAAACAGACTTGTGATTAGCTCAGTAGTCAAGAGCTTTGTCTGGGTCAAGAACAAACACACTGGCCTGGCAGACACCAAATCTTTGACATATCCTGCAAAACATAGTGAAACCCTTTCATTCAGTTTTATGGAATTGTCCTGTTAATACTTTCAAATACCGTAGTATCCTTTTCCCCCCACCTTGGCAATTATCAGTGATACTAGAAGATTCTACAAATACACTGAACAAAAAATATAAAATGCAACATGTAAAGTGTTGGTCCCATGTTTCATGAGATGAAATAAAAGATCCACAAGCTGTTCCATATGCACAAAAAGCTTATTTCTCTCAAATGTTGTGCACAAAATGTGTTTACATCCCTGTTAGTGAGCATTTCTCCTTTGGAAAGATAATCCATCCTCCTGACAGGTGTGGCATGTCAAGAAGCTGATTAAACATGATTACCTGGTGCTGGGGACAATAAAAGGGCACTAAAATGTGAAGTTGTAGTCAGAACATCACAGATGTCTCAAGTTTTGATGGCGCGTGCAATTGGCATGCTGACAGCAGGAATGTCCACCAGAGCTGTTGCCAGAGAATTTAACATTCATTTCTATACCATAAGCCACCTCCAACATCATTTTAGAAAATTTAGCAGTACGTCCAACCAGCCTCACAACTGCGGACCACTTGCAACCACACAGCCCAGGGCCTCCACATCAGGCTTCTTCACCTACGGGATGGTCTGAGACCAGCCACCCGGACAGCTGATGAAACTGGGTTTGCACAACCGAAGAATTTCTGCACAAACCATCTCAGGGAAGCACATCTGCATGCTCGTCATCCTCACCAGGGTCTTGACCTGACTGCAGTTTGGCATCGTAACCGACTTCAGTGGGCAAATTCTCACCTTCGATGGCCGCTATCATGCTGGAGAAGTGTGCTCTTCACAAATGAATCCCGGTTTCAACTGTACCGGGCAGATGGCAGATGTGTGGGTGAGTGGTTTGCTGATGTCAACATTGTGAACAGTGCCCAATGGTAGCAGTGGGGTCATGGTATTGGCAGGCATAAGCTACTGACAACGAACACAAATTGCATTTTAAACCAATGGCAATTTGAATGCAGATACCCTGACGAGATCCTGAGGCCCATTCATCCGCCGCCATTACCTCATGTTTCAGCATCATAATGCACAACCCCATGTCACAAGGATCTGTACACAATTCCTGGAAGCTGGAAATGTCAGGTTTTCATGGCCTGCATACTCAAGACATGTCACCCATGGAGCATGTTTGAGATGCTCTGGATAGACGCGTACCACAGCGTGTTCCAGTTCCCCCCAATTTCTAGCAACTTCGCACAGCCATTGAAGGGGAGTGGGACAACATTCCACAGGTCACAATTAACAGCCTAATCATCTCTAAGCGAAGGAGATGTCACCCTGCATGAGGCAAATTGTGGTCACACCAGATACTTACTGGTTTTCTGATGCATGCCCCTACTTAAAAAAAAAAAAAAAAGGTATCTGTGACCAACATTTGCATATCTGTATTCCCAGTAATATGAAATCCATAGATCAGGGCCTAATTTATTTATTTCAATTGACTGATTTCTTATTAACTGTAACTCAGTCAAATCTTTGAAATTGTTGCATGTTGCGTTAATATTTTGGTAAAGTGTAAAACAAGTAGGCGGGGTCCTATAACATGGCCTTCCTTCACACTAGCCCCCCATAAGAGACCTCCGCAGTTGTCAGTAAACAGTCAGACATACTGTAATGTCATAACAGCTAAGGAGTAATACATTTTCGAAGTGATTGAACTAGCCCAATGTGTGTCGTAGTTTGTAAAATGTTGTAGCTAGCTAGTTCAGTAGTTAGCCTAACAAAGCTAGCTACCAACCAACACACCCAGGGCACTGGAAGCTAGCTAGCAACATGGAGTTAGTAAGCATCCCATTTGACAAAATACGTACCACTCCCACCCTGAATAGCAGGCGTGGGGACTAGCAAACAAAGGACGCTGGTCCGCAATTCGACTGAGGGCTACCGTTTGCTAGCTAACTGCGATTGTTAGCATAAAACGTTACACATTCTACCTTAACTAGCTAACCTTCCGAAGGACAACCGTGTTCATGTGCATTAACGTAACTGCATTTGTTTGATGGTATTTGACCTCTACTCAGATTAAAGACTACATTTTGTGATATAGGTAGCAAGGGCAATATTTTTTAAATATTTGTATTGCTAACTTGTTTCTCACCTTTATTCTTTTCGGCCATTTTTCTCAATTCATTTGGTGTTAACCCAGCCCATCTGAAATGTCACGTGTTACATCACAAAATTGGCCCAGTACCATTTCGATGTATAGGGCCTTTACACACATCCTACATTTCTGGTGTTCATTAGACCATAGCTCAATTGAGGATTTCCCAAACTCGGTCGTGGGCCCCTGGGTGTACGTTTTGTTTTTGCCCTAGCACTACACATATTGACTCTCTTCTCACGCTCACATGCCACACCTCTTATATCTTAAATCTCATGCATTGGAAAGTACTAATTATATTTTTCTAATCAGTCCATTGTATATAGTGTATATAGTGTGTTAACTTTTCAATTGTGCTCCAAATCGTTTTAAAATCGGAGCAACTGAGACCGCAATTTAACATCACGCACGGAATCTCTATCATTGTCCTATCTTGCGGTGTAGCAATGTAAGGATTTGCATTTTAAAGTAACGCCCCTCAAGATTAGAGTGTAGCTGAATGGAGAGCGAGAAGGTTCTCTGCTGAGTTTAATAAACAGTCAAAAGAGCAGCACGGTAGCGCAGTTTTAGCAGGGAAGTTTGGCAGGGTGACCTGATTTGTAACTATGAAAATATGCAATTTAAAAGTAAAAAAAATTATTTAACCTTTATTTAACTAGGCAAGTCAGTTAAGAACAAATTCTTATTTACAATGATGGTCTACTAAAAGGCAAAAGGCCTCCTGCGGAGACCGGGCCTGGGATAAAAAATACAGTATAAATATAGGACAAAACACATCACAACAAGAGAGACAACACAACACTACATAAAGAGAGACCTAAGACAACAACATTGCAAGGCAGCAACACATGACAACACAGCATCGCAGCAACACAACATAACAACAACATGGTAGCAACACAAAACATGGTACAAACATTATTGGGCACAGTCAACAGCACAAAGATCAAGAAGGTAGAGACCACAATACATCACACAAAGCAGCCACAACCGTCATTAAGAGTGTCCATGATTGAGTCTTTGAATGAAGAGATTGAGATAAAACTGTCCAGTTTGAGTGTTTGTTGCAGCTCGTTCCAGTCGCTAGCTGCAGCGAACTGAAAAGAGGAGCGACCCAGGGATGTGTGTGCTTTGGGGACCTTTAACAGAATGTGACGGTAGAACGGGTGGAGGATGAGGGCTGCAGTATATATCTCAGATAGGGGGGAGTGAGACCTAAGCATCAACCAGTGGGTCTTGCGACGGGTATACAGAGATGACCAGTTTACAGAGGAGTATAGAGTGCAGTGATGTGTCCTATAAGGCGCATCGGTGGAAAATCTGATGGCCGAATGGTAAAGAACCTCTAGCCGCTTGAGAGCACCCTTACCTGCCGATCTATAAATTATGTCTCCGTAAACTAGCAAGGGTAGGATGGTCATCTGAATCAGGGTTAGTTTGGCAGCTGGGGTGAAAGAGGAAACGGTAGAGGAAACCAAGTCTAGATTTAACTTTAGCATGCAGCTTTGATATGTGCTGAGAGAAAGACAGTGTACTGTCTAGCCATACTCCCAAGTACTTATATGAGGTGACTACCTCAAGCTCTAAACCATCAGAGGTAGTAATATCACCTGTGGGAAGAGGGGCATTCTTCTTACCAAACCACATGACCTTTGTTTTGGAGGCGTTCAGAGCAAGGTTAAGGGTAGAGAATGCTTGTTGGACACTAAAAAAGCTTTGCTGTAGAGCCTTTAACACAATCCGGGGAGGGTCCAGCTGAGTATAAGACTGTGTCATCTGCATATAAATGGATGAGAGAGCTTCCTACTGCCTGAGCTATGTTGTTGATGTAAATTGAGAAGAGCGTGGGGCCAAGGATTGAGCCTTGGGGACAGGCAGTGGCTGAGACAGCAGATTTTTTGACTTTATACACTGCACTCTTTGAGAGAGGTAGTTAGCAAACCAGGCCAAAGACCTCGAAGAGGCACCAATACTCCTTAGCCGGCCCACAAGAATGGAATGGTCTACTGTATCAAAAGCTTTGGCAAAGTCAATAAAAATAGCAGCACAATCTTACTTAGAATCAAGGGCAATGGTGACATCATTGAGGACCTTTAAGGTTGCATTTGGTTAATTGTAGGGGAAGATTTATGTAATCTTGTCTTCAGGAGATTTTATTATCAATGTACTTTATTTAGTCTGATCAGTTGAACAATACTCATTCTTAACAATGGGCTAAAATAAAGGGTAGTTAGTGTGCTTGTCAGCAAGAACACTACTGTTATTCCCCACACTAACAGTATTTTATTATCCCTCTTCTTCCCAATTTTGGCAGTGTTATCATAGATTTGGAATCTGATATTTGAAAATGAATTATTTGAGGCTATGTATTTTTGCTGCCATTCATAGACAGTTTTGAATAATTCCTACAAATAAGCATTGGATATTAAATGCTCCAGGCCTAGAATATAATTTTTGACATTTTAGCTCTGTGCACATGCTAGGCAGAGATGGTAGGGTGACTCACAACGCATCATATTTTTTCTATGTAGAGTAAGATGATGGCAAGGATCTTCAACTAGTAGGCATAAACCACTAGAATATTGATTAGATTGAGTGATAGAAAGTTGAGTGATTTTTTGGGGGGGAGAAATGTATTGTTATAACAAGAGCATTTTCAAATACCCATCACTTGGGAAATAGTTCAGGGGTGGCCAACCCTCCTGGAGAGCCAGCATGATTTTCTTCCAGGCCTATTTTAAAAAGATAGTTCACCAAAATTACAAAAGACAAAATGTTTGTGTCCTTACCTTGAAAGCAGTCTATGGACAAGAAGACTGCAATCTATGATTGGTTAACCACTGCCATCAACCATTAATATTAGTATTTCCTGTGCAGAGCATTCCCACTGACCTTCCCACTGTTTCTCCCATTTGCCTGTCTCCTATCTAATTTCATTACTGTTTGAGTTAAGTGTCAAACCACCTAAAAAATATTTTTGCAAAAATATTAGTATACCTTAAATTGAATTCCCCCAAAGTAACAAAGTTGTGGACTTTTGAGTGTTCATTTAATGTTCAAAGCATTCTGAATACACCTGGCACTTTTTTTCCATCCTGGTCATAGGCCTAAGCCATGTCAAAATACATAGAATTCCAGGAAATTAGCTTTAAAACACTGCAACTTTCCTGGTGAAGGACCCCCAGATGCCATCTGGGAAAAATCTCACTCCAAGCTTTCTTCAAAGTTGGACACCCTGGTTTGGAAACTTGATTAAAGTGTTAAGACAACTAATATACTTTTGTGTTTTTGTTATTTTGAATGTATCCAAGTGAGAAAGGATGGAAAAGTTCCAAGTGAAAGTAAAGCAGAGGAGACAGAGTTTTTTGGCTAAGAAAGGCTGCATCTCAATAGTCTAAAGTGGCTTCCTCTTCTCATCTCTGTCCCTTCATCACACAAGTCTAGCAGACACCAATAAATAATAATCAATACTGTACTTAGTCAAAGGTGTGTTTTATTAAACAAGAATACAGTTGGCATAATGGTCCCCATACCTATTGATGTGCTCAGTTGGGCACATGCAGCTTATAATGTCATTACTGACCCAGTAATCAGATGTAGCTGTACTTTGATCACACAGACCTTACACTGAGTACTGGGTGAGCCATGGACATCTTGGTGTCAGTGACCCATGTTGAGAGTTCAGATCCGTCTTGAAGGCGCCTGCAGCTCAATGGCAATTGAAAAATTTCCCATCTTTGAGCTGTGAAAATCAAACCATTCTCTTTAATAAAAATGGATGGCAATGCATATATTTTAGCCATGCTAACCTGGCAATTTAAAGGCAAATGTTTGCCTTATTGATTACAAACAACTACTTCTTGACCCCAAGAAACACTTGGAAAAGATACAATAATATATTCTTTATTAAAATTGAACCCAGTTTTACATCTCCATTAACTTTGAGTTACAGTACATATCATTGCAGCAAGGTTTGTCAGAAGCCCAATCTCACATGTTGTGTTTTACATGCTGTTTGAAAGTGAAAGTGTCTATATGTTTGTAGGACGGAGAAGGGAACGCCATGCCCCAGTTATCATTCACAGAGTTGACATATTTACTTCCAAAGAGTGTCCACACTACCTTTACAACATTCATTCACACATTCATTTCTCACAAGGAAATGTCCTGTTCATTAAGGATGGGTGATGTCCTGTTCATTAAGGATGGGTGATGTCTATGTTTATTGGATGGTTAATGTTAACATGTCACATTTACCAAATCTGACTTTTACTGATAATGGAACAACCTTTACTTCCATATTTAATGAATGTAGGGTCAGAATCTTATCTTTTCATCTTTATACAAATTAGCTACATTTTATTCCAACTATATAGAATCTAAAATCTACTTTCATGATGGTTCCTTTTCAACCACTAGATATGTGAAACAGCCAATAACTCATTGTTTTTTAAAGATTTAAACTATACAAGAGGCTGCAATACATTTATTCTCCTGCAGCTTGTTATTTTATAAATATTATTTCACCATTAAAACTGTATGAACATTCAAGATGAAACAATTTCTTCATAGACCTACCCGCTGGTTTGTGTGGACCTGTCTCCACCTGAATCTCTCATTTGGTGCCTCTCTGCAGCAGTGCCTATTGCTCCACATCCTTCCTGCTTCAGTAGACCCCGAATTCTAAGAATCTAAGAAGAAAAAGGTTACTTCCTCGGTTGCAGAAGAGAGTCGTTTAAACATCGAGTTGCCCTATGTTTGTGTTGTCTGAGAGGACAGGTTCCTCTGGGTTGCTTTGAAAAGTTTGTGTGACAGTGGAGGGGACAGTGACCATGGTTTAGTAATGTCACACTCGATCAAATTTCCCCTGGGTCTCTCCCGGCACCAAGATGGGAATTATGAATTAGTCAGCTTTTAGGGAATGTCCCCACAGCCAATTCTTGTAGCTCTTTGACGCACTTACGCTCAATATTTACATACAGTGGGGAGAACAAGTATTTGATACACTGCCGATTTTGCAGGTTTTCCTACTTACAAAGCATGTAGAGGTCTGTAATTTTTATCATAGGTACACTTCAACTGTGAGAGACGGAATCTAAAACAAAAATCCAGAAAATCACATTGTATGATTTTTAAGTAATTCCTTTGCATTTTATTGCATGACATAAGTATTTGATACATCAGAAAAGCAGAACTTAATATTTGGTACAGAAACCTTTGTTTGCAATTACAGAGATCATACGTTTCCTGTAGTTCTTGACCAGGTTTGCACACACTGCAGCAGGGATTTTGGCCCACTCCTCCATACAGACCTTCTCCAGATCCTTCAGGTTTCGGGGCTGTCGCTGGGCAATACGTAATTTCAGCTCCCTCCAAAGATTTTCTATTGGATTCAGGTCTGGAGACTGGCTAGACCACTCCAGGACCTTGAGATGCTTCTTACGGAGCCACTCCTTAGTTGCCCTGGCTGTGTGTTTCGGGTCGTTGTCATGCTGGAAGACCCAGCCACGACCCATCTTCAATGCTCTTACTGAGGGAAGGAGGTTGTTGGCCAAGATCTCGCGATACATGGCCCCATCCATCCTCCCCTCAATACGGTGCAGTCGTCCTGTCCCCTTTGCAGAAAAGCAGCCCCAAAGAATGATGTTTCCACCTCCATGCTTCACGTTTGGGATGGGTTCTTGGGGTTGTACTCATCCTTCTTCTTCCTCCAAACACAGCGAGTGGAGTTTAGACCAAAAAGTTATATTTTTGTCTCATCAGACCACATGACCTTCTCCCATTCCTCCTCTGGATCATCCAGATGGTCATTGGCAAACTTCAGACGGGCCTGGACATGCGCTGGCTTGAGCAGGGGGACCTTGCGTGCGCTGCAGGATTTTAATCCATGACGGCGTAGTGTGTTACTAATGGTTTTCTTTGAGACTGTGGTCCCAGCTCTCTTCAGGTCATTGACCAGGTCCTGCCGTGTAGTTCTGGGCTGATCCCTCACCTTCCTCATGATCATTGATGCCCCACGAGGTGATATCTTGCATGGAGCCCCAGACCGAGGGTGATTGACCGTCATCTTGAACTTCTTCCATTTTCTAATAATTGCGCCAACAGTTGTTGCCTTCTCACCAAGCTGCTTGCCTATTGTCCCGTAGCCCATCCCAGCCTTGTGCAGGTCTACAATTTTATCCCTGATGTCCTTACACAGCTCTCTGGTCTTGGCCATTGTGGAGAGGTTGGAGTCTGTTTGATTGAGCGTGTGGACAGGTGTCTTTTATACAGGTAACGAGTTCAAACAGGTGCAGTTAATACAGGTAATGAGTGGAGAACAGGAGGGCTTCTTAAAGAAAAACTAACAGGTCTGTGAGAGCCGGAATTCTTACTGGTTGGTAGGTGATCAAATACTTATGTCATGCAATAAAATGCAAATTAATTACTTAAAAATCATACAATGTGATTTTCTGGATTTTTGTTTTAGATTCCGTCTCTCACAGTTGAAGTGTACCTATGATAAAAATTACAGACCTCTACATGCTTTGTAAGTAGGAAAACCTGCAAAATCGGCAGTGTATCAAATACTTGTTCTCCCCACTGTAACTTGTGTGTCATTATGAACTTTATTAGCAGGGAGTTTAATAACCACATTTTCTTTGAAACATTAGCAGTTGGATTAGTACTTGCTTCATAATATTGCTTCATAATACTTACTGGGTTAATATTTAGTGTCAGGATAAGAGAGAACAGTGTTTTATTTGACATTGTCTATGGATTGTGTATTATGACTTCAGATTTTTGTGCTTTTTACAAATGTTCTGTTGTCTTTTTTCCCATAAGAACAGAATACAACAGTAGTGACTATGTTCTTTGTTACAGATAATGGATCATGTTAGTGAAAGTT
This sequence comes from Salvelinus alpinus, assembly GCF_045679555.1. Taxonomy (NCBI): domain Eukaryota; kingdom Metazoa; phylum Chordata; class Actinopteri; order Salmoniformes; family Salmonidae; genus Salvelinus; species Salvelinus alpinus. Next base: position 12,881,853 of record NC_092098.1, on the reverse strand, counting down.
TTAGTTGTGTTGTTCTTTGTCCTCTCTCTTGCTACTACAGTATCATGGCCATTAAAAGAATAAACAAGGATTAGGCCATATGACCAGGGCTATGTACATTCCTTTAAGAACAAAAAACAGCACAAATGAGCATTTTCATTTCATGAATACATTTCATATTAACATTTACATTTTTACAGACTTTCAGAAGGATCTGTTAAAAACAAATAAAGTTATTATGATCACAACTTTTTCTGAAAAGTTCAGAGAATTATCAGACTTGTTATGACTTTATTCTTGAAAGTTCAGTACAGGTGTTGTGTGATGACCACAAGATGACAGGCTCGTAACACATTTGCCAGACAGTCATAGAACTGGCCCTAACGGTTGATGCTGGGACAGTATTGATGGGAAGGATATCTTAATATTAACTTTTTTACCAAAGTTAGAATTGCAGGAAATTAGCTTAAACATTTTTTTTTCTCTCCAATGCCAAGAGCTGAACCTTTAAAATGTTCCTTCCAAGAAACCGAGATTTGTTACTTCCGGCCTTGCACACGAAGTCATGGTAAAACTCCTTGTATGCAATTTATTATCTCACTCGCGTTGTGTTCTGATTATGAGTGGGTCACTGATGAATTTGCTATCACAAAAGGGGTCCGTGACCCAAAAAGTTTCAGAACCCCAGGGCTAAGGTTAGGGGTTAGGGAAAGGGTTAGCTAACATGCTAAGTAGTTGCAAAGTAGCTACAAAGTAGTAAGTAGATGAAAAGTTTAATAATACAAAATAAAAAATAAAGACACTTATTACAAATGTTTATGCCTTTAATATTACTGGACATTTCCAAGTATGGATTGTATGTGTTGACATAAAAACCTTTTTAGAACAGCGAGAGTGTGATGGGTGGGGGTGAAGTTGACCTCTTAGTGCCGCCTGTGATCTCATAATCTTTTCAAGAAATCAGAATTTCATTATTTTCGCTGTGCACTCCATTAGAAGTTTTTCATTTGCATAAACATTTTGGTGAATCATACTGACACCAGCATCCATAGAGGGGAAACTTTTTAGTGTTTTGAAGCCCAAAGTACAGCAAGTAACTGCTCATCACTACCGCCCACCCCAGAAGGTGGGTGGGGCTTTTTTCTGTCTGTATATACATTGTCTTTGATGTTCACTGGGAGGGAGCCAGTATTAGATCAGACTAGAACATCTGGCTTTTGTTGGTAAAACCAAAGCACAGATTAAGTGAAGACAGGGTGGCACATTTACCTTTACATCGTGGTTGTATTCTCTAATCCTAGCTACTTACTTTCAGTGCAAATTATATACAAGTTCTGAGCAAAAAATTATATTCTTGTCAAAAAATATGCCACTGCCATTGCTGCATGAACCCTACAAGTCCATTGTATGGATTATCCATCTCCTGTAGGTTCTCTCCATGGGCAGGTGGGAAAGCACAAGCTTCAGGGAGGGGAGTGCAGACATGGAGTGATATCAGATGATATGTCCTCCTATGAAATTTCCTGGGTCACTTCAGCTGTGAAGAAAAATGAAAACCACTAGAGGGCGGGCACACACTAATAATGAGGGGGTTTGATTAATCTCGCCTGGGTTTGTGGGTAAAAAATTACCGTAACTGATAAAGAAAAAGCAGATTTGTTGGAAGACTTTTGCATGGGTACAAAGTGGGGTTACATGGACAAAGTATATAAGGCAATGCAAGTGTGAGATTTTACATGCTCATGTTAATGTGTACATCAAGTACATTGGTGTCCACATCACCAACAATCTATCATGGTCCAAACACACCAAGACAGTTGTCAAGAGGGCACAACAACACCTTTTCCCCCACAGGAGACTGAAAAGATTTGGCATAGGTCCCCAGATCCTCAAAAAGTTCTACAACTCCACCATCGAGAGCATCCTGACCGGTTGCATTACCGCCTGGTATGGCAACTGCTCGGCATCTGACTCGGCATCCAGGACCTATGAACAAAAAATGGTCAAAGACTCCAGTCACCCAAGTCATAGACTGTTCTCTCTGCTACCGCACGGCAAGCGGTACCGGAGCGCCAAGTCTAGGTCCAAACCCCCCCCTTAGTTTTTACACTGCTGCTACTTGCTGTTTATTATCTATGCATAGTCCCTTTACAAATTAACATGACTAACCTGTACCTCCGCACATTGACTCGGTACCGGTACCCCCTGTATATAGCCTCGTTATTGTTATGTACATTTTCTTGTTACTTTATGATTGATTAGATTTTTTTTACTTTAGTTTATTTAGTAAATATTTTATCAACTCTATTTCTTGAACTGCATTGTTGGTTAAGGAAGCATTTCACGGTAATTTCTACACCTGTTGTATTGTGCGGCACACAATTGGCCCAGCATCGTCCGTGTTTGGCCGATGTAGACCGGCATTGTAAATAAGAATTTGTTCTTAACTGACTTGCCTAGTTAAATAAAGGTTCAATAGAAAATATTTTTTAAATAAAAATGACCTTCTGGTTGGAAACGTGCCATAATATTACCATTTGTAAAGCCTGGTAAGGACCCTTCATGTGCTGATAGTTACAGACCAAAAGCACTGACCTCTAACTTGTGTAAACTGATGGAAAAGATGATAGTTAACAGATTGTCCTATTTCCTGGAACATAGAGGTTTATTGAGTCAATGTAAAAGTGGATTCTGTAAAGGTAGATAGATCTACTTTGGATGCATTAGTAAAGGTGAGCAATGAAGCTGAAAAAACTCTGGTCATGAAAGAAGTAATGATTAATGTATTTTTTGACTTTGAAAAGGCACATGACACTATGTGGAGAGAAAGCCTACTGATTAAGATAGAAAGACTTGGTATTGGTGGGAGATTATATAACTGGATTTTGGACTTCTTATTTAATCAAATCAAAATCAAATCAAATCAAATGTATTTATATAGCCCTTCTTACATCAACTGATATCTCAAAGTGCTGTACAGAAACACAGCCTAAAACCTCAAACAGCAAGCAATGCAGGTGTAGAAGCTTTTCAAGTTAAAATGAGATCCATTTTATCTGATGCCTATGGGATTGACAATGGTATTCCTCAAGGCAGGGCTATCAGTCCTATTTTCTTCAATATTATGATTAACAATGTATTTTTGAATGTAGGTAGGGGCATTGGGGCTTCCCTATATGCTGATGATGTAGCTATTTGGAAGAGGGGAAGGAAAGTCTCTCATGTGACCAAATTTATTCAACAAGCTATAGAGGATGTTGAAAGATGGTCGATTGACTGGGGTTTTAAATTGTCAGTGGCAAAGTCTTGTGTATGTTCTTCTCAAAGAAGAAAGTTGCTGATAATATACAGTTGTTTCATTATGGACAGTCTATGGGGAGGGTTTTTAAGTACAAATATTTGGGTCTTTGGTTCAATGAGCGATATACATGGAAAGATCATGCCATAAATGTTGAAACAAAGTGTAAGAAGGTGGTGAATCGTATGCGCTCGGTCTCTGGTTATGAATGAGGTGCTGACAGACAATCGTTGATGGATATTTATAGAGCTCTGATCAGGGCGACAATTGATTACGGGTGTATAGTTTTTGGAACAGCGACGAAGACTTGGCTTCAGATGCTGGACAGAATCGAGTATATAGCTTTAAGGATATGTATTGGTTCATTTAAATCAACATCTGTATCAAATCAAATTGTATTTGTCACATGCGCCAAATACAACAGGTGTAGACCTTACCGTGAAATGACTACTTATAAGCCCTTAACCAACAGTGCATTTCAAGAAAGATTTAACAAATAAACTTAAGTAAAAAATGGTCAAAAGTAACACAATAAAATAACAATATCGAGGCTATATACAAGAAAACGACATAACAATAACGAGGCTCTATACAGGGGGTACCGCGTCAATGTGCGGGGGTACAGGTTAGTCGATATAATTTGTACATGTAGGTAGGGGTAAAGTGACTATGCATTAATAATAAACAGCAAGTAGCAGCAGTGTAAAAACAAGGGGGGGGGGGGGGGTGTCAATGCAATTAGTCTGGGTGGCCATTTGATTAATTGTACAGCAGACGTATGGTTTGGAGATAGAAGCTGTTAAGGAGCCTTTTGGACCTAGACTTGGCGCTCCGGTACCGCTTGCCATGCGGTAGCAAAAAGAACAGTCTATGTCTTAGGTGACTGGAGTCTTTGAAATTTTTGGGGGGCCTTCCTCTGACATCGCCTAGTATAGAGATCCTAGATGGCAGGAAGCTTGGCCACGGTGATGTACTGGGCCGTACGCACTACCCACTGTAGCGCCTTACGGTCGGATGCCGAGCAGTTGCCTTATTAGTAGAGGTAGGTGAGATTCCTTTGGATATACAGCGTAATAAATTTTCATTCGCTTATTGGGTTAGGCTGAAAGGCTGTGAGGTTGATCATCCCACTGCTACTGTTCTAGATGACTGTAGGGAATATACTATTAGACTAGGCAGTGGTTTTGGTTGTACAGTTGGAAAGCTTGCTGATGGTAGTGGTTTGAGGGAATTGGAGGTTGGCCCTTCTGTGGTGATAAGGGATGTTCCTCCATGGTTAGTCCCAGATCCTGTTGTTACACTAACCTTGGTAAAGAAAATAAAAGATTTGTCAGAAGTCAGTGACATAGGGAAACTGGTTGACAATTACATTGGAAGAAGTTTTAAAGCATTTTTACAGTTTTTCACACCAGAGCAAGGATTTACATTCCTGAATTTGATGGGGAGATATATAGAAGACTAACAAATTAACTGTCAGTATATTCAGTTGAACTGTTGGTGATAGTAGTTGCTCTCAAATAAAAATAAAAATAATGAAGGAGCAACAATAATATAACAGTAGCGAGGCTACATACAGGGGGTTCTGGTACAGAGTCAATGTGCAGGGGCACCGGTTAGTCGAGGTAATTGAGGTAATATGTACATGTAGGTAGAGGTAAAGGTAAAGGTAAAGTGACTCTGGATTGAGGACGTTCAACCTGTCAGAATTATAGCATGCTCAAATTCCCTGTCTGTATTGAATAGTGTATCAGCTGGCAAATCTAATAGGAGTGACCTATTGGAGTGACCTATTGGATGTTATTATGGAGAATTGAGAGACTGGTAGTAGTAGTAAGAGTCTACTGGGTCCCAGTCCATTTGTGTGTGAAAGGGAATGACTCAGCATAATCGAATAGGCCGATTGCTGAGTGTAACAGTGATAACTTCAGTCCGTCCCTCGCCCCGACCCGGGCGCGAACCAGGGACCCTCTGCACACATCAACAACAGTCACCCACCGTCACCCATCGCTGGGCCAAGGACAAGGTCTCAGAGCAAGTGACGTCATCGATTGAAAGGCTATTAGCGCGCACCACCGCTAACTAGCTAGCCATTTCACATCCGTTACATGAGGATACTGCGAAAGACAGTTGGCTACACCCAACATAGGTCCACTAAGCTAAATTGTCGACTGAAATAATAATTATAAACTTTATTTGAACAGCTTAATACATTGGATTCTATCTCAAATTAAAATGTTAAAACCTCAATGGTGTTTGCCTCTCTCTTATCTGACAGGGGAAACTGTTCCATAAATCTGGAACACTGTTGTTATTCTTATTGAATGTTTTTTTTATATATATTTTTACACATCAGATAAAGCATATTGTACATTTATAGGCATACAGTATGTGTAGTGGCTTCCTTTCCTCTTTACCATAGCCACTGCCCAAGCCTGAAGCGGGGTTGTTTCGTACGCATACAGTCCACACTCAAGGTTTCCAAACGGCCAAACATTCAATGAGATCCAGGGATATGGTGCAACAAAAATGTTTATTATTCTTATATCTAACAAAACAATGATTCTCCAATCAACTTAAAGCATAGATTACTTGACATGGAAAATACATAATATGACCTGTCTGTATGGTCAAAAAACTATAACGCTCCCGCGTCTAGCTAGGACTCCTCCCCCCGAAGGCCCAACTTCCTGCCTCCTAACACACTTAACACTGTACAATGAATGGGCAAGGGGAGGGGGCAAAAACTAAGTTACACTAACAAACGAATATATCTCAATCAGGTAAATATAAATCATAAAGGTACGTACCTAATATTTCATCATATACATTAATATTTAATATATTTACACAAGTGTACATGGAGCTCTGTATGTTCTGTCTTTCATACAAATATGTCCAAATCGGCTGTAACAGTATGTGTACACATTAGGGTGTAGCATCAAGGGGTTAACTGAACGTTCCTTGGGAAGAAGGCGGGGTTAAATGCAGCTATCCAATCCAGGAAGTATTTTAGTGTAGAGACAAATTGAAATGGTTTACGACTAACTGGATGTAAAGAGCTATACTGGTTTCGTGACCAAAGCTATAACATTATTTAATATAAAATATCGTTGCAGCAAGAACTGTATCTTGCGATGCACGTTAAATGACATATAGTTGTAATGTAACCATTTAGTTAGATACAGTAGCTAGCTAACAGTCAGTAGCTACTTCCACACTTGTGCTGGATCGATGTAAAATATTTGCAGTTCTGCTGGTTTGTGACACATCGTGCAACTGGGTGCTGAAAAGTACCTCTCTTGGTGAGATATAGCAACGGAAGAACTACAGCTGGACGTTTTAGAGAATTTTGGACTATTTTCTTCCTACTGGTTAGCCAATATAACGTTATTTGGCAAACGGATGCTGCTGCCACCTGCTAGCTAACGTTAGCAATTACTTGCAGTTAGCTATTTTCCACTGAAAATTGGTGACATGGCCATGACATGCTGTTAGCTACTGTAATCACAGCTGTCATTTGAATGTCCACGTTTCCATGTCAATGAGAAGCAGCTATAGTTTGCTAGAGACCCCCCACTCTGGAATTTGGTCTCGCACTGGCACTGTTGGCCACCGAGTGCCCGTCCACGCAAGCTAGCTGATTTGTTGCTACTATTACTACTTGTTAAGAATAGGAGGCGGTGGCAGCTTTGGTGGATACATTTCTGCCTCAGCTTTATAGCGATCACTGCCGAGGTGAAATACCGCAGTTCATGTTTCGACAAGAAGTCAGTGTACTGTCTTTTATTCCGTCTTGTTCCTACCTTTTCCAACACGAGAAGAGGAATATGTCTAGATATAACATTTACAGTCTTTTAGACTGGTTGTATGGCGGCGTGGACCCAAAGTTTGAAGGCAACGGGGGCCCAGAATGTGCCGCCTTTCTTGCACCGCAACAACGTATCAGCGAGAGTTTTGTCATGGTTCTGATTTCCATCGTGGAAGTTGTCGTCGCGCTGAGAAAAATCAACATTTGTAAAGAACTCAAAGAGATTGCGAAAGATGGGCCAAGGACGAAACAAGACAGTTTCGGCAAGAACCTGTTGCTGGTTGCTCTGTGTATGACGTTTGGAGTAGAGGTCGGATTCAAATTCGCCACCAAGACAGTGATATACCTACTGAATCCTTGTCATGTTATGACCATGGTGCAGGTAAGATATCTCAAGTTTAAATTGTAACTTACATTTGACATTTAAGTCATTTAGCAGACGTTGAATTTAAGATTGGCCTACCAGCACTACTTTTTTAGTGTTGAATGTGCATTGTGAATTTCTGTGTAGAGACCGATGCTGTGTACAAAGATTATGCCCATTGTGTCTGTCAAAGCACATGATCCACTAAATAAGCATTTTATCTGCCTCTCTGTAAAACAGTTTAGCCTTTCCATCATGTCTAACATTAAGTAGAAATGTTCTACCATGTTTTCACTCAACTTCTAGGTTTTGCATACATAGCTCACAATCTGGACTGGAGAACACTCACCCACTTGAATTTTAACTAGCTAATTGTATGTAGATTTATGAATATCTTTCATGTGGATATGACAATACATTATGTAGTTTAATTACAACAACCCTGTGTTTTACTTGCGTAATCAGCATTAATGATGGAGGAAATTGTCAAATCAAAGGAATGCCTTACTAGGATTAAATATTCCTTAACCGATGAAAACTTCAAGCACAATCTGACATGGTAAACCGATTCACTAACCTCACTCCCTATTTCTTGAGTTATATTGATGTAGCCTAAACTTTAAGGGAGTCTTGATGGCAAAGAGGGGACAAAACTAGAGACACATGGTGAAGAAAAGTAATAGAAATTGAGAAATTATTTGAGGATATCATGACTAGCGGTTTGTTCAGTCAGCCTCAGTCTGACTATAAGGTGTGTGTGTGTGTATATTGAACCACAGCCAACAACATTTGGAGAGCACCCAACACAGAGGATGTTGAGGAGGTAGGGCTCATCTGTTGTAATGTCATGCATGAGTATCCCTCTTCCCAAAGGGGTGCACTGCACTGTAATTGTCTGATTTAATCCCACTCAAATTAACTGAAAGGATCATGTTGAATCATGTAATATGCAATGTTACCAGTTTCAGATCATTGATCAGAAAAAGGGCATGTTAGAACGATACTGCAGTCATAAAGAAAGTCGGTTTATTGGGCACTGGAGCCCAAGTCTCTAAACGTAAACATCCTTGTCTCATAGACTAGACGTAAAATAGTAAATGTAAATCCAAGACACCCAAATTAGTATGATATTTTATGTTTGGTATGGTTACTTAAAGTGAAAAACGAAAGGAGGGTGGATGGGTGGGTGTATAATGCAAACATCTAGCAACCCAATGGTTGCGTGTTCGAATCTCATAACTGACAACTTTAGCAATTTTGCTACTTTGCAACTACTTAGCATGTTAGCTAACCCTTCCCCTAACTCTAACCATAACCCCTAACCGATGTTCCTTCAAAAAATGCAAATTTCAGGTCTGCTGGGTGCAAACTGGAATGTTGTGAAAGTTCTCTGCAACTTCTAGTGGACGTTTACTGTGAACACTGAGGCTGCACCCGCTTTAAGTTAGTTATAACAGTGACCAAGTAGGCTACTGTGGCTATTTGATCAAAATGTAGCCTATCAGAGTTGCCTTCCATAAAAAAACAATCGGGGAAAAAGCATCCCATAACATTTTTACATAGCTGTTCTATCATTCAGCCTACAGTAGCAACCAATGTGTGGTGTTAAATGTAGGCCTACATTCCATGAGACTTTTGGAGAAAAAAACATGTCGGGATTGACATTAAGCTGTTTATCCACTTGTCCTTCAGACAAGGTGGTGACTGAAAATGTTGTTTGACTCAAGAAACCACTTTACAAAATACAATAATTATTATTCACATACCATTATCACAGAGAATCAGACAAACTATGCTACCGTCTGCCTATTGGCTACTTAGCTTATTCAAGCATGTCTCCAATACAACACTTCCCCTTTAAGACAGAAAAAAAGCTCTTTGCTTTTCAAAGATGGCAAGAAATGTACATGTTTTGTGCTCTTGTAGGAAGCAACCACTCCCCCATTGCTGACTAGAAATTAGCTATAACTGGGCTAATAACTCACTTACTAGCAACAAATATGATCAAATGTACACACGTGGCTACATGCAGCTCTTGCTTTGAGCTCAAAACGAGTACGTCTACTCGCGACATGCTGTAAACGCAGTCCAGTTCGAAGTAAACGGCACAGATCCATATTTGGCAATGGTCTATTTGCATGTAGGGATACTGCAGCTCAGATTGGTTATGGCGCACCGTTATGTGACAAGTATGGGCCTATCAATGCATTAGAATCCTACTCCACGTGCTTCTCTGCACAGGCTGCTATTTCTTCTGCGCGGCAGTCCCTTCGAGGGAAGGGAACATTGCCTCTAACCCTAGCTAACGTTAGCAAGTCGGTGCAGTCTAATCTTTTACATTTTTACACATCTGATTAAATGCCATCCCCAACAGTCATATCTCTGCAATCAGTCACTCTGTTGACGGCTGTATATGAAAACACCTTTTCACAGGCTACAAAGTGTTTGACCATTTATCTAGCTTGTTTGCACTTACTCCTTATTTACCAGACACATATTGGTTAAGACATAGTTCTCCCCAGCTCCTTTAAATCTGCTAGTTAGCTAGCTCGATTTCTTTATCTTTGATGGTTTTATCAATAGTAACTTCATATTATTCATCATCTAACTCATGATATATGGCTGGCTTTTGTATTTGGTGTAGGGCTGGGTGATATGGCCAAAATATCATATCACAATATATATATTTTTAAATGTTTTTGATTTATAAAAGTTCTAAATATCCTTTATGAACAGGTCATGGCCCTAGGGTAGCAACCAATGTTTCCTCTAAGCTGCACCCGCGGGCTTGCAGTAGCCCCAAGACTGTCGTGCATAAGAAATATCAGCCCACGGAGAGGAGCACGAGGTTGAACTTCACTCAGCTTTCTAGAGTTTTCCCTGTTAACAGTATCAACGTTTCTCTTTACTGTGGCTCTTCTGATCGAATCAATGCCATATTAGTCACTTTCAATGCAGCATACTGAAACAAAACAAACTATGCAAGAGATTTTGTTGTAGACAAAATGCATCAAAGTAGGATTGTATTGCCTATATGCAAATAGACCATTGCCATATATGGATCTGTGCCGTTTTACTTTGAACTGGACTGTATTTACAGCATGAGCGATCGTGAGTAGATGCACTTGTTTTGAGATCAAAGAGAGTATCAACGTAGCCACGCTTGTACATTTGTTCATATTCGTTGCTAGTAAGTGAGTTATTAGCCCAGTTATAGATCCTTTTTAGTCAGCAATAGGGGAGTGATTGCTTCCTACAAGAGCACTAACGTATACATTTCTAGACTTCTTAGAAAAGCAAGTCAAGCTTTTTTTGGTTTTAAAGGGGCAGTGTTGTATTTTGAGACAGGCTTGAATAAGCTAAGTAGCCAATAGGCAAAGGGTAGCATAATTTGTCTTATTCTCTGTAACAATGGTATGGGAATAATAATGCAGTTTATTTTGAAAAATGGTTTCTTGCATCAAACAAAACCTTTTCAGTCACCTTGTCTGAAGGACAAGTGGATAAACAGGTTCATGTCAAGCCTTGCATGTTTTTTTCAAAGTGTCATGGAATGTTGTAGGCCTACATTGAACACCACACATTGGCTGCTTCTGTAGGCTGAATGATAGCTATTTCCATGTTAAAATGCTATGGGCTGCATTTTCTCCATTGTTTTTGATGGTAGGCCATAGAGGTCGACCGATTAATCAAAATGGCCGATTAAAAATCAAAATGGCCATTTTCAAGTTTTCATAACAAAACACTTTTTTTACACCTTTATCCTTTATTTAACTAGGCAAGTCAGTTAAGAACACATTCTTATTTTCAATTTTCCCACCTAGGAACGGTGGGTTAACTGCCTTGTTCAGGGGCAGAATGACAGATTTTTACCTTGTCAGCTCGGGGATTCAATCTTGCAACCTTACAGTTAACTAGTCCAACGCTCTAACCACCTGATTACATTGCACTCCATGAGGAGACTGCCTGTTACGCGAATGCAGTAAGAAGCCAAGGTAAGTTGCTAGCTAGCATTAAACTTATCTTATAAAAAACAATCAATCATAATCACTAGTTAACTACACATGGTTGATGATATTACTAGTTTATCTAGCGTGTCCTGTGTTGCATATAATCGATGCGGTGCGTATTCGCGAAAAAAGGACTGTCTTGCTCCAATGTGTACCTAACCATAAACGTCAATGCGTTTCTTAAAATCAATACGCAAGTATATATTTTTAAACCTGCATATTTAGTTAATATTGCCTGCTAACCTGGCTAGTTGCGAACTCTGTGAAGACTATTTCTTCCTAACAAAGACAGCCAACTTCGCCAAACGGGGATGATTTAACAAAAGCGCATTTGCGAATAAAGCACAATCGTTGCATGACTGTACCTAACCATAAACATCAATGCCTTTCTTAAAATCAATACACAGAAGTATATATTTTTAAACCTGCATATTTTGCTAAAAGAAATCCAGATTAGCAGGCAATATTAACCAGGTGAAATTGTGTCACTTCTCTTGCGTTCATTGCACGCAGAGTCAGTGTATATGCAACAGTTTGGGCTGCCTAATTTGCCAGAATTTTACGTAATTATTACATAACACTGAAGGTTGTGCAATGTAACAGGAATATTTAGACATATGGATGCCACCCGTTAGATAAAATACGGAATGGTTCCGTATTTCACTGAAAGAATAAACGTCTTGTTTTCGAGATGATAGTTTCCGGATTCGACCATATTAATGACCTACGGCTTGTATTTCTGTGTGTTATTATGTTATAATTAAGTCTATGATTTGATAGAGCAGTCTGACTGAGCGATGGTAGGCACCAGCAGGCTCGTAAGCATTCATTCAAACAGCACTTTAGTGCGTTTTGCCAGCAGCTCATCGCTGTGCTTCAAGCATTGAGCTGTTTATGACTTCAAGCGTATCAACTCCCGAGATTAGGCTGGTGTAACCGATGTGAAATGGCTAGCTAGTTAGCGGGGTGCGCGCTAACAGTGTTAAAAACGTCACTCGCTCTGAGACTTGGAGTGGTTGTTCCCCTTGCTCTGCAAGGGCTGCGGCTTTTGTGGAGCAATGGGTAAAACTGCTTCGAGGGTGGCTGTTGTCGATGTGTTCCTGGTTCGAGCCCAGGCAGGGGCGAGAAGAGGGACGGAAGCTATACTGTTACACTGGCAATACTATAGCGCCTATAAGAACATCCAATAGTCAAAGGAATATGAAATACAAATCGTATAGAGAGAAATTGTCCTATAATTCCTATAACTACAACCTAAAACTTCTTACCTGGGAATATTGAAGACTCCTGTTAAAAGGAACCACCAGCTTTCATATGTTCTCATGTTCTGAGCAAGGAACTTAAACGTTAGCTTTTTTACATGGCACATATTGCACTTTTACTTTCTTCTCCAAAGCTTTGTTTTTGCATTATTTAAACCAAATTGAACATGTTTCATTTTATTTGAGGCTAAATTGATTTTATTGATGTATTAAGTTAAAATAAGTGTTCATTCGGTATTGTTGTAATTGTCATTATTACAAATACATGTTTTAAAAAACGGCCGATTTAATCGCTATCGGCTTTTTTTGGTCCTCCAATAATCGGTATCGGCGTTGAAAAATCTTATAATCTGTCGACCTCTAGTAGGCCACTCTTGTATGATCAAATAGCCAAAGTACCGTACTTGGTCACTGCTAACTGGATCTTAAAGTGGGTAAAGCCTGTGTTCACAGTAAACGCGCTGGGAGTTGAATTTTCACAATGTTTAAGTTTGCACCCGGCAGACTAGAAATTTGCTCAATGCTGAAAAAAAGGCCTTGTTAATTAGTGAACTGTTGGAATCGTGGAAATATAATTATTCTATAGCAGAATATGTGACCGACCTGCTCGTTTCGATCTTAGGAGCAAAATTGGAAATTGTGTTTTTTACATTGGATAGAGACTTCTAGTAGAGCTAGAAAGTTGAGGAACAATGGGAAAGTAATTCTGCTTTGAAAGTTGATAAACTTGTAACCTCACTTGAGGAAAGGGTTGATCCCAGCTTTCTTTCCTAACAACAGCAGTGAAGCACCAAAGCTAACTGGCTAACATTGACTAGCTTACTAGCTACTTCCAGACACAAATGAGAGAACTCACTCTGACCATTTTACTCGCCCTAGCAGAGTTGGTTAGGCTGTTTTTATGTTATCCAGACCGTTGGTGACTGCAACTGTGCTGCTGGCAACAATTATTTTTTTTGCCAAGTTTACTGACACCGTCCGTAATCAACGGGTGTTGAGCGTTTGTAAATTCATCAGTTATTCTGTGCTCTGGCACACTCAGACGAGTGCTCTGAAATCGGAGTGAATTTACCAGCTACATCTATCAACAGTTTTCGCAGTGACATCATTAACATTCTATTGAAATGGTTACTTGCATAGTGGAGTCTTTTGTTAAGTCATGTAGCTAGCTAGCTAAACAATTAACCATAATCCCAACCCATGACGTTACTACCCTGCTTGAGCTAACCAACCCGGTTCAATGTTAGCTAGCTAACATTAGGCTTTAACTAGCAAAGCAAATGGCTCAGATTTATTTTCATTTCACCTTTATTTAACCAGGTAGGCCAGTTGAGAACAAGTTCTCATTTACAACTGCGGCCTGGCCAAGATAAAGCAAAGCAGTGCGACAAAAACAGCAACACAGAGTTACACATAAACAAACATACAGTCAATAACACATTAGGAAAGAAAAATAGAAAAATCTATGTACAGTGTGTGCAAATGTAGAAGAGTAAGGAGGTAGGCAATAAATAGGCCATAGAGGCGAAATAATTACAATTTAGCATTAATACTGGAGTGATAGATGTGCAGATGATGATGTGTAAGTAGAGATACTGGGGTGCAAAAGAGCAAGAGGGTAAGTAATAATATGGGGATGAGGTAGTTGGGTGTGTACAGGTACAGTGATCGGTAAGCTGCTCTGACAGCTGATGTTTTAGATGGGAATAATACTACTACACAGATCATACACATAACGTTAGCTAGCTAGCTAACAGTACACTTTAACTTGAAATGAAAATGACTTTCTGGCAAAATTTGAAATGTGTAATATCTGAAACTTTAGCTGGCTATATTCTTACCTGTATACATGGGTGGACGCCTCTCCCTCTTCTTCACAGATGCCATGGTTGTCCTTAGTTTGAAGATGTAATCGAGAGACAGGTGTTTTCTCCATCTCCTAGCTATCATACTCTAATTCCACTGATTTCAAAACTCGGTCCTCCAGAAAGTGGAGAGCAACACTTATGCAGTTCTACTATAATAATACTATATATATATATATATATATATACATACATACATACATACATACATACATACAGTGGGGCAAAAAGGTATTTAGTCAGCCACCAATTGTGCAAGTTCTCCCACTTAAAAAGATGAGAGGCCTGTAATTTTCATCATAGGGACACTTCAACTATGACAGACAAAATGAGGGAAAAAAATCCAGAAAATCACATTGTAGGATTTTTTATGAATTTATTTGCAAATTATGGTGGAAAATAAGTATTTGGTCACCTACAAACAAGCAAGATTTCTGGCTCTCACAGACCTGTAACTTCTTCTTTAAGAGGCTCCTCTGTCCTCCACTCATTACCTGTATTTTAATGGCACCTGTTTGAACTTGTTATCAGTATAAAAGACACCTGTCCACAACCTCAGTCACACTCCAAACTCCACTATGGCCAAGACCAAAGAGCTGTCAAAGGACACCAGAAACAAAACTGTAGACCTGCACCAGGCTGGGAAGACTGAATCTGCAATAGGTAAGCAGCTTGGTTTGAAGAAATCAACTGTGGGAGCAATTATTAGGAAATGGAAGACATACAAGACCACTGATAATCTCCCTCGATCTGGGGCTCCACGCAAGATCTCACCCCGTGGGGTCAAAATGATCACAGGAACGGTGAGCAAAAATCCCAGAACCACACGGGGGGACCTAGTGAATGACCTGCAGAGAGCTGGGACCAAAGTAACAAAGCCTACCATCAGTAACACACTACGGTGCCAGGGACTCAAATCCTGCAGTGCGAGAGGTGTCCCCTTGCTTAAGACAGTACATGTCCAGGCCCGTCTGAAGTTTGCTAGAGAGCATTTGGATGATCCAGAAGAAGATTGGGAGAATGTCATATGGTCAGATGAAACCAAAATATAACTTTTTGGTAAAAACTCAACTCGTCGTGTTTGGAGGACAAAGAATGCTGAGTTGCATCCAAAGAACACCATACCTACTGTGAAGCATGGGGGTGGAAACATCATGCTTTGGGGCTGTTTTTCTGCAAAGGGACCAGGACGACTGATCCGTGTAGAGGAAAGAATGAATGGGGCCATGTATCGTGAGATTTTGAGTGAAAACCTCCTTCCATCAGCAAGGGCATTGAAGATGAAACGTGGCTGGGTCTTTCAGCATGACAATGATCCCAAACACACCGCCCGGGCAACGAAGGAGTGGCTTCGTAAGAAGCATTTCAAGGTCCTGGAGTGGCCTAGCCAGTCTCCAGATCTCAACCCCATAGAAAATCTTTGGAGGGAGTTGAAAGTCCGCGTTGCCCAGCAACAGCCCCAAAACATCACTGCTCTAGAGGAGATCTGCATGGAGGAATGGGCCAAAATACCAGCAACAGTGTGTGAAAACCTTGTGAAGACTTACAGAAAACGTTTGACCTGGTCATTGCCAACAAAGGGTATATAACAAAGTATTGAGAAACTTTTGTTATTGACCAAATACTTACTTTCCACCATAATTTGCAAATAAATAATTTGCAAATTCTCATTTTGTCTGTCATAGTTGAAGTGTACCTATGATGAAAATTACAGGCCTCATCTTTTTAAGTGGGAGAACTTGCACAATTGGTGGCTGACTAAATACTTTTTTGCCCCACTGTGTGTGTGTGTGTGTATATATATATATATATATATATATATATATATATATATATATATATATATATATATATATATATATATATATATATATATATATATATATATATATATATTTTTTTTTAATATATATTTTTTTATAAATACGTTAGACAGGATTACCTACCTGACCAGCGCAATAGACAGAAGTGTGCTACATGGCAGACAATCCAAACTCATCTCATGGTGTGTCCAGCCCACTTATTATTTCAGCAAATCATGGCTAGCGGGAAGGTTGCTTTCTTTTTCTGTGGCTAAACCAACTAGGCTCATAATTATATTCATATTTACAGATGGCATACAAGTTTGTTATTAAGGCACATGAAAGTTCACATGTTCCAGAAGGCATTTCTGTCAAAAAAAAGTTTACTTTCAAATGGCTCTCCTGTGAAGTAGTGACACGCGACATACGCCTAGTTTCCTGAAACAAGTCACATATAGTGGACAGCACCTTGAATGCATTGTTTGACATAACAAATGAATAAGCCAGGGAGGAATTATTGACAGGGTAGGAACCAAAGTGTTGGTCAATGTTTCCAGGGGACCCTAATTAGATGTTACGTTCCATGTTTTCTTACCTCATGTAGCTAGCAAGCTAGCTAAGCTATTCATGTTTCACCTATTCCTCTCTGATATAAGATACCGTTGCACAAACAATATGATTATCTAGGCCTACAATATTACTGTATTAGCTATCTAAGTTTGCTCTTACTCTTAGTACATTTAGCAAGCTAGCTAACTAGTGATTAGCATTAGTGGCTAAGGCAAACTAGCAGAGAGTAAGGAACACAAACTAGTAGTGTAATTGTAGAATGCTTGTGGAAAGCAGTATCGTTTTCACCAACATCTTTTTGCATCCATTTGACCATGCAGACTGCAGAGTAAATGGCAAGAAAATGTGTGACTCCATGGTTAAGCAACTGCTTTCCTTGAGTGACAGGGCAGGGCTTGGTGTGGTATGCGCATCACACTTAACAAACCAAACATTGAAAAACCGCTATAGAAGGTGAAGTAAAAACCCAAACCAGTCCATGCATCTATACCGGTGTATAGTAAAATAGGGTATACTGCCCAGCCCTAATAAGGTGGTTAGCTAGACTACCTGTGTTGCTGCTGCCCTAACACATGTGCAACTGAAGATGGGATAGAGTTGGGTCGGAGGGTTGTTGATGTAGCCGCTCCTCACTGTCTTTCTGCCTCTCTCTGCTGCGGGTATCAGCCAACCAGACCGAATATTGATGATGATGAAGGCTCAATCAAGTGTTAATCAAATCTTATACTGCTGTGGCAGTATTGTTAATATTTAAACTAGGTAGCTAGATATACATACACACACACACACACTGACTTGCCTAGTTAAATAAAAGCCGTCACTTATGAGCTATGCAGAGGTGAGTGCCAGAGAGGTCTATGGGGTTAGGTACCTACACCCAGGGCAACTGAGTGACGTTTGGCTTCTGATGTGATCGGTCTGATGCTTTCTTGACACTTTTTTTGGTGCGCCAGGACCATTCACAGCTGAGTTGTAACCTAGAGGCTTCTAGATCTTGTAAGTCTGCCACCTGGACATTGATCTGTTTGGATTGCATTCTGCATTTTCATCTCAGGCTTCCCATTGTTACACACCGTCATCTCACTGGAACCAAAGCACAGCGTGCAGCCGTGCACTCAAATAACTAATGCTTTGTCCTGTCATTATCTCATTAAATAGCACCCATAATGATATCCCTGGAAAGAGAATTGTCCCATGTGTATGTCCCAGGATGTTGGATTGAATATGAGCTGAACCAGTCTCTGGAGATTGATTATCCTGGGTTAGAAGAATGTATGCTTCTTTAATTGGTGTTGGGGGAGAATGGGCCAGCTGTGGTATTCATAAGGGTCTATTGTACTGAACAACACAACTAAGCAGATGACAACATGGCTCACTATGCTATAGCACCCAGCAGAGAACAGGAAATATATGACCGCAGGGCTTAGCACTCCGGATTCTGGAATGGATCCTTCCCTTGGTGCTGCACATTCAGTTACCTGCCTGGACATGCAAATAAAAATGCGCCAAGCCTTCCATGCCTTGGCCCAAATTTTTTTTTTGATGTTAGATACCCAGTGGTGTGTATTCATGGATGTCAAGGGAAGCCAGGCTTCCCCAAAAAATGTACGAAAAAAATTTGACATTAATTTGTATCTTTCGTCTCTCTGTTTTTCATACATTCAGCCTCTTGCAAATTGAAGGAAATGTATCTCACCAGAGAAAGCAACTGAGTGAGCTCAGCTGTGAATGGTCCTGGCGCACCAAAAAAAGTGTCAAGAAAGCATCAGACCGATCACATCAGAAGCCAAATGTCATTGACGGGAAAAAAACTTGGATTGTTGCATCTCATTGTGTTGTCCTCCAGTGGCTAGCTAGCTAAAATTGTCCTTTTCCTAAATTAGCCATGGATGAAGATAGGGATTTGGACTTGTGGTTTTACTTAATTCTTCGTACTGGCTAATGATTATAACAGTGATTCTGATCCAACCATAAATTCATACATTGTGCCCCTGGCCTGAGAGGATGGAAGTTCAATATGTAGCTAGATGTCATTGGAAATAAGAATTTGTTCTTAACTGACTTGCCTGCCTAGTTCAATAAAATGAAAATGTAGAAGTCTAATGTTAAATAGCTAGCCTGGCGCATCGTTGTCCTTGAAAGTAAGTTAGGCTAGCGAGCAAGCATTTTAGCCAGGTAGACTAGGACAACATAAATGAAAAGAGTGTACTGTATGACAGTTTAGGCAACATGAAAGAGGATGGCATTACTCCTCTACAAGTAGGGTGAGTCAACATGTTTTTTTTCTACTTGCACACAGAAATCAGTACCATGGACAGCCACAATATATTTAGCTTGACTGGACTAAATCATTTTTGGTGTCTTTTAGTTGTCACTGTATTAGACTTAGCATAGGTGAGTAGATGTTGAAATGGTGCTGGAATAGTGGAGGCCGCTCCTGTTTTCTTTGCGACTTGCGGTAACTCCGTGGTTCTAAATCAATCGTTTAGTAGTCCGAAATTGTCGGACACATTTACCTTGCTTTGCCATGCTGTAGGCCATGTAACTAACTGTTTGTGGACTTCACTGGACAGATGTTGCTCTACGGTTTTGTAATGAAACAAAGGTGTGGTTGAATTTATTTTGCCACTGATGACTTGTCTTGGCCTCAGGCCTAATATATCACAGTGGCAAGGCATATGAACTAACAGGTTATAGAGCAAACAATACAACTATCACAACACGGGTTGTAATATGCCTTTTTTTTGGTCTTGGCTTCCCCAGTGATTTTACACACACCGCTGCTGTAGATACCATATCAGTGAGAACCTGCCAATTTGTATGGCAAAGTCTCTAGGATTGGGCGGTGTACCAGGCTATTTGGAAAAAGCCACGGGATGGTTTTTCAATACCGCCAAAACTATTTATTTTTGAAGTTTGTCAATACATTTTAATATTTGTAGAACGCTTAAGATACTACATTCAGTCAACTTGTGCAATACGTTAGGAGAAAAATCTGATTGCTTTCTTCATTTCACCTGTCACAGTATTTTACATTATGAAGCTTACCGTGTAGATCCCCGTAACGGTTGTGCCAGTCACGTGTGTGTTTGTAAATAGCACAACGGGAGAAAGCGGGCACTGGTGAGTCCATAGCGTTCTATATCTATCAGCAAGTCTGTTGTGCGACGAACATCAGAACGTTACACTTGTAGGCAATTTATTACTAAATGTTTGCCGTCAGATACAGTATATACACACAATTATGTGGACACACATTCAAATTAGTGGATTTGGCTATTTCAGCCTCAGCCATTGCTGACAGGTGTATAATATCGAGCACACAGCCATGCAATCTCCATAGACAAACAATGTCAGTAGAATGGCCTTGACCGAAAAGCTCAATGACTTTCGACATGGCACCGTCATAGGATGCTACCTTTCCAACAAGTCAGTTCGTCAAATTTCTGCCCTGCTACAGCTGCCCCGGTCAACTGTAAGTGATGTTATTGTGAAGTGGAAATGTATAGGAGCAACAACACCTCAGCCGCAAAGTGGTAGGTGAAGGGAAATCTTAACGCAACAGCATGCAATGACATTCTAGACGATTCTAAGCTTCCAACTTTGTGGCAACAGTTTGGGAAAGGTCCTTTCCTGTTTCAGTATAACAATGCCCCCGTGCACAAAGTCCATACAGAAAAGGTTTGTTGACCGGTGTGGAAGAACTTGACTGCCCTGACCGCAACCCCATCAAACACCTTTGGGATGAATTGCAGCGCCAACTGCGAGCCAGATCTAGTTGCCCAACATCAATGCCCAACCTCACTCATGCTCTTGTGGCTGAATGGAAGCCGCAGCAATGTTTCAACATTAGTGGAAAGCCTTCCCAGAAGAGTGAAGGCTGCTATAGCAGCAGAGGGGGGACCAACTCTATTTTAATGCCCATGATTTTGGAATGAGATGTTTGACGAGCAGGTGTCCACATACTCTTGTAGTAATCATGGCCGAATGCTGTCTGGGCTCGCAGGGCACATGCCCAGGGGGTCGCCATTGATTTGGTTAGTTATTCTCACTTGGATGTCATATTAACATGGCATAACTCGTAGTAAAACCTTTAAAATGGCTGGAAATTAGCTTTTAAACTGCCACATTTTCTCTCTGCCCAGTGGCAAAATGTGTAGAATTGCAGGAAATTAACAATTTTTTTTAAATTCTATTTTTCTCTCCGGCATCAAGAAAGGGGGGTCATTCAAATGTTTTGCTGCAAATCTTGTTTACGGCTAGAGCGGGCACTATCTTCAAATGGGGGGACTGGATATAAACTCAGCAAAATGTCCCTTTTTCAGGACCCAAATAACTTCACAGATCTTAATTGTAAAGGGTTTTAAACACTGCCTCCCATGCTTGTTCAATGAACCATAAACAATTAATGAACATGCACCTGTGGAACGGTCGTTAAGACAATACCAGCTTACAGATGGTAGGCAATTAAGGTCACAGTTAAGAAAACTTAGGACACTGAAGAGACCTTTCTACTGACTCTGAAAAACACCAAAAGAAAGATGCCCAGGGTCCCTGCTCATATGCGTGAAAGTGCCTTAGGCATGCTGCAAGGAGGCTTGAGGACTGCAGATGTGGCCAGGGCAATAAATTGCAATGTCCGGACTGTGAGACGCCTAAGACAGGGAGACAGGACGGACAGCTGATCATCCTCGCAGTGGCAGACCACGTGTAACAACACCTGCACAGGATCGGTACATCCGAACATCACACCAACAGGTACAGAATGGCAACAACAACTGCCCGAATTACACCAGGAACGCACAATCCCTCCATCAGTGCTCAGTGTTACATCCCTCCCATTTCTTGACAGATAGCTGAACTAGCCAACTGAGTCATTTAGAATTTTGTCCTGGCAGCTGAGTTGTTTCGAGATGCGTCCTGACAGCTGGAGAAAATAATAATAATTCATAAGCATCCTTGATCACAAATCATGACCGTTGGGCCATTTGGATTGAATATGTTATTTTATATTCTCAAACTAACAGCAGTGCCTATTAGAGGTCAACCGATTTATGATTTTTCAACACCGATACTGATTTATTGGAGGACCAAAAAAAGCCGATGTCGATTTTTATATATATATTTGTAATAATGACAATTACAACAATATTGAATGAACACTTTTATTTGAACTTAATATAATACATCAATGAAATTAATTTAGTCTCAAATATATAATGAAACATGTTCAATTTGGTTTAAATAATGCAAAAACAAAGTGCAATATTTGCCATGAAAAAAAGCTACCGTTTAAGTTCCTTGCTCAGAACATGAGAACATATGAAAGCTGGTGGTTCATTTTAACATGAGTCTTCAATATTCCCAGTAAAGAAGTTTTAGGTTGTAGTTATAATAGGAATTATAGGACTATTTCTCTCTATACCATTTGTATTTCATATACCTTTGACTATTGGATGTTCTTATAGGCACTATAGTATTGCCAGCCTAATCTCGGGAGTTGATAGGCTTGAAGTCATAAATCAAATCAATGTTTATTTGTCACGTGCTCCGAATACAACAGTGAAATGCTCACTTACCTTTTTTGCACTATTGGTTAGAGCCTGTATTAGGTGAACAATAGGTAGGTAAAGAAATAAAACAACAGTATAAAGACAGGCTATATACAGTAGCGAGGCTATAAAAGTAGCGAGGCTACATACAGACACCGGTTAGGCTGATTTGAGGTAGTAAGTACATGTAGATATGGTTAAAGTGACTATGCATATATGATGAACAGAGAGTAGCAGTAGCGTAAAAGAGGGGTTGGTGGGTGGTACACAATGCAGATAGCCCGGTTAGCCAATGTGTGGGAGCACTGGTTGGTCGGCCCAATTTGAGGTAGTATGTACATGAATGTATAGTTAAAGTGACTATGCATATATGATAAACAGAGAGTAGGAGCAGCGTAAAAGAGGAGTTGGGGGTGTGGCACACAATGCAAATAGTCCGGGTAGCCATTTGATTACCTGTTCAGGAGTCTTATGGCTTGGGGGTAAAAACTGTTGAGAATCCGTTTTGTCCTAGACTTGGCACTCTGGTACCGCTTGCCATGCAGTAGGAGAGAGAACAGTCTGTCTGGGGTGGCTGGGGTCTTAGACAATTTTTAGAGCCTTCCTCTGACACTGCCTGGTGTAGAGGTCCTGGATGGCAGGCAGCTTAGCCCCAGTGATGTACTGGGCCGTACGCACTACCCTCTGTAGTGCCTTGCGTCAGAGGCCGAGCAATTGCCGTACCAGTCAGGATGCTCTCGATGTTGCAGCTGTAGAACCTTTTGAGGATCTCAGGACACATGCCAAATCTTTTTCGTTTCCTGAGGGGGAATAGGCTTTGTCGTGCCCTCTTCATGACTGTCTTGGTGTGTTTGGACCATTTTTGTTGATGTGGACACCAAGGAACTTGAAGCTCTCAACCTATTCCACTACTGCCCCGTCGATGAGAATGGGGGCGTGCTCAGTCCTCCTTTTCCTGTAGTCCACAATCATCTCCATTGTCTTGGTTACATTGAGGGATAGGTTGTTATTCTGCCACCACCCGGCCAGGTCTCTGACTTCCTCCCTATAGGCTGTCTCGTCGTTGTTGGTGATCAGGCCTACCACTGTTGTGTCGTCTGCAAACTTAATGATGGTGTTGGAGTCGTGCCTGGCCATGCAGTCGTGGGTGAACAGGGAGTACAGGAGGGGACTGAGCACGCACCCCTGGGGAGCTCTAGTGTTGAGGATCAGCGTGGCAGATCTGTTGCTACCTACCCTCACCACCTGGGGGCGGCCCGTCAGGAAGCACAATGCTTGAAGCACAGTGAAGAGCTGCTGGCAAATGACTTAATTATAATATAATAACACACAGAAATATGAGCCTTAGGTCATTTAATATGGTCAAATCCGGAAACTATCATTTCGAAAACAAAAAGTTTATTCTTTCAGTGAAATACGGAACCGTTCCGTATTTTATCTAACAGGTGGCATCCCTAAGTCTAAATATTGCTGTTACATTGCACAACCGTCAATGTTATGTCATAACTATGTACAGTTCTGGCAAATTAATTAGGGTCTTTGTTAGAAAGAAATGGTCTTCACACAGTTCGCAACGAGCCAGGCAGCCCAAGCTGCTGCATATACCCTGACTGCTTGCACAGAATGCAAGAGAAGTGACACAATTCCCCCAGTTAAAATAAATTCATGTTAGCAGGCAATATTAAGTAAATATACAGGTTTAAAAATATATACTTGTGTATTGCTTTTAAGAAAGGCATTGATGTTTATGGTTAAGTACATTGGTGCAACGACAGTGCTTTTTTCACAAATGCGCTTGTTAAATCATCACCCGTTTGGCGAAGTAGGCTGTGATTCGATGATAAATTAACAGGCACCGCAACGATTATATGCAACGCACGACAAGGTAGATGAACTAGTAATATCATCAACCATGTGTAGTTAACTAGTGATTATGTTAAGATAAGTTTAATGCTAGCTAGCAACTTACCTTGGCTCCTTGCTGCACTCGCGTAACAGGTAGTCAGCCTGCCACGCAATCTCCTCGTTGAGTGCAATGTAATTGGCCATAATCGGTATCCAAAAATGCCGATTACCAATTATGAAAACTTGAAATCGGCCCTAATTAATCGGCCATTCCGATTAATCTGTCGACCTCTAATGCCTATATTATGTCCTTCCATACATGCGTGATATGCTGGGGTGATGCTTCTATGCAAATGTTGATCTGTAGCCAAATATAAGTCCCACATGGAAGGAAAACAGATTGTCATCTGTAGCACCATAACAACATAATGGTAATACTTGTATTTGAATGCTAAATCTCTTGATGAACTGGGTAAATTAAGATGGCATAGGCCTACTCACAATACAAGTGAATGCATATTCAATAGGAGTGTGTGCATGCATTGATGTATTAAGTTTATTTTGGCTGATCAATGGAGTCAATGGTGCTACAGAGGACAAATCTGTTTGCCTTTCCATGTGAGACTTTATATGGCACCTGAGGGAGATGGCTGCCGTTTTACGGGCTCCTAAACTATTGTGTGTGTGTTTTTTGCGTTATTTGTAACTTATTTTGTACATAATGTTTCTGCCAGCGTCTCTTATGACCGAAAAGAGCTTCTGGATATCAGGACAGCCATTACTCACCTCGTACTGGATGAAGATTTTTCTTTAACGAGTCGGACGCAAAGGATTTACTTCAGACACCGGAAAAGGCCCAAATCTCCGTCATTCGCATGAAGAAGAGACAAGAGATGTCGGGGTGCCTTGTAAGGATCCGATAGCGAGTGGGTAATCTGCCTCTACCATCAGTCCTATTAGCCAACGTGCAATCATTGGATAACAAAATGGTTGAGCTCCAATCAAGACTATCCTACCAATGGGACATTCAAAACTACTATCTTATGTTTCACCGAGTTGTGGCTGAACGACAACATGGATAACATACAGCTGGCTGGGTTTTCCGTGCATCGGCAAGATGGAACAGCTGCCTCCAATTAGACAAGGGGTGGCGGTCTGTCTATTTCTCAATAACAGCTGGTGCAAGAAATGTCATTAAGTCTTGAGATTTTGCTTGCCTGAGGTAGAGTATCTCATGATAAGCTGTAGACCACACTATTTACCAAGAGTTTTTATATTTTCCGTAGCTGTCTATTTACCACCACAAACCAATGCTGGCACTAAGACCGCACTCAACAAGCTGTGTAAGGCCATAAGCAAAGAAAATGCTCATCCAGAGATGCCGCTCCTAGTGGCCGGGGACATTAATGCTGGGAATCTTAAATCCGTTTTACCTCATTTCTACCAGCATGTCACATGTGCAACCAGAGGGGGGGAAACAACTCTATACCACCTTTACTCCACACACAGAGACACGTACAAAGCTCTCCCTCGTCCTCCTTTTGGCAAATCGAACCATAACTCTATCCTGCTGATTTCCTGCTTACAAGCAAAAACTACAACAGGAAGTACCAGTGACTCGCTCAATACGGAAGTGGTCAGATGACGCAGATGCTGAGCTACAGGATTGTTTTGCTAGCAGAGACTTGAATATGTTCCAGGATTCTTCCAATGGCATTGCGGAGTACACCACAACAGTCACTGGCTTCATCAATAATTGCATCGACGACGTCTTCCCCACAGTGACCGTACGTACATACCCCAACCAGAAGCCATGGATTACAGGCAACATCCGCACTGAGCTAAAGGGTAGAGCTGCCGCTTTCAAGGAGAGGGACGCTAACCCGGAAGCTTATTGGAAATCCCGCTATGCCCTCAGATGAACCATCAAACAGGCAAAGCATCAATATAGGACTAAGATTGAATCCTATTACACCGGCTCCGACGCTCGTCAAATGTGGAAGGGCTTGCAAACTATTACGGACTACAAAGGGAAGCACAGCTGCGAGCTGCCCAGTGACAGGAGCCTACCAGTCGAGCTAAATGACTTCTATGCGCGCTTCGAGGCAAGCAACACTGAAGCATGCACCAGCTGTTCCAGACGATTGTGATCACGTTCTCCATAGCCGACGTGAGTAAGACCTTTTAAACAGGTCAACATTCACAAGGCCGCAGGGCCAGACAAATTACCTGGACCTGTACTCCGAGCATTCACTGACCAATTGGCAAGTCTAAATCTGATTTATCACTCCAGTGTTAATCTGCTAAATTGTAATTATTCGCTCCTATGGCCTATTTATTGCCTACCTCCTCATGCCTTTTGCACACAATGTATGTAGACTCATTTTTTCCCCCTACTGTGTTATTGACTTGTTTATTGTTTACTCCATGTGTAACTCTGTTGTCTGTTCACACTACTATGCTTTATCTTGGCCAGGTCGCAGTTGTAAATGAGAACTTGTTCTCAACTAGCCTACCTGGTTAAATAAAGGTGAAAAAAATAAAAATATAAAAAACTGTAATACCAACATGTTTCAAGCAGACCACCATAGTCCCTGTGCTCAAGAACACTAAGGTAACCTGCCTAAATGACTACCGCCCCGTAGCACTAACGTCTGTAGCCATGAAGTGCTTTGCAAGGCTGGTCATGGCTCACATCAACACCATTATCCCAGAAACCCTAGACCCACTCCAATTTGCATACCGCCTCAACAGATCCACAGATGATGCAATCTCTGCACTCTACACTGCCCTTTCCCACCTGGACAAAAGGAACACCTACTTGAGAATGCTCTTCATTGACTACAGCTCAGCGTTCAATGCCATATTGCCATCTAAAGCTCATCACTAAGCTAAGGACCTGTTGTATTTGGCGCATGTGACATAACATTTGGTTTGATATTAGCCTACTGAGCAACAACATTTGCATAGAAGCATGCCACACCTGTATAGAAGGACATCATTTAGGCACTGCTGTTAGTTTGAGAATATAAAATAACACTGTTAGTCGGAAGTTTACATACACCCTAGCCAAATACATTTAAACTCAGTTTTTCACAGTTCCTGACATTTAATCCTAGTAAGAATGTATGTCTTAGGTCAGTTAGGATCACCACTTTATTTTAAGAATATCAAATGTCAGAATAATAGTAGAGAGAATGATTTATTTAAGCTTTTATTTCTTTCATCACATTCCCAGTGGGTCAGAAGTTTACATACACTCAATTAGTATATGGTAGCATTGCCTTTAAATTGTTTAACTTGGGTCAAATGTTTCGGGCAGCCTTCCTCAAGCTCCCACAATAAGTTGGGTGAATTTTGGCCCATTCCTGCTGACAGAGCTGGTGTAACTGAGTCAGGTTTGTAGGCCTCCTTGCACGCACACGCTTTTTCAGTTCTGCACACACATTTTCTATAGGATTGAGGTCAGGGCTTTGTGATGGCCACTCCAATTCCTTGACTTTGTTGTCCTTAAGCCATTTTGCCACAACTTTGGAAGTATGCTTGGAGTCATTGTCCATTTGGAAGACCCATTTGCGACCAAGCTTTAACTTCCTGACTGATGTCTTGATGTTGCTTCAATATATCCACAGAACTTTCCTTCTGATGAAGCCATCTATTTTATGAAGTGCACCAGTCCCTCCTGCATCAAAGCACCCCCACAACATGATGCTGCCACCGCCATGCTTCACGTTTGGGATGGAGTTCTTCGGCTTGCAAGCCTCCCCCTTTTTCCTTCAAACATAACGATGGTCATTATGGCCAAACAGTTCTAATTTTTGTTTCATCAGACCAGAGGACAATTCTCCAAAAAGTACGATCTTTGTCCCCATGTGCAGTTGCAAACCGTAGTCTGGCTTTTTATGGCAGTTTTGGAGCAGTGGCTTCTTCCTTGCAGAGTGGCCTTTCAGGTTATGTCGATATAGGACTTGTTTTACTGTGGATATAGATACTTTTGTACCTGTTTCCTCCAGCATCTTCACAAGGTCCTTTGCTGTTGTTCTGGGATTGATTTGCACTTTTCACACAAGTATGTTCATCTCTAGGAGACAGAACCCGTCTCCTTCCTGAGCGGTATGATGGCTGCATGGTCCCATGGTGTTTATACTTGCGTACAATTGTTCGTACAGATGAACGTGGTACCTTCAGGCATGTGGAATTTGCTCCCAATGATGAACCAGACTTGTGGAGGTCGACAATTTTTCTTCCTGAGGTCTTGGCTGATTTCTTTGGATTTTCCCATGATGTCATGCAAAGAGGCACAGAGTTTGAAGGTAGGCCTTGAAATACATCCACAGGTACACCTCCAATTGACTCAAATTGTCAATTATCTGTCTGCAAACAATTGTTGGAAAAATGACTTGTCATGCACAAAGTAGTTGTCCTAACCGACTTGCCAAAACTATAGTTTGTTAACAAGAAATTTGTGGATTGGTTGAAAAACAAGTTTTAATGACTCCAACCTTAAGTGTTTTTTAAACTTCCGACTTCGACTGTATATTCGATGCAAATGTTCCCACCTAAAGTAATTTGTGATCACGGATGCTTATGAAACTACTATATATAGTATTTTTTTTCAGCTGTCAGGACGCATCTCTAAACAACACAGCTGCCAGGACAAAATTCATAACTACTCCGTTGGCTAGTTCAGCTATCTGTCAAGAAATTGGCAGGTTGTAACTTGATCCTACTGCTACGATTGGATAGAGTGAGGCTGTAACTCCACTCCCTTTCAAATGTCTCTCCGTGGCTCATATTACTTGCTAGCTGCGGTTTATTGCTACTACGATAACTAGTGAATGGCGATGACATATGCTACCAAGCCATGAATGTGCGTAATATAACAACGACAGCAAGAGTAGGAAAAAAGATGAAGCGACAATGCACATTCTGTCTGACTCAAATCTGCCCATAGTTTGAGAAGTAAGAATGCACACACACACGCTGCTCTACAGCTTTCTTGATCTATAAACATGCAGGTAGATTCTTAGGTAGCTAAACCTATTGCCAACCATTTTATTCAGGCATTTTAAAACGCTTCCTCCTTTCCTTGTTACGACAATCATCGAACCCGACTATCAACTGTCAATTTTACTGTATGGACACGGTTGCAGCTGATCAGATCAGTACATAGCTTACGTTACACCAAAGAGGTTTAGAAACTCGGTGGTTACACCGCAAGTCAGATGGCTCATTGCTGAAAATGGTGCATTTTCAAAATGATGACCTGCTAATGTTAGCTATCTACGTTAGCTGTTAGCTCCTATCTGATATCTTAGCACCATGTTTATCTAGCCTGCCAGCTAGCATAGTAGCTAATACAGCTAGCTAGCTAACACCACAGATGAAAGGGTTGGTTATCGGAATCTTTGCAAACAGGTCACATAGCTATCTGCTTAGCTAGCTTAATGCATGCATGTCGGGCACGTCAACACGAGCCTTAATATTAGTTAATTAAACTAATAGTTGCAACAGGAGATTGATTTTTGGTCACTGTAAATTCATCAATTTCTCAATACGGCACTTTTATGTTGGAGAATGAGCTAGCTTATGATTTTTCCCAGCTAAACATTCCTCGGCATTGTGCAGTGCTCGTGGCTCAGGTGGCGGCTGGCATATCATCAGTTTTGCTATGTAGAGGGACTATTTGCGAAGCTAATAGAGAAGGGCCTAAAAACTAGAAAATGCCAATATCGGTCGTTCTCTAATTTAAATTACATAAAAAGCTCAATGATGGAGCCTAAAAGAAAAGGTCATATGAATATTATATTACCAGTTTGCAAATATTTGTCATTGCACTTGTGTGAGCGTGCCTTCATATTAGGGTTGAATGGCAATTTACCGCCCAAAACTTCTCCCTTTTCCCGGGATAAATGACTGAACAGCATGGCTTGAAAGGGAACTGTTAAATGATATGCTATGTCTAAATCTGGCTTCACTATGACCTCTGCATGATGAATCATCATCGCTCAGTGTGGGGAGAGACGGCCCATCTCAGTATGGAGCGCAGTTCACAATGATGTAGACCTGTCATCTATCTCATGGAAACTTTTTTTCTTGTGACAGGTAGGCCTACATTTTCTGCAGCATTGTCTGTGCTACATTAATATAAAGACAGAATGCGTGTCTAATTTACCCATCTCCATCTGGCTTTCAGAGGTCACCTTATTTTTTAAATAGTGAATAGACAGAATGCCTTTGGACGGTTGGACCTTTGGACGGTTCTGACTTAGAATATGTGGACAACTACAAATACCTAGGTGTCTGGTTAGACTGTAAACTCTCCTTCCAGACTCACATCAAACATCTCCAATCCAAAGTCAAATCTAGAATTGGCTTCCTATTCCGCAACAAAGCATCCTTTACTCATGCTGCCAAACATACCCTTGTAAAACTGACCATCCTACCAATCCTCGACTTCGGTGATGTCATTTACAAAATAGCCTCCAAAACCCTACTCAATAAATTGGATGCAGTCTATCACAGTGCCATCCGTTTTGTCACCAAAGCCCCATATACTACCCACCACTGCGACCTGTACACTCTCGTTGGCTGGCCCTCGCTTCATACTCGTCGCCAAACCCACTGGTTCCAGGTCATCTACAAGACCCTGCTAGGTAAAGTCCCCCCTTATCTCTGCTCGCTGGTCACCATAGCAGCACCTATCTGTAGCACGCGCTCCAGCAGGTATATCTCTCTAGTCACCCCCAAAACCAATTCTTCCTTTGGACGCCTCTCCTTCCAGTTCTCTGCTGCCAATGACTGGAACGAACTACAAAAATCTCTGAAATTGGAAACACCTATCTCCCTCACTAGCTTTAAGCACCAGCTGTCAGAGCAGCTCATAGATTACTGCACCTGTACATAACCCATCTACAATTTAGCCCAAACAACTACCTCTTTACCTACTGTATTTATTTTATTAATTTATTTTGCTCCTTTGCACCCCATTATTTTCTGTCTCTACTTTGCACTTTCTTCCGCTGCAAACCAACCATTCCAGGGTTTTTTTTTAGTTTTATTTTACTTGCTGTGTTGTGTTCAGTTCACCTCCATGGCCTTTTATATTTTTATTTATTTATTTTATTTATTTATACATATATTTGTTTGCCTTCACCTCCCTTATCTCACCTCACTTGCTCACATTGTATATAGACTTATTTTTTTTTCACTGTATTATTGACTATATGTTTGTTTTACTCCATGTGTAACTATGTGTTGTTGTATGTGTCGAACTGCTTTGCTTTATCTTGGCCAGGTCGCAATTGTAAATGAGAACGTGTTCTCAATTTGCCTACCTGGTTAAATAAAGGTTAAATAAAAAAAAAAAAAAAAAAAAAAAAATAGAACACATTTTTTATTGCAGCTGCAGAGTTTTAAAACAGCCTATCACTCGAATAGTATTGCTTTAAATCAGTGCACTTGCAAGTTCTGTCTTTCTCTCCACGGCAACTCCATTCAAATTGCATCCAAAATAGATAATCAAGTTCTCTATGTATATACATGTATGTGCATGTATATACACATGCATGCATGAAATTACTAGGAAATATAGTCAAGATGTTGACCAGGTTGTAAATAATGTCCTTCAAACTTTGCTTTTGTCAAAGAATCCTCCATTTGCAGCAATTACAGCCTTGCAGAACTTTGGCATTCTAGTTGTCAATTTGTTGAAGTAATCGAAGAGATTTCACCCCATGCTTCCTGAAGCACCTCCCACAAATTGGATTAGCTTGATGGTACCATACGGTCAAGCTGCTCCCACAACAGCTCAATAGGTTTGAGATCCGGTGACTGTGTTGGCCACTCCGTTATAGACAGAATACCAGCTGACTGCTTCTTCCCTAAATAGTTCTTGCATAATTTGGAGCTGTGCTTTGGGTCATTGTCCTGTTGTGGGAGGAAATTGGCTCCAATTAAGCGCCGTCCACAGGGTATGGCATGGCGTTGCAAACTGGAATGATAGCCTTCCTTCAGATCGCTTTTACCCTGTACAAGTCTTCCACTTTACCACCACCAAAGCACCCCCAGACCATCACATTCCCTCCACCATGCTTGACAGATGGCGTAAAGCACTCCTCCAGCATCTTTTTTTCTGCGTCTCACAAATGTTCTTTGTGATCCGAACACCTCAAACTTAGATTTGTCTGTCCATAACACTTTTTAACCCAATCTTCCTCTGTCCAATATCTGTGTTCTTTTTCCCATCTTAATTTTTTATATTTATTGGCCAGTCTGAGAGATGGCTTTTTCTTTGCAACTACCTAGAAGGCCCGCATCCCGGAGTCGCCTCTTCAATGTTTGACGTTGACTGGGGTTTTGCGGGTACTATTTAATGAAGCTGCCAGTTGAGGACTTGTGAGGTGTCTGTTTCTCAAGCTAGACACTAATGTACTTGTCCTCTTGCTCAGTTGTGCACCAGGGCCTCCCACTCCTTCTATTCTGGTTAGAGCCAGTTTGCACTGTTCTGTGAAGGGAGTAGTATACAGCGTTGTAAGAGATCTTCAGTTTCTTGCAAATTTCTCGCATGGAATAGCCTTCATTTCTCAGAACAAGAATAGACTGACGAGTTTCAGAAGAAAGATATTTGTTTCAGGCCATTTTGAGCCTGTAATCGAACCCACAAATGCTGATGCTCCAGATACTCAACTATTCTAAAGAAGGCCCGTTTTTTTATTGCTTCTTTAATCAGAACAACAGTTTTCAGATGTACTAACATATTTGCAAAAGGGTTTTCTAATGATCAATTAGCCTTTTTTAAAATGATAAACTTGGATTAGCTAACACAACGTGCCATTGGAACACAGGAGTGATGGTTGCTGATAATGGGCCTCTTGTACGCCTATGTAGATATTCCATAAAAAATCTGCCATTTCCAGCTACAATAGTCATTTACAATATTAACAATGTCTACACTGTATTTCTGATCGATTTGATGTTATTTTAATAGACAAACAATTATATTTAGCTAATTAATGATTGGTTATGCATAATAAGCTTTTAACTTAAAGCCTCTTTCTCTTGCACAATACGCACTCGCCTTTGCTCCGCTGGCCTCTCTCCTTACAAACCGCTCCTTAGCTCTTGGAGTCCCATGCCGGAAAAGCTAGACTAGAATAGCTTGCTGGACATGATTTTTTTGCATTACTTATAGACTATTCGAAGAGAGACTCAAGCTTTTGTTTGCCTGAATGTTAAATACAGCAGCCAATAAAAGTCACATCTAGTTTGAAAGAAGAGCGAACGTGCGATGGTGGTAGGCTATAGCAGTTATTTATTCAGACCCGTAACCATTCAATCTTCGTGAAGAGAAGTGAAAGCCTTCTGCATCTAATTCTAGTTTTATATTATTCAACGATGTCATGAGAATGATCAAGACAAGGACAACTAAACGTATTTAATTTAACTGTTGAAAGCGAGGAAGGAATGAAGCATCAATAGAGAAAGAGGAGGTAGTCTAACATTAGGGGAAATATTATGAAAGGTGTGTGTATATGCATCAGCCTACTAATTACACAATTAGGCCCTATTATATTTAAAAGAATATTCGTTAGCCTATACTTGTAACATTGTGACTTAAATTTTTGATCAAAGCTCTAATCAAATCCAGACATAGGCCTATTTATATGCTTTTGAATGACACTTCCGGTTTTTGCCTGAAATACCGGGTTATCTAGGGGAGAAATGATTTATCGGCTTGGAACATCTGTAAAATACCGGGAAAATATTAAACCCTACTTCATATTAGTGAGTGTTGTGCTAGACTGCTAGTAGTGTTTCTGTTTTGTAATGCTCAGAGGACATTGTGTCATTCAGGCAGATGTGTCATTCTCATGGTTATCTTGTTCTGTCAAGGCCAGCGCTCGCCCCCTGAACCCTGTGCTCCCATGCTCCTCACTGCTCCACAGTCAGACAGGAAGAAGTTTTGTCCCTCAGGAAGGATAGGCCGCTTTACACACTCATCCTGCTCCAGCCACAGAGTTGCCTGCCCAGTGTCCACCTCTCTGCCACAGGAAGTGTTTGTCTGGATGTGTTTTTGAAATGCTTCAGGGAGTGAAAAATATTTTAGAGGGCATCTACTTTGAGTTAGTAGCCTATGCAGTGAATTGCAGTTTAGAAGGGTTTAAGTGTTCACTTTATCTATCATTCTCACTCTGAGATGAAGCAATTAAAATCGATTCTGCAGCCATTACACATGGGAGCTAGGGCTGGGCGATATGGCGGAAATATCATATCACAGTATTTTAAAACATTTTGACGGTATTTGTTGGTATTTTATGCCATGCGGGGCTGCATGATATGGGCCAGCAAACTAGGCCTTATTTTTAACAAAATTTTGCAATTGGGATTTGACTTGCGATTTAGAGCGCAACACTTGGGTGAACTGTTGGAATCATGTACATATAATGATTATTCTAATTCTATAGTTAGGATATAATAGTGGGCACTTTGAATAAGGTGATATTTGACATGACAATGCAAGAAAATGGCAATAGTTTTTGTTGTGACAGGGTAGGAACCAAGGTGTTGTGTTTTTTAGGGGACCCTATCATCTTTGGCTACATTGAATGTCTTCTCTTAGCTACTTCATGTAGCTAATATATTCATGCTTCACGTATTCCTCTTTCATTTAGAAGATACTGTTGCACAAACAACCTACTGATTTATGTCTACACCATCACTGGTATTATTGTTCAAAATAACGTTATAGAATGTAACGTAAAAACCAGAACCGGTTCGTGCATCAATACCAGTATATTGTAAAATACAGCATACCGCCCAGCCCTAGTGGGAGCTGGTGGATAGATGCTGTTTTTCTTGTGGTTGTCTCAGCCTACTTACAACACATTAGAATGGAGCAGAGTGGAAGGAGGTGCTGATGTCATCCCATTACTTAACATTCCAAATCAGATCCTGTTCCACTTGTGTCTCACGTCACGTGGGATCTTACTCCTGCTGACAAACTGGCTGGGAGAGGTCCTCCTGCTCCTCCTCCTCCTCAGCCCACAGGCTGTAATTAGCCTGTTCCTTCTCTGGCTCTGTCAGCAAATGTGTTTAAGGACAGATGGTCCTCATCTGCCCACTTCATTTCACTGGAGGAAAATAAAACAAAAACTAGGGTTACAATATGCAGGGTCTTTCCTCTCCATGTAGGACTAGTTCACTAGCGGCAGCCTGGCCTTCAATAGGCTCCTCGTCTTCCTCAGTCAACCTGCGATCAACAGATTGAGACAGGACAGTACTGCAGATCTCAGACACAGAGGTCGTATAAGTCAGTTCTACGTGTAATTCTATCGTCTCGGGTTACAGGTTAAATGACTCATGTTTGAGTGGGTGCAATAACAATCTTACTGCCGAGTTACTTCTCAACCATTTACGTCACAGTATTTTTGCTTGGAAGTCTGTGTTCATGTTCTTTTGACTATAAGTCATGTAAGAACTTCCCTGACTTATTAGATATTGTAATGATTAGAGTTGGACAAAAAGCATCTCATGAAGGAAGCCAGTACACACACTACATGACCAAAAGTATGTAGACACCTGCTCGTCAAACATCTAATTTCAAAAGCATGGGTGTTTAATATGGAATTGGTACCCCCTTTGCTGCGATAACAGCCTGCACTCTTCTGGGAAGGCTTTCCTCTAGATGTTGGAACATTGCTGCGGGGACTCGCTTCCTGGCTCGCAGTTGGCGTTCCAATTCATCCCAAAGGTGTTCAATAGGGTTGAGCTCAGGGCTCTGTGCAGGCCAGTCATGTTCTTCCATACTGATCTCGACAAACCATTTCTGTATGGACCTCGCTTTGTGCATGGGGGCAGTTGGAAGAACAGAATCGTCTAGAATGTAATTTTATGTTGTTGTGTTAAGGGGTCCAGCCCGAACCATGAAAAACAGCCCCAGACAATTATTCCTCCTCCACCAAACATTACAGTTGGCACTATGTATGAGGCAGGTAGCATTCTCCTGGCATCCGCCAAACCCAGATTCATCCGTCGGACTGCCAGATGGTGAAACGTGATTTATGACAATGGCGGCGAGCTTCACACCACTCCAGCCGACGCTTCACATTGCACGTGGTGGTCTTAAGCTTGTGTGCGGCTGCACGTCCATGGAAACCCATTTCATTAAGCTTCGGATGAACAGTTATTGTGCTGACGTTGTTTCCAGAGGCAGTTTGGAACTCGGTAGTGAGTATTGCAACCGAGGACAGATGAGTTTTACGTGCTGCGTGCTTCAGCGGTCCTGCTCTGTGAGCTTGTGTGGTCAACCACTTCACGGCTAAGCCGTTGTTACTCCTAGACATTTCCACTTCACAATAACAGCCCTTACAGTTGACTGGGGAAGCTCTAGCAGGGCAGAAATTTGACAAACTGACTTGTTGGAAAAGTAGCATCATATGACGGTGCCACGTTAAGTCACTGAGCTCTTCAGTAAGGCCATTCTACTACCAATGTTTGTCTATGGAGATTGCATGGCTGTGTGCTCAATTTTATACACCGGTCACAAACGGATGAGGCTGCCCAAACCTTAGACTGGTACTATATATATATATATATATACCAGTCTAAGGTTTGGACACCTACTCATTCCAGGATTTTTCTCTCTTTTTTTTATATATATATATATATATATATACTATTTTCTACATTGTAGAATAATATTGAAGACATCAAAACTATGATATTACACATGAAATCATGCAGTTACCAAAAAAGTGTTAAACAAATCAAAATGTTTTTTATATTTGAGATTCTTCAAAGTAGCCACCCTTTGCCTTCTTACATTTACATTTACATTTAAGTCATTTAGCAGACGCTCTTCTCCAGAGCGACTTACAAATTGGAAAGTTAATACATATTCATCCTGGTCCCCCCGTGGGGAATGAACCCACAACCCTGGCGTTGCAAGCGCCATGCTCTACCAACTGAGCCACACGGGACCACCGCTGGCCTTGACAGCTTTGCACACTCTTGGCATTCTCTCATCCAGCTTCATGAGGTAGTCACCTGGAATGCATCTCAATTAACAGGTGTGCCTTGTTAAACATTAATTTGTGGAAATTCTTTCCTTAATGCGTTTGAGCCAATCAGTTGTGTTGTGACAAGGTAGGGGTGGTATACAGAAGATAGCCCTATTTGGTAAAAGACCAAGTACATATTATGGCAAGAACAGCTCAGATTATATATATATATTTTTTCTTCCCCCTGTAGATGTTGGGTGTCACTGAAATCATTCTATGCACATTCTATGACCATTTTGGAAGCAGCTTTTATAACTCTCATGTAGCATGACAGCATATCCAGTATGCTCTACAGCAACATGTAGATGACAAGGTTTGGAGTTTTTAACACTATCAGTAAAACATTGTTGACGAGCGTTATTTTTCCACAGATCTTCCTGCTGGCCTGTCCGCCATGTAAAACAGCCATGGTCATCTTTAGGTGAGTACCTCCATTCTACACTGTCATGAAATCTCAACCCCACCTTAACTGGCTGCCTTGTCTTACAGACTATAAGTAACATAGTAAACGTTAATCTGAGACACCTAAATTAGTATGTTATGCTTGGTATGGTTACGTAAGAGTGAAGATTACTTCAGGATGGGTGTGTGTGTAACGTGAACGTCTAGCAACCCAAAGGTTGCGGGTTCGAATCTCATCACGGACAATTTTAGCTAATTAGCAACTTTTCAACTACTTTCTATTTTGCAACTACTCAGTACTTTTTAGCTACTTTGCAACTACATAGCATGTGTGGTGGAAATTCTAACCAAAAGGGGAGAGACTGTAGATTGTTCAAACAGCAACTTTATTATAAGATTTGCAAAAATGTTGCAATTCATCAATTACTCAAATAGTTTGGAGGCCAAAGAACAGAGCTGTCTCTCTCCTTTTTTATAGAAAGTACATCCTCTTATCTGTGTGACAGTTAGCAGATGTGCAGAAACTGGGCCGGGGAACGGAGTTGTAGAAAGTAATTTAGATAGCTGATATCGCCACCATTCTCTGTTCCTCCCTGCAATTCCCACATACTGTAGCTAAATTCCTGCCAATTGTAAACACAGGAGGTCACATATTGCGGTGGCACCCAAACGACTCATAAATCTGTACGCTCAGATTTTTTTACTAAGTCACACAAGACAAGTTTGTGTCAGTAAAACATACTAGCATATAACAAAGGACAATTATTTAAATAACAGCATAGTATGTAAGTAATTAATTAATTAATTTTCATGTCAGCTAACTCTTCCCTGAACCCAAAAACCTAACCCCTAGCCTAGCTAACATACAGGGGGAAGCCAAAACACTGTAACATGAGATTCCTATGATGGCAGCTTTTTTTTTTCAACATGAGCTTCAATAATGAGAGTCCACTTATGTTTTTAAGTTTCTGTGCAAAATAAAACACTTATTTGCAACATTACACACCTCGGCTGTGATTATCAAATGTCCTGAGAAGGAACCTCAGCCTGACCGCCAGATGATGAAACTACATTTGCATGGCACTGGTTTCAAATGTCATGCTCTGTCAGGGTCTTATAGCAGGGGGAGGACACCCACAGTGGGGATCACTGCAGGACACCTGGGCCCTGTTCTGGCCTCTACTCTCATTAGGAAGACTGGGGCTGGAGCACAGCCATGGTGACCTCCACAACCCTCCCTGTTTCAATCAGGGCCCTGCTTTGTCCTTCTGCCACGCAGTCAGAAGATAATTGAAATGTAGCTGAACGAGTCTGCTTAGAACAAAAGATGATCATGAACTATAGGAAAAGGAGGGCCGAACATGGCCCCCATTCACATCGATGGGGCTGTAGTGGAGCGTGTTGAGAGTCAAGTTCCTTGGTGATCACATCACCAACGAACTATCCATGGTCCAAACACATCAAGAAGGTCGTGAAGAGGGCACGACAATGCCTTTTCCCCCTCAGGAGACTGAAAAGATTTGGCATGGGTCTCCAGATCCTCAAAGTTATACAGCTGCACCATCGAGCATCCTGACTGGTTGCATCACCGCCTGGAATGGGAACTGCTCGGCATCTGACCGTAAGGCGCTACAGAGAGTAGTGAGTATTGCCTAGTACATCACTGGGGCCAAGCTTCCTGACATTCAGGACCTATATACTAGGCGGTGTCAAAGGAAGGCCCAAAAAATTGTACGACTCCAGTTACACAAGTTATTGTTATTTTATTGTTCGTTAATATTTTCTACTTTCTTAAAATTGCGTTGTTGGTTAGGGGCTTGTAAGTAAGCATTTCACGGTAAGGTCTAAACCTGTGGTATTCGGCGCATGTGACAAATCGCAGTTGTAAATGAGAACTTGTTCTCCACTGGCCTACAGGGTTAAATAAAGGTGAAGAAAAATAAATAAATACAATTTGATTTGGTATGTAGGCTAATTACAGTTCCATGAGGAAAGGGAATGTGATGTAACACAAGCTTCAGGAATATGGCATGTCACATATGTCGTGCTGAAGATGGTCAGCAATCAAATGCAAGGTCATTGCATTAAACCGCCAGTCCGGTGTTAAACCGGTGTAGCACATGTTTCTATAGCTTAGCACTGTGACGCTGACAAGTGCAGATGGTATGATATGGTATGGCTGCAAGCCATATGCACCAATCTTCACCAAACTTAAGCAAACTTAATTTTTGAGTGGAGTTTTTCAAACCATCTTTTGGTATTTGTTTCTTTAGTCCATTGTTGATTTAGTCCCAACATGTTTTGGATGTCAGCAATTAAGTTTTCTAAATAGCTAACTTTAAAAATACAGAAATACAGCCAGTATAATGCATTTAGCATCATATGATGCTGCTTTTTGCATCAGACCAGCTGTATTTCTGTATTTTAAATGTTATGTATCTTAGAATTTTGCTGACATGCAAAACATTTTCTGATGTGTGCTCTTTCTGTCAACAGGCTTCAGGTCCATATGCTGAACGGTGCTTTACTGGCCCTCGTCTTCCCTGTGGTCAACACTAGACTGGTAAGTAACCATCATCTAGCATCAGTTAACCTTTCATTGCTACCCATCCCGGATCCGGGAGCATCCTCATCAAAAAAGCTAACTAGCATAGCCTAGCCTAACGCGACAGGGATATAATATAATTTTCATGAAATCACAAGTCCAATACAGCAAATGAAAGATAAACATCTTGTGAATCCAGCCATCATTTCCGATTTTTTTAAATGTTTTACAGCGAAAACACTATGTATTTCTATTAGCTAACCACAATAGCAAAAGACTCAACCGCATATTTTCACAATTTTTCTACCGCATAGGTAGCTATCACAAAACCGACCAAATAGAGATAAAATTAGTCACTAACCAAGAAACAACTTCATCAGATGACAGTCTTATAACATGTTATACAAATGTATGTTTTGTTTGAAAATGTGCATATTTGAGGTATAAATCATAGTTTTACATTGCAGCTACCATCAAAAATATCACCAAAGCAGCCAGAATAATTAGAGAGCAACGTGAAATACCTAAATACTCATCATAAAACATTTATGAAAAATACATGGTGTACAGCAAATGAAAGATAAACATCTTGTGAATCCAGCCAATATTTCCGATTTTTAAGTGTTTTACAGCAAAAACACAATATAGCATTATATTAGCTTACCACAATAGCCAAACACACAAACGCATTTATTAGCAGCAAAAGGTAGCGATCGCAAAAACCAGCAAAAGATATAAAATGAATCACTAACCTTGACCAACTTCATCAGATGACAGTCTTATAACATCAGGTTATACAATACACTTATGTTTTGTTCGAAAATGTGCATATTTAGAGCTGCAAACCGTGGTTATACATTGTGAATATGTAGCATCGATTCACCAAATTGTCCGGAGCTATTTTGGACACTCACCTAATCTGACCAAAGAACTCATCATAACCTTTACTAAAAAATACATGTTGGACAGCAAATGAAAGATACACTAGTTCTTAATGCAACCGCGGTGTTAGATTTTTTAAAATAACTTTACCATAACAAACAGCTTACGTTATAGCGAGACAGTGCCCGCCAAAACGCGAATAATAGGACTCAACATTTTCCACAGAAATACGAAATAACATCATAAATTGTTCTTACTTTTGCTGAGCTTCCATCAGAATCTTGTACAAGGAGTCCTTTGTCCAGAATAAATCGTTGTTTGGTTTTAGAATGTCCTTCTCTCCTGTCGAATTCGCTCCACAAGGCTAGCCAATGTTGATGACGTTCCCAATTTCTCTCGACGCAGAGAACGGAAAACTCAAAGTCCCATTGTAAACGTTGAATAAACTGATGAAACTCGGTTGAAAAAACCTACTTTATGATGTTTTTCTAATATGTATCAAATAAAAACAAAGCCGGAGATATTATCCGTGTATACCGAACGCTTATCATAAGACAATAGGGAGGTGCTTCCCGCGCCTAGGTAGAGAAAGGAATTTCTGGACACGTCATTCCAAGAGCTCTTGTTCGACCTCAGATCAAGCTAGACACCCCATTCCACCTTCCACTGCCTGTTGACATCTAGTGGAAGGCGTATGCAGTGCATGCATATCCATAAATATAAGGCAATTCAAGGCAGGCCCTGGAACAGAGCATCGTTTTCAGATTTTTCACTTCCTATCTGGAAGTTTGCTGCAAAATAAGTTCTGTTTTACTCACAGATATAATTCAAACAGTTTTAGAAACTTTAGTGTTTTCTATCCAATAGTAATAATAATATGCATATTGTACGATCTAGAATAGAGTACGAGGCAGTTTAATTTGGGCACGATTTTTTCCAAAGTGGAAACAGCGCCCCCATATTGACAAGAAGTTAAATTCACTGTAATAGTGTGCTTTGCAGTCACTCAGACTGTCACTGCTTCATAGTTTCAAAGATTTCATGATGCATATCACACTGAACAAAATATAGAATTGCAGGAATGTCCACCAAAGCTGTTGGAAGATAATTTCATTTCTCTACCATAAGCTGCCTCCAACATCGTTTTAAGGAATTTAGCAGTACGTCCAACCGGCCTCACAACCGCAGACCACGTGTATGTTGTATGGGCGAGCGGTTTGCTGATGTCAGAGTTGTGCCGCTGGGGCAGTGGTAGAAAAAGTACACAATTGTCATACTTGAGTAAAAGTAAAGATACCTTAATAGAAAATGACTCAATTAAAAGTGATAGTCACCCAGTAAAATACTACTTGAGTAAAAGTATTTGGTTTTAAATATACTTAAGTATCAAAAGTAAATGTAATTGCTAAAATATACTTACGTATCAAAAGATAAAGTTAAAGTATAAATCATTTCAAGTTCCTTATATTCAGCAAAGCAGACGGCACCTTTTTATTTTTTTACGGATAGTTAGGGGCACGCTCCAATGGATGACTACTCGCTGTATGCGAACAAGTGATATGCGTTTGGAGCAACACTGTCTGTATCCAAGGCTCAAACCCAATCGTTCACACAACAACAGAATGCAGCACATGACTGAAAAGAGAAAAGACAACCAATTTGCTAGTTACAGCATCAGCGCGCGCTCTGGAAAGACAGTGGAGAGTGGAAAGGCAGTTTGCCAATTAACTTACAACAGAATGTCACCTGAACGAAGAGGTAGGTGAGAAGCCTGACCACGTAGACTGGGGTGAGAAGGTGATGAAGCGTACTTCATGAAATGTAACCGAAAAAACAACTGGCATTTGGAAAGTTTGAAATGAGGGAGAAAGTGTGGTGGAACAAGGATTGTTAGCATTGTTCAGTATCTTGCTAGCTGGATCGAATTATCCGTTAGCTAGCCAGAGAAATGTTGAGCAACATTAGCCAACTTAACTGATCAAATAATTGAGTTTATAGTGTGAAAATTAGTTGGCTAATAAAGTGAGCTAGCTAATGTTACATCAGATGAGTTAACATTTAGTAACTTAACCAATTCTCTATAGTATTAACTGGTAATGTTATACGACTCTTTGACGTTCCTCAAGTTATAACGCATTAGTTGCTTACTGGACCCTGGCAATCTGTGTGAAATGTTAACTCGTTAACTAGCTAACGAACTAACTACTATCTGTGAACTAATGTTTTCCCTCTACAGTATGTGATAAATTTTCGGAATGAGAGAATTAGGTGAAAGTGAGGCGTTGCTTG
This sequence comes from Salvelinus alpinus, assembly GCF_045679555.1. NCBI lineage: Eukaryota > Metazoa > Chordata > Actinopteri > Salmoniformes > Salmonidae > Salvelinus > Salvelinus alpinus. The sequence goes on along the minus strand of NC_092098.1, from coordinate 12,838,319 downwards.
TTAAACAAGTGGATTCAGGGATCAAGTGTAGCTGGAGCTGGGCCTGGCTTAAGCTGGATGCCACTATAGAGGTGGAAGGAATACCACACACTTTCCCTCTTTCTCACTTCTTCAATACAGTGGATAAAAAGGGGTATGCCAGGTGTACTCTCTGCCTGAAAGAGATCAATTATGCCAGCAAAGGGTATCATGCTCTGCTGGCACATTGTACAGTAAAACAGATGTTCACAGGCAGAAAGTGTGCAGTGTAGCCCAAAGATATTGTTTTTGTTGTGTTGAACTTGACAGTAACACGTGTGAGTGAGGGGGGAATATTACATTTTTTACTCAGTGAACGTTATTTTTGCACACATGTAGCCTTGTGCACTTGATCGACGTCTACTATAGTGGCCACTATAATAGAGCAAAAATGGAATGCCTGTTTGATTCATTCTATTTCTACTTTAAGATGTTTTTTTCCCAAGTGAAATATTTAGATGTGTGTGGTCACAAGCGTTCTATTATAAAGGCTGTCTTGGCTAACTGCAATATTAGTGTGCTGTTCTTTCTCAAGACTTGAGTGTCATTTGCAGTAAAGTCTAGCAAACAAATAACATCGGGTTGCTTTCTTTACATTTTTTAGCTGTGAGTTAGGTTAATTAATCACTTATTTTACACACAGAGACTGATCATATTCTTTTGTTTAATTAGTTAACACCTGCATTTCCCCCTAGCAGGGATTATTTTGCATGTTTCTATGCAACAAAAAAAAGTGTCACCTTTTTGGGCCCTCACCAGTTTACTACTTTCAAGTATTTTTACTTAAGTACTTTACACGACTGCGGTGGGGTTATGGTATGGGCAGGCATAAGCTACTGACAACGAACACAATTGCATTTTATCGATGGCAATTTGAATGCACAGAGATACCATGACGAGATCTGTGACCAACAGATGCATATCTGTAATCCCACTCATGTGAAATCCATAGATAAGGGCCTAATTCATTTATTTAAATTGACTGATTTCCTTATATGAACTGTAACTCAGTAAAATCTTTGAAATGTTGCGTTTCTTTTTGTACTTTGTACTGTGTGCGTGCATACATACACAGAAAAACACATCTTGCATTGCTTATGGTTAAAGCGCCATATTTATTTGAAAGAAGCATTTTAAGGACAAAGAATATGCTGGATCTTCTTGACTTGTGGGATAGGAATTTAACAACGGTCCTTTTGTCCAGAGGACAACCAAAAGTAACTGTCTAGTTGACAATTGCAGACCCTGTAAAGCATCTCAGCAAATATCAACTTGTCTCAACCCAATGTAACCATGGTGACGTAGAAGGTAATTTTTATGAGCCTTCCGGACTATGTGATTGAATGTGACAAAGTGAAAGCAGAGCCCTACAGTATCTGTACTTGGCTACTGCTGACTGAATAGCTGTTAAACTGCCTCAACCCCCACTTCCTCTTCACTCTGTCCTCAGGCATTTCTCATTGCTGCATTTCACTTTCCCTTCACTTTCCCTTCCCTGCTCTGGAATTGTGTCTCTTGCTACTACTCACACATCAGCAATGGAAACCAAGCCCAGATTTTATTAGGCCTGTTCTAGTTCCCTTAATAGACCCATTTTGTTACATTTATCCATTGACGACTCAAAAGGGCTTTGGTTTCTCTTGCACAAGACTAAATTCAATGGTGTTGGCTGCCCCAGCCCCCGAACAGGCTCTAACAACACAGTATGCAAGGATTATTTTGTCTTCCTCAAGAATTCTGCCTTTTCTGTATTATTATCATTTGTTTTTAGTGGTGTTGTGATCAGTTCCTGTAGGTTTGAGGATTTGAACTTGTACATGATGCTATTGATTTAGAATACCATCAGGTCAGATGGTTATGAAGGTGTCTCAGATTCATTACTCAGTCGCTTGGTTCCTGTCCAATTTTGGTGAGTGTCACGAACCGGCTCGAAGTTCGTAACAAAAAGGGAGACAACGTGGAGATAAGGAATAACATAATATATTTATTAACAGAAGTAAACTAAATACAATTAACAATGGCGTGTGTAATCAGTAGTGTAAGTGAGTGGTTGCGTGCATTAATGTGATAATGAGGGGTGTTGAAAGGTGCCAAAGCAAACAAACCAAACTGCCACAAAAATTACACAACCAAATTCTAACAGGGTGTCTGCATGGAGAGAGTCTCCTCAATGAATGGGGAAGTGGTGTATTTATCCAGGGACACACCCAAGCCCAGGTGTGTCCCATTTCGCTGACGATGCCCCCGGCTCCGCCCACCGACATCCTATTAAGGAAAACGAGCAAAGAGACAGCAGACAGAGTGGGAGTGTCGTCACAGTGAGGTACACACTGGGTGTTTCTCAAAATACATACTACCGTGCAAAACGGAGCACGGAGGGCTCTTCTCAAATGCGTACTCCATTTGTACATATATGTTGAAGGATGCATTGCTTCAACAGAAAGTGTGCAGAGAAATACAGTACCAGTCAAAAGTTTGGACACCTACTCATTCCAGGGTTTTTCTTTATTTTTACTATTTTCTACATTGTAGAATAATAGTGAAGACATCAAAACTATGAAATAACACACATTGAATCATGTAGTAGCCAAAACAGTGTTAAACAAATCACAATATATTTTATATTTGAGGTTCTTCAAAGTAGCCACCCTTTGCTTTGATGACAGCTTTCCACACTCTTGGCATTCTCTCAACCAGCTTATTGAGGTAGTCACCTGGAATGCATTTCAATTAACAGGTCTGTCTTGTTAAATGTAAATTTGTTGAATTTCTTTCCTTAGCAGCTCAAATAAGCAAAGGCAAACGACAGTCCATTATTACTTTAAGACCTGGTCAGTCAATCCAGAATATTTCAAGAACTTTGAAAGTTTCAAGTGCAGTCGCAAAAACCATCAAGCGCGATGATGAAACTGATCTCATGAGGACAGCCACCGGAATGGAAGACCCAGAGTTACCTCTGCTGCAGAGAATAAGTTCATTAGAGTTAACCGCACCTCAGACTGCAGTCCAAATAAATGCTTCACAGAGTTCAAATAACAGACACATCTCAACATCAACTGTTAAGAGGAGATTGTGTGAATCAGGCGTTCATGGTCGAATTGCAGAAGGACTTCTGTTTCACACAGAGAAATAATTCCAACTCTTTTAGAAACTAGAAAGTGTTTTCTATCCAAAAAGAATAATAATATTCATATTGTACGAGCAAGATTTGAGTAGGAGGCCGTTTGAAATGGGCACGATTTCACTGGCTACTCAACACTTTGCCTTGCAGCCATAAGAAGATATCTTGGTTTGTCTCTATTGCCATTGTCCTGGCTGGAAGAAGGTACAGTGAATGGGAGGTGCAGCGTGAGGTAATACGGTAGGAGGAGTGGGCATGCTTCTCAAATGAAAAGTTTGATGCGTTCTCCACACTCTCATCCTCACAAGAACGTCCTCGGAGAATGCACTCGGCGCGTGAGTGTGGAGCACTGTAGTATGCATATTGAGAAACACCCATGGTCTCTCCTCCCCATGGACTATATGGGGCATGGTCTCACTCACACATCATATCTAGACGTTCTGGGGTTTGTTTTAGTGTCATCAGTCATCGTGTCCATAAGGATTTACAGTGCCTTCAGAAAGTATTCAGATGTCTTTACTTTTGCCACATTTTGTGACATTTATTATTCTAAAATGGATGAAATTGATGAGAGAAAAAAAACGATCTACACACAATACCCCATAATGACAAAGCAAAAACGGAAATATCACATTTCACATAAGTATTCCGACCCTTTACTCAGTGCTTTGTTGAAGCACCTTTGGCAGCGATTACAGCCTTGAGTCTTCTTGGGTATGACACTACAAGCTTGGCACATTTGTATTTGGGGAGTTTCTCCCATTCTTCTCTGCAGATGCCCTGTCAGGTTGGATGGGGAGTGTCGCTGGACATCTATTTTCAGGTCTCTCCAGAGATGTTTGATCGGGTTCAAGTCCGGGCTCTGGTTGGGCCACTCAAGAACATTCAGAGACTTGTCCCAAAGCTACTTGTGCGTTGTCTTGGTCTTCACCGTCTTGGCTGTGAGCTTAGGGTTGTTGTCCTTTTGGAAGGTAAACCTTCGCCCCAGTCTGAGGTCCTGAGCGCTCTGGAGCAGATCATCAAGGATCTCTCTGTACTTTGCTCCGTTCATCTTTCCCTCGATCCTGACTAGTTTCTCAGTCCCTGTCGCTGAAAAACATCCCCACAGCATGATGCTGCCACCATCATGCTTCACCATAGGGATGGTGCCAGGTTTCCTGCAGACCTGACGCTTGGCATTCAGGACAAAGAGTTCAATCTTGGTTTCATCAGACCAGAGACTCTCTTGTTTCTCATGGTCTGAGTGTCCTTTAGATGCCTTTTGACAAAGTCCAAGCGGCCTGTCATGTGCCTTTTACTGAGGAGTGGCTTCCATCTGGCCACTCTACCATAAAGGCCTGATTTGGAGGAGTGCTGCAGAGGTGGTTGTCCATCTGGAATGTTCTCCCATCTCCACAGAGGAGCTCTGGAGCTCTATCAGGTTCCATTGGGTCCTTGGTCACCTCCCTGACCAAGGCTCTTCTTCCTAGGATTGCTCAGTTTGGCTGGGTAGCCAGCTGTAGGAAGAGTCTTGGTGGTTCCAAACCTCTTCCATTTTAATAATGATGGCCACTGTGTTCTTGAGGACCTTAATTGCTGCAGGAATGTTTTTGTACCCTTCCTCACATTTATTGAAAATGAAACACTATCTACTTAAGTATTCACACCCAGTGGTGGAAAAAGTACCAAATTTTCATACTTGAGTAAAAGTAAAGATACCTTAATAGAAAATGACTCAAGTAAAAGTGTCACCCAGTGAAATACTACTTGAGGAAAAGTATTTGGTTTAAAATATACTTAAGTATCAAAAGTAAATGTAATTTCCAACATATAGTTAAGTATTAAAAGTACAAGTATAAATCAATCATCAAATTCCTTATATTAAAGCAGACGGCACCATTTTCTAGGTTTGTTTCTATTTACAGATAGCCAGGGGCACACTCCAACATTCAGACATTATTTACAAATGAAGCATGTGTTTAGTGAGTCTGCCAGATCAGAGGCAGTAGAGATGACCAGGGATGTTCTCCTTATAAGTGTGTGAATTAGACCACATTTTCCTGTCCTGCTAAGCATTCAAAATGTAGCGAGTACTTTTTGGTGTCAGGGGAAATGCCTGGAGTAAAAAGTACATTATTTTCTTTAGGAATGTAGTGAAGTACAATTTGTCAAATAGTAAAGTACAGATACCCCCCAAAAGAACGACTTAAGTACTTTACACCACTGTTCACACTCCTTAGTCAGTTCATGTTAGAATCACCTTGGCAATGATTATTATTATTATTATTATTTGACCCTGCTGGTCATCTATGAACATGAATATCTTGGCCATGTTCTGTTATAATTTCCACCCGGCACAGCCAGAAGAGGACTGGCCACCCTTCATATGGTTGTTCCTCTCTTGGTTTCTTCCTAGGTTCCAGCCTTTCTAGGGAGTTTTTCCTAGCCACTGTGCTTCTACGCCTGCATTGCTTGCTGTTTGGGGTTTTAGACTGGGTTTCTGTACAGCACTTTGTGACATCAGCTGATGTAAGAAAGGCTTTATAAATAAATTTGATTACAGCGGTGAGTCTTTTTGGGTAAGTCTCTTAAAGCTTCTTATGGCTGCATCCCGCTACCGGGATCGATATGACAGCAGCCAGATAAAGTGCAGGGCGCCAAATTAAAAAAACAGAAATCTCATAATTAAAATTCCTCAAACATACATGTGTCTTATATCATTTTAAAGGTATTCTTGTTCTTAATCCCACCGACGTGTCCGATTTCAAATATGCTTTTCAGCGAAAGCACTACAAACGATTATGTTAGGTCACCATCAAACCACAATAAGCACAGACATTTTTCCAGCGAAAGATAGCAGTCAGAAAAAGCAGAAATAGAGATAAAATTAATCACTAACCTTTTATCTTCATCAGATTACACTCATATGACTTCATGTTACACAATACATGCATGTTTTGTTTGATAAAGTTCATATTTATAACAAAAAATCAGTTTACATTGGCGCGTTACATTCACTAGTTCCAAAAACATCCAGTGATAGTGCATAGCCACATCGTTTCAACAGAAATACTCATCATAAATGTAGATGATAATACAAGTTATACACATGGAATTATAGATATACCTCTCCTTAATGCAACCTCTGTGTCAGATTTCAAAAAAACATTACGGAAAAAGCAAATCATGCAATAATCTGAGACGGAGCTCAGAACAATAGCCAAATTAGCCGCCATGTTGGACTCAACAGAAACCAGAAAATACATGATAAATGTTTCCTTACCTTTGATGAACTTCATCAGAATGCAGTCCTAGGAATCCCAGGTCCACAATAAATGCTTGATTTGTTCGATAATGTCTGTTATTTATGTCCAATTAGCTACTATGGTTCGCGCCTTCTGTAAACAATTCCAAAGTCAGAAAGCGCCTCCACTATAACGTGACGAAATGTCCAAAAGTTCCGTAACAGTCAGTAGAAACATGTCAGACGATGTACTGAATCAATCTTCCTGTCTCCTTCGGCCCCCCTTCACATTAGTCATCAGACAAAGTTCTGTTGACTGTTGACATCTAGTGGAAGCCGTAGGAAGTGAAAACTCATCTATATCTCACTGTCATTTCAATTGAGAGCTTGGTTGAAAATCTGACACCTCAGAAACAATTCAAACAGGAAGTGGAACTTCTCAGGTTTTTGCCTGCCATATGAGTTTTGTTATACTCACAGACATACTTCAGAGTGTTTTCTATCCAATATGAATAATAATATGCATATATTCGCAACTGGGACTAAGGAGCAGGCCGTTTAATATGGGCACCTCTTTGCACCTTTCATCCAAGCTACTCCATAAGAAGTTAAGAGCTTTGCACACCTGGATTGTACTATATTTGCACATTCTTTTGAAAATTCTTCAAGCTCTGTCAAGTTGGTTGTTGAACGTTGCTAAACAGCCATTTTCAAGCCTTGCCATAGATTTTCAAGCCGATTTAAATCAAAACTGTAACTAGGGCACTCAGGAACATCCAATGCCGTCTTGGTAAGTAACTCCAGTATATTTGGCCTTGTGTTTTAGGTTATTGTCCTGCTGAAAGGTGCATTTGTCTCCCAGTGTCTGTTTGAAAGCAGACTGAATAAGGTTTTCCTCTAGGATTTTGTATGTGCTTAGCTCTATTCCGTTTCTTTTTATCATAAAAAAAATGTCCTAGTCCTTGCCGATGACGAGCATACCAAAAACATGATGCAGCCTCCATCATGCTTGAAAATATGAAGCGTGGTACTCAGTTGTGTTGGATTTGCCCCAAACATAACTTTGTATTCATGACATAAAGTTAATTTCTTTGCCAAATGTTTAGCAATTTTACTTAAATATATTTTTTTAACTAGGCAAGTCAGTTAAGAACAAATTCTTATTTACAATGACGGCCTACCCCGGCCAAGCCCTAACGACGTTGGGCCAAATGTGCGCTGCCCTATGGGACTCCCAATCACGGCCGGTTGTGATACAGCCTAGAATCAAACCAGAGTTTGTAGTGATGCCTCTGCACTGAGATGCAGCGCCTTAGACCACTGCGCCACTCAGGAGCTGTATAGTGCCTTATTGCAAACAGGATGCATGTTTTGGAATATTTTTTTATTCTGTACAGGCTTCCTTTTTACTCTGTTTAGATTAGTATTGTGGAGTAACTACAATGTTGATCCATCCTGTTTCTTCCTGTCACAGCCATTAAACTGTAACTGTTTTAAAGTCACCATTGGCCTCATGGTGAAATCCCTGAGCGGTTTCCTTCCTCTTTGGCAACTGAGTTAGGAAGGACGCCTGTATCTTTGTAGTGACTGGGTGTACTGATACACAATCCAAAGTATATTTATTAACTTCACTATGATGAAAGGGATATTCAATGTCTGCTTTTTTTATTTAATTTAATTTTTTACCCATTTATCAATAGGTACTCTTCTTTGCGAGGCATTGAAAACCTCCCTGGTCTTTGTGGTTGAATCTGTTTGAAGTTCACTGCTCGACTAAGGGACCTTAAAATTTTCTCTGTGTGGGGTACAGAGAATAGGTAGTCAATAAAAATGTGTTAAACACTATTGCACACAGTGAGTCCATGCTACTGTCACAAACCGGCTTGTAGCCCGTAACAAAAAGGAGACAACGTGGAGATAAACAAATAACAAATGTATTTATTAACTAAAGTTAACTATAAACAAGTAACAATGGGGTGTGTAGTCAGTGGTTGTGTGCATTGATGTGATAATGAGAGGTGCCAAAGCAAACACACAAAACAGCTACAAAAATGCCATAACCAAAATCCAACAGTATGTCTGCGTGGAGTGAGTCTCCTCAATGAGTGAGGGAAAGGTGTATTTATCCCCAGGACACACCCGAGCCCAGGTGTGTCCCATTTCGCTGATGACCCTCCCGGCTACGCCCACCGACCTAATAAGGAAAACAAGAGCGAAGAGAGAATTCGGCAGACATTGGGAGGGTCGTCACACTACTTATTAAGTGACTTAAGTAAATTTGTACTCCTGAATTTATTTAGGCATGCCATAACGACAGGGTTGAATACTTACTGACTCGAGACATTTCAGCATTTCATTTTTAATACATTTGTAAAAGTTTCTAAACTTAATTCCACTGATATTATGGGGTTGTATTTGTGTGTAGGCCAGTGACAATCTCAATTTAATCCATTAAATTCATTCTGTAACACAACAAAATGTGGAAAAAGTCAAGTGGTGTGAATACTTTCTGAAGGCACTGTATACTTTATTTCTAACAAGTTATTAATAGTTAAACAAAGCAAACATGGTGGTAAATAACCAGACCGTACAACACATTCTGCTAGTCCAGTTCACAATACCCGAATGAAATGTAGTTTGTTGTTAATCTGTGGCGTCCAGTTTGGACCGAGTTTTAGTTTATTCAGAAGATTTGTCTTATTAGAAAGTAAATGCACCCTTTGAAAGTCTCGTCAAGAATTCCAGCCATGCTGTCAACTGTAATGCATGTATAGGAGGGGGAATTGAACAGTAAAGACAAAGGCTATGTACGTAACTAAGGCCTCATTATGTGACTTTGGCCTTGTTTAGTACACTTGAGTTCCCTTAACCTGCTCTTGGTCTGTGGCCACCAATTCCTACCTCCTTTTATTGCTGTCTGGCAGGCAGGCAGGGTTTGTGTTGTTGGCCCAGTAACCACAGCAGCACGTGACCGGCAACTCTCAGGAACCCCTGACCAACACTGAGGCTCCACACACACACCCGTCTGTCTGTGCAGGCTGGAGGAGAGTTCTGTGTCTGCGCTACAGACACAGTCATCTATAAGGTCATAACCGATCACCTAAGGTATTCTAACTTTTTTTTTTTTGCAGGGACCCCATTTTTTTCCCACAAGAATTTCTCCTGACCCCACCCCAAATCTAATGACAAATGTAGATTTTTACATCAACAAATAACCTTCAATTCATTACATTTTAATCTTTTATCAAAATGAAAAGAAACCAATGAATACGTGTACTCTTATTTTTTTCCTATCCTTCTCAAACACCTTTGTATATTGTTCCATACAATAATCTGTGCTTTTTAATTATTTGTTTACAAAAAAAAATCATAGTAAAGTTTCCCCGACTTTAAATAGTGCTGATGTAGTGTTTCCTTTGTCTCCTCCTCGAGGTAATGCATTAAGAGAAGTCACCATATGGACAGGAATTGATTGCGTTCAGTGTAAAGAATAGCTTTGTTATGTGATTAACTCTAAGACCATGCAGCCCTGCAGCATGGGTTATTACCCCTGGTCTAGAGAGTGTGTACTCTGTGGGTTTTCTGTGCTTTACACAGACACCTCCTTTCCTCTGCAGCCACAATCTGACTCACATATCTTTGTACTGTTAAGGCTAGCTGGCCAATTTACAGAGCTGTTACACTCTGATGCCTATGGGAATGGTTCTCTTGTTTGTTTTAAAACGGGAATTTGCCTAACTGAAACCAGAACGCCACTTTTATTCAGACTAAACACCAGCCATGTTTTGATCCAATTGTGCTTTCAAACATTTCCATAGCCAAACAATGTCAATTGCAGGAGCAGGACATTGTTTAACATTCAATGTAGTAAGGCGAACATTCATGTATGTGTATATGCTGAAATGAAGCTGATGATGTTCATGTAGATGCTGAACACTTATCTGTTCTGTTTGTCTGTGTTCAGCTTCCGTTTGAGAAGGAGGTCTACTACATTCAGCATTCCATGCTCTACCTGGTGCCGGTATACCTCTTCAGGAAAGGAGGTACGTTCCATCTTCTTTTGCACTTATGAAATTCTGTGCTCTGTTGTCTCCATTCCATGGGTGCTTCACTAGAAATTAAACCATCTCGAATTATTCATCACTGCTACCTAACCTCAACCAATCGAAATCCTTCTCCCAGTTGTGAGATTGTTGCACTGACAGAGGCGGAGACCTGGGGACAACTGACAGACTGCCATCTAGTGTAGAGATGCCATTCTTGCAACCAGTTTCAAGTTTTATGGTCACATGCATAAGTACATTGAAATGCCTTTCTTGCAAACCCAACAATGCAGTAATCAATAACAATGTAATACTATATATTAACAAGGTAGAACAAAAACACACAAATAAAAATAGAACACGAGAAAGTAATTAAGCATACTTTATACAGGGTCAGTTCCAGTGACTGTGTGTGTCAGTTGCGTACGTGTGTAGGGCCCTGTGAGTCTGCAGTGCAAGAAAAAAAAGGGTCAACTCAGTCTGTGTAGCTATTTAGTTAGCCATTTAGCAGTCTTATGGCTTGTGGATAGAAACTGTTGAGGAGCCTGTTAGTGTCAGACTTGATATACCGGTATCGTTTGCTGTGCTGAAGCAGAGAGAACAGTCTGTGGCTGGAGTCTGGCTGGAGATTTTCCCGACATTCCTTTCACACCGCCTGATATAGAGGTCCTGGATGGCAGGGAGCTTTGTCCCAGTGATGTACTGGACTTGCCGCACCACCCTCTGTAGCACCATGTAATCGAGGGCGGTGATACCGCCATACCAAGCAGTGATGCAGCCAGTCAAGATGCTCTCAATGGTACAGCTGTAGAACTTTTTTGACGCACGACCGTGCGTGTGTCAGGTCCTCGGTCTTACTGAGGGAGAGGTTGTTGTTCCAACACCACACTGGCAGGTCACTGACCTCCCTCTCTGTAGGCTGTGTCATCGTCGCTGGTGATCAGGCCTACCACTGTTGTGTAGTCAGCAAACTTGATGTTGGAGTCATGTGTGGCCACGCAATCGTGGGTGAACGGGGAGTACAGGAGGGGACTAAGCACACACCCCTGTGGGGCCCCACGTGTTGAGGATCAGCGTGGCGGAGATGTTGTTGCCTACCTTCACCACCTGGGGTCGGCCCGTCAGGAAGTCCAGGATCCAGTTGCAGAGGGAGGTGTTTAGTCCTAGGGTCTTAAGCTTGGTGATGAGCTTGGAGGGGACAATGGTGTTGAACGCTGAGCTGTAGTCAATGAACAGCATTCTCTCATAGGTATTCCTCTTATCTAGGTGGGTGAGTGCCGTGGAAGTGCAATTGGATCTGTTTGGGCGGTATGCAAATTCAAATCAAATTGTATTTGTCACATGCGCCAAATACAACAGGTGTATACCTTAGTGAAATGCTTACTTACAAGCCCTTAACCAACAATGCAGTTAAGAAAAATAAGTGTTAAGTAAAAAATAGAGAAGTCAAAAATAAAAGTAACAAATAATTAAAGAGCAGCAGTAAAATAACAGTAACGAGGCTATATACAGGGGGTACCAGTACAGAGTCATTGCGCGGGGGCACCGGTTAGTCGAGGTAATTGAGGTATTAATATGTGCATGTAGGTAAAGTGACTATGCATGGATAATTAACAGAGAGTAGCAGCAGTGTAAAAGAAGGGGGGGCAATGCAAATAGTCTGGGTAGCCATTTGATTATCTGTTCAGTAGTCTTATGGCTTGGGGGTAGAAGCTGTTAAGAAGCCTTTTGGACCTAGACTTGGCGCTCCGGTAACGCTTGCCGTGCGGTAGGAGAGAGAACAGTCTATGACTAGGGTGACTGGAGTCTTTTGACAATTTGTAGGGCCTTCCTCTGACACCGCCTGGTATAGAGATCCTGGATGGCAGGAAGCTTGGCCCCAGTGATGCACTGGGTTGTACGCACTACTCCCTGGAGTGGGTCTGGGATGATGGAGTTGTGTGCCATAACCAGCCTCTCAAAGCACTTCATGATTACAGATGTGAGTGCTACAGGGCGGTAGTCATTGTGGTATGAAGCCTTAGAGTTCTTGAACAGGAACGATGGTGGTCATCTTAAAACATGTGGGGATTAGACTGGAACAAGGAGAGGTTGAAATGACAGTGAATATGCCTGCCAGCTAGCTGTTCTGTGCATGGCCTCAACACCAGTGTTGACATTCAAAATTTTTTTTTAAAGATGTTTAACATCAAAGCAGAACATATAATATGGTTATGAAAAAGAGTAATCATTTACCTGACAACAATTCAGAAGAAAAGACTATGGTGGCCTATGTTGTTCAAATTAGCTCCCCAACTGACGACAAAAGTCTGGACTACAATTTGAACAAAGAGAATTGAATGAGCTCTCGATCTGTGATTTACTATTTCTCTCCAATACAGTTAAGAAGCTAAACTGCTTAAAATGTAACCGCTATGACCGCTTGAAAGAAAATCGGTAAGATCACGAACACCCTGGCTCCTAACACATTCACACCAATTTGGAACAACCAAGTCCGTATCATACACGTGTAACATATCTTTGAACATAAGGAAGGATTCATATCCCTAAACAATAGGGGCTGTCATAGCAGTTTCAATGTGTACTAGATGTATAAATGAAAAGTTTATTTCCAAAGAGCTGGGTGGAGGTGAGCTAAACACAACTACAGTAAAACCAAGCCCATAGCTGTACTGTAGAGGAGTTCACAGTAAGTTATGCCTTCATGTTGCCTGATGGCAACATCTGTATTTGATAGGATACTGCTCTGTCAATTATACAGTGGAATTTGTGAGTCACTCTGCCCCGAGTCCCAAAAGCGGGGAGGGGAACTCCATGTCTATGCATTCTGCTCCAATGGCTGATGTGAAATGGCAGTGAGACAAAGCGAGAGCTCAGTCCTAGCCAAGCTCATGATGACTCGGTGATAAGGAATCTCTGTGTATCTGGGTGTCTGTACTGGCTCTCTGTGCATTGTGATGGCAGAGTGCTATCTAGTCCACTGGGCTTTGGGTTGAGAGCAAGCGAGGGGAACAATGAATAGAGGGCTTGTTCCCTCAGCTCCCCCTCCCCTCTCCACCCCTCCACTCTGTTCCTGGCTCTGTGCTGCTGGGCTGTCTCTCTCTGGCCCGGACTTAATTGACTCTGTCTTGACTAGAGCACAGGGGTGGAAAAATGCCTCAACACATGGACCTGTTTTCAATCAATCCTCTGTTGGAGAGACACCCACAGGCTCAGAGAGAGGAGGGGTACATGGGGATCTAGGGGTAGGAAGGGCCTCATGAATGCAAAGGCTCCATGTGATTATGCTTGTGAAACAGCAAACAAGCTAGACACCACCATCCCTAGTCAGCACTGGTTTTGAACAAAGTGGGAAAGCATGGTCTCTTGAAGAAAAACATCAGTTGCATTCTTTGAAGGGGGAGTAAGAATACCAATAGTGATTAATCTCCCAGCCAATAAACTGAAAGCGATCCATAACTGGATCTTCAGCTCTGTTTTTTGTATAATGTTCATACATTGTCTATTCTCTCCCACTGCAGGTGTGTACAAGCCGGAGCCCTTAGGGGACATGTGGTGGGCTATCCTCTCCACTGGCATCTTGTTCCTCTATCACTTCCTGTTCCTGCAGGGCCTGGGCCTGGTAAGAGACTAATTGAGGGAGCCCTCTACTGGACACTCGGTGAAACGGCTCCCCTAGCTCTTAAAGGAGAGGCCAGTAACATGAGGCACATGACACAGAAATACAGGATGTTGACAAGATTTGTACCCTCCAGACATAGATCATATATTGATGCTAGGGAGGTTAACCATTAAATGTGTAGCAGCCGAAAGTAGATTTGACTGGTCGTGTTTACCTTAATAGGGAAATTTGCATAATTTTGTGATTAAATTAACGCGTGTGTATTGTCGTTAGTCGTTATGTATTTTATCACATCACAGCATACAGAGTTTAGTTTGAGGTATGAATTGGCCCATCACTTGTCTGAAGTACCACAGACCTCTTCTGCACAAGAAGACATAACAATTCTAAATGCAATCGCATGTTAGCTATTTTGATGGTCACGATTTTAAGAGCTACTATTTCTCAATCTCAACTCGTAATTAAAGCGCGCCTCCCATTCTCCATTTGAGTGCATAGGCTATAGTCAACGGTAGGCAGGCTATCAGCGCGTCACCCACCACTTTACAATGGGAGCTTCTGGCAGTCTAATTGTTTGGAACCTGAACGCTTTAATTTACTTCAAATAATGAGGAATGTCTTACCTTGCTTCAAAGTAACCTAGCAAAAATCCAACCATAGAAATTTGGAAGCAATTATTTTATAAAGACTTCCTTATGCCATTTAACCAGCTTTTCTCTTATGTTCTATTGGTTTTCATATCAACTTTCTTCCGTTGTTCTGAAGCGAAAGCCACAATCCTAGTCATATTACCATCCTAGTTATTTATTTTCTATCTGTCACATGGAACCGCTTGCATTAGTTAAATAAAGGTTAAATAAAAAAATAATAATAATATGCGCTGTTTAGAACTGTGTTTCCCGCTAATTGCATTTTGGTAAATGTTTGAAAATTACGTGTTATTAGCTGCTTCGTTACAGCGGTTTCGTGTTCAATAACAGGCTATATATAGCCTTTTGACTGTATGACGATAGGCTTGCTATTGTTGCATGTTACCATTAACATGCAAGATCCGCAAACCGCTGGTGCACCACAAACAGCAGTTCAGTCTATTGAAGGCAAAACAAAGCTTAAAGCTCATAATGGAAAAATGTCTATTCCTTGTATACATCCATAGTCTTTTCTGTTGGTCACGTCATTTTACTCTTTGGACATTTTTATACCGTTTGTTGACAAGTTTATTAGGGTCGGTTAGTCGGCAGCAGAATCGACCATAATGTGCATCCCGAATTGATACAGCATTGTACAGGACACAGGCAGTAAAGTAAGATGAAACATAGAATGTGATTTAATAGGATTCAACATGATGCTGGATGGATACAGGATCTGGATAGAGAGTTTGCGTGATGTACTTGAGTAAAGATACAGTGCCTTCAGAAAGTATTTACAGACTTTTTCCTCCCAAAAATGTTACACAGCCTGAATTTAAAATTGATTAAATTGAGATTTGTCACTGGCCTAAACACAATACCCCATAATGTGAAAGTGGAATTATGTTTTTAGACATTTTTACAAATGAATACAGACTGAAAAGCTGAAATGTCTTGAGTCAATAACTATTCAGCCCTGTTGTCATGGCAAGTCTAAATAAGTTCAGGAGTAAAACTGTGCTTAACAAGTCACATAATAAGTTGCATGGACTTACTCTGTGTGCAATAATACTGTTTAACATCATTTTTGAATGACTACCTCATCTCTTTACCCCACACATACAATTATCTGTATGGTGCCTCAGTTGAGCAGTGCATTTCAAGCACAGATTCAACCACAAAGACCTGAGAGGTTTTCCAATGCCTCGCAAAGAAGGGCACCTATTGATAGATGGGTACAAAAACAAAACATACATTGAATATCCATTTGAGCATGGTGTTAATTAATTAAATTAATGGTGTTAATATTAATTACACTTTGGATGGTGTATCAATACACCCAGTCACTACAAAGATACAGGCGTCCTTCCTAACTCAGTTGCCAAAGAGGAAGGAAACCATTCAGGGATTTCAACATGAGGCCAACGGTGACTGTGATAGGAGCCACATCATTGAGTACCGCTCTTCATATTTTCAGTCATGGTGGTGGCTGCATCATGTTATGGGTATGCATGTCATTGGCAAGGACTAGGGAGTTTTTTAGGATAAAAATAAACGGAATAGAGCTAAGCACATACAAAATCCTAGAGGAAAACCTTGTTCAGTCTGCTTTCAAACAGACACTGGGAGACAAATGCACCTTTCAGCAGAACAATAACCTAAAACACAAGGCCAAATATACTGGAGTTACTTACCAAGACGGCATTGAATGTTCCTGAGTGCCCTAGTTACAGTTTTGATTTAAATCGGCTTAAATCTATGGCAAGGCTTGAAAATGGCTGTCTAGCAATGATCAACAACCAACTTCAAAGAGCTTGAAGAATTTTAAAAAGAATGTGCAAATATTGTACAATCCAGGTGTGCAAAGCTCTTAGATTTACCCAGAAGACTCACAGCTGTAATCGCTGTCAAAGGTGATTCAAACATGTATTGACTCAGAGGTGTGAATACTTGTTTACATTTCTAAAACATTTTTGTCATTATGGGGTATTGTGTGTAGATGGGTTAGAAATCTATTTAATCTATTTTGAATTCAGTCTGTCACACAACAAAGTGGAGTAAGTCAAGGGGTGTACATATTTCTGAAGGCACTGTACATGACACACTAGCATGACTAATGAGCTGCGTGACACAGCTGACTGCTCTTCTCTCTTATAGCCTGACTGAAGTCACGAATGAAACAAACACCAAGCAAGGCCTCGGTTTCTGCTAGCTTGTCTCTCACTTCTGTATTTTTCTCTCCATCTTCCCAGATGACCGAGGTCAACCTGAATAACATGTTGTGTCCAGCGGTGTCTGACCCATTTTACGGGCCTTGGTACCGGGTTTGGGCTGCAGGTCACCAGACCCTGCTGACCCTGGTCCATGGGAAGGCCCTGACCCTCTTCTCTTACCACACCGGCCCCACCTGCAGGTACCTGCTGGACACCGCCAGACTGCGCAGCAAGGTCGACTGAACAGACCGACAGACTCACACGGACGTAGCCTTTTTAAATCCAATGCCTGTTCTTACGGTGGGATTTTCTATCAACATTTTTAATGCATCTTGTACCACTTAACTTTTTTTTTTTTTTTTTTCTGTAAAGAATTAGGCATTTCAGGGTAAATTAAACAAAGTTATTATTTTTGTGTTAGGGATGGCTTGCATTGTATGCATGCACACATGATGGGAAGACTGCTGCAGTTGGTAGTAATTGGTGTGTAGCTGGCCAGGGGAAATTTGCTTTTTCTTTTGGTCAGATTTCCTGAACCCGAGTTACTCATGTTTCTAAAAGTTACTCTTTTTTTTATTTCTAAAGTTGCCTTCTGTAGTTATGTTCCAAAAAATGGGGCTAGCCCACATATCACGGAATTGTCATTGTTACTGTACACTTCAAACTCTTAATTTGTGCTTGCCATGACAGTTGGCCCAGGTATGGGTCAAGTTGCCATTTTGTGTTTGTATTTAAGATAATATCTTTGACATGTTTAATCCATTGTAAAAGCCATCACTTTGTGATATTTTGTTTGTTAGAAGAGTAATAGTTGTGAAGCAGCTGTCTCTGTCATATCTATGGTCACAGCCTCTGCTGACAAGGAGAAACCTGTTCCTCACGTCTTTGCTGGATCAAGTGGTATAAATGAAAGAGGGCTCCTGCATCTTTGGCCCATCTCTCCATCACTGATTTTACTGCAGAGGTGAAAGATAGAATGTAAGGGGCCTTTTTACAGACAATGCAGACAAGTGTCTGTCCTGTCGGATCATTATGGATGAGGACAGGAAGGTATCTTGGTGTACAGTGCCTTTGTAAAGTATTCAGACCCCTTGACTTTTTCCAAATTTTGTTAGCTTACAGCCTTATTCTAAAATTGATGGGAAAAAACAATTTAATACATCTATACACAATGACCAAGCAAAAACAGGTTGTTAGAAATTCTTGCAAAAGTATGAAATAAACAAATAACACAACTGTGCTGTATCCAAATATCTACAGTGCCTTCTGAAAGTATTCAGACCCCTTACATTCAAACCCTTTACTCAGTACTTTGAAGCACCTTTGGCAGCAATTACAGCCTCAAGTCTTCATGGGACAATCGCTACAAGCTAGGCATACCTGTATTTGGGGAGTTTTTCCCCATTCTTCTCTGCAGATCCTCTCAAGCTCTGTCAGGTTGGCTGGGGAGCTATTTTCAGATCTCTCCAGAGATGTTTGATCGGGTAAAAATCTGGGCTCTGGCTGGGCCACTCAAGGACATTCTGAGACTTGCCCCGAAGCTACTCCTGTGTTGTCTTGGCTGTGTGCTTAAGGTTGTTGTCCTGTTGGAAGGTGAACCTAAGCCCCAGTCTGAGGTCCTGAGCGCTCTGGAGCAGGTTGTCATCAAGGATCTCTCTGTACTTTGCTCCGTTCATCTTTCCCTCGATCCTGGCTAGTCTCCCAGACCCTACTGCTGAAAAACATCCCCACAGCATGCTGCTGCCACTACCATGCTTCACTGTAGGGAGGGTGCCAGGTTTCCTCCAGATGTGACGCTTGGCATTCAGGCCAAAGAGTTCAATCTTGTTTTCATCAGACCAGATAATGTTGTTTCTCATGGTCTGAGAGTCCTTTAGGTGCCTTTTGGCAAACTCCAAGCGGGCTGTCATGTGCCTTTTACTGAGGAGTGGCTTCCGTCTGGCCACTCTACCGTGAAAGCCTGATTTGGTAGAGTGCTGCAGAGATGGTTGTCCTTCTGGAAGGCTCTCCCATCTCCACAGAGGAACTCTGGAGCTCTGTCAGAGTAACCATTGGGTTCTTGGTCACCTCCCTGACCAAGGCCCTTCTCCCCTGATTGCTCAGTTTGGCCAGGTGGCCAGCTCTAGGAAGGGTCTTGGTGGTTCCAAATCTCTTCCATTTAAGAATGATGGAGGCCACTGTGTTCTTGGGGACCTTCAATGCTGCAGAAATGTTTTGGTACTCTTACCCAGATCTGTGCCTCGCCACAATCCTGTCTCTGAGCTCTACAGACAATTCCTTCAACCTCATGGCTTGGTTTTTGCTCTGACATGCAGTCAATGTGGGACCTTTTTATATAGACAAGTGTGTGCCTTTCCAAATCATGTCCAATCAATTGAATTTACCACAGGTGGACTCCAAGTTGAAGAAACATCTCAAGGATGAGCAATGGAAACAGGATGCACCTGAGCTCAATTTAGAGTCTCATAGCAAAAGGTCTGAATTCTTATGTAAATAAGTTATTTCTGTTTTTTATTTTAAATGTGCAAACATTTTTGCTTTGTCTTTATGGGGTATTTTGTATAGATTGCTGAGGATTTGTTTTATTTAATCCATTTTAAAATAAGGCTGTAACATAACAAAATGTGGAAAAAGTCAAGGGGTCTGGATACTTTCTGAATGCACTGTATTTGTATACAGCACAGTTGTCAAAAGGGTGAGAGGAGCGATGTCCTGTGCCTGTTGAGAGGGGATCTGAAAGGTAGAGATGGCCTTCAGAGATGATTCATTAAAGAGATTTAGGGCTCTATTAAATCCGTATTGCAGAAGTTCGGCATTACAGCGTGATTGAAATGTAAAGGCAATGTTCCTGAGTTAGCGGTAAACGCTACATATGTTGACTTCAGTGATACAGATTGAATAGAGCCTTTATTGATCATGGGGCATATTCAGTGGTTTGCTATCAAGGTTGCGGATGAAATGTATGTGTAATGTCAGTTCTCTATCAAATGCCTGTTCTATACATTACACTTCAATCTACATTCTGAGTGTTGGTTATTTTTAAGGGGCAGCCCAATTTCAGTCCATATCTACCCAAATATAGACATATTCTATATAACCAATCACATACATTAAACCATCTGTTTGATTACCTGCATAGCTCTACTTTGGGAACCCCTGTTTTAAGGGAAGTATCTGTTTTTAAATACAATTTCCTATTCCTTATCACTTTGATTGATCCCATTTTGTAATGAGGGATTGTTGTGCCCAAACAAGGGATATGGTATACTTTTTTACACTTTTCTGGGTGGATGTGCAATGTGATGTATTGACAATAAATGTGATTTCTGCCCTTAAATGGTCTTCTCAGTGAATAGCTCAGGAACTAATAAATAACATTTCATTGGATTTATATAGTGCTCAAAATAGTAAGTGGGAACATCTCTACCAATGTGTACCACCAATATTCTTATCCAAGCTGTAAATATAACCTTGTGTATTGTATAACATTCAATCAAGCTCCAACTCCATGTTGGATTGTAATAAAACACCCATTACACAAAACATGCACACACAATTTTGTATATTTTCACTTGGTTTTACATTTTTTATTGGATAAATGATTTAAAGGTAATAAATGTTTAACTACATTATCTCCACAGCCATTGCTCACATACCCACTGATAACCCATCAATATATACGTTTTTTTCCCCCCACACTCTTTGGGGGTGGGTAATTTTTTTCTTTGCCATACTATCATAAATGCCCATTAAGTCTCATCACACTAACAGCAATTCAATGGGGAAGGGGGATCTAGCTCTAAAGGTAAGTAGTTTATTTCCCAGTTCATATTATTCCATCAACATTTTCAAGTTACTAAAGTTGAGAAAGTGAACCAAAAATTAAAAGTAGAAGAAATAAAAGGTGGGTGTGAGGGGTTACGCCAGGCAACCCCACATCCTGTCATCCCACCACAGCAGAGACTGTCACTCTGCACAGCAACATGTCTCAACTTGGTGTCTGAAATTTTCTGAACATAGAAAACCACAATTAATTTAGAAACTAGATCCAAAATATGTTTTTGAAAATAATTGATGTACAAAATATTTTTTTTCTTAAAGTACATTTTCTTATAAAAGTTTTATTCATTTGTATATCAGTGCGATTGTATTCCAGTGCAGCTACTGGGTCCAGAGTAAAGAAAAGAGGCTTTTTCATCTTTAATGGCATAAAAAAAAATGAGAAACTCATCTTTTATATATGAAGTATAACTGCTGGTCTTTAGGAAAAAACACATAGAAACCCATAAATCTAGGAGGCACGCTATGGGGTTTTATTTTTTGTTGCACAAATTATAATGAAAAAATCTGTGACAAAATAAACTGTGCAACCAGGTAATTTCACTATCCTTGATGCCTGGTAAGGCTTCAAACAGAATCAAAAATTCATTGAATAAGCAGTTGCGAAAGAAAGTTAGAAATCGTACAAAAAAAAGAAAAAGACAGAAAAAAAGTTATTTTGTCTCTTGCAGGGGTGTTTTTTGGAAGGACAGGAAGCCAGGCCTGAAGAGCAGCATGTGGACGTGGCCAGAGGCATCTTTGGTTCGGTCGAACATACAAAAGGTACTATGAGCTTAAGCATTCAACAAAGATATATGCATACACATACAAGGAATGCTGGGACTAAACCCTAACCCCGGTATGGAACCAAATTACATTCTGTCTTTAACATTATCCTAGTTGTGTCAGTATGAACAATGGGCAGAGGTGTGCTGCAAATGAGCAGTCAGAATCACATTTGACTGGTATTCATGAATCTTGACTTGAAGTTTAAAAAAATGACAACGTTCAGTCATTTCCATGTGAAAGTAACATACTTCAGAGGAGGCTGGTGGGAGGAGCTATAGGAGGACAGGCTCATTGTCAAACGTGTTTTCTATATGTTTGATAGCATTACATTTATTGCAATGAGCCCATCTTCCAATAGCTCCTCCCACCAGGCTCCTCTGACATACATTAATGATAACAAATGGTCTCAGTCAAACATTATACAATAATTATGTGAGCATCCTGATGACGTCAGCAATCACTCGTCCGGCTGTCACTAAACCTGCCAGTTAAACCCACCCTCATGTCCAGCCAAGTCGCAACATGGCCTTTAGCTTAAAGAAACCACTGTTATAGAGACTTACTGTACATGCATGACAATATTCAAGGCTAAAAACGCTGGACTTCCTTTGAGGCAGTTCGTAAGAGCCAGAGTTGAGAGCCTTCAGTCAGAACCTTTCCTTTAAGCTGTTAATCAACCCCATGGATGAGTATAGGGTACAGGACAGCTGTAACAACAATTTAACACAGAGGTAAAACATGAAGTGTTGTTGGAACATCCAGTCGTGGGCTGGGCAAGGAAAGGGCCTACGATGGAGTGTCAGGGGTGACAGCCCTGTTCACTCCAACTCTTTACTGTCCCAGTGCAGGAGAGAATGTTCCCTTCTGATGACACCATCTACTGAACGACAGATTTCACCTTCAACCCCAAGGCCATGAGGCAGGGAGTTGGGGGTAGAGGAGGGGGGTTAGTTGGGACTTCTTGTCCTTTCAAACCTGCAGGGTGTTGACTTACACTGGTAGGAAAAAACACCTGTTGAACAGATCTGCATATATCAAGGATAATAAGTCGGATTTGATCGATGAGTCCGCATGACCAGTCACGAAACCCGCGACCGCCCCAACACGAGGTCCAATAGCACCATTTTATTTTATTTTTCTCTTTTTTTACGAGTTATGAGTCTCTACGTCGTAGATCAAGCATGTCATGGATTAAACCATTCTGCATGTTTTATACACATACACACATGCAACAGAATGGATTGCATTTGTGTATACATATAAATCAGCAAGCATGTAAAAGACAGCGGTGGACTTGGTTTTGCAGCATGACCAGAAAAAGTTCAGGTTGTGCTGTATTTAATGGACCAAAAAATGGGTACCTGACTGTTCAGCAGCAAGGACAGCTTTTCCCACAGTTCTCTGAAAACTGTTTTGGTGACAAACTACAAGGCCAAAATCTCTCTTTAAGTAGGCCAATTTGTCCTGTCAATATTACTAAGCAGCATGGTCTGAGGCATCAGTTCCCTGACCCCAAGAGGATATGATGGAAAGGCCATCCAATCTCTGAGCAGGGAACCACAGTGAACAGGTGAGATTAGCTTATTTGCACATCATCTGAACCACTTCTACACTAGGCTATATTAATGAAGTAGCCTGTCTGACCACAAAAGTTCCCCATCTGCCTCCCACTACGATAACGTGTCTATCCGAGGGTGAATGGGTGAATCCGGTTCACCTTCACTGCCCTGTAGGTTGAGGTCAGGGTTAGACGACAGTACAGTACGGGACAGAGGAACACTCAGGGCACCATTTTACCGGTCCACATTTATTTAATCATTTTTTAAGGCAACACAACTGAAATCTGGGTCATTTCGGGTTACTGTGGATGGAGTGCCAAAAGCCCTTAACATTTTGCATATAAAAATTAAATTAAATTATTTACCCTACTGTCAGTTGGTAAAGGCTGTTACGAAAATGTGTTTTTTTTAGTGTTTTTTTCTTTTACAAGCACCCCTCAAAACTGTCAGTCACCACAAAAAAACACAAATCAAATCCTGTACACTACACAGAGGTCACGAGATAACCCTCAACGACACTTGTTAAAACATACCAACTACTGGACGTGGATGTGACTGACAATGAAGAATACTTGGAGGGGGAGGGGAAATGTATTCCCTGCTCTTTTAAAAGCCCTGGCTCTTTATGTAGAGTTTGATTAAATGCAGCTTGATCCACCCTTTACTTGTTCCCTCTGCATCGGTTCCCACCAACTCAGCCAAAAGCTGCTGCAAACCAGCTGACAACAGACCAACAACCTATGCATGGTTTCTAGTGGCACAGAGATGGGGAGTAACTTGTCCTGAAACCAGCAAGCACCTCAACAGCAGCATGTCACGAAGAGGAAATAACGGAGGGGTGATTTGAACAACTCAACCAACGACGATCTGAGCCAGGGGTTTAACGTTAGCTAGCTACTCAGTCCAGTAGCCTCCACAGCAGCTCCTAACGTTTGACGAGAGCACATGAAAGTGCACATCTATGGCAACCGGGCAGTCATCAAGCATGTAACATATGTGGATGTAAACATTGATTACATCAAGCAGAATTAAGTGTCATTGTGGCCACGAGCTTCAGTTAAAATGGTATCGAACCAGTGGAGGTGAGGAGGCCACAAACAGGACAAAGGAGTTCAAACCTTGATGCTAACCCATGTCCACAGAGTAACTAGAGGAAGGCCAGATAATGTCTCACGGCCCAGATTCCTAACCAGGACAAAGCACAGAGCACAATCGGAGGGGAAACAACTTTTGGGACCAAAGCCACCAGAATAAAGTTGACTCGTAGAGGAAGTAAACACGGAGAAGTTACTTAGAGGGGAGAAAAGCAAACAGCAAAAGCCGACCACTCTTACAAAGCATGCATTAAAAAGAGAATATGGCTTTTAGTAGTTTTAGCATGTGCCCGTCACTAGACTCAAGTCTCATTCATTGGTTTTTCCTCTCAAACCAACTGGCAATGGAATAACAGGATGAAGGCCTTTTTCTCAGAGGTCAATGACTTGGATCATTATTTATCTGCACTCTGCAGTCAACTCTCCAACCCAACCACATCCTCCAGCCCTGTAGATCACATTCGTTCCTCGCCCGATTCAAAATGACAAAGAACAGAACCTAATTTGAAGCTAAAATGGCATTTCTCAAGTTTTAATGAGAGGGGGAAAATAATAACTGTAGCCGGACAAATTCAATTAAAGTTACAGAGTGGCGCAGCGGTCTAAGCCACTGCATCTCAGTGCTTGAGGCGTCACTAGACACCCTGGTTCGAATCCAGGCTGTATCACAACCGGCCATGATTGGGAGTCCCCATAGGGCAGCGCACAATTGGCCCGTGTAGGCCGTCATTGTAAATAAGAATTTGTTCTTAACTGACTTGC
The DNA here is from genome assembly GCF_045679555.1 of Salvelinus alpinus. Taxonomy (NCBI): domain Eukaryota; kingdom Metazoa; phylum Chordata; class Actinopteri; order Salmoniformes; family Salmonidae; genus Salvelinus; species Salvelinus alpinus. The sequence continues at coordinate 12,813,427 of NC_092098.1, read as the reverse complement.
CAAGTTAAATAAAGGTTAAATTTAAAAAATAATAATAATAATAAAGTCTAGAAGTGTTTATCAAAAACACCATGAACAACCGGGTGGAAATGAAAGGCTCTGTCAAGCATCGTGGGAAATATTTTGACAAGATCCTATTCCTAATTTAATCTAGCACTGTCAATGTCCTGTCAGATGTGCACTTAACAAACAGCTAACCACACACAGAAAAGCAAACAGGTTTGTAGGGTAACGCAATAAAGACCAGCTAATATTGTTTGTGTGGCATCACAACCCCACAATGTAAAATCTTGGGTATACAAGTCCCAACACCTACTCAATGACATCACTACAACGGTTTACAAAGGCCAAACCATCAATGACATCACTACAACGGTTTACAAAGGCCAAACCAACCGTAACAGGCAATACTTTTTTGAGAGGAATCGCAAAATTGAGGAAATGATGCAACATTCCAGAACTGCTGATGGCTTGCTACATGATACACACAATGTCAATCAGGCTACTAAGAAGGGTTTCAACAGAAAAACACATTTTCCTAATAGAAGGGAACACTGTAGAAAAGCCTACACAAAATATGAGCATATACCATTATGTAAGACTAGTCCACCATATATGACTTGCTTCCATCCACAGAATCAAAAACCTGATTAGGATTCTTTGAAAATAATCAAAGTTTAAGAAAATCTAGTATTCGTTTACTTGTCAAAAATATGAACGAAAGGGGTTATAGATATGAATATATATGCTGCAAAAACTAAATCAATAGGAGGATAAAAAGGAAAAAAAGTTTCGTTTTTTCTCGTCATTATCAATTTATGCTTATTTTGCCACCCGTTGCCACGTCAACGTCTGGGAGAGCGTCAGCATGGCAACGGAAACTATCATCATAAAATGGTACAGTAGTAGAGATAGCTAGACCAGGAGGGGGCGGGCTCTCCTGGGAAAAGGTCCGCAGAGAGGTTCAGTGATTGGTCATGCGGCTCGCTGTCAGGAATAATGGTTGTATGGGGGTAGAGGATGCCCGGTGCCGTTCTGGTAGTGATGGTGCTGGCGGTGGGCGATGTACTCCGCATAGCTCATCGTCATCTTCTCGCTACGGTACCTGAGCAGGAGGAGAGAGAAGTTAGAGAAGGCACAGTTACCCCAACTTACCTGGCAGCGGCACTACAATCTCTACTTCCTAATGCTGCTATGCTCTAGCAGTAATCGGTCACTGATCTCCCTGTAGGAACAGTGGCAAACAGGACCATGGTGGGCTTTGGGAGGGTCACCTACAGTAATTATGCACCAGTCACATATTCCCAGCAGTGAGCAACACTTCCACTTCCAGAATTTACACTTAAGGCAAAACCCAAGCCAGCAGTGGAAGTCAGACAGCATCCGGTGTGAAAGGAGAGCAGCCTCTTACCTGGTCAACTTAATGGTCTTCCTGAAGTCATTTGTGATGGGAGCTTTGTAGCCTCCCTTTCGTAGTAAGGAATCTATGGTCTGAATGTGGTCCCATCCTGCACAGAGAAGGTTGATTCCTCTTGAATATCCCCCTTTATGTCCCCCTTGAATACCACTTCTCTCTACAACAAAGACCTCCAGTCATTCAGAGATCATAAAGGTGGACACAGGATTCCACTTACCTTGCTCTTTTGCGACCTCTGGTAGGTAGGTGGCGGTGCGCTTTGATCCTTTTTCATTGAAAAACTCTATCCTAATGCCATGAACACCCACCTACAGACCAGAGAAAGGCGAGAGAGAGAAGAGACATCACTTTAATGACAGGACCAACAGAGAGAAATATCTATACGAACTACATGTCTTCGGCCACACTGTCCAACCTACTAGAGTGTTTAAATATGTCTTGGTGCACTAAGCCTAACATACTGGATTATATTGTGTGAAAGGGGGGGAGGTGAGAGGCTGCGAGGGAATTGGAGGTTTAGGGTGAGGAATGAAGGGGAGGGCCATGGTAATAGGAGAGTGAATGGATGGAGGAGACAGGATGTGTCCCTGTAAACCAGCACACTCGGCACAGGGCCACGATCCAGTCAAGGTAGCTCAGAGGATTGTTCCCATTATAATCCAAACCGGTAGGTGATACACAATTCACCAACCCACGTCACAACCCTTGTTCCACCCTACCCCCCTGGGGCCCACTACCTGCAGTATAGCCCCTCTGGGTCAACAAGGTGACTGCTTATGTCCTCACCACATATTGCCTGTGTCTGTGTGTGTGTGTGTGTATGCTGATTGTCTGCCTAAATCATCCTTGCAGTGTGAATCTCAAGGCTGCAATGGGGTTCAGTTCATTCAGGACATGAAGGTGCCACTGCAGCAGAGCCCTCGACGTATCCAATTCTCATCTCTACTTCACACTGGAGATTGTCTTTTACAGTGTGCTCTGTGTGGGGAGTGTACTGCTCTCCGAGGCACAGGCAATCTAAACTGCTGGATTCACATATGTGAAGGCCATTTCATTTCAATTTAAAAATCAATGACTGAAGAGTATTGCATAAGATGAATTAATAGCTACCTGTCTTGTTTCAGTCTCTTACCTCCCAGTCAAGGTAATCACCGACGTCCTCGAAGTTGGTGAGCAGAGACACTGAGCAGAAGAGGCGTGGCAGCTCGTCCCTCGTCATGGGAGGAAAGCGGCTGTCTTTAAGGGCACTGTGGAGACAAAGGCACGGGACGTTTAGGGCGAAAATAAGCATCATTACTTTGAACCAGTTCCAACTGGAAGACCAACAGATTATCAAGGACAATGTCTACCCAAAGTTATATTTGCATTTCATCTCACACTAAGCCGAGGGCATTATGGTTATAATGAAAATAAAGATCAAATCTCTTTGGTAAGAGAACATTTAAATAAGGAAACCATGCAAGCATATTTCTTTATCCTTTCAGAAGACAGATGGCATTAGCCATTAAGTGACATCTTCCATAATTCAAATCAAATAAACTATGTTTATTGGTCACAGATGCAGCAAAACGCTTGTGTTTCTAGCGCCAACAGTGCAGTAATAATACGCACATAATCCAAAAAGAAAAAATAAATATCACAACGAGCAATGTCAGAGTCCGGAATATATTTAAGCAATAAGGCCAGAGTGGGTGTGGTATTTGGCCAATATACCACGGCTAAGGGCTGTTATTTGGCACGACGCAATGCAGCCATATACCACAAACCCGAGGTGCCTTATTGCTATTATAAACTGGTTACCAACATAATTAGAGCAGTAAAAATAAATAAAATGTTTTGTCATACCCGTACGGTCTGATATACCATAGCTTTCAGCCAATCAGCATTCAGGGCTCGAACCACCCAGGTTACACACACGACCAAAAGTATATGGACACCTGCTTGTTGAACATCTCATTGCAAAATCATGGGCATTAATATGGAGTTGGTTCCCCCTTTGCTGCTATAACAGCCTCCACTCTTCTGGGAAGGATTTCCACTAGATGTTGGAACATTTCTGCGGGGACTTGCATCCATTCAGCCACAGATAGTGTTCTCCTGGCACCCGCCAAATTCAGATTCGTTCGTCAAAACTGCCAGATGGTGAAGCGTGATTCGTCACGCCAGAGAAGGCGTTTCCACTGCTCCAGAGTCCAATGGTGGCGAGCTTTCCACCTCTCCAGCCGGCGCTTGGCATTGGCATGGCGATCTAAGGCTTGTGTACGGGTGCTCGGCCATGGAAACCCATTTCACGAAGCTCCCAACGAATAGTCATTGTGCTGACGTTGCTTCCAGAGTCAGTTTGGAACTCGGTAGTGGGTGTTGCAACCGAGGACCAACAATTATTACGCGCTACGCATTTCAGCACTCGGCAGTCCGATTCTGTGAGCTTGTGCGGCCTACCACTTTGTGGCTGAGCCGTTTTTGCTGCTAGAAGATTCCACTTCACAATAACAGCACTTACAGTTGACCAGGACAGATATTTGACTAAGTGACTTGTTGGAAAGGTGGCATCCTTTGACGGTGCCAGGTTGAAAGTCACTGAGCTCTTCAGTAAGGCCATTCTACTGCCAGTGTTTGTCTATGGAGATTCCATCGCTGTATGCTACATTTTATACATCTATCAGCAACGGGGGTTGCTGAAATTGCCGAATCCAGTAATTTGAAGAGCTGCATACATACACACACAGTGTACATATAGTACACACAATATAAATAGTGTGTTTGTACAAGTTTGAACACACCTCATTCCAGGATTTTTCTTTATTTTTACAATTTTCTACATTGTAAAATAATAGTGAGGACAACAAAACTATGAAATAACACATAAGAAAGGTTGCTGTATCAGATGCCCCTGCAATGTTCAGGGGCAGAACGACAGATTTTGACCGTGTCAGCTCGGGGATTCGATCTAGCAACCTTTTGGTTACTGGCCCAATGCTCTAACCACTAGGCTACCTGCCGCCCCTATGAATCATGTAGTAACCAAAAATAATAAAAACTGTTAAACAAATGAAAATATATGAGAGTCTTCAAAGTAGCCACCCTTTGCCTTGATGACAGCTTTGCACTTTTACCATTCTCTCAACCAGCTTCATGAGGTAGTGCATTTCAATTAACAGGTGTGCCTTGTTAAAAGTCAATTTGTGGAATTTCTTTCTGTCTTAATGCGTTTGAGCCAATCAGTTGTGCTGTGACAAGGTAGGGGTGGTATACAGAGGATAGCCCTATTTGGTAAAAGACCAAGTCCATATTATGGCAAGAACAGCTCAAATAAGCAAAGAGAAACGACAGTCCATTACTTTAAGACCTAAAGGTCAATCAATATGGAACATTTCAAGAACTTTGAAAGTTCCTTCAAGTGCAGTCGCAAAAACCACCAAGCACTATGATGAAACTGGCTCTCATGAGGACCGCCACAGGAAAGGAAGATCCAGAGTTTTCTGCTGCAGAGGTTAAGTTCATTAGAGTTACCAGCTTCAGAAATTGCAACCCAAATAACATCTCAACATCAACTGTTCAGAGGAGACTGCGTGAATCAGGCCTTCATGGTCAAATTGCTGCAAAGAATCCACTACTAAAGGACACCAATAAGAAGAAGAGACTTGCCTGGGCCAAGAAACACAAGTAATGGACATGAGACAGGTGGAAATATGTCTGATGAGTCCATATTTGAGAGTTTTGGTTCCTACCGCCGTGTCATTGTGAGACACAGAGTAAATGAACGGATGAACTATGCATGTGTGGTTCCCACTGTGAAGCATGGAGGTGGTGTGATGGTGCTTTGCTGGTGACACTGTCAGTGAGTTATTTAGAATTCAAGGCACACTTAACCAGCATGGCTACCACAGCATTCTGCAGCGATACGCCATCCCATCTGGTTTGCGCTTAGTGGGACTATCATTTTTCAACAGGACAATGACCCAGCACACCTCCAGGCTGTGTAAGGGCTATTTGACCAAGAAGAAGAGTGATGGAGTGCTGCATCAGATGACCTGGCCTCCAAAATCACCCGACCTCAACCCAATTGAGATGGTTTGGGATGAGTTGGACTGCAGAGTGAAGGAAAAGCAGCCAACAAGTGCTCAACATATGTGGGAACTCCTTCAAAACCTGTTGGAAAGCATACCAGGTGAAGATGGTTGAGAGAATGCCAAGAGTGTGCAAAGCTGTCATCTTGACAAAGGGTGGCTACTTTGAAGAATCTAAAATATATTTTGATTTGTTTAACACTTTTTTGGTTACTACATGATTCCATGTGTTATTTCATAGTTTTGATTTCTTTACTATTATTTTACAATGTAGAATATATTAAACAAACCCTTGAATGAGTAGGTGTGTCCAAGCGTTTGACTGGTACTGTATATACACACACTATGTACAAAACATTAAGAACACCTTCCTAACAGTGAGTTGCACCCCCCTTTTGCCCTCAGAACAGCCTCGATTTGTTGGGCAAGGTTTTGAACGCATTCCACTGGGATGCTGGCTCATGTTGACTCCAACGCTTCCCACAGTGTCAAGTTGGCTGGATGTCCTTTTGGTGGTGGACCATTCTTGATACATACGGGAAACTTGAGCGTGACAAACCCAGCAGCGTTGCAGTTCTTGACACAAATCGGTGCACCTGGCACCTACTACCATACCTCATTCAAAGGCACTTAAATATTTTGTTTTCCCCCTTCACCACCCGAATGGCACATATACACAATCAATGTCTCAATTGTCTCAAGGCTTAAAAATCTTTCTTTAACCTGTCTCCTGACATCAATAAGTGATTTCGCCTTCACCTGGATTCCCCTGGTCAGTATGTCATGGAAATAGCAGGTGTCTTTAATGTTTTGTACACTCAGTGTATAATGGTGTGTATAGACAGTATATGTATAGATAATGTGTGTACAGCAGTAAAAAAAAAAACTGCTTCAGAAACAGCCCATCTGTGGGGATGTAAAATATAAATGACTTGTTGGTAGGTGCGTCTCCATATTGGCTGGACCTACAGACTTCATTTGCACCCTTACCTGGGATTCAAATTTTTCCTCCCTCTCCCCCACTCCACCCTAACAAAAGACTGCTGCAAGTTGCAACCGTTCCTGCACATGAAGACAGCATCTTCCTGCCCGTGTCATGACAGCAGACAAGACAGATTCATGGAGTCAGTTCGTACTTACAGTCCATGTGCCATAACATACCACACCCTTTGCCTAATTCAACCATAAGTGTGAAATAACCATGTGGTGATGGCATTCTGTCAGGGGTCTGTCTCTTCTACATGCTTTCACTAACACTCACTTGGTAACAACAAACTAAAACACTGAACAGCATCCCTTTTACCTCCATAGTGTGTTAAATAGGACTCTGCTTCTTCCAGTCTGGGATTGGGAGTGACAAGCTGAGCTCAGCAGAAACCGGCCCGGATATTTTTCTTACTAGTGGGAGACGCCGGAGAGAAGCAACATAATGAAGACATAAAACAGGCCAGCTCACTGTCTGTGGCTGACATCACACAGCAAGTGATCTCTCAGAGTAATTGACTTTTCAGGATCCGAGGGCACGCTGATGGCATGATGAGCAGAGAGGACCTGACAAGACAGCAGTGGGTCTTTAATGTAGGAAAATTTAAATTCGTTTTCCTTGATTTCTACCAGCATGTCACATTTGCAACTAGAGGGGAAAAAACCTCTGGACCACCTTTACTCCAGACACACGTACAAAGCTCTCCCTCACCCTCCATTTGGCAAATCTGACCATAATTCTATCCTCCTGATTCCTGCTTACAAGTAAATACTCAAAACAGGAAGTACCAGTGACACGCTCAATATGGAAGTGGTCCGAAGAAGCGGATGCTAAGCTACAGAACTGTTTCACTAGCACAGACTGGAATATGTTCCGGGATTCATCCGATAGCATTGAGGAGTTTACCACATCCGTCACCGGCTTCATTAATAAGTGCATCGACGACGTAGTCCCCACAGTGACCGTACATACATATCCCAACCAGAAGCCATTGATTACAGGCAACATCCGCAATGAGCTAAAGACTAGAGCTGGCAGTTTCAAGGACTGGAACACTAATCCGGATGCTTGTAAGAAATCCCGCTACGCCCTCCGACGAACCATCAAACAGGCAAAGCATCAATACAGGACTAAGATCGACTCTTACTACACCGATTGACGCTAGTCGGATGTGGCAGAGCTTGCAAACTATCACGGATTACAAAAGTGAAACTCAGCCCCGAGCTGCCCAGTGACGCAAGCCTACCACACAAGCTAAATGCCTTCTATGCTCACTTCGAGGCAAGCAACACTGAACTATGCATGAGAGCACCAGCTGTTCTGGGCAACTGTGCTCTCCGTAGCAGGATCACACAGTCTGACAGTAAGACTTTTTTAACAGGTTAATATTCACAAGACCGCAGGGTCCGACGGATTACCAGGACACGTATTCAGAACATGCGCTGACCAGCTGGCAAGTGTCTTCACTTCACATTTTTAACCTCTCCCTGACCCAGTCTGTAATACCAACATGTTTCAAAGAGAACACCATAGTCCCTGTGCCCAAGAACGCCAAGGTAAACTTCCTAGATGACTACCGCCCGTAGCACTCACATCTGTAGCCATGAAATGTTTTGAAAGGCTGGTCATGGCTCACATCAACACCATCATCCCAGAAACCCTGGACGCACTCCAATATGCATACCGCCCCAACATATCCAAGGATTGACGCAATCTCTATTGCACTCTACACTGCCTTTTCCCATCTGGACAAAAGGAACACCTACGTGAGAATGCTGTTCATTGACTACAGCTCAGCTTTCAACATAGTGCCCTCCAAGCTCATCACTAAGCTAAGGACCCTGGAAGTGAACATCTCCCTCCACAACTGGATCCTGGACTTCCTGGCGGGACTCCCCCAGGTGGTAAGGATTGGCAACAACACTTTCGCCACGCTGACCCTCAACACAGGGGCCCCTCAGGGGTGCGTGCTTAGTCTCTTCCTGTACTCCCTGTTCACCCATGACTGCGTGGCCATGCACGACTCCAACACCATCATTAAGTTTGCCGACGACACAACGGTGGTAGGCCTGATCAACTTCGACGAGACAGCCAAAAGGGAGGAGGTCAGATACCTGGCAGTGTGGTGCCAGGTCATCCTCTTCCACAACGTGAGCAAGACAAAGGAGCTGATCGTGGACTACAGGAAAAGGAAGGCCGAGTGCACCCCCATTCACGTCGACAGGGCTGTAGTGGAGCAGGTCGAGAGCTTCATGTTCCTTGGTGTCCACATCACTAAGGAACTATCATGGTCCAAACACACCCAAGCAGTCGTGAAGAGGGCACGACAACGCCTATTCCCCCTCAGGAGGCTGAAGAGGGCACGACAACGCCTATTCCCCCTCAGGAGACTGAAGAGGGCACGACAACGCCTATTCCCCCTCAGGAGGCTGAAGAGATTTGGCAAGGGACCTCAGCTCCTCGAAAACGTTTACAGCTGCACCATCGAGAGAATACTGACTGGTTGCATCCCCGCTTGGTATGGCAACTGCTCGGCATACAGAGGGTAGTGCGTACGGCCCAGTACATCACTGGGGCCAAGCTTCCTGCCATCCAGGACGTCTATACCAGGCGGTGTCAGAGGAAGGCCCTAAAAATGTCAGACTGTTCTCTGCTACAAGCGGCACCATAGCGCTTCTACCCCAAAGCCATAAGGCCAAACGGACTATTTGCATTGACCCCCTTATTTTATTCCTATACATAGCTTAGTTTTTGTACTGACACTCTTGCACAGGCTCAATGTACACTCACTGGACTCTAACCACAAACACACACTGACACTCCACTGCTGCTACTCTGTTGACTATTTATGCCTTGTCACTTTACCCCTACCTACATGTACATATTAAATCAATTACCTCGACAAGCTCGTACCCATTAACTTGTATATAGCCTTGTTATCGCTATTTTATTACAATTTTTCCTTTAGGTTATTCAGCAAATTCTTACTTTTTAAAAACTCTGCATCCTTGGTTAAGGGCTCGTAAGTAAGCATTTCACGGTAATACCTGTGGCATTCGACGCATGTGACAAATACAATTTGATTCGATTACAGGGTCAGCTAAGGCGGAGTCCAGGGAACACATTTCTGTGTATATGTGAGTATCATTTTGTCTATTGAGTAAGACAACACAGCACCCAACTACAGAACAAACAGCTAAGCCTCAACTAAAACACTTGAGGCTACAATCTAAACTCAAGAGCATTCAGCTGGTCATCCTTCATTACCCAGAGGCCCTTAGCAACAAATTACACATCCCCTACGAGTCAGGCCCTCCCAATATCTGTCCTTTCTCGTGTTTCACTGGCCCCTCCATTTCCTGTGTTAACAACATGGTTAATGGCGAGGTGGGTGGAAAACATGATCATTTTCGTCACGATAAACAGGATTATAGACAGTCCACCCACATTCTATAATGTCCTGACCAGCTATGACATCGGCTCTAAGAGTCTCAGTGGCTAAACAACAGCCATGGCTGGAGAAATTATTCTAATGCCCGTGTTGCATCCATTCTCTGCAGCTCCCTTGAAAGATTCCATGGGAGAGAGGGGAATGCTTCGTGCTGCTGGTGGCAGAGCAGCAGATCAAACTGGTTGATTAGAGGGGCAGGGTTGGCAAATATTCCTCAGACAGTAGACTCAATATGGATGCACACACAGACATTGCCCACATACCTCTGGAACTACAGGAGAGTAGTGAGGCTTACCCTCAGTATCAGATGAGTCATTATACAAATAAACCTGTAGTTTTCCTGAGCTGACCCTTTTATCCAAATAGTATTAAGCCAAGCCTGTGTTTCACACATGTTCACGTTTATAAGCTACATTTAGGCCTATAGCTGAATACAAACAACACTGCATCCACTAAGTTGATGTGTCCACATTCCTTTGCTGGTGCAGTCATCACCAGTTCCAGTACTAGCAGAGAGAGAGGGGAGTACAACAGGGACGTGACAAGTCTGCCTGGCTGGTAGTTTCAGAGCACGAGGGCCGTCTACTAAAACAAACCGATGATCTAACTCTCTACAAAATGGCTGCTCTGGACAGCACGCATAACACATTACAGAGACACAACATGCTTTGTAAGATCCTCTAACAGTGAGAGGTGGAGCAGGATACTAAGCAGTTTATTCTCTACAGACCTACGCTGCTGAGGCTCATCCATAAAACACAGTATAATACCAGATGGATGCCAAACAGTGATCCGATTGTCATCTATCAACTAAATATTTTAATATGTTTAATACCGGTTGCTACAATGAATGGATCTATGGTCCCAAAGATAAATGACGGAAGTGATGAGAGAATTGATGAGCTTGACCCCCCAAACGTGGTCATTTACTTCATAGTATATATAAAACAGTACAGCAAACACACACTAATGTATGACATTCCTACGGTGCATGACAGATCATTGGGCGGGTGAAGCTTTGCAGCAAGGCCCTTTTGACACGAAAGCAGATCACGTGAGGAACACACATAGACAGAGAAACATTGAAACCGCTTGTACCCAGCCACTATAACATGAATGCATTCTTTAATGAATTGTTTGCTCCTCTGTCTCATCCCAGCCACAGATGTATAAACACACACACAACACAGTAATCAACTGCATCCTCTCTCTCCCTCACTGTGGGCCAGCGAGGCCATCAGAATGGTTAACGCTCGCTAACCCTGACAAAGATGTTTAAGATATAATATGACTAAAACAATAACCAAATGTAATACACTTTGCATAAAATTAGATACCGCCTTATTTCCTTTTACTGTTGCTTGTACAACGATAAAGTTTGATCATAAAGTTACTGGTTCTCCCCTCCCCCCTGCAGTAAGCTAGTTATTTGGTCTTTAGCCAGCATGGAACAAAAGCATGGGGGATAGTTGCCCGATACTCTGACACTGTTGTAATGTCATTACATCAAGAGACATGCCAAACGGGAGAATCATACAAACTTATTTTTAATTTTTTTTACCTTTATTTAATTAGGCAAGTCAGTTAAGAACAAATTCTTATTTTCAATGACGGACTAGGAACAGTGACAGAACGACAGATTTGTACCTTGTCAGCTCGGGGATTTGAACTTGCAACCTTTCGGTTACTAGTCCAACACTCTAACCACTAGGCTACCCTGCCGCCCCGGCATCATTGATTGACATCATTGATTGTCACACACACACTACAAGTCAAAAGTCCAGACCAACCTACTCATTCAAGGGTTTTTCTTTATTTGTACTATTTTCTACATTGTAGAATAATAGTGAAGATATCAAAACTATGGAATAACACATATGGAATCATGTAGTAACCAAAAAAGTGTTATAAAAAATATATTTGGATTTGTTTATTTTAGATTGTTCATTGATGACAGCTTTGCGTGTGCAAAGCTATCATCAAGGCAAAGGATGGCTACTTTGAAGAATCTCAAATATATTTTGATTTGTTTAACACTTTCTTGGTTACTACATGATTCCATGTGTGTTATTTCATAGTTTTGATGTCTTCACTATTATTCTACAATGCAGAAAATAAACTCAGCAAAAAAAGAAATGTCCTCTCACTGTCAACTGCGTAAATATTGTATATATTGTGTAAATATGTGTAAATATTTCTGTGAACATAAGATTCATCAACTGAGACATAAACTGGACAAGTTCCACAGACATGTGACTAACAGAAATGGAATAATGTGTCCCTGAACAAAGGGGGGGGGGGGTATATCAGTATATGGTGTGGCCACCAGCTGCATTAAGTGCTGCAGTGCATCTCCTCCTCATGGACTGCACCAGATTTGCCAGTTCTTGCTGTGAGATGTTACCCCACTCTTCCACCAAGGCACCTGCTAGTTCCCAGACATTTCTGGGGGGAATGGCCCTAGCCCTCACCCGCCGATCCAACAGGTCCCAGACGTGCTCAATGGGATTGAGATCCGGGGTCTTCGCTGGCCATGGCAGAACACTGACATTCCTGTCTTGCAGGAAATCACGCACAGAACGAGCAGTATGGCTGGTGGCATTGTCATGCTGGAGGGTCATGTCAGGATGAACCTGCAGGAAGGGTACCACATGAGGGAGGAGGATGTCTTCCCTGTAACGCACAGCGTTGAGATTGCAGGCAATGAGAACAAGCTCAGTCCGATGATGCTGTGACACACCGCCCCAGACCATGACAGACCCTCCATCTCCAAATCAATCCCGCTCCAGATTACAGGCCTCGGTGTAACGCTCATTCCTTCGACGATAAACGCGAATCCGACCATCACCCCTGGTGAGACAAAACCGCGACTTGTCAGTGAAGAGCACTTTTTGCCAGTCCTGTCTGGTCCAGCGACGGTGGGTTTGTGGCCTGGCGACGTTGTTGCCGGTGATGTCTGGTGAGGACCTGCCTTACAACAGGCCTACAAGCCTCAGTCCAGCCTCTCTCAGCCTATTGCGGACAGTCTGAGCACTGATGGAGGGATTGTACGTTCCTGGTGTAACTCGGGCAGTTGTTGCCCTCCTGACCTGTCCCGCAGGTGTGATGTTCGGATGTACCGATCCTGTGCAGGTGTTGTTACACGTGGTCTGCCACTGCGAGGATGATCAGCTGTCCGTCCTGTCTCCCTGTAACGCTGTCTTAGGCGTCTCACAGTACGGACATTGCAATTTATTGCCATGGCCACATCTGCAGTCCTCATGCCTCCTTGCAGCATGCCTAAGGCACATTCACGCAGATGAGCAGGGACCCTGGGCATCTTTCTTTTTCAAAGTCAGCTTTAGTGTCCTAAGTTTTCATAACTGTGACCTTAATTGCCTACTGTCTGTAAGCTGTTAGTGTCCGTTCCGTTCCACAGGTGCATGTTCATTAATTGTTTATGGTTCATTGAACAAGCATGGGAAACAGTGTTTAAACCCTTTACAATGAAGATCTGAGAAGTTATTTGGATTTTTACGAATTATCTTTGAAAGGGTCCTGAAAAAGGGACGTTTCTTTTTTTTGCTGAGTTTAGTAAAAACAAAGAAAAACCCTTGAATGAGTAGGTGGGTCTGAACTTTTGACTGGTACTGTATATGTGAAAGTATGTGGACACCCCTTCAAATTAGTGGATTCGGCTATTTCAGTCACACCCGTTGCTGAGAGGTGTATAAAAATCGTGCACACAGCCATGCAATCTCCATAGACAAACACTGGCAATAGAATGGCCTTCCTGAAGAGCTCAGTAGCTTTCAACGTGGCACTATCATAGGATGACACCTTTCCAACAAGTCAGTTCGTCAAATTTCTGCCCGCTTGTGTGGTAGGCCACACAAGTGCACAGAACGGGACTGACAAGTGCTGAAGCATGTAAAACCGTCTGTCCTCAGTTGCAACACTCACTACCGAGTTCCAAACTGCCTCTGGAAGCAACATCAGCACAATAACTGTTGATCGGGAGCTTCATCCTGGAAATGTACCCAGACGCTCACCTGTACAGCAAGCGGTTCCCAGAACTAACAGGACCCTGAACAGCTTCTACCCCCAAGCTATAAGACAGTTATTTAGCAAACTATTAGCTACCCGGAATATCTGCACTAAGTCTTTTGACTCATCACATAAGCTGCTGTTACTGATTATTATCTATCCCGGTGCCTAGTCACTTTATCCCTACCTATATGTACATATCTACCTCTACCTCGTACCCCTGCGTATATAGCCAAGTTATCATTACTTATTGTGTATTTATTCTATGTGTTATGATTATTATTATTTATTTTATTTTATTTTTTATTGTTGGGAAGTAAGCATTTCACTTTAAGTCTACACCTTTCTTTCACAAAGCATGTGACAAATAAAATTTGATTTGAAAGTAAAATTGTCCAAGATGAACTACCTAGTTAGCTTGATAAACACTGCTGACAATTCTATTTGGGCTAGTTAGCTAAATTATATGGTCAACATTGTCTATATTGATGCTGTTAACCAAACACGATAAACTAATAATTTGCGAAAACAATGTGAGCTGCTTTGTGTATCAGCAGAGATAATCTCGCAGCAACACTGGGTCCATGTTGCTTGATAATAACCAAGTCAAGGTGAGCTCCCCCGCCACATTAGCCCAGTCTGTCTTTTCAGACTTCCTGGTAGTTTGACATGAGAGAATAAGTACTTTTTCTCAAATGTTGAACATTTTAAATCAGACAAATTGTGTGTGTGATGTTTTAGTCACACAAAAGGCTATTTTACATGTCAATCAGAATGACTGTTGGGGCCCTTTAAACAGGCAAAGCTGCATCTGAACTGGCCATGACAGTGTAAATGAGTTACATACATGTCTGAGAGCCAGGCTGAGCACTGAGCAGCATCTCTCAGGGAGGTAAAACCTTCCTGGAAGTCCCTGGGGCTGTTCCTCCTCTGGATGTGCATGTGTTGCATGATTTATTCAGCACCAAATGTCCTTTGACGTACACATAACTGAAAACACACACACACAAGCTCCTTGTTATAGTTTTGTATATGGTAAGAGTGGGAGGGGTGTTCTGTAGAATTGCTGAGGTATAGCCTAAATTCCCGAAACATTAACTGGATAATTATAGGACATGGCTTACTTGGTACAATAGTGGCTTCCAGGCAACTGTATAATAATCATTCTCTCCCTCAGCCATGGACATTCTCCTCTTTGAAAACATTATTTAAAACATTGGTTTCAAAAAGGTATCAGCAGCAGAGGCGAACCACAATTGTTTGTTGGGAGGATTGAAAAGGCACAGTCAGAAACAAACTGTGTGTTTGACACAATAACATCTTCCTAAGCATGCATTCTGTTCTGCCTGGTGAGATTATGGCATTATGAGATCTTCAAATTTGAATATTGAGAATAATAATGAGATCTCCCTGGAATGCAGCTGGAGGGAAAAGTGTCTGAAAACAAAAAACGACCATGGGTTAAGTTAGCACGAGCTCTGAGACAGAAAGTAAAGCTGCCCTGTCTGTTCGGCTCAGCAAGATACATGATCAGATACAGCTATTTCCAGACAAACAAGCTAGAAAATCATAGCATAATTACTTTTGCATGTAAAACATGAAGGATTATCCTTCTTTTGATCAAAGAAGACAGTAATATTTATAACATTACTGTTAGAGTTGAATATAAAAAGGCCCCCTTTTTCCCCAGAAGAAACCCAAGCCTCACTAATGACATTCGTGCGAAGGCATTCATACTGAGTGAAGAAAACCCTCAGCTTTACTGGCATCCTCATCTGGACGCTTCGCCCTGTTTTTTGGTTCCCCCTGACAACACGCTGCTCTCCCCCTCTAAAAACTAAAAAGAAAACGGGAGGGCTGAAATTTGTGGTACCTAGGTACAGTTCAGTCCACAGAAGAAACTTTAAAAAGCATTATCCTTGAACCTTGACTACCTCCGATGAACTTAAAAAACAAAAGCTACGGGAAACTCTGCATGTCAACTAAAACAAAATGTTTTGTTGCTGAAATGCTATTGTAAGGGCTTCTATGTTATCAGATCAAATAAATGAATTGATTTTGTCGAGTCCAACTTGACATTTGCTGTAACAGCAGAAAGATTGATCTCTCTGTTGCAGTGCATCACCTCCTCTGTAGGCCTGTGTGGAATCATCCTAGCAACAGCGCTGGCCAATAGGAGGCTGGCAGGAGTCTTAACTTGTAGCCAATAGGAGCCCAGTTCCAGATGTCAGTGTGTGTCTGAGTGAGTGTGTATGTCACTATATGTGTGTGAGAAAGCAATAGAGAGCTACAGCTCAGCCTTACGTGCACCCCCTCCCCTGCCCATTCAAACAGTCATTTTTTCCTGTCCAGCTGGTATGCCGTTTGTCCCCGATCAATGAGCCCTTTCCTTTTATAATCCAACAAAGCAGAATTGTTGCTCTGATGCCGGGGGTCTTTCAGTGACGGAATAATAAGAACAAACACAAAAGATAAATCCACTTCACACCCAGATATTTTTATTTTTTTACTTCAATACCACAAAAAGGATTTGTCATCATCCCTCATTCCCTTCCTCTATGTTGTTGTTCATGCCTATGAGGCAAAAGTGTGACAGTCAGCCAGTCCCTCCGGAGATATCCCAGCAGACTACAGGGAGATAACACAGACACGGTGCGTCTGCTAGCGCCTACACTCGTCTCCCCCGTCACTGCTCACCACCCTCCGCCTCATAGCGCTTGACGGGTCGGAACCAGCTGCTCTACTTTTAACTTCCACTGAGGGAGACTTTTGTTTGGAGAAAAAGCCTGACTGCAGTGGTTTAGCCTAAAGGAAAGAGCAGTACAGGCTTGGACCTCTGGGCATGATGATCAAGAGAGAGGCTTACCTGGTAAGGGTGTACTCCCTGAGTCCTGAGTGCAGGTTCATGGCAGAAAATGTACCTATACATCCCCTCAACCGCTTGTCTCTGCCTATTTTCCATGTGACGAACAGCGGGCTGAAAGAGAAAGAAGGGAAGACAATGTTGGGACCTTTAGAGTTGAACACATTAGAACATCATGTAAAAACTAGGCCTACCCTCTATTGGGTGTTAATTTGAAGATTCAGGACCCACTTAGGGTTGAGAAAAACAATTGAGACAATATTTACATTGATTTCTCACATTCCTAGTGGTGATATTGGACACCGACAAAGGGTTTTCCTCACCTAACATTTCACTGACACATATTGATTGACAACGTGTAGCAAGTACAAAAAATAAGATGGCTACATTCTGTTATATACTGAACAAAAATAAATGCAACATGGAACAAATCCAAAGATTTTACTGAGTTAGTTAAATTAAGGAAATCAGTCAGTTGAAATAAATGTATTAGGCCGTAATCTATGGATTTCACATGACCGGCAAAACAAATATGCATCTGTTGGTCACAGATACACTATACATACAAAATATATGGACACCCCTTCAAATTAGTGGATTCGGCTTTTTCAGCCACACCCGTTGCTGACCGGTGTATACAACCGAGCACACCGCCATGCAATCTCCATAGACAAACACTGGCAGTAGAATGGCCTTACTGAAGAGCTCAGTGACTTTCAACGTGGCACTGTCATAGGATGCCACCTTCTTTATAAGTCAGTTCAAATTTCTGCCCTGCTAGAGCTGCCCGGTCAATTGTACGTGCTGTTACTGTGAAGTGGAAACGTCTAGGAGCAACAACAGCTCAGCAGCAAAGTGGTAGGCCACACAAGCTCAGAGAACATGACCACCGAGGGCTGAAGTGTGTAAAAATCGTTTGTCCTCGGTTGCAACACTCACTACCTCTGGAAGCAACGTCTGCACAAGAAGTGTTCGTCGGGAGCTTCATGAAATGGGTTTCTATGGCCTATTTCTATTTGCCTCATGCAGCGTGACACATCTCCTCCAAAGAGTTGATCAGGCTGTTGATTGCGGCCTGTGGAATGTTGTCCCACTCCTCTTCAATGGCTGTGCGAAGTTGCTGGATATTTGCAGAAACTGGAACACGCTGTTGTACACGTCGATCCTGAGCATCCTAAACATGTTCAATTGGTGACATGTCTGGTGAGTATGCAGGCCATGGAAGAACTGGAATATTTTCAGCTTCCAGGAATTATATACAGATCCTTGCGACATGGGGCTGTGCATTATCATGCTGAAACATGAGGTGATGGTGGCAGATGAATGGCACAACAATGGGCCTCAGGATCTCATTACAATATCTATGTGCATTCAAATTGCTAAAGATGAAATGCAATTGTGTTCGTTGTCCGTAGCTAATGCCAGTCCATACCATAACCCCACCGCCACCATGGAGCACTCTGTTCACAACGTTGACATCAGCAAACCACTAGCCATACACGTGGTCTGCGGTTGAGGCCGGTTGGACGTACTGTCAAATTCTCTAAAACGACGGAGGCGGCTTATGGTAAAAGAAATTAACATTCAATTCTCAGGCAACAGCTCTGGTGGACATTCCTGCAGTCAGCATGCCAATTGCGCACTCCCTCAACTTGCGACATCTGTGGCACTGTGTTGTGTGACAAAATTGCACATTTTAGTGTGGCCTTTTATTGTCCCTATCACACGGTGCACCTGTGTACTGATCATGCTGTTTCATCAGCTTCTTGGTATGCCACACCTTTCAGGTGGATCGATTCTCTTGGCAAAGGAAAAATGCTCACTAACAGGGATATAAACACATTTGTGTACCACATTTTTGAGAAATAAGCTTTGTGTGTATGGAACACTTCTGGGATATTTTATTTCATCTCATGAAACATGGTACCAACACGTGTTGTATTTACATTTTTGTTCAGTGTATTTTGCTGTTAGAGAGATCATCTTTTACATTCAGGTGTTCTCTGGATAAAAAAAGTTAAAATTTTCCTTCAAAGCAGCTCTGTGGCTGTGAAAACCTGTCCAGTTTACTCTGTCCTCTAATTACGGCCATTTGGACTTAGTCAGCACCACATTTCGAGCTCGACTGCCCATTGGGAGACACAATCCATTTGAGACAGACAGACAAATGAGGCAGCAGTCAAGAACATTTCCTTGCACCAACAGATATACTACTTTGCCTTCTCTGTAAACTGATCGCCTTGTTATGGTTAGTCTCTTGCCAACAAAACATACATGTTTAACACATCGACACAAGATCCTCATATGCAGGAAATACTGCAGATTAGGGTGTCCAACTAATCCACTAAAAGCCTGGCAGTAGCTCCACCTCTTTGCCCTAAAATCACAAGACCTTTTCTCAATAAACCCCAGGATTACTGTCGCTAGCTAAGTATATATACACACAGCATATCAAAAGAAATATATAGCCCAACACAAAAGGCAGACCCTTGCCTAGGTTAATACACTATGTTTGTACAGACATTACTAAGTCACAATCTGGGCAGATAGGAAGACGATGAAAGGGTTCCAGCCTCATTCACAGCTAAGCAGATGTCTATGATCAGAGCTGAGTATAAATAGGCATCTCCAGTCTACAGTATCAACTTAGTTCTCCAGAAGAAGATACAGCTGTTGAACAGAGCAACTTGTAGAGGTAGATATATATTTCATGATGACCATTGTAAAGAGGGCCAGAAAAGTTAAATAGAACTATTCTTAATATCAACGCCTTTGAGGTTCATAACTTCATGTACATGACCAGAAGTACGTGGACACCTGCTCGTCAAACACCTAATTCCAAAATCATGGGCATTAATATGGAGTTGGTCCCCCCTTTACTGCTATAACAGCCTCCACTCTTCTGGGAAGGCTTTCTACTAGATGTTGGAACATTGCTGAGGGACTTGCTTTCATTTAGCCACAAGAGCAGTCAAGTTCTTCCACACTGATCTCAACAAACCATATCTGTATGGACCTTGCTTTGTGCACAGGGGCATTGTCGTTGGAACCACAGAATCGTCTAGAATGTATGCCGGAGCGTTAAGATTTCACTTCAATTGAACTGAAGGGCCTAGCCTGAACCATGGAAAACAACCCCAGACCATTATTCCTCTTCCACCAAACTTTACAGTTGACACTATGCATTGGGGCAGGTAGCGTTTTCCTTGCATTTGCCAAAGCCAGATTCTTCCGTTGGACTGCCAGATGGTGAAGCGTGATTCATCACTCCAGAGAACGAGAACAGATGATTTTTACGCACTACGCGCTTCAGCCCTCGTCTGTCCCGTTCTGTGAGCTTGTGTGGCTTACCACTTCACAGCTGAGCTGTTGTTGCTTCTACACGTTTCCACTTCACAATAACAGCCCTTACAGTTGACCGGGGAAGCTCTAGCAGGGCAGAAATTTGACAAACTGACTTGTTGTAATGGTGGCATCCTGTGATGGTGCCACGTTGAAAGTCACTGAGCTCTTCAGTAAGGCCATTCTACTGACAATGTATTGTCTGTGGAGATTGCATGGCTGTGTGCTCGATTTTATACACCTGTCAGCAACAGGTGTGTCTGAAAAAGCCAAATCCACTCATTTGAAAGGGTGTCCACATACTTTTGTATATATATAGTGTATATTTAAAAGCCAGGGCAATGCATGGGGGAGGGAGGAAAGATGGTCTTGGGAGAGAAAATTATACAGAGTGAGGAAAGGAGGTGTTGCTTACTAATCAACATTTTTATCAGCAAGATCTGTTTAGAGAGAGGACTAGCTGTCGCCATTGGCGTCGGCTAACGGGGATCCGAATAATCAAAACTGAGGAGCAGCCAATCTACATTTAAATCCACTCCTCTCTGGACTGCACAGACAGCCCTCGATAAGTGTCTGAAAAAAAACAGAACGGTGGACAACCACTTCACAGTGACCTTCAGTCTGAAAGAAGACTGGAGAAAGGTAGGAGAGAGAGCGAGAGACTGCACAACAGAAAAATCTGTCAGAGTGAGTGTGTGTGAGAGACGGAAGCGTCGCATAAACATGCTTGAGAGAGGGGGAAACGAAAGACAGATTGATGTCAGTCGATCCTAATAAGAAGTGATCTCTGGAGAGGCAGACAGACAACTTTAGCTCTGATGTAATGGGATGACTTCAGAGAGACAAGTTCCTCCAGACAGCCAGTCAGTGAGTCAGTCAGGCTAGCCTGCAGCTCCCTCAAGATGAATCGCTTTTAATCTGGCCGAGGAACCCCTTGGCAAACAAGGTGAGCAGCAGCCTGAGAGAGGCCGTGGTGTGAGCCAAATGGGAAAACGAAGGCAGAGGCAAGGACAGCCAACAAGAGCTTCAGTTGTTGCCCCAAGCACCACTCGGAGGGGTGAAAGAACACATTTATCAATAGTCTTCCACTGGTCTGACAAAAGCAGGAGTTCCATTTCAAAACTGAAATTATTTTTTCAGTTAGACAAATGTTCTATCAGATATTTTCCTGACAAGAATCCATGATGGGTCTCATGAGTGAGCGGTCGGTCAGTTGTGCCTGCTAAGTAAACCTTCTTCTATGGTGTGTGTTCTGGAGGGATGGGTCGACGGAGTACATTTTTGACATGCAGCCAGGGTTGATGGGTTCAGTGTGTTAAAAAAAAGCCAGACTCGTGCGAGTCAACATTGATTTCTATTAATAAACTGCTGATGAATCAAATCACACCATGAGGTCTAAGCAAACGAAAATCTGTCTAAAACCCCATGGTGGAGCGATGAAAATTGTTTTAAAAAAGGACAATAGGGCAGATATGAAAGGGAGACTGCGAAGTAGGCCTGTGTTTAAATCGGCTAGAAACCAGAAAATCGCCTTCAATGTTCAGCCAGGTATCAACCCGAGCAGCATGATGGTCTTTCTGTCCACTGAAGATGTACATTCAGATGCTGTAACGCTATTCTCTGGGCACCTATAAAAAGGTGCTCATCGCGCTATTCAGGCTCTTTTTCCTCTCGCTCTACTCTCCCAGATGTCCCAATCGGTTCAGTGTGCCAATTCTGAACAGTAATCCCAGCCTGCCGGCCACATACTAAAGGGTTGTCCTATCGCATCACGTGCCATACTGTGACCTTGACGGTTCCACTCATCGCCCATTCCCCACACACCCACAGCCAACGCTATCCTCACATACCATACCAACCCCCACCCCGACTGTTCTTTATGTCTGAAGAGTGAAGAGCAGACATCCTCAATGGTTTCAATTAAATGACGTGTAAAAGGGTGATCCATCACTTCCCATTTGGTATTCATCCATTGCCAACTCGGGCACAAAAACACATTGGGATGGAATCCAGTCGGAGAACCAACTTTCTGCACTGCAGAGGTCAAACTCTGAGGACACGCCATGTCTCTGCAAAGTACATCAAACAAAGGATGCTTTTAAAAAGCTTTGTCAAGCATATTTACCGGTGCCCAGTTAGTCACTCAGTCTCAATTTAAAGCAGTAAGTCAAACAAAGGGAAAGCCTACACATTAGTTCAGATAAATAGGTTTTATGTCATCACATCCTGTTTTAAGAGTTGCTTCAAATCCTTTGCTCTGTACCAATCAGCCCATAAAAAGAAGGCCCGTGCCACCCCAAACAGTGGAAACAGTAGAAAAAGCTGCAGGGGCGTTTTCATGCGCATTGCTACATCTGGAGCCCAGTTCACACAGCCACCTTCACACTGCAGACCGACTACTAATCAGTCCTGATGACATCAGTCACAATTGTACATTACACTACAATCCCAGGCCCAGTGCCAGCTTTCACACTGTGTGTGTGTGTGTGTGGGGGGGGGGCGACTATTCAGGAGATTCAATGTTGTTGTATTGGCTCAGTATCTACCAAGTTGAGAAAATAGTTGTAAGTCACATGCATGCACATATTACACTCCCTTGGCTACTAATGCATGGGTCACAAGAGGAGCTGGTGTTGTGGGCAGGAGTGTGTGCAGAGATCAGATGGGGGATGGGAGGGACTGGTGTCATATTCCTCACATCAGTTCCTCAAGCAGAAACAACCAGGCCCAGTACAACTAACACATTCTAGTAGTCTAGAATAAACCAAGCTGGAGGCTTGAGGTACAAGGGTAAATTTAACGTTCATTTAAGCCCCGGCAGAGCAGCTTTATTATACAACCATGGTTATGGGCCATGCCCAGAAGACAGCAACAACCCTCTTCCTCCTGGAGCTGGTCCCGCCCACCTGATCAGGTGAATCCTCCTGGTGGTAAACGCACTCGCCTGGATGGATCAGACTACTCGCGTCTCCGTTTTGGACTTACGGGCTAATGCAAGTGGGGGTACATTTGGAGAGGACCTGAGTGCAGTCTCAACACAGCGAAAGCCCTTGCTATTCAATACGAACATTAGCGTAAAGATGTCAACTGCGTTAAAATATATAGAAACAGTGGGGCTTTCAGTTCATTGTCTTCATAGATGGACAGAGATTGCAGACAGCACTCTATATTAGGACCATACTAATGTCAGAACCGATTGGAGGGGCTAGAACCGTGTGTATTCTATTGCCTCCTGCAAACAACCACCTCAGGGTGATCAATTTCACATTTAAGAATATATAACCTTAAAAAAATATATATGAATGTATGAGATGCCTTCTACTGAAGAAAAACAGCTCAACATGCGCTGAGTGGACAAAACATTAGGAACACCTTCCTGATATTGAGTTCCACCCCCTTTTGCCCCCAGAACAGCCACACGGATTCTACAAGTTGTTTAAAGCGTTCCACTGGGATGCTGGCCAATGTCGACGCCAATGCTTCCAACAGTTCGCTGGATGTCCTTTGGGTGGTGGACCATTTTTGATACAAACGGGAAATTGTTGAGCGTGAAAAACCCAGCTGCGTTGTAGTTCATAACACAAACCGGTAAGCCTGCACCTACTACCATAGCCCGTTCAAAGGCACTTCAATCTTTTGCCTTGCCCATTCAACCTCTGAATGACACACATACACAATCCATGCCTCAATTGTCTCAAGGCTTAAACATCCTTCTTTAACCTGTCTCCTCCCCTTCATCTACACTGATTGAAGTGGATTTAACAAGTGACATCAATAAAGGATCATAGCTTTCACCTGGTCAGTCTGTCATGGAAAGAGCAGGTGTTCCTAATGCTATATACTCAAGTGTATTTTTGTTCAGGTTTTGTTTAGTCTTTCCAGAACAGCGGAACTGGATATAAAATAATCATTTCACGGGGGAATTTCCCTTTGAAGGAAAATAAAAGGCTGGGTTTCCAACCTCCTCCAACCCCTCCCATCTACCACTCCATGCTTGGATTTTCGGTCCCATTTCCTGACATCAGGCAGAACTTTCCTTTGACCTCTAAATCCAGAGACAGTGGGCATCAGACAGATCAACGGATTACAGTGCATTATCCCCATGGCCCTGAGCACTAGCTGCTTCATGTCACACTCAAAGAACATACTGATTCAGACTATTCTTCTTCTGCATCGTGCTTGGGTGAATACGGAGTATGACAACATACACAAGATGTTGGTTAGCATTACACACTAGCTGAAAACTGGACTTCAGAATCAAGGGAAAATACCCTTCAATTCAATAGACCAATAGCAACCCGGATACTCTCACTAATATGTATGTATGCATGTATGTACACACATACACATTAAACTCTCATTCAAGAAACCCCTGTGCGTGTAAACTGAGAAATGAGATCACGTGTCCAACTGTCAACCAATTGCTCTACTCCTCCTCTATCCAACATTACAAAAATGGGAAGCATATACTTTCATGTGATCCGGCGTATGCATTTGTGTGAGAGGGAGAGGAGAGATAAATATGTTATATGCACTCTTTCCCTTACATACCTATAGAAACGTCAGGCAACTTCCAAAAGGAATGCTGATAAAAGGTAGGATGCAGAAACCTGTATCTAGAGTGCATCTGGAAAGTATTGTGTGTAGAGTGATGAGGAAAAACTATTTAATCCATTTTCGAATAAGGCTGTAACGTAACAAAATGTGGGAAAAGTCCAGGGGTCTGAATACTTTCTGAAGGCACTGTATGAGATATTATGGCAAATGCTGTGCGCCTAACAAAAATATCCCAAAAAGATTTGACGCATAACAATGTTTTGAGCTGCATGTTGATGTTTGGATGTTCTATAAAGAAGAAAACAATGTTGAAATAAATGGCATCGATAGTTTGTCTCCAGGCCTCCCATTTATGAAGTTTCAAACATCTAGAAATACATAGGATAATGGACAGCATGTTCATTTTACTTTCAAATGAAGGCACAGCAGCGCTAGCATTCTAGTTAATAGAGTGTAGACAGAATCACCGTGAAATGTATATGGTAGCAACAATGCTGAAATGCATCAATGATTTTGGGGCAATTTGGGGTTTTGTGCGAAAGCTGTCAAACGTGTTTTTTGACTAGCAGGACATATAAGAAACAATATGTCACAAGATACAAAATTATCACAATGACTAAGGTATTATTTGGGGTGGTGACGCGACCACAATATTCTATCCTTTATTCATATATTACCATAACAGAATGTATTCATCCCAACACATTTAAACTGCAAAAAGGCAGCTCAGACATATTTGGTTTTAAAATTACTTATCTGCTAAAATATGGTTTTGCACACTAGTATGCAGAGAATACCTCTGAGTTATCTATCTGTAATGGCCAATTACCATTTTAACAGCCTTAGAGGAGAAAAGTACATTCACATCGCAATAAAAATAGCATCTCAATGTTTACTGTGAGCAAGGCCACCATGACAACAGCCCCCTAAACTGGCTATTAGGTTGCCAGTAATAACTGATGACAATGGAAGGGAAAGGGGAAACCTAAATCAACGACTAAATACATTCAACCAAAACGTGTCTTCCGCATTTAACCCAACCCCTCAAATCAGAGAGATGCAGGGGGCTGCCTTAAATCGACATCATCAGCGCCTGGGGAGAAGTTGTTGTTGGGCGTTGACGTTCTTGCTCAAGGGCAGAAAGGTAGATTTTTCCACCTTTACAGCATGGGGATTCTAACCAGCGAACCTTTCGGTTACTGGCCCAACGCTCCTAACTGCTAGGCTATCTTCCGCCCCAATTATGTAGGCCTAACTAAGTGTGTAGGCTAAACTGGTGCCAGGAACACCAAGGGTCCCCCACACCACAAAAACAATTTTGGCGCACCAAACCTGTAATTTCGAAATGTGGTTGTGCATCAGCAGTTCTCCTCTTGTTATGTCAGTCACTGACAGTCAATTAATTAGCCCATGTCATTTTAAAGATCGCTACGTAAGTTAGTCTAGCCAGCTATCTAAACCTTGCAGTAATCATTGCTGAATTACTGACCGAGCACCCAAGGCCTAGAGGCCCTGACCTCCAGTGGGCCCCTATTGTATTTGTTCGTCACTCACTCAGATGTCATAAGTCATGACAAAATATAGCATAAGACGTATTTTGTCTTCCAAGTCAGTAATTGAGGAAGTATCGCCAAGTAAAAAGGTTGGTCGAAAATTCTCTGTGCTACACTTAATATTACCTACCTAATAAAATGCTTATCGGCCAGCTGGAACAGTAATAATGGTCTGACTAGGCAATATTTTTAATAGCTAGCCTACCTTATGTCTTGAGTTTAGGACAACTGTATTGCACTATCATAACCCAAAACAAAGGTTGTAGGCTATTAATCCATTGTTTGTGTTATGTCTTTGTAAACAAGCAATGTACAGTATAGCAATGTACAGTATTGATTAAATTTCACTATAAAATCAAATTTATCAACACAATAAAATAAAAAAAAATAAAAAAATTGCAATACACATCCTATCAGCACCTAGGTATTGTGATATCTTGAGGTCCCAGGCAATTCCCAGCCCTAGTGCACATGGTTCACATTTTCTTTGAGTTTTGAATAAAATCTCTGGGGTTGCCAAATCTACCTACAGTCAATTTGTACTTTGAGGCTTTAACTTAACACATGTGGAAAAATACCTTTTATAAAATAATTATGTTTTGCGTGAGAATACAACAGCTTGCTCCAGGGTTCAGTGTCAGCGGTTTGACAAATAAAGTAACGGTATGCCCAATCTAACAAAATAAAATATCTGTTGGCATGAGTTACTGGCTTGGTTACTCGCTTTAAGCGAACTACCATAGCTAGTGTCCGGTTGAACTAGCTAGCAAGCCAACTTCTTAAAGAGGAAACCTGCAGTTTAAACGATAACAAACCAACCATACTCCCCACCCGTTTCATTTAACCCAATGAGTCCCACTGTAAAGTGTTGGAAGTCCAACCCCTTTCAAACATTGTGTGTTTAAGCTAAAGACTTATGGGTAACATTGGATTAGTCAATTTCTTCTGCATCCATAGATACCAACCATTAGCCTGTGTGATTAACGGGGGCTGAGCTAGAGCTGTGTTTGTGAGAAAAGGGCAGATCCCGAAAGGGGCCCTGGGCCGGGTCTTTTTACAAAAATGTCTGTAAAGTCCGAATGATGTTTACTATAAACTATTAAAAAATATCTATGAAAAGCAGAGACTGCCACAAACACACAAATGTTTTGCTCTACGAGCTACACAACAGTCGTTAGAAGGTTAGGGGTTATTCTACATAGAAGAACAAAGGAAATCCCAGGAAAAAGTGCTATTATCTCAGAGCAATACGTATGAGATCTCCTAAGCCTGTGTTAACCTCAAACCTCAAACCTTATTTTCGGTGTTTATTACAAAACCCTATTCTTTCGCCATTCATTTTTTCCCCATAGGGATGGCTGAACGAACCAGAGGTAACTCATTTCCGGGTTTTATGACTGCAAGCTGGCGAGCTCTATAAACCAACATAGTTGCTGTCGCAAACTCCACACAGTTGTCACTGACTAGTTGGATATTAATTTCCCGGTGAGTAAACTATTTCTGTACTTACAGCATTCTTATAAATACATTTTAAATCAGGTTTTCTGGAACATATTTTTTTATTGACATTTCTCACTAAAACTCAAGAATGCAACTATTTGTGTGTTATACTTGTTGTCCTGAAGGAAGAAAAATGTAAACATGGGCTGGACATACAGATAAATGAAAATCAAATATTTGCTGGGGTCTCGGGACTGATAGGGTTAATAAAAGATGAGGGATGGGGCTGGAGAAATGTAACCACTCAAATTCATAGACAGCTATTGATAAAAGGTCTGACCATCAATGATAACAAATGTATAGTTTTAAGCATGTTTTGTGGCCATGCAGTGTTAGTTTAGATTTACTTTGTTTACAAACATTGCCGTAAAACAAACTTATATTTTAGGTTCTGGTGGGGTATGACAGTTGATCTAAGCTCATACGGCATTTCTAAGTTATATTCTTCAGGAATCAATGGGTAGATAATTCATTTATTAGTCCAAAAATTTACTTAGCAACTGCAGATGGCCCCTTTAAAGTTTCCCTGGCTGAGGTATGCTAGCTCGCTAACCTGAATGCTGGCTGCTCAGACAGCGGTAACTAGCGCGCTAGCCATATAGCTAACAAACACATTCGCTATCAACGTTCTAGATCTCTATGTTAGATGACGGAATAGAATCTAGAATAGATACAATGACAAACACACCACGCGCTGTGTGGGGTGTTCCAAACTTTCTCAACTGGGAAGTTGCAACGCTCGCCCTTCCTGGCTACCAAGCTAACTTAGCCATTAATGCTAACTAGCTACTTTTTTTCTTTGTTGAGCTAGCTAGCTAGCAGACGTTAGCTAGCACCCATGAGCACCACACCACCTAGTGAAAATAACTTATTTATCCAAGTAGCAGCAGCAATATATTAACTTCCCAACGTTGCATAATTCAACTAACAGACTGTGTTATTAAACTACCACATTGTAATTGTTTCGTTATCGGATGTAACTGGCTGGCTAACTAAGAACATTAGATACTACTAGTTATCTTAACTAGACAGTCGATGATAATGTTCACAATAGCACCGGTAGTTAACTACCAAGCTAGCTGGCTAACAACATAATAATATAACTTACTAGGGATCGTTTGTAAACCTGGGTGTTCGGGGAGGTTGGTATCCATACAGATGGCAATAAAGCACGTCGAAACAGAAGCAGCACATCTCCGCTGAAACAACCATCTTCCTGCCTCCACTTCCCGAACCACATCCCGGGCTAAGATTCGGGGAGATGCCAGTTGAGTTGTAGCCTCCTGGGGCTGGGGACAATGCGTTGGTGCTACTACTACTACCCCCAGGACCCCCCAGGCCGTTCACTCGATTCATGTTCCCTGCCACCACAGTCGAGGAGGAACCAATCCCCAAGTCCGAGCCACAATGTCCAGTCCCTACCACCCCGTTACCCGCCCCCACCCCGCCAGGACCCCCCGACCCGGGGGATCCCGACAGCTTCTGCTTCTTCACCCCGCAGCACCCAGCCGCCATCTTGGAACAATCTGCACCGACACACCGCTTCCGACCCATCACCGTCAACGCGGGAGGGGTGGGTGGAAACGCGGACCAGACGTAAAAATCCCACTGCGTTAATACGTATGATGGACAATGTCCCACTTTCCCTTTTTTGTCGGGCGACGTTATATTCGATATAAAGAGACCGCAATGTCACCCTAACTCTGCCTTTAAAAAACACGTGCCTTACGCAAAATCCTTAAGTGTTTTCCTTTAGAAAACAGCACTGGACCAATTCAAACGTTTCGATTGATCTCAGATATTGTCCAAAATACAGGCAGGCCTCTTCGGAACACGATAACCACCGAAGTGATTTCACAAAGCAATCTTTCTCTCGAATGATACAGGAACTAATTCACTAGCTACCCAACAGAGAGACCACAGAGTTTGAGACAGTTAGCTAGCTAATTAGCTAGTTAACTAGACAGCCAGTAGCCAGATGTGGAGCTGTGACAGCTACTGCACTGCACCCCCAGCAGCACAGAGAATCCTTTTTGTGTGGGAGTCGGGAGCTTGAGTACGCAGGACCCATACGCTTTAGCACGAATAGTACATTACGCTTCGCACCATGTAGCTTAACATTGCACCAGATGTTTACTTTCATCCGAACTTCTTGTTAGACAACTGACCCAATGTGTTGCAGCTCCAAACGTCAAGTCGACGCAAAGTAAAATGGCATTTGGCTATGCAGTTTGATCCATCATCAGACAGCGTCAGCGCTGACCAAGTAATTTCAACAAACCAGCTGATCAGTTTGCACCTGTATTTTGTGTCAGTTCTCGGACAGTTTCAAAAATCTTATTTAAACCCCAGCGTCATATCAGCGCTGAAAGTTTGCTGTAGATTTGTTTTGGACCTTGTCATCCGTTGAATGTAATACATTTTGATAGAGCAGCATTCTATTCCAACTCTGAAATCCTCGGGGTTTGGTTACTCTAGCTCCTCACAGCGGCTACCATTAGCCTGATAGCTTCTGTGATGTTCGGGGGGGGAATGTGATCATCTGTAGTCACTGATATTCACAGCGATAGAACACGGGTTAGTAAAAAATATCTTTCGTATTCTCAACGCCGAAATAAGATCCAGGAAATGTTTTGAAATCGTTTCCTACGCATAATGCGTATAGTCTCACAGTATCTTCTGTCTGTCAAATCTGAATTCTTGCTGCGAATTACGCAAAAAAATTGCTGCGTGGGCTATCCACCTCAGCTTCTAATCAGCTCGGCCTCAACTGCGTAAGGATATATATTTTACCATTTATGCTTCGTTAGACAATTTGTATGCGTCTTCTCTAAGAGAAAGAAAACATGCATCCCTTCAAATAAATGTCGTTGTAGTCGGATAATGTTCTGTCAGCCATTCTCGCCTGCCATGAAGTCACATCAGCTGCAGTTAATGTCTCTGCTACCCTCCAGAATCGACTTGCCGCGCCAGGGATTTTGGAATAGCAGACTTGGAAATTGGATTCGATTGCTCTCACAATACCATATCAAAATGGGAAACACTCTTTTCATGCCACTTCGATATTGTCTTTTTCGTAGAGGGTTCGGAGAATTTACGCAGCAGGTTAGAATAATTAACGTGGCAGGTTGGATAGGAGACTGAGGTTAAGGTTAGGAAAAGGTTTAGCGAAAATTATATCCTAATCTGCTACGAAAATCACTTTGTATCGAAGTTGCGTGAAAAGTGACCTATATCAAAATACCAATGTAGGCTACACCAAATATTGCTTGGTCCCCTCCATGCTGTTTAAGTAACCAGTCAAAATTTCAGAGTGCCTCTTTATTACATTGGTGTTATAGGCAGGTACAGTGTAATACTTAGTGTAACGTAAGGTGGTACATAGACATACCTGCCTGGTTTTAGGCTATAAATGAACCAGCGTTACAGTTGTGCCGGTGTTATGCTGAAAATCATACTTTCGGTTCTGCCAGTTGTTGGGGTTGCAGCAGGTGTGAACTAGTTATCTAATGAGTTCTAGCCCGTCATGCAATGACATCACCTTCCTTAAACCTGAAGTCGTGTCGTCGTTACGAACTAGAGTCGGCGGGACAGGGACGGATCAGCTTTATATTGGGAAAGTGTCCTTATAATTTACCCAACAGATGACAACAGTAAGATCACAACACCCAAAACCCCTTCTATCATAGTGTAAGTGAGAGTGATACCAAGGTCAGACAGTGACATGCTTGCCCTAAAAGTATAGGTATACTTCACTGCAGATGGCTAGCTGCTTGAGTCAGTCCTTAAAATGGAGGATGACAGCGAGGTTGCTCAGCGCTCAGCAGATAAAGACGCAGCAGGTTTGGAGAGAACACATGCAGAGCCCTCTAAACTGCTAGGCTGAATTAATTAACATCAGCTTGAAGCCCCCAATCCTTTTGCACCGTATTGCCCATCTTCATTTGAACTACTGTATATTGCAAATGGTTATTTGCGAGAGCAGCAAACTATACTTGCTACAATGAGCTGGCCACCCCCTGGTCCCAGAACAAATCATTGATTGAGAAGTTATTGGTATTTTTGGAAGTTTGTCTCATCTGTAGTCAGATTAGAATCCTGATATGACAGTGTGATAGCCCAATGAAATGTTTCTACATGCACAAGTGATGAATTAGCAAGATGATTGGAGTAGAATTGTACTCAATGAAGTATACACTGAGTTTACAAAACATGTCTTTCCATGACAGACTGACCAGGTGAATCCATGTGAAAGCTATGATCCCTTATTGATGTTATTTGTTAAATCTAAAATCAATGGAGAAGAAGGGGAGGAGACAGGTTAAAGAAGGATTTGAAGCCTTGATACAATTGAGACATGGATTGTGTATGTGTTTCATTCAGAGCGTGAATGGGCAAGACAAAAGATTTAACTGCCTTTGAACTGGGTATGGTAGTACATACCAGGCGCACCGGTTTGTGTCAAGTACTGCAACACTGCTGGGTTTTTCACACCCAACAGTTTCCCGTCTGTATCAAGAATGGTCCACCACCCAAAGAACATCTAAAAAGGGGGAGGTTGCAAGCCGAAGAACACCATCCCAAACGTGAAGCACGGGGGTGGCATCGTCATGTTGTGGGGGTGCTTTGCTGCAGGAGGGACTGGTGCACTTCCCAAAATAGATGGCATCATGAGGAAAATTACGTGGATATATTGAAGCAACATCTCAAGACATCAGTCAGGAAGTTAAAGCTTGGTCGCAAATGGGTCTTCCAAATGGACAATGTCCCCAAGCATACTTCCAAAGTTGTGGCAAAATGGTTTAAGGACAACAAAGTCAAGGTATTGGAGTGGCTATCACAAAGCCCTGACCTCAATCCCATAGAAAAGTTGTGGGCAGAACTAAAAAAGCGTGTGCAAGCAAGGAGGCCTACAAACCCGACACAGTTACACTAGCTGTCAGGAGGAATGGGCCAAAATTCACCCAACTTATTGTGGGAAGCTTGTGGAAGGCTACCCGAAACGTTTGACCCAAGTTAAACAATGCTACCAAATACTAATTGAGTGTATGTAAACTTCTGACCCACTGGGAATGTGATGAAATAAATGAAAGCTGAAATAAATCATTCTCTACTATTATTCTGACCTTTCACATTCTTAAAATAAAAGTGATGATCCTAACTGATCTAAAACAAGGAATTTTTACTTGGATTAAAAGTCAGGAATCGTGACAAACGTAGTTTAAATGTATTTGGCTAAGGTGTATGTAAACTTCCGACTTCAACTGTATATACACATTTGGAAGGTGAACCTTCGCCGCACTATGATGTCTTGAGCGCTCTGGAGCAGGTTTTCATCAAGGATCTCTCTGTACTTTGTTCCGTTCATCTTTCCCTCGATCCTGCCACTGAAAAACATCCCCACAGCATGCTGCCACCACCATGCTTTACCGTAAAGATGGTGCCAGGTTTCCTCCAGATGTGACACTTGGCATTCAGGCCAAATAGTTCAATCTTGGTTTCATCAGACCAGAGAATCTTGTTTCTCATGGTGGTAGAATCTTTAGGTGCCTTTTGGCAAACACCAAGCGGGCTGTCATGTGTCTTTTACTGAGGAGTGGCTTCGGTCTGGCCACTCTACCATAAAGGCCTGATTGGTGAAGTGCTGCAGAGATGGCAGGACCTTCCAGAAGGACAACCATCTCCAAAGAGGAA
This sequence comes from Salvelinus alpinus, assembly GCF_045679555.1. NCBI lineage: Eukaryota > Metazoa > Chordata > Actinopteri > Salmoniformes > Salmonidae > Salvelinus > Salvelinus alpinus. The sequence goes on along the minus strand of NC_092098.1, from coordinate 12,779,969 downwards.
CTCTGGAGCTCTGTCAGAGTAACCATTGGGTTCTTGGTCACTAACCTGACTAAGGTCCTTCTCCCCCGATTGCTCAGTTTGGATGGGTGGCCAGCTCTAGGAAGTTTTGGTTGTTCCAAACGTCTTCCATTTAAGAATGATGGAGGCCACTGTGCCACTGTGTTCTTGAGGACCTTCAATGCTGCAGACATTTTTTGGTACCTTTCCCCAAAGTCCTGTCTCGGAGCTCTATGGACAATTCCTTCGACCTTAAGGCTTGGTTTTTGCTGACATGCACTGTCAACTGTGGGTCCTTATATAGGCAGGTGTGTGCCTTTCCAAATCATGTCCAGTCAATTTAATTTACCACAGGTGGACTCCAATCAAGTTGTAGCAACATCTCAAGGATGATCAATGGAAACAGGATGCACCTGAGCTCAATTTCGAGTTAAAGGGTCTGAATACTTAAGTAAATATAGTATGTTTGTTATTTTTAATACATTTGCAAACTTTTCTAAAAACCTGTTTTTGCTTTGTCATTATGGGGTATTATCGATTTGAGGATTTAAAAAATAATTTTAGAATAAGGCTGTAACGTAACAAAATATGGAAAAAGTCAAGGGGTCTGAATATTTTCCGAAGGCACCTTATATTGTCCCATAAAATAATCTGTACTACACCTAGAATTTCTTCCCTATGTGGAAGATAGGTGAATTGCACCAGTACTAGGCTGCATTCAAAACAAAATCTCCCCCATATATAAATTCATTTGGTGACCCATACCACTGATTTAGAAGGTGGCCAAAATTGTCCATCTCTCAGATATTGATTTAATGTGATGCATTTCATCACGAAAAACAATGATTGTTCCAGGAGACATAGGTTGTTTTGTTTAAATGGTATTTAAACAGTTAAAAGTATTCTCCTGTAGGCGTTGTCGGTCTCTTGCAGTTGAAATGGCAACATTCTCCACATTCCAGGAAGGTACAGTTGATTCTCTGGTGCCTGCCTGAGGCATCTTTTAACAGTTGGACAGCTGCACAGAGGTAGTTTGATAAACACCAGATTGTGAACGTGCCAGATAGCATTCAGATTTCATGTATTGTCCTCAAATTGGAAAGAGGATTACCTGACAGTAAACAATTTTGTTCTGCATTACTTGTCATACGAAAAAGAGTTCATCCACACTTGTAGAAGTATGGATAAAGTAAGCTGTGTTCATAGAAATGACTTCCAATAACATTACAATATGCACTTGTGATCTATGTAACAGCCTCAAATATGGTTGTAATGGTGAACATTTCTGACATTAAAGGGTAAGACAAGGCAGCAAGAAACGTTAGCTGTCTAGATTCTGTCTAGAAGATGTGAGCAACAGGCCTCCAGGTACTCTTAATTTGAAACTAATTTCCTCCATTAGGCATATGCCTCCACAGATGAGTCATACATCTAATCTCTTCAAAAGGCAGAGGGGCATGGTCCTCAATAACAATAGAGACCCAGACAGTCGGGTCATTAGATTCAAATTTCCCCCCCCCACACCTGACTAAATTAAAGCGTTTTACTCAGCAACAAGTAGGCTACAACATTTTCATATCTGGCAACCTCTGGCAGCATTTACACATGCTGCCCCATTATTGGCAAAAGAGCTGATCTGATTGGTGTAAAGACCAATTATTGGAAAAAGATCAGAATTGGGCTGCCTGTGTAAACGCAGCCTCAGAGGCACCCTGTCAACCAATTCAGACTGATCATGGTGACAACTACCTCCATATTTGAATTGAGCTCCATTAATACTGATGTGTATACAAAACATGATAAAATAGCACGTCTAAAAATATTTAGATCACAATTCAAGCATGCTTGGCACGGTCAGATAGGACACTACCAACCAATAGTATTCTAAGGACACCGTCTGATGCTAAATTATGTGCCTCAACAGTTCGCACTGTTGGCAACCTTCAGTAGAGGAATGCCTTCCTGCCATCTCCAGATAAATCCAATGGTTGACTGGCTGCATAGCCTCATCGGCATTCATATATTCAGGTCAGGGAAGTAATTACACCTGAACTTAGAACTCGTTTGAATTTTCTGCAAACACTGACTGCATAATAAAATCACCTCTCCCTCATTCGCTCAACCAAGAGCCATGTACAGATGCAACACAAACCTCACTATAAATTGCCTTTGTCACCTATCAGATAGAACATATGGCTAGGTAGGCATAAACAGTCAGATAACACACTGCAATATTGCATGACCAGAAGGAAACTCAATGCAAAATACAGCCAAATAAAATGTAAGAGTATTTGGGCTGTGTATAACCAGGGCACAGTTATTTTTGTTGTCGCTTTAAAATGTTTCCAGACCGCCATCATCTGAATCACCCTGGGCCATTATCTATTTCAGCGTAAGGTATTTGGTTTAAAAGTGCTCTCAGACACCATTTTGAATTTGGACCAAAGCTGCCCCTCTATACAACCACATTGCTTTGACTGAGTCTTAAAATGGCAGCAGTTCAGAGTAGATGTCATGTTGACTATGGACTGTAGCATTAAAAAGGTTGGGAGCCGAGTGAAAACACTGCAATAGTCTTCAAATGGTAACGCTAATGACAACGCTGATCCAGAATCCTTCATACTGAAAGGGTGATAATTGGATTGGACAGAGGTCTTTTGTTAGACAACTGATTAAAGAATGAGATTTATTAACTATAGGACAAATAATCATGAATTATTCATTTATTATGGATAACAATAAAAATGAGTATTAAAAAATGATACATTTCTATTGATAGAAAATCCGTTACATACAACCTATTAAACATTTACATTTCAAGTGACAAAATAATTCCCTTGTATGATCAACATCGAATTAAATCAGCTTGTTAGTGCATTTCAGCCCTCATAATTAATACATTTAAGTCAGTTCAGAGTAAGTGAATTTTCCAGTGCCCTCATATTCAAACTGACAAAAGAGTGATGTCTAATTTAGAATCAATTGCTACACTTTATTACAAGGAATGTAGGAGTGGACATTTAAGACATTGGGAAAAAAATGAACAACAAAACACTGACAAAAACAGATGAAAGGACTATCCTATAGCAGAGGCTAAGTTCTTGCATGATTTGTCTATACTATATTATCCTTTGCCCACCTCAAGACTCTTCTCTGATGGGCGTACATCCAGAGAAAAAGCTGTTCTGGAAGCTAGTAAGGGCTCGTTTCTTCTTCTTCAAGAAGCTGGCTGTGTTCCTCTCTTCTTCCTCATCACCATCTTCTTCCTCCTCCTCCTCCTCCTCAGCAGAGACAGAAGTCTTCCTCACAAGCTATAAGAATAAAGCAAGGAAAAATCTATTTTCAGCACTCTAAATAAGGACATGATCTGAAATACCCAATACCCACTTCAGGTGCAGCTCAGTGTAAAATAATATCACCACACCAGATTCATTACCAACTCAACCATAACACTACCCAAGGCACCTTGACGCTTAAACAGTACCCTTCTGGAAGAGAGTGTGATGAGTCTGTTAAGGGTATGATGTTACAACCATTGAGCCCATTGTTGATGGTATAGAGAAGCCTACCTTGGTGGGAGTGGCACAGGGTGGTTTAAAGAACGTGGTATCCCCAGAGCTAATGGCTGTGGGGTCTTGAAGAATAGAAACTGAATCTTTGGATCCATCATCTGTGACTTCGCTAGAGTCCTGCTTTTAGGAAGAGAGGGAAATGATTCTGAAAAATATATGCACCAACAATGAAACATTCTATTGAATGTAGGGAGCCTATGTAGAATACAACATCGAGTATTTTTCAACTTACTGTACTGGACCTCTGGTTGCCGATGTTACGACACTTCTCATGGTCACATTGGCAGTTCTCCCCACATGTCATCTTTCCCTTACGGCACCGGCACAGCTTGTTGCCACAGCGACCCTTACAGGCACACTTAACAAATACGCAAACTTTTAACACTGCAAATGCATGATAATAGTGATCTGACCATCTCTAAAACGACAGTGTTGCCCATCTCACAAAATAATTTAATATAGACTAAGTTCTCACCCCTGTTGCCTTGGGTTTCTTGATGTTGGAGTTCTTTCTGTTACGGCCTCTCTCATTCATCTCAGGGCACCACTCATCCTCCTCCTCTGACTCGGAGACAGACTCCAGCTCCTCAATGTCAATGGTCATATTCAGGGGAGCCTTGGCTGCAGTGAAACGGTGACCTTTAGGCTGCAGGAAGTAAAGAACACCACCAGTGAGATGGTGCAACCGCCCAGCACTGGCCTAGGTCAGTGTCAGCTTCCCCTAGACTCATATAGGGGTAATCTTTCCTCTAACATTTGTATATGAAATAGACAGTGGTAAGGAAGGATGTCAGTGGCTTACCTTTGGCGGGATGTACTCAAAGGAGTCGTCTGGGGACTGAGTGGATGCTGGCAGGACGTTAATCTTTTTCCCACTGGCCAACTGGAGCAGTGTTAGTTTCTGAGAACAGAACAAACGTTGCTTGATATGGACAGTTTCAACAAATAGTAGACCTTAATGTTTCAAAATGTAATAACCTGTGCTTTTAGAGCAATGGGTGTGAGAAAAGCCATTTACAAATTAAATGAATAATAATAATGGTAACTATAGACCATAGTTCTTGTATATAGCTTTGAGTGTTATATTGTCCTTGTATATGCCCAGCTGTGTATTTACCTGTTTGTATTGTTCATTGTCATCCAACAGCCTCTGGTTTTGCTCATTCAATTTCTGCATCTTTTCAATCTCATCCTCCTGTAGAGACGGGCATTATATTTGGAGGGGGTTAGAACCTTTATTCAGTTTTGGCTTCAACCTCAACACTATGAGCTGAACTTTGAGTGCAGTCAACCTACATGGACAATGAGGATTAATAGTAGAAACAAGTGCATGTGACCTTACTGACTGTATGACCATTCCTATAACATGTCAGTGTGCACAGTAGCTGAGAGGACAGTGTGACAGACCTGGAACTTGAGGCGCTGCAGAAGCTCCCTCTCCCGTTTGGAAGTCTCCTCCTCCTGCTTTTCCTCCACAGACTGTCTCTCTTTGCTCTGCAGCTGACCCAGGAGGTACAGGACCTTCTCCTGGTGCATCTGCTCCAGCTCCACCAGGTGGTGCTGGTTCTCCATGTCCATGGTGGACATCACTTTCCTCTCATCATACATAGTCTTCTGCAGGTCCAGCATGTTGCCCTTCTCCTGCTTCAGGTCACTCTCCAGCTTAGAACTGGCCGTTTTGGCAGACACCAACTGTGGAGGCGGTAACATTTTTGGTGGTCATGCATTTTGTCAGTAAACATCAGCTTACGAGATAGGCTAATAGGCAGAGAATAACATGCTTTTCAAGACATTTCCAATTTGATTTCTGAGACTAAAAAGCATGCAGTTCAATGATATGCGAATGTGTCTCACCTCTGACATGAGGACCTTGAGGGCACACTTGGCCTCCACTATAGTAGTGATGTTGTCCCAGCGTTGCTTCAACCGCCCCTCATTGTCTGCGTCCAGAACCTTCTGTTGTAGGTCAGCTATCTGGGCACTCCTAGGTGGAAATCCATGGAAGAGCACATGTGGCCATGTACTGTTATAATCTCCACCCGGCACAGCCAGAAGAGGACTGGCCACTCCTTAGAGCCTGGTTCCTCTCTAGGTTTCTGACTTTCTAGGGAGTTTTTCCGAGCCACCGTGCTTCTACATCTGCATTGCTTGCTGTTTGGGGTTTTAGGCTGGGTTTCTGTACAGCACTTTGTGACATCAGCTGATGTAAAAAGGGCTTTATAAATACATTTGATTAATGTGAATGTGTGTCTATAAATGCACATGGATGTGATTCACTTGACCAAATGTAAATACTTGATCACATTTTATGCCAATCACATATCATTACTCTTCTGTCCTCATTAAAAGAACCGAGTTCTTAAGGACTTGCTTCTGGCAGCAGTCACAATATCCTATCAACAGGAACTAACAATGAACAGATGGGAAGGCGTAGGCTTTGGAAGGTGTGAAAAGCTTTGGAGCAATGCCTTACTATGACAACATTTCTCCAGGCAAGCAAAGGAGAAAAGGGTCGGGAATAACCAATGACAGTGCAAAAATGCTTAGCAATGCAACTAAAAGACAAATTATCTGGGTACCCTTTTGTATGAAAAACACAAATGCATTAGCAGTAAGGGGAGGTCAATGTGAGTGGAACTGAAGGAATCCCTCAGCTGTGGGAGGTAATGGGTAAGGTCTGTACTAGTCAGACTCACCTGAGGTTTATCTCCGTCTCCAGGTTGTCCACCTGTTTACTGAGAGATGCCTCCAGCTCTCCCTGACTCTCCAGCTCGGAGATGATGAGGGTCCGACGCTGTGAAAGTGTTGGGAGAGAGAACGCACAATAACAACAGTTTAACTTCTGTAGAGAAACAAAGAGGCATCATTTCTTCATGTAGCCTCATTTAGTAAAAGTTTAGATTCTCATTGATCTCTTTAGGAGAGCAACTTCACTCACCCTGACTTTGGCAGCGGGCCGCTCCCCGGCCTCCATCTGCTGTTTGAGCTGGGAGATCTCCTCTGCCAGGATCTTCCTGTCCTCCAGCAGGTCCTGCAGGTGGCGCCGCGCCTCCCCGGTGCTCACCAGCACCTCCACTTCGTTCAGGAGCCAGGTCTGCTCTCACACACACACGCACGTACGTCAAATTCAGGTCACAGCATACATTACTGACTCGGTCATTGATACATGCATACACAGCGACAACACTCATTGAAACCACACAACCACTCAGACCACACAGCGCAGATTAATTTAACACATTATGGTAATTGTTTCCTTTCTTGCAAACCAGGACCTCACACTCAAAACAGTTTATTAAAGAACTCAGAGTACACCGACGCATACAGAATCAAACAAAGGTGACCAGACCTTCACTCTCCCGGCTGCTCCCTCCTGCCCTCTGTAATGGACGTCCTTTCGTTTCTCGGCCACCTCACTCCTCTTCTGCAGGGCATCCTTCAGACGCTTATTGGCTGCTGCAGCCTGAAGGTGAACACCCGCAGAATTTGAAATATCTCTCCTCACTTCCAGCTAACAACCATTGAAGAATTGACACAAAACACTTTTTCCTGGTCGATTAGGTCTGCAGACGAAAAAAGAAGCACGGTGCACAAGACCCAAGCCTCACCTCCTCAGTTTTACGGCGCAGGACATTAGCCTGCTTCTGGAAGTCACTCTCAAGTTTCACCATCTGGAACTGACGTTTACGGTCCTGAGAAAGAGGTGAGAATTTTTTAAACATCAATCAATCTTAACCACATGGAAATTAATATGGTGAACAGTGTATCTTATGTATGGATTATGGACACACAACACACACCTTTTCCTTGAGCTGAAGCACCTCCTTGTCCTTCTTATTCTTCCACACTCTGAACTTCTCAGAGTCCTCCTTCATCTGCCTCATCAGCTGTACACGCTGACTCTTCATAGCCTACAGGGAAAGAGAGCAGACAAACAGGGACGCCATCAACAACCCCGTCTTGGATTGCCATCGCAAGGCCTGAATTCAACTTCTTTAGATTGCGATGACCGTCGACTGAAAACCTCTTATTGTCCTGAAATCCTGCTGATTAGGTCAGCCACTGGCAAGCACCCGGTCATACCTGGATCTCATGGTTGAGCTTGGCCACGCTGCGGACAGAGGACTCTTTGAGCTTGAGGAGCTTGGACTGCTCCTGGAGCTTCTTCTTCATGTCTGTGATCTGACCCTCCAGCTCCTGCAGACGCTTCCTACGCTGCTCGCTCAGCCTGGTGGACAGATGGAGAGGGAGAGAATAGAGACAGGGAAATTACTGATGACTCCATTGTAAATGCAGAGGAACATACAGTTGTGAATACACACCAAGCTCATTGCTCTTATGAAAGAGACTCTCACAACAGATAACTATCATATCAATTCAATGTACAGCCTGAACATAAAGATGCTGTAATATCATCGTTTGAACCCCCCCAATGAGGCCAGGTGCCTTACTTAGCCTGATTAACGTCCTTCTTGGCAGAGTGGAGAACCAGGATGAGGTCCTCCTTCTCCTTCTGCAGAGAGCCCACTGATGTCTGCAGACTCTTGATGTTATCCTGAAGGAGAACAGTCAATGAGGAGCTCCATCAGTTCAGTTTGAAGCAGCCAATCAAAAACATTCCCAGTGGATAAGAATCAGTGCTCTGCTGGTGCTGCCTCCCCTGTTGCAGCCCTCTCAACCTCTTACAGCCAACCCATATTTTCTCTCCAGTCTCATCTCCAGCCCTACCTGATGTTCAGTCTGCATAGGCTCCAGGTGGCTGTCGTTCTGGCACATCTTCCGGACAAACTCCTCCTTTAGAGCCAGAACGTTGTTGAGCTCAATCAGCTCCTTGGACATTTGGGCCTGGCGCAAGGCATGCTGGGTAGTGAAGCCCTCTGTAGAGTCTTTGTCAGTAGCAGCCTGTGGAGGGTGGGGGAAGAGGATGTATGCTTGTATGATAACAAAAACACACCAGTTTTGTACAACATACCCATTGTACACAACCCACAAACACCATGTACAACAATTCAAAAGACTCAGTGAAAATGCAACGACCCCAAAAACACGTCTGGATGTCTTCAGGAAACAACAGCCTTGCAGAAGCGCATCTGCAGCACAGACAGGGTTCTGCATTAGACGACCAGAGACTTACAGAAGGTGAACCATCAGTTGGGATTTCGTTGCAGCTGCCAGACAGATGAGGGCTGTCATCTCCTTCAGCCCCACAGTCTGCAGCCAACGCCTCAATGGTGGCAGCAAGGCCAGCACTCTCATCCTGGAGGAACAAGAGCACAGACATTATTACCCAGACACGATACAAAGCAGCTTCTTATTAATGAACTGAAATATGGTGTAGGGAACTAAAATATCCAGCCATCAAATGGTGTTACACATGCAATGTGTGTAATTAAAGTGAAAATAAATCAAGTGTCCATTACCTTTATGATTAGCATGATCAATACACTGTGAAAGTGGCATTACCCTATGTCATACTTCTGGGGTCAGTCTCCTGATATTTTGAAGGAGCTTGATGATTAAATCAAAACATTTGTGAAATGTAAAATAATATTAATGTTTGTGGGGAATTTACTTCTGCCAGATGCCTTTTACGACATTTTTGCACTGAAGACCATTGCGCAACATCTTTGCCTATTGAAGACCATTCAAAAAGCCTACATTTATTTATTTTTTATCTACCAGGCCACTTCCTGGAAAATTCTGCGTCACTTTCATAGTGTATAAAGTAATGGCATTGAACAGCAACAGCTTAGCTACAATGGAATGCAGACAATTGTCTGATGTGCTTTGCTTGCTAAACATAAAAAATGACTGAATGCAGTCAGTCATGCAGCAGTAGATCCAGCCTTGTGGTTTATTAGAGCTCCCTCGTCTGGCAGTACCTGGAGCTGCAGGATGACGTGCTGCAGATTCTGGATTACTTCCACATTCTCCTTCAGCTCCTGGTCCTCCAGAGTCTCCATCACCCTCTGCAGGTCCACTTTACACCTAAAAGAAAAGCATGAAGTTTTAACACAGATAATTCTGGTGCCAATGACATAAGGACAATGGGCGTAACACATAAGAGTTCAGACTTACGCTGCATGCTGTTTCAACTCCTGCAGTTTGTGTTGCAGTTTTTCATTTGCTTGCTCTGTCTGTGTGTGGAGTGACAAAAAAGTATGGCACATGTGACGATCATGGTAATATCTCCAAATATTCTAAACAGTCAATCAGCTTTGCTGTGTGATGTTGGTATGGCCTGTGACAAGACAGACCTAGTCCAAGACCAGTGCAGGTCCTTACCATGATGATCCTCTCAAACATCAGGGCAGTCTGGCCTGCTGCCTCACTCAGCGCACGGCTCAGTTTGTTGTTCTCAACCTGCAGGGCACGGGTCCTCTCCAGGATCTGGGACACATTCTCTGCTGGCTCAGTCCTTTTTCAAAGAAGGGATGGAAGGAGTCAGTGAGATACTTTTTGGTAGTATTTTTATATTTCTTTAACAAGGAAATTACCTTTTTTAAGCTCCCAGAATTGAAGTTCGGTTAGTGCTATCTGAGACCCTTGAGACATCCTTACCCTAAACTTAACCATACCCCTCATCTAACCTTAACCGTTTTAAAATTCACTATCAAATGGGGTAGATATGTCCCAAGGATCCCAGATAGCAAGGACCCGTGGATGTTCATTCTGCCAGTCATCAAAGGTTTAGACTCTTTGGCTGAATAGATTGATAGAGGACTAAGGACATACAGTTGAAGTCGGAAGTTCACATACACCTTAGCCAAATACATTTAAAATCAGTTTGACAATTCCTGACATTTAATCCTAGTAAACATTCCTTGTTTTAGGTCAGTTAGGATCATCACTTTTATTTTAAGAATGTGAAAGGTCAGAATAATAGTAGAGAATGATTTATTTCAGCTTTCATTTATTTCATCACATTCCCAGTGGGTCAGAAGTTTACATACACTCAATTAGTATTTGGTAGCATTGCCTTTAAATTGTTTAACTTGGGTCAAACGTGTCGGGTAGCCTTCCACAAGCTTCCCACAATAAGTTGGGTGAATTTTGGCCCATTCCTCCTGACAGAGCTGGTGTAACCGAGTCAGGTTTGTCAGCCTCCTTGCTTGCACACGCTTTTCAGTTCTGCCCACAAACTTTCTATAGGATTGAGGTCAGGGCTTTGTGATGGCCACTCCAATACCTTGACTTTGTTGTCCTTTTTGCCACAACTTTGGAAATACGCTTGGGGTCATTGTCCATTTAGAAGACCCATTTGCGACCAAGCTTTAACTTCCTGACTGATGTCTTGAGATGTTGCTTCAATATATCCACATAATTTTCCTTCTTCATGAAGCCATCTATTTTGTGAAGTGCATCAGTCCCTCCTGCAGCAAAGCACCCCCACAACATGATGCTGCCACCCCCGTGCTTCACATTTGGAATGTTCTTCGGCTTGCAAGCCTCCCCCTTTTCCCTCCAAACATAACAATGGTCATTATGGCCAAACAGTTCTATTTTTGTTTCATCAGACCAGAGGACATTTCTCCAAAAAGCACAATCTTTGTCCCCATGTGCAGTTGCAAACCATAGTCTGGCTTTTTAATGGCGGTTTTGGAGCAGTGGCTTCTTCCTTGCAGAGCGGCCTTTCAGGTTATGTCGATATCGGACTCATTTTACTATGGATATATATACTTTTGTACCTGTTGCCTCCAGCATCTCCACAAGGTCCATTGCTGTTGTTCTGGGATTGATTTGCACTTTTCGCACCAAAGTACTTTCATCTCGAAGAGACAGAACGCATCTCCTTTCTGAGCGGTATGACGGCTGCGTGGTCCCATGGTGTTTATACTTGCATACTATTGTTTGTACAGATGAACGTGGTACCTTCAGGCGTTTGGAAATTGCTCCCAAGGATGAACCAGACTTGTGGAGGTCTACAATCTTTTTTCTGAGGTATTTGCTGATTTATTTTGATTTTCCCATGATGTCAAGCAAAGAGGCACTGAGTTTGAAGGTGGGCCTTGAAATACATCCACCTACAATTGACTCAAATTATGTCAATTAGCCTATCAGAAGCTTCTAAAGCCATGACAATTTTCTGGAATTTTCCAAGCTGTTTAAAGGCGCAGTCAACTTAGTGTACGTAAACTTCTGACCCACTGGAATTGTGATACAGTGAAATAATCTGTCTGTAAACAATTGTTGGAAAAATGACTTGTGTCATGCACAATGTAGATGTCCTAACCGACTTGCCAAAACTATAGTTTGTTAAGAAGAAATTTGTGGAGTGGTTTAAAAACTAGTTTTAATGACTCCAACCTAAGTGTATGTAAACTTCCGACTTCAACTGTATGTCAGTTGTGGAAATTATTTAGTAGTAATTACCCAGAAAGCACTGGTGCCACACCCCCACGTGCATGCAGAAGCATCACCTGTAGCTCCTGGACCTGTGTCCAAAAGACGAAATATTCCATCAAAACAATGGACACTTGAATCATGTAAATGTAGGGTCGAATTGTAGGGTCACTTAGTACGGTGGTCAGTGGTCACTACCTACCTGCTGCTTCAGACGTTTCATTTCAGCAGCTCGAGGGTCCACATTGACCACAGGCTTGTTTTTTATCTTGCGAGCTCTGTCAGCGTAACGCAACGTGTTGATGGTCTCCTCAATGTTGGAGTCTGCAGGGCTGACACACGCTATCATCAAGGTGTGGCTGTTACCTCCCAAAGAATCTGTTGAAGAAAGCAGGAATTGATTCTTTAATGCCCACTTTTAAACATAGAGTACAGCTATTCAGTCTCTAAATCTAAGAAACATTCAGGTTTTTGATGAATACGTCTTTGTGTTGCGTTGAATGCCTTAGGGCAGGAGTCGGCAACAGGAGTCCAGCAAGTGAGTTTTAGTTTGGGGTATTTTTTTTTATAAAGACTAAAATCACCAGGAATTCAGCAAAATGTTGTTTAATTTAGACAATCTGTTCCCAACTATTCCCACACAACAACAAAAAAACATGTGATCGTGTCTCAAAGTAATCAAGGTATAAAATGATTGTATTAGAAAACACAATCCCTTTTTGGGTCAATTTGCATTGTACAAATTATTTTCCGGCCCCCCGAACATCCGCTCCAACAAAAATCAGCCTGTGGCTGAATCTCGTTGCCTGCCTTAGGGTATACAACGTATGCATCTCGACTGTTCTCAGTCATCCGACTACCACATCTTTATTATGTTCATTGTGCTTTAAAGCAAATCCTGAATTGATACCACTAGACCCAGGAAGAAAATACATGGGCGGCAATGCCCGGATTTAGACTGCTCAACTACCACATCCCCCTGAACCCATCCATCCCATCGAGCTCTCACCCTGCAGCAGGCGGGTTAGTTTGGAGTCTCTGTAGGGGACAAAGGTGCCTTTCTTGCTCTCGTCACCCAGGGCGCTGATCACGTTGCCCAGGGAGAGCAGGCCTCGGTTGATGCTGATGCCTGGAACAGACAGGAAGACAGCATAGAGTCAAATAAGGTTCTGATACTAAACTACCCACACAATGAATTAGAACTGGGACTGTCATGTAAAACATGTAGATCTTGCTAATAATGGGCCGTAACAATACTGAAAAGGCATAGCATGGTTAATCCGATGTCTGAAATGGCCGTACAGCATTTACTGTGATGCAGCCGCCACTTTCATACTTCTTGCGCTTAGTGGAGCAGAGATTGTGAAGGAAGTTGTTAAGGAAGTGAGCTTGTACTTATACAGGATGTACCACCCCCCATCTACTGTCAATCAATCATGTCAATGTGGAGCTATACGGAGCCATCCACATTGTTACAAAATTTGAGGCCCACGGCGATGCAGTACAGAGCTTGATTTGGTCTCTGCATGCCTCCGGAGGCTCCGCAATTGTGTCACACCCTCCATATGAAGCCTCCGACCACATTTTCCAATCAAGCATTAATTGGCTTACTGCTGTTTTCCAAAGTGTTAGCTTCTGGTAGCTGACTCACCTTCCTTCAGACGATCGCCCTCAGCTTTGGTTTTCTTTTGTCTCTCAGAGCCAGCCAGATCCACCAGGTGTAGCTTTGACACCACATTGTCAGATCTACAAACACACATTTAGAAACAGAATGGAAGAAATGAGGACAAATCAACTTACAACAAACAAATTAGTTGAATTAACTATATCAACAGAGATTTGCATATAAAAAAATGTTAATGCAGCACTTTGCGTGTCGGATACATTCATGAACTGCCACGTTTCCTTGGGATGAAAATTAGAAAGTGAGAGATCTATGGGAGAAAGCTAGAGAGAAGACTGACTTGTCTGCCCCTCTGCGCTGCTCCAGGGTGATGGTGAAGATGGCATGGGAGCGAGACGAAGCAGCATTCATGGCAGTGGAGCCCACAGTACGGGCTGAGTTCCCCAGCTCCAAGCAGCCCACCATCTCATTGGCAGAGAACACCTCCCTCTCAGTCAGGCCCACGATCTAAGATAGGGAGAATGGGTTAAACATACAGTACAGCCAAAAGATTGGACACACCTACTCATTCGAGGATTTCTATTTTCTACATTGTAGAAAAATAGTGAAGATGTCAAAACTATGATTATAACACCTATGGGATCATGTAGTAAGCAATAGTGTGAAATCAAAATATATTTGAGATCCTTCAAAGTAGCCACCCTTTGCCTTTGATGACAGATTTGCACACTTTTGGGATTCTCTCAACCAGCTTCATGAGGTAGTCACCTGGAATGCATTTCAATTAACAGGCGTGCCTTGTTAAGTTAAATTGTGGAATTTATTTCCTTCTTAATGCGTTTGAGCCAATCAGTTGTGTTGTGACAAGGTAGGGTGAGGGGGTATACAGAAGATAGCCCTATTTGGTAAAAGACCAATCCATATTATGGTAAGAACAGCTCAAATAAGCAAAGAGAAATTACAGCCCATCATTTAACCCTTTCTTCTCAATTTCCGCCTGAATGACGTGCCCAAAGTAAAACTGCCTGTTGCTCAGGCCCTGAAGCCAGCATATGCAAATAATTGGTACCATTTGAAATAAAACACTTTGAAGTTTGTAGACATTTTAAAATAATGTAGGAGAATATAACACAATAGATATGGTAGGAGAAAATCAAAAGAAAAACCAAACCTGATTTTTTTTTGAGAGAGACCATCCTCTTAGAATGGCATGTATACGGTCATATTGAAAATTAGCTCCCTGGATGCAATTCCTATGGCTTCCACAGGGTGTCAGCAGTCTATGTTCAAGGTTTCAGGCTTGTAACTTCAAAAACAAATAAGAAATATCAGTTTTAGTAAAGGGAAATTTGTGTTTGCCCGCGCCATGAAGACAGGACGCACCTGCTAAAAATTGGTTTCCTATTGAACATACTTCCGTAAGAAATATTATGGTTTGATTACATTTTAGGGTATCTGAGGAGTGAATAGAAACGTATTTTGACTTGTTAAAACAAAGTTTAGGAGTATATTTTCAGATTCCTTTCTCTGCATGATAGAAGGAGTGGATTACTCAAATCGATGGCGCCAACTAAACAGACTTTTTGGGATATAAAGAAGGATTTTATCTAACAAAACAACACTACATGTTATAGCTGGGACCCTTTGGATGACAAATCAGAGGAAGATTTTCAAAAAGTAAGTGAATATTTAAATCGCTATTTGTGAATTTATGAAACCTGTGCTGGTGGAAAAATATTTAGATGTGGGGCGCCGTATTCAAACAATCACACACTGTAAAGCGGACAGTGCAGTTAGATTAACAATAATTTAAGCTTTAAACCGATATAAGACACTTATATGTACCTAAATGTTTAATATCCATACTTTTTTATGATTATTTATTTGAATTCATCACCCTCCATTTTCACCAGAAGTTGTCCCGCTAGCGGGACGCCTAGCCCTAAGACATGAAGGTCAGTCAATTTGTAAAATTAAGAACTTTGAAAGTTTCTTTAAGTGCAGTTGCAAAACCATCAAGAGCTATGATGAAACTGGCTCTCATGAGGACCGCTACAGGAAAGGAAGATCCAGAGTTACCTCTGCTGCAGAGGATAAGTTCAGAGTTAACGGCACCTCAGATTGCAGCCCAAATAAATGCTTCAGAGAGTTTAACAGACACATCTCAACATCAACTGTTCAGTGGAGACTGCGCGAATCAGGCATTCATGGTCGAATTGCTGCAAAGAAATCCCTACTAAAGGACACCAATAAGAAGAAGAGGCTTGCTTGGGCCAAGAAACACGAGCAATGGACATTAGACCGGTGGAAATCTGTCCTTTGGTCTGATGAGTCCAACTTTTAGATTTTTGTTTTCAACCGCCTCGTCTTTGTGAGACGCAGAGTAGGTGAACAGATGATCTCTGCATGTGTGGTTCCCACCGTGAAGCATGGAGGTGGTGGTGTGATGGTGATTTGCTTGTGCCACGGTCTGTGATTTATTTAGAATTCAAGGCACACTTAACCAGCATGGCTACCACAACATTCTGGAGCGATACGCAATCCCATCTGGTTTTCACTTAGTTGGACTATCATAGGTTTTCAACAGGACAATGACCCAAAACACACCTTCAGGCTGTGTACGGCTATTTTTACCAAGGAGAGTGATGGAGTGCTGCATCAGATGACCTGGCCTGCACAATCCCCCCAAACTCAACCCAATTGAGATTGTTTGGGATGAGTTGAACCACAGAGTGAAGGAAAAGCAGCCAACAAGACAAGTGCTCAGCATATGTGGGAACTCCTTCAAGACTGTTGGAAAAGCATTCCAGGTGATGCTGGTTGAGAGAATGCCAAGCGTATGCAAAGC
Organism: Salvelinus alpinus; assembly: GCF_045679555.1. Taxonomy (NCBI): domain Eukaryota; kingdom Metazoa; phylum Chordata; class Actinopteri; order Salmoniformes; family Salmonidae; genus Salvelinus; species Salvelinus alpinus. The sequence continues at coordinate 12,763,585 of NC_092098.1, read as the reverse complement.
TGTCATCAAGGCAAAATATGGCTACTTTGAAGAACCTAAAGTATATTTTGATTTGTTTATCACTTTTTTGGTTACTACATGAATCCATGTGTTATGTAATAGTTTTGATATCTTTACTATTATTCTACAATGTAGAAAATAGTAAAATAAAGAAAAAAAAGAAAAGAAAAATAAAGAAAACCCCTAGAATGAGTAGGTGTGTTCAAACTTGACTGGTACTGTACATTCTGGAGGTCGACCGATTAATTAGGGCCGATTTCAAGTTTTCATAATCGGTAATCTGCAGTTTTGGACACCGATTATGGCCGATTACATTCCATGAGGAGACTGCGTGGCAGGCTGACTACCTGTTACGCGAGTGCAGCAATGAGCCAAGGTAAGTTGCTAGCTAGCATTAAACCTATCGTATAATTTTTTTTTATCTTAACATAATCACTAGTTAACTACACATGGTTGATGATATTACTAGTTTAACTAGCTTGTCCTGCGTTGCAAATAATCAATGTGGTGCCTGTTAATTTATCATCGAATCACAGCCTACTTCGCCAAACGTGTGATGATTTAACAAGCACATTCAAAAAAAAGTACACAAGTATTTTTTTTAAACCTGCATATTTAGTTAATATTGCCTGCTAACATGAATTTCTTTTAACTAGGGAAATTGTGTCACTTCTCTTGCGTTCTGTGCAAGCAGAGTCAGGGTATATGCTGCAGTTTGGGCTGCCTGGCTCGTTGCGAACTGTGTGAAGACCATTTCTTCCTAACAAAGACCGTAATTAATTTGCCTGAATTTTACATAATGATGACATAACATTGAAGGTTGTGCAATGTAACAGCAATATTTAGACTTAGGTATGCCATCCGTTTGATAAAATACAGAACGGTTCCGTATTTCACTGAAAGAATAAACGTTTTGTTTTCAAAATTATAGTTTCTGGATTTTACCATATTAATGACCCAAGGCTCGTATTTCTGTGTGTTATTATATTATAATTAAGTCTATGATTTGATAGAGCAGTCTGACTGAGCGGTGGTAGGCAGCAGCAGGCTCGTAAGCATTCATTCAAACAGCACTTTCCTGTGTTTTTCCAGCAGCTCTTAGCAATGCTTGAAGCACAGCGCTGTTAATGACTTCAAGCCTATCAACTCCCGAGATTACGCTGGCAATACTATAAGAACATCCAATAGTCAAAGATATATGAAATACAAATGGTATAGAGAGAAATAGTCCTACAATTCCTATAATAACTACAACCTAAAACTTCTTAACTGGGAATATTGAAGACTCATGTTAAAAGGAACCACCAGTTTTCATATGTTCTCATGTTCTGAGCAAGGAACTTAAACGTTAGCTTTTTTACATGGCACATATTGCACTTTTACTTTCTTCTCCAACACTGTGTTTATGCATTATTTAAACCAAATTGAACATGTTTCATTATTTATTTGAGACTAAATAGATTTTTATTTATGTATTAAGTTAAAATAAAAATTCAAAGTTCATTCAGTATTGTTGTAATTATTACAAATATGTTTTAAAAAATGTAAATATTTTTTTTATATATTTTTCTTTATTTGGCCGATTAATCAGTATCGGCTTTTTTTGGTCCTCTAATAATCGGTATCGCCGTTAAAATCATAATCGGTCGACCTCTAGTACATTCCCCCAAACAGTCCTTTTAAACAAGTACATTTGACTTGTTTCAAACATATTTAGCAACATTTTCAACTGTAAAAGACACACACCTTTATGCCTTCCTTGGGATCCTCCCGAATGTTGATGGTTGATGGTTTATCTTTGGATACCGATGGACAGAGCAAGTCCAGGATGTCTTCATTGTATATCTATGGCACACAAAATTAAGACAAAATGTTACAGAAAAACATGCCCAGGATACCTCCAGACACAAAGAAATGTATTTCATCAATAATCCGAATCCTGTCTTTTTAAGCATCATGACTCCCTGTTTTGAGTTTCTGAGAAGAGGAATGTACCGGTAACAATGATTGTTTTGTCCATTATCACAGTAAAAACATGCATTGTGTTGTGACAATCATGATGAATACTGCACAGAGGTTCCCACACACCTCCAGGTAAGACACTGCCAGAGAGAATTCACAATCTGTATGCTTCTCCCTTTCCTGGAAGATCATTCTGACCACCCTGGGGATGACTCCGACGGTGGGCTCATTCTCTTGGGCCGACGTATAAGTTCCTCCCATAGAAAAGGTCTTCCCTGAACCCGTCTGTCCATACGCAAGCACAGTAGCATGATAGCCTGAAAAGAAGAGTAGAAACATTATACATTCAGCTTATTGATTCTATTCCATTTTGCCCATACCCATAGAACCAGTACTAGTTCTATAGGCAATCCTGTGTGAAAGTTTAAAAAAATTCCCCCTGTACCTTTGAAAAGACCACACAACAACGGTGAAACAGCACTGTTGAAGACTTCCTCTTGTTCAGTTGTAGGATCAAAAACATAATCGTACGTGAACGCCTTTTCAATGCCAACAATCACCTGCAAGAGAGAAGAACTATAATAGACTACAATTGTTCTTATGGAATTGAATCCATAAAACATCAGGCTAAGTGTTGCAGATGGCTAGTTGCAGAAGCTTCCATAGCCTGGCGTCCTCGATCAACCACACCTAAACTAGTTGGTTTCACCAAAATACGTTTCCCATAAACAGAAGCATATCCAAATATGTAGGAACAATACTTACTTTTTTCAGGTTGTATGTGTCTTTTGTTATCAAATAAGTGTTTAAAACATGTTTTTATCCAGGGTGTTCCATTGACCGCCTGTGGGCTGCCATTGAAGTCACGCGAGAATAAACTACCGCGTATAATCTCTACTTCTACAGGCTGAAAATGGAAGACCCTGGATAAAAACGTGTTTTAAACACTTATTTGACAGTGAAGGACACATTCAACAAGACGAATCGTAAGTATTGTTCCTAGAGATATTGGAAATGTATCAACGGGAAACATTATTTTGGTAAAACCAAATAGTTTAGGTTTGGTTGATTAATGAAGCCAGGCTATGGAAGCTCCGCAACAAGCAATCTGTAAACAATGTCTCGTTGCGGGACGAAGCAATGCCAAGTGCTGTGTTATGTCTTGTAGAATCGATTGTTGACCTGTGGATCCCCTGGCACGAAGGTGAGACAGGTCTGGCAACCCTCGTTGATTTCTTTAGTAACCAAAGGTCGACACCGCAGGGCAACCCGCACGGGGATGGACTTATCATCCTCCTTTGTCATGCTGCGAAATCAGGTGATAGACGCATAAAAGGATTATGTAATGGACAGTGTGGCCAATATCAAATATCAAAGCAGTGTTGTCATTAGGGGCGTCAGGTAGCCTAGTGGTTAGAGCGTTTTGTACCAGTAACCAAAAGGTTTCTAGATCGAATCCCCTAGCTGACAAGGTAAAAATCTGTCTTTCTACCCCTGAACAAGGCAACCCACTGTTCCTAGGCCGCCATTGTAAATAATAATTTGTTCTTAACAGACTTGCCTAGTTAAATAAATAAAACATTTGAAGTTAAAGGAAATCTTGAAAGGGTGCAGATCAGAAAATTGTATTTTCTGAAAGCTACTTTTGCCTCATTGTAATTAATTGAAAAACACCTCATATCAAACAAAACAGGAAAGAGACACGCCCTCGCTGGTAGACCGACCCACCCCGTTAAGTAGACCGGAACTTACTAGTTGTGTTCAATGGTAAACGGCGTGTGAGTGAACTCTTTAATTTATCCACCACCATCTTTGCTGATAGTACGGACGGTGGATTCTAGCCAGCACGTAGCTAGCTAGCTTGTATTTGGTTACCTAACTAGCTAGCCATCTTGCCGATAGCTGAACCATCATTGATCATACCACTACACTACCATGCCAAACACGTTCAGTAACTTATCTATGGACGGTCACTTACCTTTTTTGGGCTGGCAAGACGTTGGTCTTCACCCCTGCAATGAACTAGCAAACGTTCGCTAAAATGAGTTTGCCTCGAGCTTGGTAACTAGTCACCACTAACGTTAGTTAAATGTTTCTTAAAACTAGATATTTTTTCAGAGGATAGAATAAGAAACGCATGTAACCACGCATCAGTTGTCGTAATAAATGTAGTTGACTGAACGTTTTTTTTTCGTCAAAGGAACTTCAGTCGGTGCTTGTCATAGATCTCGTCTTGCCCGCCACTTTCAAATATTCAGCTCCGCCTCCACCAACCCGCGTTAGTGTCGCGAGTGCTGTTGTCATGTGCCTGTTTCATGTTTCAAAATAAAAGTCTTACATATGCTATAAATCTAAACTGTTAAAATTACAGGTATTTATTTCATATATAATGCAGTAATGTCAAGAGATAAAAATATTAGAATCTTATTTCATATCCTGTAAGAGGACGGCACACAATCGGCCCAGCATCGTCCGGGTTAGGGGATGGTTTGGCCAGGGGGTAGGCTATCATTGTAAATAAGAATTTGTTCTTAACACTTGCCTAGTTAAATACAGGTTCAAAAGAGTTTTGCTCAATGTGCTCATCTCTGGATATAGCATAGGGGTCTATTGCTGAAGTCTGCAATTTAATATTTATTTAATTAGGCAAAAGTGAAAAGGGAATTACTGACACATGGGATAAATCACAAGAGATCAATCACTGGGTCTAAGCCAACTTTGAACCAAGACATTTATTACAAATATACAACAAAAAACATTCCCTATCCCTCTCAGTTATTTTTCTTCTTCACAACATGAGCGCAGTCATATTTTCCCCTGACCACAGTCAGCTTGACTCCTGGCAGGTCCTGTGTCCTGCCCCCCTGCACCAGCACTACATTGTGCTCTTGAAGGTTGTGTCCCTCCCCGGGGATGAAGACCACTGCCTCCTTGCCGTTACTCAGGCGGACTCTGGCACATTTACGGTTGGCCGAGTTTGGCTTCTTGGGTTTCCGGATCATTGTCTTCAGGATCACTGCCTTCAGCTGGGGGCGGCCGAACATGGCGCTGACACTCGGGGGAGGGGGGGACGGCTTTCCCCGGCGATGGATCTGATTCAGAGTAGCCATAGTTCTGGAGAGGACAGGTCCGGACCATTGGGAGACAGACTGAGACACTAATAGGATACAAAGAGTGAGTAAGAGATCTGCTCCAACTTCTAATGTTTAGAGTAAACTGTAAACATAACAGCTCATGTATGCCTAAACAAGATGCTGAGGATATTCTGAAGTAGGGATAGTCAATCTTCTTTGCAAAGGAGCAGTGAGTGTGCATAATTTTGATGCAGCAAAAGCAGTACCATTCAATTTAGAAGCTTATAATCTGGTCTTCAATAAAAAATAATTTTTAGGCTAATCAGCTGTGCTTCCACACACTGGCCCTCACAAGGTAAGATTCCCTACCTCTGCAGGTCTGAAGTCAAGAGCATGGATGTCAAGCCTCGTGTTTGCGTGTGTTTTTGGTTTTACTATCCTTGTGGGGACCAGAAGTCCTCACAAGGATAGTGAAACAAGACAGATTCAAACAAGTGTGGGCATTTCACCAGTCCCCACAAGAAAACATGTTATTTTAGGGTTTAGAGTTTGAGGTTAAGGAAATATGACTTTGAATGGGAATCAGTCGTCTGGTCCCCACGATAGTAAAACAAACGTGTGTAATATGACTATATTGTATTATGTGCCATTAAACTGACGCTTTTATCCAAAGCAACTTAGTCGTGCGTGCCTACATTTTTCAGTGCGTGTGCAAAATAGGCAGGCATGATGAAGTTACCTTGCAGAAGTGATGTCAACATTGGTCTCAGACTCCCCAATGACGCCATCCCTGCAAAAGAGGCAAATATAGAATTTAGGGGAACCTGTCTGTCACATTGTTAACCTTGCAGCTAACCCTACTCTTTAGTCCAAAGCCATGCTCTACAGTATTTTCAAATCGTACTTGTTGATTTTCTGTTCCTGTCCAAGGTCAAACCACCGACGTGTGTCTTTAAAATATATATATATAATTATAATAGGGAAAATAAGAAATCGTAACTGCTCTCACGCGTATGACCGCAGGAAGTATTTTACATTTTCTTCCGTATTGAGTGCGACGGCTTCCGTTACAGATTTTTGTAAGAGCACTACTGTCACCTACTGGCCGGTTACACGAAGAAGAAAAAAAACACCATGCACATGAGTTGGCCAGAGGATAAGATTATGATTTTGGATCTGATGTCGAACATTTTCTAAACAAGCCCCAAGGTATCCTATATTTTAGAATCCCTGAAATAGGGGTGTGCTGGAGCTGGAGGGTAAACCAAAGATGACAGATCAGGCATCTCACTAGTTCCTTATATTTGATATAATTCTTTGTCCATGTTTATAATTGACAGGAAGAAAATAATCTAACAGTTGAGAACCACCACAGGGAGCCTATTGTATAAGTTTTTTTGCCAGGTGGATATAATTTCTTCACATCCATCTACCAGAAAGAGAGGGGTGGCGTTGTTTGTGTGTGAATGTCTATGTATGTGGTTCTGTGTAGAGCAGATGAAGTAGCAAGCGGATGCAAAGCGAGAGAGAAGAGAACAGGGGGATAGATGAGTATGATGTAAATTACTCATAAGGAGATGGTTTCCATGAAAGAGGTACGACTGAATGAACAAGAGAACACAGATGTGTGAAAGAGGGAAGATGAAAGGAAAAAGCGAATGGCTTGAATGGATGAGTGGGAGGGAAGGGAGAGGTAGAGAGATAACAAGTGAGAGCGAGGGAGGGAAAAAAATGCAAGTCCGTCCTCCTTGTATGTCTTCCTATCCTTTTATCGCTCTCCTGTTTTTCTCTCATTTAGGTTCAGTCTATTTTCGTCCCTCTTCAATTTTCACAAGGATGGGAGGGCAGGAAGGATAGAATGAGAGAGCATTAGAAGTATGAACCTCTTTCATAGAATTCAGCAGCGCTACAAGACCCAGTGGGTGCAAAGGGCCAGGAGGGTGGACGGTATTTGAGAATGAGGGTAATTTAATATCATTCTAGTTAATATATTAAAGGGTGCATCTGCCTCCCCAGAAGAGTGGACGTTGTTATAACAGGAAAGGGGGCACCTTCCCCATGTTAATGCCCACGATTTTGGAATGAGATGTTCGACAAGCAGGTGTCCACGTACCTTTGGTCAGTGTGTGTGTTGTGATAATTGTATTTTGCTCTATAACCTGTTAGTTCATATGCCTTGACACCGTGATATATAGGCCTAAGGCTGAGACAATAAGAAGACATGGTGGCAGAATAGATTCAACCACAGCTTTGTTTCATCACAAAACCGGAGAGCAACATCTGTCCGGTGAAGTCCACAAAACATTGCATGTAATAAACAGTTATATGACCTACAGCATGGTCAAGCAAGTTAATGTTTACAACATTTTCAGACTACTAAAAAACTATTGATTTAGAACCACAGAGAGTTACCGCAAGTAGCAAAGAAAACAGGAGCTGCCTCCACTATTCCAGCAACATTTCAACATCATCTAATCACCTCTGCTTAGTTTAATACAGTGACAACTAAAAGATATCAAAAAGGATTTAGTCCAATCAACATAAGCTAAATATGATGTGGCTGTTTATGGTAGCACACTGATTTCTGTGTGTGTGTGTGTGTGTGTAAATGCAGGCACATTCAAGCCTGTTGCACAGTATGGGATGCTGATTGTTCCCCATAGTCAAGATTGTGTGACAGGCGTCACAATGTACGTCAGAAGTGTCCCTGACTCTCATCACACAATAGAGACCAGAGAATGGCGAATAGAGGAAAGTCTGGCAGATGGGTTATTTACAGAAATACAGTGTCTAATTCCTCAGTAAGACACAAAGACTTAAAAAATATAGATTTTAATTTGCTTTTGATTGGTATCCAAATACATTGGCAACTATAAACAACACATAATGTCCATCACTTATATATTAAATATACTAGCTAATGTACTAGATGTACATTTTCTGATAAAATAAATACATCAGGAAGTGATATAATATATGAATGTACAGCATATATTATCGGTACACTGGTAATACACACTTTTCACTCCACTTTTAGTCATATAAAAAAAAAATATATATAGATCAGTCAAACACAGTATGCGAAGAGCACATATGCTGAAAGACAACCCATCATGATATTCAAACTTAAACGCATTCTTTCAACAAAATAAGACCATAGTCAACCAACATGTAGATCAGTGTATAAACAAGCACTGCATCTTTATAGATAAAACCAAACAAAATTGTTGTGTTATGATACATTTGTGCCATGTGATCTTGTGTGCTCAAAAAAGCCTTCTTCCTCACTATGAGTGAATTTAAATATGGCACTTTAAATTACCTCTTATGAGGTTACTTAGCAATAAAATCAATTCAAAGTAATGCATGTTCAACTGAATCATCAGAAAACAGTATTATACAATAGTGGATTTTAAGTATCCGAAATATGGATAGGAGAATTTACATTTTCACCTTTCTGAATATTTTTTGAATACATTTTGCACATTCAGCTTTTACAGGAAAAGCTGCATCTTAAAATATGACAATATGCCATACTGAATGAAGTAAGTCACAGACTTATTTTAAAACGCAGGGTCACGCAGGCTTCCATCTGAAATGAAAGAAAACAACAGAGAAGCGTTAGTTAATTTAGTTCAGCAACCAGTATTATTCACACTGAATTCTTAGTAGTCTCATGCATCTTATACTGTAACATTGAAATATCTGATGAGACAATGAAAACAAATGTATGTGCCAGTAATATAGCCTGCTATCTTATATTAACACATGAGCATGACAAAAATGGCCCCTTACCTTGGTGAAAACTTTGTGAATGCATGGTTGAGTGGGAGTTGATACAACTCAGGTTGTTACCCCAATACGGGGTGAAAGAGGCATCTGCCTCAAACAGAGGTCCCATGTCACCCAGTTCCTCCAGAAAGGACTGGGCATCGGGCAAACCAATGGTGGGGGCCGGATGGACCAAGGCAGAGGCACCCTCCTGGAAGGCTGTGAGAACGATGGCTGATGATGGTAGTGACGATGGAGGCTCCTCTGACACCTCCATATCCATCACCCTGATGACCATCATAGCTCCACCCACTGCCATGCAGTTACACTGCGTTGACTGCACGCTACAGAAATGGTTTACACCGATTGAAGATTCACCCTCGATGAGGCTGGGGTTACACCTGCTCACTGGAGTGAGTGGCGAGCAAGGGGGGGAGGAGTTAAAAGAGGAGGAAGAGGGAGAAGAGGAGCATGAAGAGCGGGACAAAGGGAACGATGAGAGCTCCTCAATTAGGCTCTCAAGTAACATACTCTCCTCATACAGAGAGATATCCTCTCGGCTAAGGGGCGGGTCTAGCCCCCTCCAGGGCTGGCACTCACCTCCACAAGGAGGAGAGGAACTCTGGGATGTGGCCTGAAGGCTGGGTGAAGTCAAGGTGGATGGGGTCACTCCGGGTAGAAGCGGGTCACAGCAAAATCCCTCAGCTAAAGAGCTAATATATTTAGCCAAGAGAGAAATTTCTTCATTCTCCCTCTCCTGCTCTCTGTCTATGGAGAGGAAGGAGCAGGGCGGGTGTGTGGGTGATGCCTCTGGGGTAAGTAGGAGCTCATTCGGAGGGCCACGGTAGGGCCTGTGGGAAACATCCACATACAAAGGCCCCATAATCTGTGGCAGGCTCATGATGGAGCATTCATCTCCCCCAAAACTATCAGTGGTGGGGGGCAGCTTTCTATGAGGCTCTCCTGGGAAAAACAGCTCAGGATGATCAGAGGAGAAGGCCTGGGAGAAGGCTGGTGCTCTGAGTGCTGAGGTAATCATTTCATGGGCCATTGGGCATGACACAGCTGCATTGATGTGAACTAAACTGAGTTGCAGTTGCTCCCCAAAAGGAAAACTGCCACTTTCAAGATGAGGGGTATACGGGGGAGTGCATGCAAACTCCCCCATCTGTTTAGGGTGGGGCATAGTAAGAGTGGCAAGGGGCTCGGTGAGGGAGGAGGGGAGAGGGTCTGAAATATTGGTTAGAGATTGAGAGGTTATTCTCTGAGACAGAATATCAGACTCAGGGTCAGTCAGTGAGGCATGAGGGTACACAGTGGTTGGCCCAACAGAAAGATGGCTGGACTTTGGTTTCCACTGGTGTTGTTCTCCATGTGTCTGGGGGAAGTTCTCCTCATCCAGAGATGACAGGCTGGACCGAGGACCATAACCAACTGGCTGCATGGGCTCCTCACAAGCGCTCACACCAGACGTGGCAGTGCTGAAGTCTAAAGAATGTGCAGACAGGCCACTGCTGCTGAAGACCTGGTCTGGACTAGACAGGCTCTGAGCAGAACCCAAATACCCAGGGAACTGGTTCTGCTCCAAACACAGCTGCTGGCGTATTGACCACGCCTCTGACTCACTGAGAGAGAGAGAAAGAGGAAAAGAGACAATCAGATATTGTATAGTATATATTGTAAAGTATATATTGGATAGTATATATTGTATTGCATCTATGGTTAAAGGTTGGAGATTACACAAATGGCATATGACAAGTGTAGCTGTGGTACCTGATGATGTAGTTGTGGCAGCTGATGGGGTGTTCTCCATTGTTCAGCTGGAGGACCATATAGAGCCAGACCCAGGAGTGGTCTGCTGTTTCCACCTGCAATACCATCTCCACCTGCCGCTCCCCTCCTTCATTTACTGCAGAGACAGAAACATTCCCATGTTCACATCTGCTTACTGGTCTGTCTTCCTCATGTGTTTGTACCAGTGGAGGCTGCTGAGCGGAGGACGGGCTCATGATAATGTCTGGAACGGAGCGAATGGAATGGCATCAAACACGATACCACTCCACTGATTCTGCTCCAGCCATTACCACGAGCCCGTCCTCCCCAATGAAGGTGCCACCAACCTCCTGTGGTTTGTATTACTGGTTGTGTTGGAGTGTATGTTAAGTGGCTGTGGTGCTGTAGTCTGGTTGGGTAGTTGTGTTATTGTGGGTGTACTCACATAGGATATGGTGCTGTTCAGAGGCATGGGAGAGGTCCCTGGGATGAACCAGGCTGTACCAGGAGCGAGTGCGTAGAGATTCCACATCATAGCCCAGGTACACACTCACACTGGAGGGGAAGGGGGATGACAGAGTTGATAACATACCCCATGTTCTCATGCCTATACACAATTCAAAGTGTTAGAATGAACCAGGCTAATTCTTACCTGTCCTGCGCGTCCCAAAGCCTCATGTCCCTGTTGTGTTGAGAGTGGAAACAAGCAAGCAGGAAGGCGTGCTCAGGGGGTGGGGTGAGGGGGGCACTCTTGGCGATTGTGAGGTTAGACGTTTTTATCTTCAGAGGGGTACAGAAACACACCCATACTGGGTTGGAGGTCCAGTAATTAGAGACAGGGCAAGGTGGGGTGAGACAGCGAGCTCTGACCAGCATCAACTTGTTCCCTGCACCTTGCCGCCGGATGAACTTTGTAGTATTGAAGCGACACCGAAATAACCTGTCTAGAGGAGGATAAAATAGAGATGTAAATTGATGTAGATTGATGTAATCTGTTGTAATTATAAGAATGGGTAAACATTTGAGTAATGATGGTATGTCTACCTGTATCAGTAGTGGTCATTGGTAGACCTGCAATGTTGCTCCTCATGACGTAGTGGTCCATAGGATTGATGATATCATACACACTGTCACTCTGGGCAACCAGGTCCACCTGAATGAGAAAAACAAGTTGAGTGATACTGAATGGGACTTTCATAGGCCTATGTAGAAATACTTTCAGTGTATGGTATGTCAAAGTAACAACAGCCACCAGTTTGTAGCTTAGGCTACTCACCATACAATGCCCGAGGTGGTCTGCGACGTTGTCTGATAGATACAGAAGTTTTCCGTCGCTTGTTAGGAGTAGCATGAAACTTGACAATTCGTGCATCAGCCCCGAAAGCTCGTGAAAAGACATGAAGTCCACGGTTTCGTCTTGAAGAGCGTCTGGTTTTGGCAGCGAAAAGAAGAGGTCTAACGTTAGTTGTGAATATCGTCACTAACACAAAGAAGCACATAAGACATTCTACTATTTGCATTTTATTCACTTGGGATCGTGTTCATACTAAAATATTATGCCTCAAACTGGTTGGAGTCACACGCACTCTTTACTCACAGCCTCAAGACTACCACGGACAGCGCCAAACATTTTCAACACTTCGGACAGCAAAAGACTTGTAAGGCCATTATGTAAAAAATTGAACTACTGTATAGCCAAATAATAGATTAATAGATCAACTTCTGAATTACAGTGCATGATATGCGGCAGTAGTTGTCGACCATGCACGTTAAACTGAAGTGCACCTGGTGACAAAAACCACAAGAGCAAAAGCAAGCTTTCCCTATTAGCCTAATCACACTTAATGTGAACATATTTCAAAGAACAAAAAGGTTGAACCCACCTTGAACGAAGAATACAGACTTTCTGGTGTACATGCAGGCAAGTGACATGATGTGTAGGTAGGAGAGTCGAGCTTTGTCAGTATCGGAGATGGGCAACAGTTCCTGTAGGTTCCGAATCTCTGCGTTGATTTGGTCCCTCCGAGCCTTCGATGCTCCTTTTGTGGACCGATACATTGTCGCGTGCCTGTCTGAAACAGGTGTCTGTTCAGAGTTTGGAAGGTTTGTAGAGACGGGGTGTTTTTCTGCCTCTTCACTTCATCTTCATTAGAACGTTGGAACTTGACAACTGAATTGTTAAAATGAGAATGACTAGTTTAAAAGCTGCGTTTGCATTGTCAATTAATTGTAATTAGTCTCTGTCCGTTTTTATTATCCGGTTGCTCTCCCCGGGGGCAGACGGCTGTTAGGGTTACTGTCTATGTTGACTAGTTGTGTCGTGATAATAAAGTCCATGAGCGAGGATATTCTTTATATAGGCTGATGGTGGGGTGGAGAGGTGGTTGAGCAACCATAAGTATGAATATAATTTGAAAGGAGATGGGGAGGGGTTGATTAGCATTGAGGACTGCATGCTCTCTGTCTCTCTGTCTCTCTCTCTCGCTCTTGCTCTATCAAGTGTCATAGAAAACATCCATCTGTATGTTTCAGCATGTTTTTCTGCATGTACTTAACCTAACAGCATGCGTGCACTGTATGTGTACTGTATGTGTACCGTGAGTGAGTGGGTGAGTGAGTGAAGGTGAGAGAGTGAGTGAAAGTGAGAGAGTGAGAGAGTGAGTGAGAGAGTGTTGACAAAAGCACAGTGTTGTTTCCAGGTGAACTAAGCAAACGCCTACACACTCCTCCCTTCTCTCTCTGGCGAGAATTCAGCCTTGTACATGTTCCTTGCTTTATTCTTGCCTTGGTTGTTCAGTTTATTTTTAGAAAATGGATTTGAATAGAACATTTTGATTGTAATGATACTCGGTTTTTAGCTCCCTCACTTTTCATACTGAGGTCGAGGTCAGCCCAAATTACAGCTAAATTGCAAAGGGTCAAGATGATATTTGTTCATCGAGTTGGAGTTACAGTACATTAGAGTGAAGATAATATATGTCAGGTGTTGAAGTCAAACAGTAAGCTCTATTTAGAAATGTAGTATACTGTTTAACTACAACCACCAATAAGACTACAGCCACACACACTTTTTCTTTACTGATGTACAACACGGCTGACTCAACACCGAAGTGTACTGTACTGTGTTGAGTCATGTACTGTACGTCTGGCCAACTGGATTCTCCTGAAATGATAAAAACATGAATAATCAGATAACTTCAGATAGATAGAGATTTTCTTGGTTTCCGTTTGGTCCGGGCCCATGGGACACAGAAGGAACCACTGTTTGACACCCTGAGCTCCCTGTGGATGTTGATGTTTTTATCATGGGTGGTGTGGCCATCTGTTGAACTCACAATGGTGTTGAGTTATGGCACAGCTATTATTCACTGAGGGGCTTTGATTCACCCAACTCTTGAATTGCTATTTTTGCTATTTTGTATATAGAGACATTTCCACATGTTATAGCATCTGTAGATGTATTGGCAAGTTTTTATTTCTTTAACTTAGCATTTATTTCCATCTCTTTCTGTATTAATTCATTCATCAAGCACAAGGTACTTGTCACTTGCTTGTCTCCATCTATGTGCCCATGGCAACAACACTGTGGTTACTTAGTAACCACATTGGTCCACAAATAGAGATGTAAGGAAATGAATTATTCTCAAAGACACCATTTAAGCCGGTAGGTGATAACCACACTTTATTATTTAGAGGCGGATTACAGATACAAGCAAATATGTTGTCAGAAATGTCAAATTCGATTTTTGAAAATCGAATGCAATTTAATGTAGAGCGATATGATTACACAGACCACTGTCATCTCTTCATCATAAGTTCAGTTGAGGAAGAGCACAGTATGATCTCTCCAGTATAGAGAAATGATATAAAACTCCTCTGTAGAGTTTTGTAAGGTAAAGATGGCACATTTGGCTCTAGTAATAATGTGATTACATTTTCTCTAATGATATTACATGTTTTATGTACAAGCTAAAGGAAAAATAAACATACAATCAGTTTTTCACTCATACACACTGTCCTACACTTTTTACATGTGAATAGAAAGATTATTCATATCTGCTTTCATGCATTTGTTAAGTTATGTCAAAGCCCTTCTCTTAATGGAATGATGATGAGTAGGGACTCATGAGGGGTGGAGAGAAAATTACTCTCCACCTGACCCAGCTCAATTTCCTCCTCTCTGGACAGGGAATATAAAAATATATTTATTCACAGGAATAAACAAGCCTAGAAACCATTTCACGTCGGCAGATGTTAATAAAAGACATTGGCAGTGAAGCTACAGTAAACCACTGGAATATGTTGTGAGGATTTAGCCATTTCTTGTAAATATGTTATTATTATGCTCCATATACAAATTAGTCATTGTTCAGGGTCAACAAGATTAATTAAACCTTTTAAGTGCTTTCTGGTAGGCTAATTCACACTCAGACTAAATCTTAATGTACATTCAGACTCTCCCTCTACCTCAGCCTGAGTCTGCTGTGTGACCCCTGTCACCCATGGCATGGCACCCTGTGATGAAATCCTACAAATCCCAGGTGTGCCCTGACAACATGACCCCCTGTACTACCCACCACCCACACCCATCTGCTTCTCCTGGCCACCTACATACCGTCTGTGCCTGGACTCCCTGGCTCTCAGCTCCTACACTGGCGATGCCACAAAGGAATGCCCAACACTCTGGTACAAACATACCAAAACATACTCACACATTATCTCACATGCGCATTCTCATATTCTTATCTTTTATCATTTCTTATTGTTGTTGCATTGTCGAGAAAGAACCTGCAAGTAACCATTTTCGCTGGACGATGTATACCATATGTATCCTATACATACAACTAATGAAACTTGAAACATGAAAACACCCTTTTTGCTGCTCATTCTTATGTAAGGTTAGAGTGAACCAGGATTTCTTCTGAAATACTCAAACTATTCCTTTTTTTACTCAAGGGAATCAGATTCAGCTTTCTATGTTTCTGCCACTATGTGGGTGGCAGGTAGCCTAGCATTTAAGAGCGCTGGGCCAGTAACCCAAAGGTCCCAAAGCCGACTAGGTGAAAAATCTATTTTTGAGCAAGGCACTTAACCCTTGTCACTCTGGATAAGGCTGTCTGCTTAATGTACATTTATGTGGCAACATACTGCTATTTCAGTCCAATGGCCATGTGTGTGTGGGGCAAAGCTGAACAAAAAAACAGTTTGTGTGAAAAATAACCTGTTCATTAGAGAATAACATCCATTTGCAAAATAATGATTTAGGTAACAGATGAGAACTGTGAATTATGTCTTAGGTAAGGGTCAATTCTAAGGTGGAACATTTACATAATGTCAACCTTTTGAACATGAATATGATGACACGACAATAACATACATTTCTCCAAAGAGTTTTGTAGGTTACAGATGCCTGTGATTCATGTCTTAGGTAAGAATCAATTCTACAGCAGAGGATTCACATAAGTCAGGGCTATAATGTCAACCACTTTTAGATTCATTTGAACCCTTACACAGCTACATGACTCACCAAGACGTCAGATCAACCATTTGGTTGATTTGTGACTGAATTGCTCATTTGAACCCGATTGTTGATTTTTGGTTGACATCTGGGTTAAAATGAGACAAAGACTGTGCATGTTGATGACCTTACGCAAATTCAACCAACTAGCCACATCGATGCAACATAATTACATTGATAAAGAAAGTTGAAATAACAAGGAGACTTTGTTGACTAAACCAATTGTTAGCCACTTTTAAGTTAGGCTGTAGGCTATTAATTTAAAATATGTTTAAATATGTAGCTAGGGTGACGTTTAAACCTGTAGTTAGGGTCATTTGGCAATTTAAGGTAAGATGCTAATCTATTGTAACTGCACATACTGTAGTGTAATTAGCAGTGTCCCTTGTTTTGAAAGAGTGCATTTATCTGTGTTTGTACTGAAAAGGAAATAAGCAAACGTGACAGAGTGAATGAAAGAGAGAGAAAAGATGGTCAGCAAGAGAACCCATTATTGGGCCTTAATTAAGCAGAAGAGGTGGTAAGAGAAAGGTTAAGCGTGTGCATGAGCAGGGAGGTGGAAGAGGAACAGCAACTAAAAGGAACATCATTCATCCAAATGTTGGTTTCATCTCTTTTCATTTTAGTAACATGACAAAACAACCATAAGTTGTAAAAAAAAAAAAACTACAGAATAGGAACAAGCAATATTAATTCTTTACAGTTAAGAGTGAACTATCTGGAGAACAGTTAGGATGAGAGGAGAGCAAGAGAACGACCCTGATGGAGAGAAAAATAACATACAGTATGACATGGGTTGAAATGGTAGCTTTGAATGGATGTTTTTATCAGTTGCCTTGGTAACAAGATAATGGACCCTCTTGGCTAGTCTTTTGTGCAGCAAGAAACTATTGAAAATATGATGCACACTGCAGAGGCTAGATTCCAGTGTGTGCCAGTGTACCATGCGTGCGTGTGTCAGAGGAGGCTGGTGAAGGGAGGACAACTTATAGTAATGTCTGGCACGGAATAAATCGATCAGTATTAAACGTGTTTGATATGTTCCATTTATTTCATTCCAGCCATTACAAATGAGCCCGTCCTCCGATTTAAAGCGTCACCAGCCACCACTGGTCTGCATGCATGTGCATGAGCATGTGTGTTTGTGGTGACTCACAGAATTATGGAAGAATAGTTTTACAACTTGCTTTGCCCCGGGCAGATTTCTTTAAGATACATTTATAGTAGTAATGTGTCTGAGAAATGTTCCTCTCTCATGTTCTTAACAGTTATTCTCATCTCACATCTGTCTCCCACTCTCTATTTCCATTTCCTTCTCTTTGCTCCATCTGTCTCCTCAGATGATCCTACAAAGGCAGACAGTCGTAGGGCAGAGCTGGTCTGATAGATCATGAGGGGTTTGACAGACACCAGCTCCAGGTTGTACTCTTCGGGGCCGGTCACAGCACGGGCCTGGACCATCATCGCACTGATGTTGTTCGTTTCCTGTGAAAAGGATAGTGGGAGGTGTAGTGGTAGTGTATGTATGTGCAGGACTGAATCATTTAAACTCAGTATTCTGTCTTCAAAACCAGTCATATTTGTTCCCCTACTACTGTAGTAGGCAGTATTAGATGTAAGGCTTTGATAGGTATTTTTGTGTAACATGCAAACATCTATACAATCTAGATATTCACATTTCTACTGGCATGTCACCTGTGCAACCAGAGGCTGAAAAAAACTCTAGATCGCATTTACTGCACACACAGACGCATACAAAGTTCTCCCTCACCCTCTATTTGGCAAATCTGACCATATCCTCCCCATTCCTGCTTACATGCAAAAACTCAAACAGTAACAGTGACGCGCTCAATACCGAAGTGGTCAGATGATGCAGACGCTAAGCTACAGGACTGTTTTGCTAGTACAGACTGGAATATGTTCCGGGACTCATCCGGTGGCATTGAGGAGTTTACCACATCATTCCCCAGCTTCAATAATAAGTGCATCGATGACGTCGTCCCCACAGTGACCGTATGTACATATCCCAACCAGAAGCCATGCATTACAGGGAACATCCACACTGAGCTAAAGGCTAGAGCTGCCACTTTCAAGAAGCATGACACTAACCCACGCTTATAAGAAATCCTGCTACACCCTCAGTTGAACTATCCAACAGGCAAACCATCAATACAGGACTACTGTACTGGCTCTGATGCTCGTCGGATGTGGCAGGGCTTGCAAACTATCACGGATTACAAAGGGAAACCCAGCTGCGAGCTGCCCAGTGACACAAGCTTTCTAGACGAGCTAAATACCATCTATACTCGCTTCAAAGCAAGCAACACTGAACCATGCGTGAGAGCACCAGCTGTTCCAGATGACTGTGTGATCATGCTCTCTGTAGCTGATGTGAGTAATACCTTTAAACGGGTTAACATTCACAAGGCTGCAGGGACAGACAGACTACTAGGGCATGTACTCAGAACATGCGCTGACCAGCTGACAAGTGTCTTCACTGACATTTTCAACCTCTCCCTGACCCAGTCTGTAATACCTACATGTTTCAAGCAGACCACCATAGTACCTGTGCACAAGAACGCCAAGGTAACCTGTCTAAATTACTATCGGCCCGTAGTACACACATCTGTTGCCATGAAATGCTTTGAAAGGATGATCATAGCTCACATCAACACCATCATCTCAGACACCCTGGACCCACTCCAATTTGCATACCGCCCCAACAGATCCACAGATGATGCAATCGCAAGGCCTCGTAGCACTCCACAGGCAGGGTGGCCACTGACTGGCTGGAGGGTTCAGGGGCAGTGATGACAGAGGCAGAGCGTGGGAGACACAGGTAGCCGCTATAGTGGTTAAAACACTTCATATCCCCCTGGCAGCCTTCTGGTCTCACACTCATTTATATGCGAAAGATAAATGAGACAGAAGATAAGTGAAAAAGCCAGGAGTGTGACACCATGAGATCATAAGCACAGTGACAGAACTTTTTCATACACACCCCTCGCTGTAACATTACAACAAAAATAAACCACCCACCTTTACAGTGCTGACTCTGAACAGCCCACTCATAACCATCTGTGCACTCCTAATAGAGAGAGAGAGAGAGAGAGAGAGAGAGGTTGCAGTGTTGACTGTATGCTTTCTCTGAAGTAAAGTGTGTCAATGCTAAAGTGCCATAGCCTGCATGCACATAATATTACAAGAGGGACTCCGGTACATATGGAATGACTGGGCATTGTTATCGAGAGAGAGGCATGAGCTGGCTTTCAGAAGGGATAGTGAAAACAACCAAGCAAGGAAAAAGTAATGAGAAGGAATAGGAGAAGTGAAGATTGACATTTCTTACCGTGAGGCCGTCACCTTCTGGAGGTGATTGAGACTTTGTACGGTGGAGGAGACAAACTCACACACATAACACAAATGTTCCTTGCATACTCACTCCTACACACAAGCAAACAAACAGAGAACAGGTAGCGACACACCCCTCTGTCAGTCATACATAAATGTACAGACAAACCCCAACAACACGGAGAGAGGAAGCGGAGTGCTATTCTAGAACCTGTGAGAGACAGAAAGAGAGAGAGAGAAGGTAAGGCTGCCGACCCAGACGGCATCCCTAGCAGCATCCTCAGAGCATGCGCAGACCAGCTGGCTGGTGTGTTTACGGGCATATTCAATCTCTCCCTATCCCAGTCTGCTGTCCCCACATGCTTCAAGATGGCCACCATTGTTCCTGTACCCAAGAAGGCGAAGGTAACTGAACTTAATGACTATCGCCCCGTAACACTCACCTCTGTCATCATGAAGTGCTTTGAGAGACTAGTCAAGGAGCAGATCACCACTACTTTACCTACCACCCTAGACCCACTTCAGTTTGCTTACCGCCCCAATAGATCCACAGACGATGCAATCACCATAACTCTGCACACTGCCCTATCCCATCTGGACACGAGGAATAGCTATGTAAGAATGCTGTTTATTGACAATAGCTCAGCATTCAAAACCATAGTACCCTCCAAGCTCATCAGTAAGCTTGAGGCCCTGGATCTGAACCCTGCACTGTGCAACTGGGTCCTGGACTTACTGACGGGCCGCCCCAAGGTGGTGAAGGTAGGAAACATCACCTCTACTCTGCTGATCCTCAACACTGGGGCCCCACAAAGGTGCGTGCTCAGCCCCCTCCCGTACTCCCTGTTCACCCATGACTGCATGGTCAAGCACACCTCCAACTCAATCATCAAGTTTGCAAACGACAACAGTAGTAGGCTTGATTACCAACGATGAGACAGCCTACAGGGAGGAGGTGAGGGCTATGGGAGTGTGGTTCCTGGAAAACAACCTTTCACGCAACGTCAACAAAACAAAGGAGATGATCGTGAACTTCAGGAAACAGCAGAAGGTGCACCCCCCCTACCTACATCGATGGGACCACAGCGCAGAAGGTGGAAAGCTTCAAGTTCCTTGGCATACACATCACTGACAAACTGAAATGGACCACCCACACAGACATTGTGGTGAAGAAGGCGCAACAGAGCCTCTTCAAACTCAGGAGGCTAAAGAAATTTGGCTTGTCACCTAAAACCCTCACAAACTTTTACAGATGCACAATTTAAAGCATCCTGTCGGGCTGTATTACCGCCTGGTACGGAAACTGCACCGCCTTCAACCGCAAGGCTCTCCAGAGGGTGGTGTGGTCTGCCCAACGCATTACCAGGGGCAAACTACCCACCCTCCAGGACACCTACAGCACCTGATGTCACAGGAAGGCCAAAAAGATCATCAAGGACATCAACCACCCGAGCCACTGCCTGTTCACCCCGCTATCATCCAGTAGGCGAGGTCAGTATAGGTGCATCAAAGCTGGGCCCGAGAGGCTGAAAAACAGCTTCTATCTCAAGGCCATCAGGCTGTTAAACAGCCATCACTAGCACATTAGAGGCTGCTGCCTATAGGCATAGACTAGAAATCCCTGGCCACTTTAAGGAATGGAACACTAGTCACATTAATAATGTTTACATATCTGGCATTAGTCATCTCATATGTATATACCTTATTCTATACTGTTCTACTCTATCTTAGTCCGTTCAGCTCTGACATCGCTCGTCCATATATGGATATAGTCTTAATTCATTCCTACTTAGATGTGTGTGTACTGGGTATATGTTGTGTAATTTGTTAGATATTACCGCACTGTCGGAGCTAGAAGCACAAGCACTTCGCTACACCCGCAATAACATCTGCTAATCACGTGTGTGTGACCAATAAAATGTGACTTGATAAATGGCACATACAGTAATACTCGTCCTATGTGCATGTATCCCAATTCAGACTGTGCGTGAATTGCTTACCGTGTTCCACTTCTCCCATGAGGTGACCTGAACAGAACTGCATTATGTAAAATAGATAGATTTAGGCCCATGCTTTTTAATCGGTTAAACTAATGGTCACACTGGAAGAGAGTCGACTGCCACATGGTCTCATGCGTGATTTCTGTACAGTATGTGCTGGCCAAATAAGCGTATCAAATCAAATTTGTCACACCATTATAATGGTTTGAATGTGTATTTTATAACTTGCCACATAGCATGAAGTCCTCTGTTTTCAGTATAATGAGACGGAACAAATATATCCAGAGAGAAACTTGCAGATATTGGCAAATAACTACATCACCATTCTCTGAGAGATTAAAGCAATGAGGCTGGCTTCAAGAGGGCTGTGGCCTCCTTTCCAAAATTCCACACTACCCCAGTCTAATGGTGCCACAGATATGACCTCAAAGGCCTCAGAGGGCACAGGTGCAGGTATACAGACACCACTTCAAGCTATGCATAACTGGATTCCTTAGGTCTCATCATTGTGCAATAATGTAAAACAGACTTGTGGATAATATTAAAATCAAATGTGGAAATGTAAACCTCTTGTGGCCATTCTTGGCCCTAAAGCCGGACAGATAAAATGAACAGACATGCCTCATCTTTCAGGAGGATTTTAGTGGTTAAGACGAGTTTATATTTAGCAATTGATCAATTAATCCAACCAAACTTTTGCAGAAATTACACAGTAGATTTGTTTTCCTCAAAGCCCAAAATAAAATGGCAGAAGATGACATACTACAACAGCATGATATGTTACTACCTATAGTACGGTCTTTCTACTTCATGTATTTCACATTTGTTTTTATATTCTACATTCATACATACAATATGTTTAAAAATCAAATAAGACTAAAATATGAGGTAAATACATTTGTTTTTTAAATCACACTCACTGAGCACTCTTCCTCTAGTCCACAGTTCTGTGCACTTGTATAATGTTGCACGTCCTTGACACCCTTTCACAGTTGATGCTCACAGAAAATCTTCCTCAAGATGCAGGGCTATAGTATAGTCTCTGTCCTACAGCAACACTGGGGAAGAGCAGCAGCGGTTGTGGTACTGTAAAAGTGTGTGTGAAAAGCAGTGTGAAAGTGTATATATGAAACAAAGTGTTTGTGGGAAAAAGGGGGCTGGGATAGAGAAAGGAAATGGGAGGGACAGTCCATTCTTACCCCCCAAACCACATGCCTGCTGCCCAGCTCTGAGCCCTACCATTCTTCACCCTCTTGTTTTGCCATGTCCTCTGTCTACTCCTCTCTCTGGGATTCAAATTCCGGGTCTTCAGCCCAAATTCCACATCCATCACTCAGCCAGGCAGCAACAATAGCATTAAGAACAAACACTGCACTCCGGGGAAAGGACATACCTGGATTCAATCAAACCCAGTCCTTAAATAACCTTGCTTCAGTTAAGCTACACTAAAACTACCCTTAAGAAAAATATAATTTTGTTAACTAAAGTTACTTTGAAAAAGTAGTTCGTCCAAACTAGTTCATGAAAAATAATCATATAAATCTGAAATTCCATAGAATACAAATTGTAAGAACAGATCACACTGTAGTCAGATATAATGTGTAACTATTAACTATTAAAACACAAAAAATACATTTCAGATGAGAACTACGCAGGTCTGATGCCAAAAGCGAAAGCTAATTCTTGCCTACTTCAGCCATATTTTATTTTTGCAAAAAAAGTGTAGTTCCAGTAGTTAGCTACACCACTACATGGCAAAAACAAACGACTGAATTTATACTTTACCAACAATGTTTCATGGGACTGCCTTCTTTGCATTGTCTACTAAATTGAGCAGCATTGTGCCTGCTTTGGTGCCATCAATGACTGGTCACATCAACAGAGACACATCTTACCCACTGCTCCTATTGTCCAGTAACTGATGAGCTGGTCTTCACAGAAGGCAAAGTCCTGGAAGGAGAGGTACTGCAGCTTCCTTTTTCCCTGACTCAAAACGGCTGTTTGCAAACACAATGGCAGCATAGTCCCTGGAGGTATATAGAGACAAGTTAGAGGGCTGCACAGTACGTCGAAGGGCCTGAACCTAAGGAAACTAACACAGGCAATTATCATTTTATCATCCATCATTCTATAAACCATATAGTCAAATAGCCTATAAACAAAGTCACAATAACATTTACCTGGGAATACACAGGTATGCAATTCCCTGTTAATATATATACTAGACTTATGGTTGACAGATCTCTTTCACTACACTCTTCCTGTTTGTCCTTCATTATTCCTCCCTCTGTCCTTCACTCTATTCTTGTATCCACCTTGCCAGTGTTGGATAGCAAGAAGTCCCGCTGTATGTTCTCCATTAGGGTGCCCTTGAGCTCCTCCACCACTTTGAACACCCGGTTGAAATTGTCAAACTGGAGAGAGAGAGAGATGTGCTTCGTGTTGGTATGCTCTATATCCAATGACTTTCACATTTCTAATCATGACATCACTCTAAAAGCCCCATGGCTGGCAGGCAAATCGCTCTCCGTGACTGGACAGATAATTCAATTACAGAGCAGTGCTGTCCAGCTGATGTCCTGGCCTGTTCTTCTGCATTTAAGCTGCTCTTCAATGACAGGTTCTTCTCAAGCTGGGAGTTGTGTGTTAATACAGCCAGGAGTCACACTATATTAATGCAGCCTCTTCTCAGGGTGATGTTTGTGTTAGTCTCACCGGTCTCCTGCAGCTCTTCAGTGTGATCCCTGTTTTACAGCTGATGTCATCCAGGTACTTTTAGAGAAATTCTTCCCTAGCAAACACACTGTCAAACTCATGGTGCCTGCAGAAAACACACTGCTTAACTCTCCTCCATCACCAACACACACAGTATTTGTTCCTTTGTCTATTTCTATGTTTGCACACACATTGTTCTTGGCTTTGGGAACAATAAAGATTTATGGAATTGAACATACACCTTTCAATTAGTATTCTCTGGTGCTGGGCAGGGATCTGGAAGAGTAGCCCAGTTTGGTGTGGAAATGTAAGAGACTTTCACACATCTGGAAGGTTCTGAACTACTCCATGGTAACACTGGTCAGAACTTCAGCATTCACTTCACACTCCAGTAATGCCGCCTCATCCATCCGCACCTTAACACGATCACTCACTGTGAGGGTAAGCAAGGCAGAGATGGCCCTCATCCATCTGCACCTTAACTGCATCACTCACTGTGAGGGTAAGCAAGGCAGAGATGGCCCTCATCCATCTGCACCTTAACTGCATCGCTCACTGTGAGGGTAAGCAAGGCAGCGATGGGAGAGAGACAATAGGATGTAACCTAAATCATTTGACGGTCCAACCAAAGCTGCTAGACATCCATATCCATAAAAGTTGGTTTCCCACGTACACAACTTATAAGCTGATGAGGAACAAAAAAGACAGCAGAGTTTAGAAAAAAAGGTTCTGGATGGAACCAAAAAGGGTTCTGTGCTTGCTTCATATATGGCACTCCTTAAGGTTCTATATAGAACCGACATTTGTTCCATATATAACCTTATATGGAACCCAAGGGTTTTATATGGAACCAATTTTGGTTCAGAGAAGAACCCCTGGCATTCTTATCAAAGAACCCTATAAAAGGGTTCTATATAGAACCTTTGGGGGTGCCATATATGAAGCAAGCCATATAACCCTTTCTGGTTATATTCAGAACCTTTTTTTCTAAGAGTGTATACACAATCAGAATGATATCCTATTTACATGAGGCCTTACAGAGGCATTCACTATTGATAGACTGCAAAGATCCACTGAGAGTCATGTTTCTTGGTGAAGCTGGCATTAACAGTCAGTGATTGATGACGCATTTAAAAGGGTATTCACACCACAACGATTATTAAGTAGCATAGCCATGTAAGGAATTAACAATAATGACACGTAACCTTTAATTAGTTACGCATCTGTGAAGTCGAGGGGAAACGGTAGCCAGCAAAAATATTGCAGCAGGCAGAGTAAGTTAGGGTAAACATATGTGAAGTTAAAAACGTCAGGTTCTGCACAGAATTAGGGAAAACAAATGATCAAATTTGCATAGACCTGCATTCAACATTACACAAAAAAATTTATAGAAACACTATTCTTATTGTAAAATAAAAAGTAAAATTACATTGACAGATGTCTAAAGGTGTCGCTGACAAGTCAATTGTGTCTCCTCAAAATCAACAACACAAAGGGCAACTTTGTTTCCCTTCTATGGATATCGCTAGAGAATAGCACATTTGATACTAGGCACTTACTGCCCTCTACTGCAGTGGTGAAATGCGTTTTTCCGATTTTTGTTGTCAGCAGGTCAAGCCGTGAGATGACCGGTACCTCAATAGCATGTAATTACAAGACAATCGCATATTCTTAATTTGTAAGCCGAAAAAAAAAGTTACAATATATCTACCGTTTTCTAGCAAAATACTGTATCACTGGACGAGTTTTTTTAAGCTCGCAAGGGCACGCAGGACACTGTCCCTGGTACTATAATGAACACAATTCTGGAACGTCCGTGGTCCTGAAATTAGCAGAATTCTGGAGCTAACCACGGTGCTGAAATCAGCAACATTTGTATGTTTGCTGCATGGGAGATATAAGATAGGCCTATTGGTCTAGGCTATGTAGACTATAGTTTAGGCAAATATAATGGCAATCTAAACACTGAGTACGGATATATTTCTTAGGTGACTTGTGTTCCACAAATCTGTATGCACATTTTTTGTAGACTTGAGCGCCACCCTGGCGAAAGTGAGAATACAGTTTTTTTTACATCAACATTAGTGATGACTATGTTCTTCCTAACCGTTAATAAAAAAATAAAAAAAATCCGCGATTTATAAGAGGCATCGGTACACATCTCATATTCTAAGCAAGGCCTACATAAAACGCTCGTTTCACTTCGTGTCGTGAAAATAAAGACAGAGGCATTGTGGGAAAGGCTTGTTTTGCAATATAAATTCTCCGTAGCGCTGAGGATTAGGATCAGGGTGTCGTGGACAAACATTTTAAATCATATTGTAAGCGTGACATGAATGTTTATTTTTTGGATAACTGGCATATTTTTCATACATAATCATTGAGCCGCACTCACCTATACAGTAAACTACCAAATGTGCAGCAACAGCTGTCAAACTGTATAGACCTAATTGTGAAAACCCTCTTGTTTAATCCTGTTTTGATTAGAATTTGACTGATCTGTACAGCTTGTTAATTTTTTCATTACCCCTACTTGGATAGATTATAAACAACCACGTCTGTTACGTTACCCAGCAAAAACGTCGCTCGAACAGAAAGGGGAACTAACAAAGAGTCACTGACCAACAATCAAAACAGGTGGGGTTTTAGGCGGGGTTATGAAAGTCACTCAGGGGGGTATCCATTGAAAATTGACTAGCAACAATTGGAACCTAAAAGACACCCACCATGAGCACCTACTAAATTAACCAAGAGGCAAACAAAATTATAACCCACACCAAACTTACACAGGAAGCAAACCAAACAGGTGGAGCGAAATAAAATCAGAAAAAGGATTGTTTGTCTAGAAATCAAATTGGGGAGAGCCAACTACAGCTGTTAACCCTCCACATCTATCAAGACAACCTGGACGACAGGGCCAGACACTCTTAAATAGCATCTGGGCCAGCACAGGTGAAACACCTTCCCACTAACGAGACGGCAACCAGGACAGATGTTACACATACTGACTGATGAGGTGACCAATTGGTGCGCACTATGTGCTAACGAGCTATACATGCTAAAGTCCAACCTCAAAACAAATGGAAAAAAACAAAACCTGTAACACCTTCCCCCTTAAGACAACAAATACATCCTATATTTTTGTTGGACAAATTTGCTCACCACCAACAGAAAACAACTTCCATTGCACAACATAACCAACTTAAATGCGTTGTGTTCTCCAAAATAAACATGGCATCTACTGGCTGTCAACAATTAAATATAAGACAAAACATGTTTTGTTGTTTTAAATATACATGTATATATATATGTATATATATACATACATGTATATATATATATACACACACACACACATATGTATATATATATATACACATATACATGTATACACACACACATATATGTATATATATATATATATACACACATATATTTAACAATCTTATAATTCTTTCTGTTTATTATTATAAATGTAAAAAATTGGACAGTTGGACAAGTTTTAAAAAATCACATACAATTCTATAACTTTCGTCCCCTTGGAACAAGCCCAAACAAAACAAAACTCATCTCCAATACTGAAAAACATGCAGTCAAAATAAATTGTGAGCAGTGGTGTAAAGTACTTAAGTAAAAATACTTTAAAGTACTACTTAAGTCGTTTTTGCAGTATCTGTACTTTACTTTGACTATTTATAATTTGACAGCTTTTACTTCACTAGATTCCTAAAGATTATTATGTACTTCTTACTCCATACATTTTACTGACACCCAAAAGTACTAGTTGCAATTTGAATGCTTAGCAGTACAGGAAAACAGTCCAATTCACACAGTTATCAAGAGAACATTCCTGGTCATCGCTACTGCCTCACATCTGGGGGACTCACTAAACATAAATGCTTCCTTTGTAAATTATGTCTGAATGTTGGAGTGTGCCCCTGGCTGTCAAATTTTTATAAAAAAGTAAATTGTGCTGTCTGGTTTGCTAAATATAAGGAATTTGATGAATAGCATTTGCTTTTACTTTGTACTTTTACTCAAGTATGAACATTTTGTACTTTTTCCACCTCTGATTGTGAATTAGGGCTACACACTGGCTAAACACAAAACTTATTGACTGCCCACCCTTGAAAGACAATCAGCAACCAAGTTGTCCTTACCACGGACATGTATGAGTTCAAGGGGAAACTCCTGCAATATCTGTAATAACGTTCCTCTCGTGAGGAAAGTTACCACCTCACTGCGGAGCTTCTCTCTCTTTTCAAGGTTCACGCAATAGGCATGTTGTTCGATCGGGTCAAGTCCCCAACGTCAATGTCATGCTCTGGTACATTTGTCTGGGTTGGCACATCTGAGAATAAACCCTGATATTCTAAAAGCGGTGCAACAATGTCGCCTTTTTCCTCTGGAGACAAGTGTGTCAAAAAGAATCTCTGAGTTACTCAACTGTCACAGGGTGTATTGGGCTTTCCTTGTACTCTTGAGGAAGACAAAAGTCAACGATGGCAGCAGTGGCCACAGGCAGAACATCACTACCGGTTTCCACCAACTTCACCGCCCGATCGTAGCGGGTGAAGTATGGTTTCAACATATTGACATGACACAGCCGGGTTTTTCTCGTGCACTCCGGTGTGATGATGAAGTAATCCAGATTATGCATTTTTTCCCACTATGGGGTAAGGGCTTGAAATGCGAGCTTGCAACAGTGACCCCAAAACCAGGACTTGGTCACCCACATCGAAAATGCGGTTTCGAGCCTTCTGATCTTACCAAACTTTCATTTTCGGATGTGCCCTCTCCAGATTCTCACTGGCAAACTAACAGATGCGGTGCAATCTGTATCGAAAAGCTCTAATGTGCTCCAACAGATTTGTTTTTAAGGTGTCGCCCTGCAACAACCTCTCTCTCAGCAAAATCGAAGGACCTCTGACATGATGTCCAAACACAAATTATTTTGGACTAAAACCGAGAGATTACTGAACAACCTCCCACACTGCAAACAACACAAGAGGGACCCCTTCATACCAGTCTTTGTCAAACTCTTTAAAGTAAGCTCTCAACATAGACTTCAAAATCTGATGAAATCTCCCAAGAGCACCTTGAGACTCTGGATGATAGGCACTAGAGGGGCAATGGGTTAAACCCAACTGTTGTAGCATTTGCTGGAAGACCTTCAAAACTTGGTCCAACTGCACTACCTGCAGAAGTCCAAACATTATAAATAATTTCACCAGGGCCTTAACAATAACGGGAGCCATGATTTTACTCGGTGGAATGGCCTCAGGGAAACGAATTGCAGGACACATTATGGTTAAGAGAAAATGGTTACCACTCTTGGCTTTGGGCAAAGGACCAACACAGTCCAACAGAACACTGCTGAAAGGTTAGTCAAAAGCAGGAATAGGCTACAAAGGTGCAACCGGTACAGCTTGGTTCGGTTTACCCATCCGCTAGCAAACGCAATAGGATTTACAGTAAGCCACAACATACTGTTTCAGACCAAGCCAGAAAAAGTTACGCAAAATATGGTCAAAAGTTTTGTTGGCCCCAAGATGACCTGCCAAACTACCATCATGAGCCAACCTCAGTATTTATTGTCGAAGTGTAACTGGAACAACAATTTGAGATACCCTGGACCAATCGTCTTGCCCAGAAGTGGCGCGAGAACGGCATTTTCTTATTAGAACACCATCTCTGTCAAAGTCACCCACAATAACTTAATCAAAATCCTCCTCTGGACATATCTCAGCAAAAAGAAGGGAGAGGGAAACATCTTTACTTTGTTCCACAATCAGCTGCTTCCTAGACATTGAAGTGTCAACTGGAGACTGAAAAGATTTGGCATGGGTCGCCAGATCCTCAAAAGGTTCTGCCGCTGCACCATCGAGAGCATCCTGACTGGTTGCATCACTGCCTGGTATGGCAACTGCCCGGCCTCAAGGCACTACAGAGGGTAGTGCGTATGGCCCAGTACATCACTGGGGACAAGCTTCCTGCCATCCAGAACCTCTATACCAGGCAGTGTCAGAGGAAGGCCCTAAAAATTGTCAAAGACTCCAGCCACCCTAGTCGTAGACTGTTCTCTCTGCTACCGCACGGCAAGCGTTACCGGATAGCCAAGTCTAGGTCCAAGAAGCTTCTACACCAAACCATTAGACTCCTGAACATCTAATCAAATGGCTACCCAGACTATTTGCATTGCCCCCTATCTATGCATAGTCACTTTAATAACTCTACCTACATGTACATATTACCTCAATTACCTCGACTAATCGGTGCCCCCGCACATTGACTCTGTACCGCTACCCCCTGTATATAGTCTAGCTATTGTTATTTTACTGCTGCTCTTTAACTACTTGTTACTTTTATTTCTTATTCTCATTCATATTTTTTAATTGCATTGTTGGTTAGGGGCTTGTAAGTAAACATTTCACTTTAAGGTCTACACCTGTTGTATTCGGTGCATGTGACTAATACAATTTGATTTGACTTAATTTGTAGGGACCCACTCTTCCTTCTGCGGTCCTACAAACCCGCTCACCTTTGGGGTTTCCAAAGTAGAGGTCAACTCAGGAGGTTTAGTGAAATCAAGATCACCCATAAACGTCCCAGACATATCGACCATGGTGGGATCGCTGACATTCTCACCTCTGACTTGCTCCCAGCATCTTTCTTAGACATAGCACGTGTAACGGCACACGCTGGGAACACTCTAGGGTACTTTTCTGATAACACATCAGGTTTCTTACAAACGACAGGATTTGGCACGACCTTCCCTCCAGCCAAATCGTTTCCCAAAATGAATGTGATCCCCTTCACCGGTAGGCTAGGCCTTACTCCAATGACAACAGAACTAGAAATAAGATCAGACACAAATGCTACAGTAACTCCTCAATCTCAATGGGGGCTGAGGGCAGCTACAGTAACTCCACCCAGTCTCAATGTGGTTATGTGGGGAACTGAGCTAGGAGAGACTACCTCATGT
Source organism: Salvelinus alpinus (assembly GCF_045679555.1). NCBI lineage: Eukaryota > Metazoa > Chordata > Actinopteri > Salmoniformes > Salmonidae > Salvelinus > Salvelinus alpinus. The sequence goes on along the minus strand of NC_092098.1, from coordinate 12,732,436 downwards.
TATCTCAAAATAATCATTAACTCAAACTCAAATCCAAGTGAAATATGTCTGCCTTTTAAGAGAATCGAGTATCAAATGCAGCTTTTAATGACAACTACAACAATCTTCATCTCAGAGGAAAAATACTGACTAAACATTTTTGGTTTGGAGGTAGTGTTGAGAATTGCCCACTTAAATACACCGGAAACATGTTGTTTTTGACCATCCACACCGTTTTTAAATATACATATTTTATTTGTTGTCAAATATATTACAAAAAGGCAACAATGAATTTACCAACTTAGTCAATGGTTTAAGATGGCCAACAGATTGTTGAATTCACTCCAATCAACCCCTTTGCAGTGACAAAGTCACTTTGTCTCTTGACACACCTAGAAGGATCGGTATGTCCCAACTGCAACATCAAACCGTTTGGGATTATTCAGTGTGCCTTCTCTGTCCAAAATAAAAATGTTATATAAAACTTTTGACCTTTCACCCTGAGGGGAATGAAAGTGGGAGACTCCTGTCTGTGAGCATAACAGGCCACCTGTGAAAGTAACTCTCCGTCCCTTGTTTGGTCCCAGGGGTGATTGTGTCGACACGGCGACCAAAATGCCGCAGCAATAGACGCGGGAGATGAGGTGGAGTCCTGGTGAAATTGAGGCGAAGAGAAAATCGAACGGTGCTCCCCTCCGTTCTATTGGCAAATGTCCAGTCACTCAAGAAGATGGATGAGCTTTGTTTGAGAATCTCCTATCAGAGAGACTTGAAAAGCTGCAATATTATACGTCTTACTGAAATGTGGCTGGATGATGACGCTATGCACGTAGTACTCAGTGGATTCTCCATGCAGCAGCAGGATCGTACAGCGGCTTCGGAGAAGTCGAAAGGAGGTAGAGTATGCTTTTCCATAAATAACAACTGGTGTGCTACTTCAAGTATGAAGGAAATGTCAAGCTTTTGTTCACCTGATATAGAACATCTCATGGTAAGCTGCAGACCCTTTTATCTACCAAGAGAGTTCTCATCCGTAATTATCACAGCTGTCTACATCCCGCTCCAAGCCAACACCACTCTTGCACTCAACGAACTGTGTGTTTTGCTAGTACAGACTGGGAAATGTTCCGGGATTCATCCGATTAGCATTGAGGAGTTTACCACAACAGTCACGACCTTCATCAATAAGTGAATAGAAGATGTCGTCCCCATAGTGACTATAAGAATGTATCTAAACTAAAAACCATGGATTACAGGCAATATCCGCACTGGGCTAAAGGCTCGAGCTACCCAAGATATGAATTACGGGGGAGCCAGGGGGGCTCAGCTCCCCTGAATGAGATGTTAGCTCCCCTAAATGAAACAAAAGTCCAACAATAATGCTTATTTAACCCTTCTTCTATATGAGTTTGAGTTTACTTATTCTTGCTCACAGATGAAACTGAAGAAATGCAGATTTGACATTACTAATAGTTGCAAAACACTCATTTAAAATACATAACACATAATATGTGACAAATAGAATATTGAACAATTGTAAACATTACAGGACATTTTTCAAGATGGAAAGAGATGTAAATATCAAAATGTGATTTAAAATATATATAATTTTTGGGAGAACCATTGAAGAGCTAGAGTTTTTATACAGTCTGACAGCAGTGGGTTGAGTGGTATTTTGCAGGCTGTTCATACGGGCAGTTATACAGGGCAGTTATACAGGGCAGTTAGTAGCTATTTCTCAGGAGCCTGGTGGTGCAGTTACCTCTTTTTTGGACGGAGCAGGTCATTCAGTGGACGGTCAAGAGTGTGCATGTCCTTCACTAGGTGCACTGCTGCCTGCTCTCGCATGCTCTGCAGTGACGGGAGCTGTGGTTGGACTGCTCTGCAGTGAGGGGAGCTGTGGTTAGACTGCTCTGCAGTGAGGGGAGCTGTGGTTGGACTGCTCCAACTCTGGAGATGATCCTCAAGGCCCTCCTCTGCACCCTGTCTAGTAGGGCCTGCTGCTTTTTACTGCATCCAACTAACAGAACTCCACCGTATTCCAGACAAGGCCTGACCAGTGTAGTATTGACTGTGACCAGATCTTCAGTGGGTAGGCCATTTCTGGCAAGAACAGTCAAAATGTGCAGGCGTTTTGAGGCCTTCCTCACTGACTGCTCCACATGTGTTTCACCACTAAGGTTAGAATCTAGATGAAAAGCAAGATACTTAGTTGTTGTTATCACTGGTACTTCCTGTCCTCCTAGGATTAGTGGTGCAGGTTGTGGATGGGCTCTAGGAAAACATATCCGAATTTCCACATACTTTTTCCCATTAAGGAGCATGTTGTTGGATGTGGCCCACTCTTCCAGCTGCTTTGCCTCCAAGCCCGTATAAATGTCCTCTTTGATGCTGGTTAATGGTATGGCTCAGGACAGCCCAACATCGTCTGCATACCCAGTATCCAGAGCGTCACTGAAGACAACTTTTCGGGTGGACATGTGAAGGAGAAACAGATATGATGAGACCATGCCCCCTTATAGCACACCAGAGGTGACCTCTGACCAAGGGCTAAAAGTGCCATTTGTCATCCCCCTCTGCCTTCTTCCGGTGGTGTAGCTGTGGAGTCAGGCTAGTAACCTTGGACACAGTTCAATGTCAGACAGATGTTGCAGGAGCTTTGTGTGATCTACTTGAGCAAAGGCTTTGGACATCAGCAAGTAACACCCTCACCATTGTTGTTTTTTTGGAGTCTGTAGCTGTCAGCAAGGAGTGTGTGGCTTTCACAAGGGCGGTAGTAGGGCTAGACTTTGGGAGGTAGGCATACTGATTTGTTCACTCAGATAAAACTGTTGGCATGAGGTTTTTGTTGATGAAGTTCTCCTGGATTTTTCCAAGGCCTGACGTTAGAGAGATGGGCCTCCAGTCACTCGTTGTACGTGGGTTTGACACTTTAGGTATGGGACACACATTGGCAATCTTCCAGGCAGCAGGAACAGTCCCCTGCCAGTAGGTGTTGACTATGTGTGTGATGACAGGGGCTAGATCTTCTGCTCTTTTAGTAGCCAGGCTGGAATGCCATCAGGCCCACACACTTTATGTGGGCTGAGTCTGGTCAGAGCTTGCTTTATCTGGCCAATGCTGCACAGCTCAACCTGCCTTGTAGGCACGGGCAGGGGGAAGATGGCAAGAGGTGTGGTGCTTGTCCATGCTTCATCAAAAAATACATTAAAAACATCAGCCACATCCTTGTCTTCAATTCCCTCCACCTGTATTCTCCCTCCTGATGTTTTCTTTCGTCCTCAGTCCTTAATAAAGTCCCATCATTCCGTAGCGTTTTTCTTCTTTAGGTCCTGGATTTCAGTTTTGTAGTAGTTTGTTTTTGCTTCTTTGATAAGCGTTTGCACTGTGTTTTTGTTATTTTATCCCGAAGCTCATCTGCGTGCGCGTCGTCCTCGCCAGAGTCTTGACCTGACTACAGTTCAGCGTCGGAACCGACTTCAGTGGGCAAATGCTCACCTTAGATGAAGAGCGCTCTTCATGGATGAATCCCGGTTTCAATTGTACTGGGCACATTGCAGTCAGGTCAAGACCCTGGTGAGGACAATGAGCACACAGATGAGCCGGTTTCTGACAGTTTGTGCAGAAATTATTCCTTTGTGCAAACCCACAGTTTCATCAGCTGTCCGGGTGGCTGGTCTCAGACGGTCCCACAGGTGAAGAAACCGGATGTGGAGGCCCTGGGTTGGCGTGGTTACACGTGGTCTGCTGTTGTAAGACCGGTTGGACATACCGCCAAATTCTCTAAAATGACGTTGGAGGCGACTTATGGTAGAGAAATTAACATTAAATTATCTGGCAACAGCTCTGGTGGACATTCCTGCAGTCAGCATGGCAACTGCACACTCCCTCAAACTTGAGACATCTGTGGCATTGTGCAGTTTTGTCACACAATACATTTTAGAGTGGCCTTTTATTGTTCCCAGCACAAGGTGCACCTGTGTAATGATCATGCTGTTTAATCAGCTTCTTGATATGCCACACCTGTCATGTGGATGGATTATCTTAGCGTATGAGAAATTCTCTCTAACAGGGATGAAAACAATTTGTCCACAATATTTGAGAGAAATAAGCTTTTGTGATGTTGGGGATCATTAATTTCAGCTCATGAAACATGGGACCAACACTTTACATGTTGCATTTACAATTTTGTTCAGTGTATATGTGCGTGTGTGTTTGTGTCTGGGTGTGAGTGAGTGCACGTGTGCTAAGGTGTGGAGAATCAGAGCAGGTGGTTAGTCGAGTTCAAGCGTTAAACAGTCTGATGGCTTGTAGATAGAGACTGTCTCTGTGCTTGTTGGTAGCAGACCTCATGCTCCTATACCATCTGCCCAACGATAAGGGAGAGAACAGCTTGTGGCTGGGGTGTGTGGGGTCCTTGATGATGCTGCGTGCCTTCGTTAGGCACCGTTTTAAGTAGATGTCCAGGATGGGTGGGAGCACGGTCCCAGTGATGTACCGAGCCATGTTCACTACCCGCTGGAGGGCCTTGCGGTCGTGGATAGACCATTTCCCGTACCAGGCCGTGACGCAACCGGTCAGGACGCTGAGGAACATCAAACTCGTGACTCTCTCTACTGCAGTCCTGTTGATGTGGATCGGGGCCTGTTCCCTCCTCTGCTTCCTGAAGTCAACAATCAATTCCTTTGTTTTGCTGACGTTGAAGAAGAGGTTGTTGTCATGACACCACAATGCCACTTCCCTTACTTCCTACCAATAGGCTGTCGCATCATTGTTGGTTATCAGGCCTACAACCGTGGTGTTGTAAGCGAACTTGATGATGGGGAGTTGGTGTCATGCAAAGCCCCACAGTCGTGGGTGAACAGGGAGTAGAGGACTGAGGACATGCTCCTGTGTTAAGAGTCAGCGTCGAGGAGGTGTTGTTGCCAATCCTACCAGCCTGTGGTCTGCTTGTCAGGAAGTCCAGGATCCAGCTGCAAAAAAAGTTGCAAAAATTACTTTGGTACCACGGGTAGAGTGAGGCTGCAGTAACCTACTGGCGGTGCCATTTAGCAAATGTAAAATTGTGAAAGCAAGATGTTTACATTCATGACATACAAACACAGTACACAGACACACAGCAAGATCTAAGTGAGCTTGATAAGTTTTTCTTTGTATTTCATTAAAGAGAGATAATACATCAAAAAAAGTTAAAAGAAATATTGGTCTATCAACACATTCTTTATCATTATCATTTTTTAAAGTAGTTATATTACAGTGAACTTTGATGACCCCATGTCAAAAAAAATCCCAGTAAAATTGTCTGGTGGGCTTTTTTTGAGATGTGTGCAACTAGTAGCTCATTAATCCAGTGTGATGACCATTGCATAGCACAAAAATGCCCAGATTAAGCCATTTTAAAATATGGGGTAAAATAATTGGTTATTCTATACTTCAGTGAACTTTGAGGGCATAAAACTAAAGTTTTACACAGACAAAATGGCTGGTAAACATATTTTGAGATGTAGGCCACGAGTAGATCATTAATCCAGTGTGATGACTATTGCATACCATAAAATGCCCAGATTACGCTAGTTTAAAGATGTGTTGTGACATGTGGCACTAGTAGATCAATAATTCATTGTCATCAACATTGCAAAGCATAACATGCCCATAGTACGCCAGCTACTAGATTGGACAAATACTTGTTTAGTGTATACAAGTGAACTTTTAGGGAACCTAATTATTTTTTAACAATGAAAATGGATAGGAAACATTTTGTGACATGTGCCACTAGTAAATCAACAATTAATTAACACGCTAATAGCATACCCTGCACACAAACATGTATATTTCTAAGGGGTATGCAGTAGGTTGATAACGATATCACCAAAGTATGCTGTATCTGATATTTCAAACAACATTCTCAACTAATGAGAAAACAGTCTTGGTGTTTTAATTTAATAGAATGAACAAGACTTACCAGCCTGTGTCTTCACTGACATTTTCAACCTCCCCCTGACCGAGTCTGTAATACCTACATGCTTCAAGCAGACCACCATGGTCCCTGTGCCCAAGGAAGTGAAGGTAACCTGCCTAAATGATTACTGCTCCGTGACACTCACGTTGGTAGCTATGAAGTGCTTTGAAAGGCTGGTCATGTCTCACATCAACAGCATCCTCCTGGACACCCTAGACCCACTCCGATTCGCATACCGCCCCAACAGATCCACAGATGACACAATCTCAACCTCACTCCACACTGCCCTTTCTCACCTGGACAAAATGAACACCTATGTGAAAATGCTGTTCATTGACTACAACTCAGCGTTCAACACTATAGTGCCCACGAAGCTCTTCACTAAGCTAAGGACTCTGGGACTCAACACCTCCCTCTGCAAATTTATCCTGGACTTCCTGACGGGCCGCCCCCAGGTGGTGAGAGTAGTCTGCCACACTGATCCTTAACACTGGGGCCCCACAGGGGTGTGTACTTAGTCCCCTCCTGTATTCCCTGTTCACCCATGACTGCGTGGCCAAACACGACTCCAACACCATCATTAAGTTTGCTGACAAAACAACAGCGGTAGGCCTGATCACCGACAACGATGAGATGGCCTATAGGGGGGAGTTCAAAGAACTGGCAGTGTGGTGCCAGGACAACAACCTCTCCCTCAATATGAGCAAGACAAAGGAGCTGATCGTGGACTACAGGAAAAGTTGGGCCGAACGGACCCCCATTAACATCGACGGGGCTGTAGTGGAGCGGGTCGAGAGTTTCAAGTTCCTTGGTGTCCACATCACCAACGAAGACAGTCATGAAGAGGGCACGACAAAACCTTTTCCCCCTCAGGAGACTGAAAATATTTGGCATGGTCCCCAGATCCTCAAAAGATTCTACAGCTGCACCATTGAGAGCATCCTGACCGGTTGCATCACCGCCTGGTATGGCAACTGCTCGGCATCTAACCGTAAGGTGCTACAGAGGGTAGTGCGAACGGCCCAGTACATCTCTGGGGCCACGCTTCCTGCCATCCAGGACCTATATAATAGGCAGTGTCAGAGGAAAGCCCATAAAATTGTCAGAGACTCCAGTCACCCAAGTTATAGACTGTTTTCTCTGCTACCGCATGGCAAGCGGTACCGGAGCGCCAAGTCTAGGACCAAAAGGCTCCTCAACAGCTTCTACTCCCAAGCCATTAGACTGCTGAACAATTCATAAAAATCACCACTGGACAATTTACTTTGATAACCACCCCCCCCCCCACTCTTGTACACTGCTGCTACTCGCTGTTTGTTTGTTACCCATGCATAGTCACTCTGCCCCCCACTGACTCGGTACCGATGCCCCCTGTACATAGCCTCCTTATTCTTATTGTGTTACTTTTTATTATAACTTTTTATTTTAGCCTACTTGGTAAATATTTTCTTCTTCTTGAATTGCAATGTTGGTTAAGGGCTTGTGAGTAAGCATTTCACGGTAAAGCCTACACTTGTTGTATTCGGCGCATGAAGCAAATAAAGTTTGATTTGACTTAACAACGCCAGCTTGGGGCTAATTTGAATGGGTGCCAATGGGGAGAGGCTATACCGACACGCCTGGTGCCCAAATTGATGACGTATGTCGCACAGTTGAGAGTCGAGTGGAGACGAATGGAGTTAGTTCAGTCAGTCGTCCGGGTGAGCCTCGTTTATGCTGGCAACAACAACAGCATGGCGCTAATTAAAACTTGTAAAAGAAAGTTATGTTTATTTCGATGGGAAAGGGAGAAGTAACTTGTAGTATTGTTCACCATCTGGATGTCACCGTTACATGCCAATTAGCTAATGTAATATCAAGCCGGTGTGGATGACAGGTGCAACGGTGTTGTAATTCCCACTGGGCAGTATTTGCTTCACCCGGGCAGCTGTATCACATGTCGCTAGCGGTAGATACGTGGCCAATTTGTTTCATCCCACTTGATTATACAGTGCCTTCAGAAAGTATTCAGACCCCTTGACTTTTTCCACATTTCTTACGTTACAGCCTTAATCTAAAATTGATTCAATTGTATTTTGTGAAAGTTCTGACGAAGGCATTGAGACCGATACGCAAAGCGTATTAAAATAGCAGTGATACTATCAAGAGCAGTTTCTTATTTTATCTACTAAAATGTAATACCTTTTTTTTTTTTTTTAAGCCTCACTGTGTGTGTATATATAAAGAAATCGTTCCGCCAGATCCTGGTTGCTAGAAATCGAATAGTTTGCCTAATTTCAGTTGATGTGACAAAACAAGTACGTAAAGTGTAGAGAATCAATCCCATAACCACAAATATTTCAGCTGTTTGAAGCTGGTGTACAAAACTGAAAATAAAAGATGCAAAAATGCACCTTAAGAACGGGAAGCATAGAAATAGTGCACAAAAACCTATCTACCGCTTCTTAGACTTGCGTCCAGTGAGAATGACAGATCTATAACTCACATGTACATTTGGTCGGGTCGCCCAAAAAGGTATACACGGCAGCTTTAAAATTTTCCAATAGAGTTTCCCCATCACCACTAAAGTAATATTCCCTCTCCCGCGCCAATAGCAGATTTTGAGGATTTGTTTAACATCCATACCACAGTAGGGGGGCGTGGCCACTGTGAAACGTCATTCCGTGAAAAACTCTGCTTGTCAGTCGCGTTCTGAGTTTCTGGTGTTGTGCGAGGCTGCGAGATCAAGCGGAACGACATTTCAGACGCTGATAGACAAAAGACCCAACCATGGTAACGTTACGTTTGTTTCAAATCGCTGTAATTTAGTTATCCTAAATATACACAGTAGCTGTATTGGGAACGGGTGCTTACTTGGCCCGTTAAACATGAAATTATGATTTTATTTCGCACCATAGTTTCACAATCGAGGAATATTGGCTGGATGGATAACTAACTAGGAGCACACATTTACGAACTGGCTTGTAACGTTAACTTCAATTACATTGTCATTCGTTGTCAGAGTTAAGTTGTTTTAACCTAGCCCCTCGGCATTTCATCTCTCAACCATGACTAATGCTGGCATGAACTAGTGCATGTTGGCGTCCTTGGTAGTAGCTAACGCGTCGCCACCTAAGCTACCTTGTTATTAACTGTTAGGCCTCTTATTAAACAGACGGCAAAAAAAATTTGGAAACTAACGTTACGCTATCCACTATTGGAATTGATAAGTATACCAGCTAACGTTACTATATTGCCTTTGAATTTAACAACGGTAATGTTATGTTAGAGCAAGACCGTGCCGTGTTGAAGCGTTAGCCTTACTAGTACCGGTGACTACCGCCTGTTCCAGCTGACCCCACCCTTACTGTAAGTACAAGGAAGTGTAACATAACCAACTATCAACCTGCCAATGTTAATAGAATATGGTGAAATACGTCTATGGACTTTGTTCAGTGGCGTCTATTATTCACTGCGTGTGTTCACTTAAACAATTTCAGTGATCATTGAGGGTTGGTTAGCCGCACAAACGAGCAAGCCATGGAACACTGCCACAATTTCCCTCTTACTTGACTTGCGCTTATAAAACCGCGCGCCAGTGTTTCTTCTCGTTCACAATGTCCCCGTATACATCTTGACGTATTTCATTACGCCGTACATCTTTAGTCTTGTCCCACTACCGAATGGACAATATTCGTTTTTTACATTTTTATAATTAACCCAATATAGGCCAGAGCCTGTCGTTTCCAGCGGGACTAAATTAATTATAGTGGGCAGAACAAACAAGGTGCCAAGCACGAGCTAGTGAGATCCTATTGGTTGCATATTTCTGTAAGGAAATGCCTGCTTAGTGAAGTGCACATGTGCAATAGCTAAATTCGCCCTTGCACTCCTAAACAATGCACTTTTTTAGGATCTTTGGCGAAGGGTGAAGTTTCCAAATGCAGTCCACTCTGTTTGTTACAGATTATAGTTTTGGAAACAGAAAACTGTATTGAGATCAAATGTTTAATGGATGACAAAATAAGCAGAACGTCGACCAAAACGCCATCTTCCCCCACTGCCGGCCACTGGGTTTCTCTTATCACCATATTTAGTAGTGAGTGAAAATACCAACCAGATGCTTCACATTTATACATCCAGTGAAATATCTCGCTCATTGTTCTATCTGTGAATCAAATCAAATTGGCATACGTGCTGAATACAACAGGTGTTTACTACACCTTATCGTGAAATGCTTACTTAAAAGCCCATAACCAACAATGCAGTTTTAAGAAAAGATTTACATAAGTAACATAATAAATGAACGATGAGGCTATATGTACTGATTCAATGTGTGGGGGTACAGGTTAGTCGAGGTAATTTATAAATGTAGGTATGGGTAAAGTGACTATGCATAGATAACAAATAGCAAGTAGCAGCAGTGTAAAAACAAAAGGGGGTGGGGTGTCAATGAAAATAGTCTGGTTGGCCGTTTGATTAATTGTTCACCAGTTTTGTGGCTTGGTGGTAGAAGCTGTTAAGGAGCCTTGTGGACCTGGACTTCACGACTCTCTTGATGTGTTTGGACCAAGATAGTTTGAGGACACCAAGGAAATTAAACTCTCGAGCCGCTCCGATTCTAGTTAGTTTTGCACGACTCCAGGATTTGAGTTGACTCCAACTCTTGTGGTTGGAGTCAACTCTAGTTGATAAGCCTATTCTTTGCCATGTTATAGCCATATTCAGACGGCTATTACTACACTTTGGTTTTGTAATGATTATCGAAGCTTGTGTGTTATTCACACATGACGATTCACACATGATTTGTTTTTCTAAAGTGCTCTCAGTAATTCTTACTTTTTTCAAATTTAATTGACTTATGATGGAAGCCTGTAGATTTTTATTGTAGACGCTAAGATATTTCAACGTCATGTCTAGACGATAATAGGCTTCACTGATAACTCGTGCTTGGCTGCCAAATGTATAGGTCTCCACATAATATTTACATTGAAGTGTGATCATAATCATTATTGTAGTGATCCATCTATGGTAGACGTCCTGCCTAATAACAATGCCCCACATCCTGCTGATTTGAGCTTTTGAACCGTATTTGCACTTGACTGTTTATAGATAAGAAACTGAACTTGCCATTTCCAGAAAGGTTAGCAAGGATGCTGCTTTGCGATCAATTGCCTAGGACAGGGCTCTCCATACCTGTTCGTGGAGAGCTACCATCCTGTAGGGTTTCACTCACACCCTAATCTAGCACATTTGATTTAATAATTAGCTGGTTGATAAGTTAAATCAGGTTAGTTACAACTGGGGTTAGAGCAAAAACTACAGAAAGGTAGCTCTCTAGGAACAGTGTTGGAGAGCCCTGACCTAAGACTTAAACAGCCAGCCAGGGTTTCATTAAAAGCTATAGGGTATACTTTTTATTGCACATTAGGCTTAATTTAACTGACACATTTGGCGATGTTCAACTTCAATTCACTGGCACTGACGTTTATTTTAGCCATACTCATTGATAAATGCAGATGACGGCGCTATAGCCTATGCCCACGGTTCTGACTCTCTGACTCGCCTTTAGTGAACTTGTGCAAGAAATTGCGAAATATAGCATTTCGATAGCCTACTGACGTAAACTCACCCCATTCCATACAAATGTGCGCAGCCGCAACATTCAAACGAGGCTGCAAAGAAAACTAAATGGGACTGTAGTGACTGTTGACTTAAAAATCGGGGGTGTGAACTAGGTTTCTATTCAAGCGTTGATCGACATGGTAATGGCTCTATAGTATTGGAGAATAGTTGGGAAAAAACGGACCCTCCGTTACATCGTGACGTGTCATGGCGTAACTTACAGCACGCATAAAGCAACTACTTCTGTCTTACAATCTCTCTCCACCAGGTGTAGCACTCTCATCGTTTAAAAACAAAAAATGGACAGTGACGGGGGTAAGGGGGGATACCGAGTCATATTTTGCGTCGTCACTGCAAGCGATCACGACTCAAAAAAACAGTTTACTTCTGAAGATCACTTTAGCACCGTCCTAAAAACCCGATTCAAATTCGACACAAACCTTCAAATAGGTATGTAATGACACATTATATAAACTCTTTATAGTGTTTTATTTACATTTTAGAGACGATAAGTTGGACAGATGGAGTGGGGAAAAAAGCAATTTTCCCACAACCCCTCTCCTTCTCACTATCACGCATTAGTTTCGCTTCTCCACCCGCCATTTTTAAAAAGACCCGACGGGGCTCATTGCCTGCTTGAATTATGCAGAAACAGGCAGCGTTTGGGTCATGTAATTAATCATGTTGGAAAGGGGAGAAATTGTGCTTTACAATGGTATTGACATTACAGTTGATCTGGAAGTATTGCATTTTTGGGGCGCTAATATAAGGGCAATTGTACGGACCAAGGCGATGTACGAGTTTACGTTACTTTTGATTACCAATGCCCAGTTCTGTGCCCCTCACATCTCTTTCCCTCGCTAGCTTGCTCTTTCTTTGCTGTGGAAGATGGAAGAGTTTGTTCTCGAAGTAAACTACGGAAAATAGTTGCCACAATTTCAGAAATACTGAATCTTAGATTCCGCTAGCAATTGACTCCTAAGCTTGACACCCAGAAATGGCAATTGACGGTCGAGGAATCTATTATTTTGTAGTAGACTCCCCACTGCTAATTGTAGTGTTGGTAACGCTAAATAGAGGAGAGCCTCTCGTTAGCCATTGCCTTTATTTTGGGAGATTGCAAAATATGGCCAGAATAAATATATTGTTTCAGATGATAATGAACCATGTTTTGTTTAATTACTTTTTCCTAAGTTTCGTTTAACTTTATAGCTGGGTAGATTGTAGAGCAACCCATTTTTGGTAAAACATTTTTTTACCTTTATTTAGCTAGGCAAGTCAGTTAAGAACATTCTTATTTACAATGACAGCCTGGCAAAAGGCCTCCTGTGTGGACGGGGGCTGGGATTAAACATGAAACATTTTATTAAATTAAAATAAGACAAAACACACAGACTTAAGACAATGACACAGCATGGCAGCAACACAACATGGCAGTAGCACATGGTACAAACATTATTGGGCACAGACAACAGCACAAAGGGCAAGAAGGTGGAGACAACAATACATCACGTGACGCAGCCACAACTGTCAGTAAGTGTCCATGATTGAGTCTTTGAATGAAGAGATTGAGAACTGTCCAGTTTGAGTGTTTGTTGCAGCTCGTTCCAGTCGCTAGCTGTAATAATTATCATAAAAAACAATTGTCTTTAAATCACAAACATTTTTAATAGAATTGGCTTAGCAGCCAATGTGTATTATTTTTAACATTACTATTAAAATAGTACTCACTTATAGGAATGGGTCATTGTTTGCAACCTACTGGTAGATGGGTGAATAAGAAGCAGACATTGAATATCCCTTTGAGCATGGTGAATTTATTAAATACACTTTGGGTGGTGGATCAATACACCCAGTCACTACAAAGATAGGCATCCTTCCTAACTCAGTTGCTGGAGTGGAAGGGAAATGCTCAGGGATTTCATCATGGAGACATTAAAACAGAGTTTAATGGCTGTGATGTGAGTGAACTGAGGATGGATCAACATTGTAGTTACTCCACAATACTAAACTAATAAAAATATTCCAAAACATGCATCCTGTTTTTGCAATAAGACACTAAAGTAAAACTGCATAAACTGTGGCAAAGAAATTCACTAAGTCCTTAAAACAAAATTTTATGTTTGCGGCAAATCATAGTGGTGGCTGCATCATGTTATGGGTATGCTTTTTATCGACAATGGAGTTTTTTTAGGATGCTTAGATATGGAATAGAGCTAAGCACAGGCAAAATCCTAAATGAAACCTGGTTGGCTGCTTTCCAACAGACACTGGGAGGAAAATTCACTTTTCAGCGGGTTAATAACCTAAAACACAAGGCCAAATATACACGAGTTGCTTACCAAGACATTGAATGTGGCTTACTTTTGACTTAATTTGTCTTGAAAATCTATTGCAAGACTGATCATCAACCAACTTGACAGAGCTTGAAGAGAAAAAAAAGAATGTGCAATATTGTACAATCCAGGTGTGCAAAGCTCTTAGACTCTTAGACCTTGAAAGACTCACAGCTGTAATTGCTGCCAAAGGTGATTGTAGCATGTATTGACTTAGGGGTGTGAATATTTATGTAAATGAGAATTCTGTATTTCATTTTCAATAGATTAGCAAAAATGTCTACTTATGTTTACATTTTGTAAATTATGGGGTATTGTGTGTAGATGGGTGGGGAAATGATTGACCTATTTTGAAACGGATGACAGTTGCTCAATCTTTTCTTGCACCTTAAAGTCAACTGATATGGACAGTGCAGGTGTAAGATGCTCAAATTAGCAGTGCAATGGCATAGTGATTTATGAAATTCATGGATTTCTTGGGTACATGATGCATTAAAGACAGTTTTTCTTGTTAGGCCTCTGGGGTGACAGTGACCGATGAAGTTATTACAGTCTTCAACGAGATGAAGGTGCGTAAGGCCCAGGCGAACGAGGACGAGAAGAAGAAGCGGAAGAAGGCGGTGCTGTTCTGCCTGAGCGAGGACAAGAAACACATCGTCCTTGAATCGGGTAAGGAGATCCTGACTGGCGACGTGGGTACCACCATCGCAGACCCCTACCTGCACTTTGTCAAGATGCTGCCCGCAGACGACTGTCGCTACGCCCTCTATGACGCCACATACGAGACCAAGGAGACCAAGAAAGAGGACCTGGTCTTCATCTTCTGGTGAGTGTCATCTGTTAAGCACTGGGTTTAAAAAGTCAGTTTGACTACAACGAGGAATACAGAACCTTGTGGTCATCTCGCCTGTTCTCTGTATCTCAGGGCCCCAGAAGGTGCTCCACTGAAGAGCAAAATGATCTACGCCAGCTCAAAGGATGCCATTAAAAAGAAATTCACAGGTGAGCGCTATGTTTTTAGTTTGAAAGAATCATAATACTGTCCAACCGCTGTGTGAGTGTCTAGGGTACTTATTTCATTTGTGGGGGGTTTTTTCTTCACATTTGACCACTTTGCTCAATTGTAGGTATCAAGCATGAATGGCAAGTTAACGGTTTGGAGGACATCAAAGATCGGCGAACCTTAGCAGAGAAGCTTGGAGGCTCGTCAGTGGTCACCCTTGAAGGTGGGCCTGTATAAATCCCGTCTCGGGTATGATCTGAGGCCTACAGGGAAAGGAAAAAAAACAGAATTTTAAATCCCGTGGGTATGGCTGTTCATTCCAGAATGATAACATAAGGAATTAGGTGAGGGGGTTTAGAGTACAAATTTGAGGGGGTTGGGGGTGGGGTGTTTTGTTGTGTGGAGAAAAATCAAGCATGCTGTTTCATGGTTTAAAATTGTGGTTATCATTCCACTTGTCACAATGAAGAACACAGACACGTCTTAAATGGCAATTTGTGATGAAGGATTATGACAAAATAGATGAAAGATTTGTCACCATTTATGAGATCAGGCAGATGAAAGAAACTAACGATCAAGCCTATGACCAACCCACTGGCTTAATTTATGCACTCTGTTCACACGTATCTGATGGTATTTCCTGTATTGCCAAATTAGTTATTCTTTAGCATGTCTAGCTAAATCTAGTTTTATTTTCCAGCATGCTTCCAGTAAAATTCCAAAACGTGACCTTATTCTATTAAGTTATTTCCAAAACCTTTGTACAAACAGTAAATGAGCTGTGTACAAAAAAATACATTCCTTATTTCATGATGAAATTTCAGAACAGCTTGAACAGGGATCACTTGACGGTTTAACAATATGGAGTCAGGGGTATGTAGTAGTGTGGGTGGCTCAAGTTGGAAGAAGCCTATGAGAGCAAGTAAAGTGTGGATGTAAATGTGGGTATTCTGTTTTTGTCTCCTGTCTAAATAAAGAAAATGCACTTACGTTTACTAACTGCTGCCTGTAACATGTTTTCTTTGCCTATTGTCCATTCTTGCCTAAGTTTTTACATTTTTCAACTGAGTCTATTTGGATGCATCAATATATTAGCAAATTATTAGTCTATTCATGGTGCATTTTTTTATTAATTGTTTACATTTAATATCCCACACAGCTCAGTGGGGGAGAAGTGTATAGGGCATGCAATTTTTGGCTAAATGGTATATCCCCACTAGTGATGGGCATTCTGGGTCTTTTCGGTGAGCTGTAGTCTTTGGCTCCATTCACGCAAAAGAGACCCATCCAGGGCCGTCTCCAGGCATAAGCGACATAAGAACTTATCCCAGATATTAAAGATGCCAGAGCGTGAGGACCGTTGTCCACCTGACCTCTCAAAAGCCTGGCAGGAGTGAGAGCCCTTGAAACCAGGGCAGTAGCATCAGCCCAATGTGACATACGCCAACTGACACTAAATTGACTGGCCATGTCGGAATATCCATACTAACGTACTACATATATAAACTGCATACTATTTACTCATCGCATACTGTTTAGTAAAAAGTGTGCCGCGGCTCTAAATTGAGTAGGTGGTGTTGAGTGCGGGGGGGATTTTTCGAATTCAGTAGACATGCATCGCATTAACGAGGCTGATAATGGCTCATTTCCAATTTTAATGCTTTCTCTAAACTCTGAAGAGGTATAGGCAAACTTTCACATTCAACCTATAACACAGTGGCCAATAGCCCATCTATTCTAATTTTCAAAAGGACTGAAGACAAACAGGCTCCATTTTGACACATTAGTGATACCGTAGTGCTATAACATATAAATTCAATCAAATAGCTTGATTAACATGACATCAGTAACGCAGCTGCGTCCCGAGTCCCCAGAGCTGACACATTCAGGAATCAAAAGATTGTTTACTATTTAATTTAAAAGCTCTGACGAAGGCTAAGAAAAAAACACTTATCAGTGACAAAGCAGAAATCCACTTAAAAAATACTTGTGTTATCGAGGATGTAGCCTGCGATGCGAATCTCTTTATCATTTTAAGAACAAAAACTACTTTGACAACATTTGAACTCCACCGCAGAAGCTTTGGGCATTTTCCCAATTAAGTAGCCTAGTTTTGTTAGGCTCTAGTTCTCTTCAAGTAGCCAATCGCCCACATCTTCCAATGCATTCTGGAAAAGTGTGCATCGAATTCTACTAGATAAAGAGGTGAAATTAGTTTAAAATCCTGGCATTTAAACCATACTCGATTTTCTAAATGTAGCATACTATTAAACATTCTATTTTGGCGTAATGAGAATGCGCCATACGTGATTGCATTGTTTCCCACTATTTGTTGATTTTGGTAGCGCATGCTCGTATCAAAGTTATCAGCTGTTGTCAAAGCTGAAATGAGTATGACATCTGGGCATTTATGGTATACATTTTTCAAAATGTTGCATACTATTAAACTTTCTTTTTTCGAATACTCAAACGGCCTATTTTGGATGCAAGTATGGGTATTCGGACACGGCCACTGACTCTAGCCAAACAATGTATTATTTTGTTATTGTTCATCTATCTCCGATAAGCTACCCAGGAAAGGGCTAAGATTTAGCCCATATTAATATATGTAGCCTTAGAAATAAGGTTAATGAAATCAGTAACTTGCTAACATTGGATAACATTCATATACTGGCCATCTCTGAAACTCACTTAGATAATTCCTTTGATCCAGCAGTAGCAATACAAGGATATAACATCTACAGAAAAGACAGGAATGTCAATGGGGGAGGTGTTGCTGTATATGTTCAGAGCCATTTTCCTGTGAATCTTAAGGGGGGATCTCCTGTCAAATGTTGAAGTGTTGTGGTTGCAAGTTCACCTGCCTCATCTAATGCCCCTTTTGGGAAGCTGCTGTAGGCCACCAAGTGCTAACACTCAGTATTTGGATAACACAGTTAGTGTGCAATGCTTGATAATGTGTGTGATGTTATAAGAGCTGTCTATTTTCTGGGTGACCTGAATATTTACTGGTTAGCATCATAGCACATTGGTAAAAGTCAGTGACAAACATTGAAGCTAAGCAGGGCTGGACATGTTTAAAACTCTGGATGGGAGACCAAAGGCATAGCTCCAGTTAAATCAAATGTCCAGTGGGAGGTGCTGTCCAGGCTTAACCATGGGAACTCATACATGAAAATGTACACTATATATACAAAAGTATGTGGACACCTTTGGAAATTAGTGGATTTGGCTATTTCAGACAAGCGTTGCTGACAGGTGTATAAAATCGAGCACACTGCCATGCAATCTCCATAGACAAATATTGGCATTAGATTGGCCTTACTGAAGAGTTCAGTGACTTTCAACGTGGCGCCGCCAACAAGTCAGTTTGTTACATTTCTGCCCTGCTGGAGCTGCCCCAATTAACTGTAAGTGCTGTTCTCTGGAGTGATGAATCACGCTTCACCATCTGGCAGTCCGACGGACAAATCTGGGGTTGGCGGATGCCAGGAGTACACTACCTACCCGAATGTGTAGTGCCAACTGTAAAGATTGCTGGAGAGGGAATAATGTTCTGGGGCTGTTTTTCATGGTTCGGGCCCCTTAGTTCCAGTGAAGGGAAATCTAAACGCTACAGCATACAATGACATTGAAAATGATTCTATGCTTCCAACTTTGTGGCAACAGTTTGGGGAAGGACCTTTCCCGTTTCAGCATGACAATGCCCTGTGCACAAAGTGAGGTCCATACAGAAATGATTTGTCAAGATCGGTGTGGAAGAAATAGACTGGCCTGCACAGAGCCCTGACCTCAACCCCATCTTGGGCTACAATACCTCTTTTGCCAATTGGACTGGACCTTTTTTTTGCCGACACAGAGCCCTGCCAATCCATCACAACTGGTCTAAATCAGCTACAAGCTAATTTAGCCATTTTTTTGCCGCTGCTAGTAGCTTTTACCTTCTGCACAGACACCAGCCCTGTTATTAGCCTGGATATTACTCACCAATTTACCAGCATCGGACTGTCTCTCGACAACAACGCCGGATTCCTGCCGTAATCCCTGAGCCACTACTTCTGATCCTCACAGCTAGCTTGCAGCTAGCGCAGTTAGCGCCACTGCCACGAAGCTAGCACCAGTTAGCAAACACAATTCTACAATTCACAACCTCTCTTTCGCCATTCGGCTTGGATTTTCTGGATTCTCTGTCGACACGACCACGTCTGAGCAGACCCCCTCCGTCTGAGCAGACCACCCCCCGGGCTACTAACTTTAAACGCCGCGTGCTAGCTTAGTGGAGGCCTCCCTGCTCCATCTACGGCTGCCCCCTGGACACTATGATCACTTGGCTACATAGCTGATGCATGCTTGACTGTCCATTAATTCACGGTACTCCATTCTGTTTATTTGTGTTTTATCTGTCGGCTCTGTGCTTTAACTCAGGATCTGTGTGTAGTTAATCCGACCCTCTCTGCCTAGTCGTCGCCATTTTTACCTGTTGTTGCTGTGTTAGACTAGCACCCTGTTATTGCTGCTGTTATCTTACCTGTTGTTTTAGCTAGCTCTCCCAATCAAGACCTGCAATCACTTTATGCCTTATTGTATGTCTCTCTCAAATATCAATATGCCTTGCATACTGTTGTTCAGGCTAGTTATCATTATCATTGTTTTGGTTTGCAATGGACCCTGTAGTTCCACTCTCCGTACCTCTGATACCCCCTTTGTCCCACCCCCCACACATGCGGTGACCTCACCCATTGAGACCAGCATGTCCAGAGATACAACCTCTCTTATCATCACCCAGTGCCTGGGCTTGCCTCCGCTGTACCCGCGCCCCTCCATACCCCTGTCTGCACATTATGCCCAGAATCTATTCTACCACGCCCATAAATCTGCTCCTTTTATTCTTTGTCCCCAACGCTCTAGGCGACCAGTTTTGATAGCCTTTAGCCGCACCCTCATCCTACTACTCCTCTGTTCCTCGGGTGATGTGGAGGTAAACCCAGGCCCTGCATGTCCCCAGTCACCCTCATTTGTTGACTTCTGTGATCGAAAAAGCCTTGGCCTCATGCATGTCAACATCAGAAGCCTCCTCCCTAAGTTTGCCTTACTCACCGCTTTAGCACACTCTGCCAATCCTGATGTCCTTGCCGTGTCCGAATCCTGGCTTAGGAAGGCCACCAAAAATTCTGAGATTTCCATACCCAACTATAACACTTTCCGTCAAGATAGAACTGCCAAAGGGGGAGGAGTTGCAATCTACTGCAGAGATAGCCTGCAAAGTTCTGTCATACTTTCCAGGTCTATGCCCAAACAGTTCGAACTTCTAATTTTAAAAATTAATCTCTCCAGAAATAAGTCTCTCACTGTTGCCGCCTGCTACCGACCCCCCTCAGCTCCCAGCTGTGCCCTGGACACCATCTGTGAATTGATCGCTCCCCATCTAGCTTCAGAGTTTGTTCTGTTAGGTGACCTAAACTGGGATATGCTTAACACCCCGGCAGTCCTACAATCCAAGCTTGATGCCCTCAATCTCACACAAATCATCAAGGAACCCACCAGGTACAACCCTAAATCCGTAAACATGGGCACCCTAATAGACATTATCCTGACCAACCTGCCCTCCAAATACACCTCTGCTGTCTTCAATCAAGATCTCAGCGATCACTGCCTCATTGCCTGTATCCGCCACGGGTCCGCGGTCAAACGACCACCCCTCATCACTGTCAAACGCTCCCTAAAACACTTCTGCGAGCAGGCCTTTCTAATCGACCTGGCCCGGGTACCCTGGAAGGATATTGACCTCATCCCGTCAGTTGAGGATGCCTGGTCATTCTTTAAATGTTACTTCCTCACCATATTAGACAAGCATGCTCCGTTCAAAAAATGCAGAACCAAGAACAGATATAGCCCTTGGTTCACTCCAGACCTGACTGCCCTCGACCAGCACAAAAACATCCTGTGGCGAACTGCAATAGCATCGAAGAGCCCCCGCGATATGCAACTGTTCAGGGAAGTCAGGAACCAATACACGCAGTCAGTCAGGAAAGCAAAGGCCAGCTTTTTCAAGCAGAAATTCGCATCCTGTAGCTCTAACTCCAAAAAGTTCTGGGATACTGTAAAGTCCATGGAGAACAAGAGCACCTCCTCCCAGCTGCCCACTGCACTGAGGCTAGGTAACACGGTCACCACCGATAAATCCGTGATAATCGAAGACTTCAACAAGCATTTCTCAATGGCTGGCCATGCCTTCCTCCTGGCGACTCCAACCTTGGCCAACAGCCCCGCCCCCCCCGCTGCTACTCGCCCAAGCCTCCCCAGCTTCTCCTTTACCCAAATCCAGATAGCAGATGTTCTGAAAGAGCTGGAAAACCTGGACCCATACAAATCAGCTGGGCTTGACAATCTGGACCCCCTATTTCTGAAACTGTCCGCCGCCATTGTCGCACCCCCTATTACCAGCCTGTTCAACCTCTCCTTCGTATCATCTGAGATCCCCAAGGATTGGAAAGCTGCCGCGGTCATCCCCCTCTTCAAAGGGGGAGACACCCTGGACCCAAACTGTTACAGACCTATATCCATCCTGCCCTGCCTATCTAAGGTCTTCGAAAGCCAAGTCAACAAACAGATCACTGACCATCTCGAATCCCACCGTACCTTCTCCGCTGTGCAATCCGGTTTCCGAGCCGGTCACGGGTGCACCTCAGCCACGCTCAAGGTACTAAACGATATCATAACCGCCATCGATAAAAGACATTACTGTGCAGCCGTCTTCATCGACCTGGCCAAGGCTTTCGACTCTGTCAATCACCATATTCTTATCGGCAGACTCAGTAGCCTCGGTTTTTCTAATGACTGCCTTGCCTGGTTCACCAACTACTTTGCAGACAGAGTTCAGTGTGTCAAATCGGAGGGCATGTTGTCCGGTCCTCTGGCAGTCTCTATGGGGGTACCACAGGGTTCAATTCTCGGGCCGACTCTTTTCTCTGTATACATCAATGATGTTGCTCTTGCTGCGGGCGATTCCCTGATCCACCTCTACGCAGACGACACCATTCTATATACTTCCGGCCCTTCCTTGGACACTGTGCTATCTAACCTCCAAACGAGCTTCAATGCCATACAACACTCCTTCCGTGGCCTCCAACTGCTCTTAAACGCTAGTAAAACCAAATGCATGCTTTTCAACCGTTCGCTGCCTGCACCCGCACGCCCGACTAGCATCACCACCCTGGACGGTTCCGACCTAGAATATGTGGACATCTATAAGTACCTAGGTGTCTGGCTAGACTGCAAACTCTCCTTCCAGACTCATATCAAACATCTCCAATCCAAAATCAAATCAAGAATCGGCTTTCTATTCCGCAACAAAGCCTCCTTTACTCACGCCGCCAAACTTACCCTAGTAAAACTGACTATCCTACCGATCCTCGACTTCGGCGATGTCATCTACAAAATAGCTTCCAACACTCTACTCAGCAAACTGGATGCAGTTTATCACAGTGCCATTCGTTTTGTTACTAAAGCACCTTATACGACCCACCACTGCGACCTGTATGCCCTAGTCGGCTGGCCCTCGCTACATGTTCGTCGTCAGACCCACTGGCTCCAGGTCATCTACAAGGCTATGCTAGGTAAAGTGCCGCCTTATCTCAGTTCACTGGTCACGATGGCTACACCCACCCGCAGCACGCGCTCCAGCAGGTGTATCTCACTGATCATCCCTAAAGCTAAAACCTCATTTGGACGCCTTTCCTTCCAGTTCTCTGCTGCCTGCGACTGGAACGAATTGCAAAAATCTCTGAAGTTGGAGACTTTTATCTCCCTCAACAACTTTAAAAATCTGCTATCCGAGCAGCTCACCGATCGCTGCAGCTGTACATAGTCCATCTGTAAACTACCCACCCAATTTACCTACCTCACCCCCCATACTGCTTTTATTTATTTACTTTTCTGCTCTTTTGCACACCAGTATCTCTTCTTGCACATGATCATCTGATGATTTATCACTCCAGTGTTAATCTGCTAAATTGTAATTATTCGATTTATTGCCTACCTCATGCCTTTTGCACACATTGTATATAGATTCTCTTTTTTTCTACCATGTTATTGACTTGTTTATTGTTTACTCCATGTGTAACTCTGTGTTGTCTGTTCACACTGCTATGCTTTATCTTGGCCAGGTCGCAGTTGCAAATGAGAACTTGTTCTCAACTAGCCTACCTGGTTAAATAAAGGTGAAATAAAATAAAAATAAAAAATCAAACACCTTTGGGATGAATTGGAATGCCGACGGCGAGCCAGGCCTAATCGCCCAACATCAGTGCCCGACATCACAAATGCTCTTGTGGCTGAATGGAAGCTGCAGCAATGTTTCAACATCGAGTGGAAAGCCTTCCCAGAAGAGTGGAGGCTGTTATAGCAGCAAAGGGTGGACCAAATCCATATTAATGTCCATGATTTTGGAATGAGATGTTCGACATGCAGGTGTCCACATACTTTTGGTAATGTAGTCTATATAGTAACTTTCATGTTTTTTTATATGTTGACTTGTAAAAAAACTATGTGAAACCCATAAGGAAAGCATTTATTTTGTAGAACATACATCTTTCTTATAATATTCATGGATGAGTCATAATTCATATATCTTCTCAAATATGTCATACCATATCTATGTAGGAAATTCACCACAATCATGTATTCAATGGTGTATGTCATAAAAGACATATAAGTTAACACATATACAAATACAACACTGACAAAATCTTACCAGATCCTTCTGAGATAACTTATTTCGATTTTTGTACGAATTATCTTCTTCTGCCAAACAAGATTCTAATTTAATTTTCAGGATTATTTTCCATATGGGTGGGTCTAAAGTAATTGATAAGAGATCATACAAAATGTTTTCTCAGGGCTCTTTTGTTGAATGTGTAAAACATGTTGGTCTGATGTGTATGAGGAAGTGAATCCAGTTGCAGCACTGGAAGTATTTGTAAATTAATAGCCAATTGTTGACAAGCATGGAACTAACTGTGAGAGCTGTTAGATCACCTGGATTGGCGATTAATTTAACAATTGTATGGTTCAAAGAAATTATGCAAAAGAGGTGGCAAACAAATAAGGCTGTTCAGCTGATTGGTTGACATACTGTACATTTAGAAATGTTGTGACTAAGGTTAACAAAAATTATATTACCAAAACAAGATAAATGACATAAAACACAATGGAAAAAGACTTTGGAGTACATTTAATGATATCATGGGTAGAAAACCCAATTCATTTCCATCGTTCATTGAAGTTGATGGGTCATTTATAACAAAATCTTTCGATGTTGCCAATCATTTCAATTACTATTTTACTAGTAAAGAGGAAAAACTAAGAAGTGAAATGACAACATTGAACAGTGAACCATCATATTGAATAATGATTGCTTTTTTAAATTTGGTCAAGTTAGTGTGGGAGAAGTGGAAAAACAATTGTCATCCACCTAATAATGACAAGCTACCAGGTATAGACAACCTTGATGGGAAACTATTGAGAATGGTAGGAGACTGTATTTATTTGCTATATCTTTAACCAAAGCCTAAAGGAGTGTGTGTGTCCACAGGCGGGGAAGGAAGCTAAAGTAATTCCACAGCCTAAAAATTGTAAAGCACCCTTTGCTGGATCTAACAGCTGCCCAATCAGTTTGCTGCCTGTTCTTATTACACTGATGTAGAGAATTGTGTTTGAACAAATACAATGCTATTTCTCAGAGAATAAGTTAACTACTGACTTTGCATGCATATAGAGAAGGGCACTCAACTTGTACTGCACTGACTCAGATGACTGATGACTGGTTAAAGTAAACGGATAATAAGATGATAGTTGAAGCTGTATCGTTAGATTTCTGTGCAGCCTTTGATGTTATTAATCATAAATTGTTATTGAAAAAAATCACTTGCTATGGCTTTACATCACCCGCCATCACATGGTTGGAGTTATTTATCCAATAGAACCCAAAGAGTGTTGTTCAATAGAAGCTTCTCTCACATCAGATACAGTGCATTTGGAAAGTATTCAGACCCCTTGACTTTTTCCACATTTTGTTATGTTACAGCCTTATTCTAAAAATATATATATTTTACATTTCTCTCATCAATCGACACACAATACCCCATAATGACAAAGCAGAAAGTTTTGAAAATGTATTTAAAGTTACAAACGGAAATATCACATTGACATAATTATTCAGACCCTTTACTCAATACTTTGTTGAAGCACCTTTGGCAGTGATTACAGCCTCAGGTCTTGGGTATGACGCTACAAGCTTGGCACACCTGTATTTGGGGAGTTTCTCCCATTCTTTGCAGATCCTCTCAAGCTCTGTCAGGTTGGATGGGGAGCATCGCTGCACAGCTATTTTAAGGTCTCTCCTGACATGTTCGATTGGGTTCAAGTCCGGCCTCTGGCTGGGCCACCCAAGGACATTAAGAGACTTGTCCCAAAGCCACTCCTGCGTTGTCTTGGCTGTGTGCTTAGGGTCATTGTCCTGTTGGAAGGTAAACCTTCACCCCAGTCTGAGGTCCTGAGTGCTCTGGAACAGCTTTTCATCAAGGAACTCTCTGTACTTTGCTCCATTCATTTTTCCCTCGATCCTGACTAGTCTCCCTGTCCCTGCCGCTGAAAAACATCCCCACAGCATGATGCTGCCACCACCATGCTTCACCGTAGGGATGGTGCCATGTTTCCCCAAGATGTGACGCTTGGCATTCAGGCCAAATTAGTTCAATCTTGGTTTCATCTGACCAGAGAATCTTGTTTCTCATGGTCTGAGAGTATTTAGGTGCCTTTTGGCAAACTCCAAGCGGCCTGTCGTGCGTTTTACTGAGGAGTAACTTCCATCAGGCCACTCTACCATAAAGGCCTGATTGCTGGAGTGCTACAGAGATGGTTGTCCTTCTGGAAGGTTCTCCCATTTCCACAGAGGAACTCTGAAGCTCTGTCAGAGTGACCATCGGGTTCTTGATCACCTCCCTGACCAAAGACCTTCTTCCCTGATTGCTCAGTTTGGCCGGGCGGACAGCTCTAGAACGAGTCTTGTTGGTTCCAAACTTCTTCCATTTAAGAATTATGGCGGCCACTGTTTTCTTGGGGACCTTCAATGCTGCAGAAATGATTTGGTACTCTTCCCCAGATCTGTGCCTCAGCACAATCCTGTCTCGGAGCTCTACAGACAATTCCTTTGACCTTACGGCTTGGTTTTTACTTGGTTTTTGCTCTGACATACACTGTCAACTGTGAGACCTTATGTAGATAGGTGTGTGCCTTTCCAAATCCTGTTTATTCAATTGAATTTACACACAGGTGGACTCCAATCAAGTTGTAGAAACATCTCAAGGATGATCAATGGAAACTGGATATACCTGAGCTCAATTTCGAGTCACATAACAAAGGGTCTGAATACCTACAGTACCAGTCAAAAGTTTGGACACACCTATTCATTTAAGGGTTTTTCTTTATTTTAATATTTTCTACATTGTAGAATAATAGTGAAGACATCAAAACTATGAAATAACACATTTGGAGTCATGTAGTAACCAAAAAGTGATAAACAAATCAAAATATATTTTATATTTGAGATTCTTCAAAGTAGCCACCCTTTGCCTTGATGACAGCTTTGCATATTCTTGGCATTCTCTCATCCAGCTTCACCTGGAATGCTTTTCCAACAGTCTTGAAGGAGTTCCCACTTATGCTGAGCACTTGTTGACTGCTTTTCCTTCACCCTGCGGTCCAGGTTGCAAGATCGAATCCCCGAGCCGACAAGGTAAAAATCTGTCGTTCTGCCCCTGAACAAGGTCGTTAACCCACTGTTCCTAGGCCGTCATTGAAAATAAGAATTTGTTCTTAACTGACTTGCCTAGTTAAATAAAGGTACAATTTAAAAATTTAAAAACTCATCCCAAACCATCTCAATTGGGTTGAGGTCGGGTGATTGTGGAGGCCAGGTCATCTGATGCAGTACTCCATCACTCTCCTTCTTGGTCAAATAGCCCTTACACCGCCTGGAGGTGTGTTGGGTCATTGTCCTGTTGAAAAACAAATGATAGTCCCACTAAGCACAAACCAGGTGGGATGGCGTATCGCTGCAGAATGCTGTGGTAGCTATGCTGGTTAAGTGTGGCTTGAATTCTAAATAAATCACTGACAGTGTCACCAGCAAAGCACCCCCACACCTCCTCCTCCATGCTTCACAGTCGGAACCACGCATGCGGTGATCATCCGTTCACCTACTCTGCGTCTCACAAAGAAATGGCGGTTGGAACCAAAAATCTTACATTTGGACTCATCAGACCAAAGGACAGATTTCCACCGGTCTAATGTCCATTGCTCGTGTTTCTTGCCCCAAGCAAGTCTCTTTTTCTAATTGGTGTCCTTTAGTAGTGGTTTCTTTGCATCAATTCGACCATGAAGGCCTGATTCACACAGTCTCCTCTGAACTGTTGATGTTGAGATGTTTCTGTTACTTGAACTCTGTGAAGCATTTATTTGGGCTGCAATTGCTGAGGCTGGTAACTCTAATGAACTTATCCTCTGCAGTAGAGGTAACTCTGGGTCTTCCTTTCCTGTGGCGGTCTTCAGGAGAGCCAGTTTCATCCAAGCACTTGATGTTTTTTGTGACTGCGCTTGAAGAAACTTTCAAAGTTCTTGAAATTTTCCAGATAGACTGACCTTCATGTCTTAAAGTAATGATGGACTGTCATTTCTCTTTGCTTATTTGAGCTGTTCTTGCCATAATATGGACTTGGTCTTTTACCCATTAGGGCTCTCTTCTGTATACCAACCCTACCTTGTCACATCACAACTGATTGGCTCAAACGCATTAAGAAGGAAAGAAATTCAACAAATTCACTTTTAACAAGGCACACCTGTTAAAACCTGTTAGTGTGTAGGGGGCGCTATTTTCACTTTGGGGAAAAATCGTGCCCAATTTAAACGGCCTCGTACTCTATTCTAGATCGTACAATATGCATATTATTATTACTATTGGATAGAAAACACTCTCAAGTTTCTAAAACCGTTTGAATTATATCTGTGAGTAAAACAGAACTCATTTTGCAGCAAACTTCCTGTCAGGAAGTGAAAAATCTGAAATCGAGGCTCTGTTCCAGGGCCATCCTATTCAATTGCTTGAAATCTATGGATATACATGCACTTCATACGCCATCCACTAGATGTCAACAGGCAGTGGGAGGTGGAATGGGGTGTCTAGCTTGATCTGAGGTCGAACAAGAGCTCTTGGAATGACGTGACCCCAATTTCCTTTGCCTGCCAAGGCGCGGGAAGGAACCCCAGATTGCCTTCTGAAAAGCTTTCGGTATAGACGGCTAATATCTCTGGCTTTGATTTTATTTGATACATGTGATAATATCACCGTAAAGTATGTTTTTTCAATATAGTTTTATCAGATTTTTGAACGTTTATCGGGAGTTTTGGCGTTTTCCGTTCTCTGCGTTTGGTGAAGATGGACATCTTCGCGCCACTTGGCTAGCTAAGGTTGCTAATTCGACAGGCGATGAGGACATTCTAAAACCAAACAACGATTTATTCTGGACAAAGGACTCCTTGTACAAGATTCTGATGGAAGCTCAGCAAAAGTAGGAACCATTTATGATGTTATTTCGTATTTCTGTGGAAAATGTTTAGTTCTATTTTCCGCCCTCATTGCAGGCGCTGTCTCGCTATAACGTAAGCTGTATGTCGTACTAAAGTTATTTTTAAAAATCTAACACGGCGATTGCATTAAGAACTAGTGTATCTTTCATTTGCTGTACAACATGTATTTTTTAGTAAAGTTTATGATGAGTTCTTTGATTAGATTAGGTGACTGTCCAAAATATCTCCGGATAATTTTGTGCAGTTTGGCTACGTATTCACATTGTAAAACCATGATTTGTACCGCCAAATATGCACATTTTCGAACAAACAAAACATATATGGAATGTATAGTGTAACATGATGTTATAGGACTGTCATCTGATGAAGTTTGTCAAGGTTAGTCAATAATTTAATATCTTTTGCTGGTTTTTGCAATCGCTACATTTTGCTGCTGATAAATGCGTTTGTGTGGTTGGCTATTGTGGTAAGCTAATATAATGCTATATTGTGTTTTCGCTGTAAAACACTTAAAGAATCTGAAATATTGGCTGGATTCACAAGATGTTTATCTTTCATTTGCAGTACACCATGTATTTTTCATAAATGTTTTATGATGAGTATTTAGGTATTTCACGTTGCTCTCTGTAATTATTCTTGCTGCTTCGGTGCTATTTGTGATTGTAGCTGCATTGTAAAACTATGATTTTATACCTCAAATATGCACATTTTTCGAACAAAACATAAATGTATTGTGTAACATGTTATAAGACTGTCATCTGATGAAGTTGTTTCTTGGTTAGTGACTAATTATATCTATATTTTGTCGATTCTTTGAAAGCTACCTATGCGGTGGATAAATAGCATTGTGTGTTTGGCTATTGTGGTGAGCTAACATAAATATATATTGTGTTTTCGCTGTAAAACATTTAAAAAATCGGACATGTTGGCTGGATTCACAAGGCAGCGGAATGTTGTGGGTGTTCCGCTAGCGGAACCCCGGGGCGAGAAAGGTTAATTGAAATGCATTCCAGGTGACTACCTCATGAAGCTGGTTGAGAGCTGTCATCAAGGCAAAGGCTGGCTAGTTTGAAGAATCTCAAATATAAAATATATTTTGATTTGTTTAACCCTTTTCTGGTTACTACATGATTCCATATGTGTTATTTCATATTTTTGATGTCTTCGCTATTATTCTACAATGTAGAAAATAGTACAAATAAAGAAAAACCTTGGAATGAGTAGGTGTGTCCAAACTTTTGACTGGTACTGTACGTAAATAAGGTATTACTGTTTTTAATTTGTAATACATTTGTGAAAATGTAAAAAAAAAAGTTTTCACTTTGTCATTATGCAGTATTGTGTGTAGATTGAGGAGTTGTTTTGGGCCGTTATTTTTACAAATGATTTGCCACTGGTCTTACACAAGTTACTATTTATGCAGATGATTCCACAAAATACATGTCAGCACCCAAAGCCAGTGAGTTCACTGAAGCTTTAGATAAGGAGTTACAGTCAGTATCATGTATTTGGTTCAAAACATTATCTAAGACCTAAACCTCAACTCAACTGGAGGTTGACCATTGAGCAAGTTGAGGAAGCTAAACTTGTATAACATTGGATGGTCAATTATCATGGTCATATTGAAAAAGTTGTTGTGAAGATGGGGAGGGGTATGTCTGTTATAAAAATATGTTCAGCATTTTTGACGCAAAAATCAACCGTACTATTTGTTCAGGCTCTGGTCTTGTCCCGTCTTGATTACTGTCTGGTAATATGGTCAAGTGCAGCAAAGTGAGACCGAGCAAAGCTGCTGCTGGTTCAAAACAGAGCAGCATCTTTGCCCTTAACTGCACCTACAGAACTAACATCAACAACATGCAGGCCAGTCTTTCCTGGTTGACGAGAGATTAACTGCACCTACAGAACTAACATCAACAACATGCAGGCCAGTCTTTCCTGGTTGATGAGAGATTAACTGCTTCTCTTTTAGTTTTTATGAGAAAAATGACTGTGACGAGAAGTCCAGATTGTCTGCATAATCAAATAACATTCAGCTCAGACACCCATACATACCCCACAAGACATGCCACCAGGAGTCTCTTTAGACACCCATACATACCCCACAAGACATGCCACCAGGGGTCTCTTCAGACACCCATACATACCCCACAAGACATGCCACCAGGGGTCTCTTCAGACACCCATACATACCCCACAAGACATGCCACCAGGGGTCTCTTCAGACACCCATACATACCCCACAAGACATGACACCAGGGGTCTCTTCAGACACCCATACATACCCCACAAGACATGACACCAGGGGTCTCTTCACAGTCCCCAGGTCCAAAAATGAATTCACAGTAACGATCACATGGAACTCCTTTCTATTTTCATTTACTCAAGCAAACAGTAGTAGCAGGATGATGATCCATCACTAGTCCCGGCTTCCTCTGGGCTCTGTCCCATTTCGACCCCTACACCCTTCCAATGGACAGCAGTACCGACCGGTGTTAAGATACTGATGGTTTGTCAAGATTGATGGTTTGTACAGTTGTGGCTACGAGTACAGCTCCATCTTGTTGTCACATCGGGGATAACAGTTGTTGACAACTGTAGCATTTTAGCTAAGTTTAACCCTAAGCCTTTTCTTAACCTTAACCTCATTCTTCTAACCTCCTACATGAATTATCCTAACCTGCCACGTTAGTTCTTCTAACCTGTCACGTTAATTCTACTATCCTGTCACGTTAGTTCTCCTAACCTGCAACATTAATTATCCTAACCTGCCATGTTAATTATCCTAACCTGCAATTTTAGTTATCCTAATCTGCTATGTAAACAAACCACTATCACCACACAGGGCCCCCCCCCCCCAGATAACATATGAACACATCAGTTGAGGGCCCCCTGGAGGTCCGCCCAGATAGCATATGAACAGGTCAGTTGAAAACCTCAACAAATTCGGCTGTGGTGGTTTGGAAGTAGGTGCCCTAGGGGCCCACATTTGGTAGTCCTGCCCTTCCCATGGAACTAGTGATTGTGAAATGTAGGTGAATAGAGCGATGTGCAAAATTCATCAGCCTGTTCCAATGTACAAGGAGGATTTGCTCACCGGCGCACATCAAGCGCACAATGTCTAGGCTATGATATAGCCACTCGAACTAGGCCTAATTAAAATGTTGCATTTATGTAGGCATTTAAGAAGATGATGCGTGCTTACCGGTAGGCTATGTCTCGTAACTGGGTGACGTCAGCTCTAACCATCGACGACGAAATGTGCAGGTGAACACGGGATAAACACATGAACCAAAAGCAAGAAGGGAGGAGGGCAAAATTATCTGGCGAACATGATTTCTGAATGGTGGGATGAAGATATATTTACGGATAAATGGCGTGGTATGCTATCGCACTTAACCGATGTAGCTGCATCAGGAGGTATAGCCTAAATTGCCTATCAAATAATCATTGTTCCCCCGCTCGATAGTCCATGTTGGCGCCAATGGAGTGACCCAATGGAACTAGTACAGAGAAGGCTGCTAGAAGTAGGATAGGCGACAGCAATAACTTAACAACACCCACATGTGGCACTGGTGACTTAACGGACACCCGAGAAACAACACCTGAATTTTTTTTTTTTTTTGATTCGACAGGATCGAATCAAGCCGTTGGGGAAATGGTAGGAGGCGCGTAGGACAGGTTCGAATCAAGCCGTTGGGGCAATGGTAGGAGGTGCGGTAATAACCTGGCAGGAGGGATGCTTCATGCTCGGAAGACGTTTGCTTTTGGAGTTTCGTATTCATACATGTGGCTTGAGTTGTCATGCGGGGCGGTCCCGACTCTGGACCCCCTGATTGTCGGAGTCTCGGACAGATCCCGATGCTCACGGTCAAATCGTAGCTTGTGAGGAACAAAAGAATGCCTGCGGTGAACGTTACCGGAGAAGCGCCCTTACTGAACGGGGGCAGAAGAGAAGAGGTAGAGCATTAGTATAGGTTAGGTTGTTTGGGAAGTGTGTGTATGTGTGTGCTCGCGCGCGCGCGCGCGCTCCTGTGTGTGTAATTGTGTATTGTTGGACGCTAGTGCATAGGTAGCTTCCTCTCGCAACTAGGCATTTATATTAGCATCTATATTAACGATTCTGAATTTGACTGTGTTGTTTACAGATGCGTAGTGCCTAGTTGTGGGACGGAACTACTGCATAGGCTACTTTAATACAGGCTAATAAAATGAACATTTACAGACCCATATAGAATGCGCGATTGCAGGAATATTTCATTCATATCATATTAGGCCTATCATATTAGGCCTGCACTGCGTGGAAAGCTCAAGCTAATTGGTTACTCGACCTCAGTTACCACTCTACTGTAATCAGGGCAGCTCACAGTTATCCTCTTACTAACCAACATGTTGAGCACAAACAGACCTCTGCATCTCTGGTGGGTCAGAGTTGTATCAGAGTCCCGCTGGTTTTTACAGTAGTTCTTATTTTTACAGTAGTTCCAGTCACGTTCCTTTTTTTACTGCGTGTATTTTACAAGGTTATTTGAAGAGTCACCCCTTGCTAATGGAGGGACGCAACTGCATTGCAGTCGAAGTGGAGGTGAACGATTGAGCTCATCTATTTGCCTGTACCGGGATATGAATGCCACATACAACTGATTGATATTCAACTCCTCATAATCATGATTAGGAGACTTATCTTCTCTGGGGATTACTTATTACAATGGACGGTATAGCATCAGTACACATTATAGTCTAAGATCGCTAATTATGGTCTGTCTGAGTAGTAGTCAGATTTGCTGAGCTATAACCTCAGATCCTATGTTACAGGGTGATCGATAAAAGAGAGACAGAGATGGTGGAGAGCACTATTGGGTTTTGATAATGATTGTATTATACTGACACAACCATATCAATGCTCTTAAGTGTTCCTGTTTACATAAGCAACATGTCTCATGTTATAATGCCTTACTTTCCCATGAGCATGGCTGATATTTGCACATCTGATGTCAAGATGTCCTGTCAGGGTAAATCAGCACAATTCTGTGTGTGGTAATGTGATTTTTGGGGGGTTACATTTTTACTTGAGGGGCCTTTGTGCTCTATTGAATGTTGTGGGGTTAGAGAGAAGTAGAGAGATGTGCATGCATAACTGTGTGCAGGCCATCTCTCCATTTTCCCTTCCTCTGCTTTGCCCTTCATCTCAAAGTGATGGTAAGGCAGGGGAAGCCAGGCCCCTACACACACACAAAAAAACAAAGTAGGGAGGGAGGTCTGTAGTATCACTACAAATTGAAAACGACCCTGTTGGGTCAAACCACATTGAGCTGTGTGTCTTCTGTTGTGTTTGCAGCCGTCTATGGTCAGTTTCCTTCCACATACTTTGAGAATAATTGTATTCTGATGTAGTAGAGTAAAGAATTTCAGACTACAGGCTCACCTACTTTAATTTATACACACACAAACTCACATTATGTTACTGCCTGCCTCTAATCTGAGAGCCATTCCCAATAAAACTGTCTCTCAGGCCAGTAGTTCTTAGGCTTGATAAATCATTTACAACGGTTGAGTGAAACTGAAATGCTCTATATTTACCTACGTAAATCTATCTTCTCTACCTTTCTGTTGTTGCATCAGGATATGTTACATTTGGGGGGATTTATTTCTATAACAAGAAAATACTTCACTCTGTCTCTCTTCTGTATTGATCTGCCAGGTACCATTCTTCATTTTTAGGCTTGTCTCATAGACTAGACGTAACATAGTAAACAAAAATCCAGGACACTCAAATTAGTACGATATGTTACTGTTTGGTATGGTTACAAAAGACAGAAGGTTACTTAAGGCAAAAACAAAAGGGGGGTGTGTGGGTGGTTGGTTGGATAGATTGGGGGGTCGGTGGCATATAAATCTAGCAATCCAAAGGTTGCGTGTTCGAATCTCATCACGGAAAACTTAGCAACTTTTGCAACTACTTAGCATGTTAGCTAACCCTAACCTTGCCACCTAGCTAACGTTAGCCACAACATATTGTGATTCTTAACATAACATACAAAATGGATGATGGACATCCAGAAATTAATACATACCATACCAAATGTAACATACCATACTAATTTGAGTGTGACAGATTTTCGTTTACTATGTTACGTCTACCCATATGTCCAGGTTGTCATTTTGGCTACTTGCTTTGATAGTTGATAGGTGAATATGTGGTCCTTGTCCTTATGGCTGTAAGAAGGAGCAAAAACTACTTTTCTACAGAAGTAGTTTCATAGTGCTAATGTCAGTAAGGAGTGGAAGGAAAAGCGATCAAGTGGGAGAGAAATAGCACAGTGGAAAAAGCATGATGTTCCTAGCCCTGACCATTATCAAACATCATGTATAGTAAACTGCCCATCCCTCTCTCATTCACTCCCCCTCTCTTCATCTCTTTCTCTCTAAATGGCTTTAAGTGGGGGATGAGTGCAGAGTTGGCCCATCATTATTATAGATAGACACACACAACATCTGTAATAAGTGAGGCACTAGGGTCATGGTGAACTTAAATGGTCTCTCCCGTTCACTCAGTGTGCTCCCTTGTCCTTGTAATGCAGGCACAATGAAACTCCTGTAACTCTGCCAGCAGGAACACACCTCCTCGGAGCTACCGTTTGGATAGCAGCCTGCCTTTTAGGAAAACAAACCTTCCCTGCAAGGGCACTGTCATGGCTGCGAGAGGCACATTTGACTGCTTAAAAAAATGAAGCAGATAGACAGATACTCTGAGCTCAGCTCTTATCTATCTGTATCTCTGTCTTTGTTTGCCTTTTGGTTATTTTCAATGCTCTTTGTGTGGCCAGTAGTGTCGCTGCATGTTTCGCTCTTCCACTTTGCTCACTGTCCATGTGCATCCTCCCATGGGGAGCATGAATGGCCACAGTACCACTAACCTCCACTGGCAAAAGAAAGCTGAACGCACTCTCCTTCTTTCTCTCTGTTGATGAGGTCTAAAAGCATCAGCCTCATCCAGTGTCCACTAAAACCAAGTGTTTAAAAGGGGCTGCATGGTTTTGGTTTCACTCTGCCTGGAAATGTATCCATGCCTCAAGAGACTGGAATGGTCCATCTCTGGACGAGCAGGGGAGCATGAGAGGACAACATTGATGTTTATTAATGTTGTTTGACATAAAATGCATTTTGATCGATGCCCAATCATCTGTATTCTTATGGAATACACTTAATATGTGTTCTGTTTTTTCTGTTTCTGTTTCTTGCAGAAAAATCCAGTTTTAAAATCCCTTCCTTGTTTTTTTTTGCCTCTCCCATTGTATGTCCTTCAATCCTGTTCCTCTCCTTTTTATCACACCTCATACAAGTCATAATGTTTGATGTTTTATCATCATTATAACCCCATTCCCACCACTTACACCATCATTTTTTCAATGTCCTTTCCACTTTCACATCCCTTCCTTTGCCCAACTTTAAACCTGTGCTCCTGATCCCATCACTTAAACTCGGTTACCTTACTCATTTATAAAATCTAAACCGAATTTCTTCTCATATTTGTACCCAACCCTCCATCCCCCCACCATTCGCTTTACCTTGTCTCTTATCCCTTCCCCCCGTAGCAGCGTCCCTGTAAACAGTCCCTTCCCGGGTCCCTATGCCGAGAGTCCCACTGGAAGTGCCTGCTCCTCACGCTGCTGATGTTCGGCTGTTTCGCCACGCTGGGATGGTGCTCCTTCTCCCGTGTCACCGTCATGGCTGCCGATGAACACGGCCTCTACTACGGCGTCCGCGCCCGCCTCTACCATGACAGCCCCTGCTCCAACGGCTACGTCTACATCCCGGTGGCCTTCCTGATCATGCTGTACCTGGTCTACCTGGTGGAGTGCTGGCACTGCTTCTCTAAAACATCCTCGCTGGCCCGGGTGAGGATCAGCAAGGTGTACAACAGGGTCCAGAGGCTGCAGCAGGCCATGCCCTGTATCTGGTGGAAGGCCATCAGCTATCACTATGTGAGACGGACACGGCAGGTGACTCGATACCGCAATGGTGACGCTTACACCACCACACAGGTGTACCATGAGCGGGTCAACACACACGCAGGCAGCTCTGAATTTGACTATGCTCAACATGGTGTAAAGGACGTATCCAAGGAGCTGCTTGGCCTTCTGGAGCACCCGGCCGTACGCCTTCGTTTCACCAAGTGTTTCAGCTTTGCCAGTGCCCGTGCCGAGGCCGCCTACCTCACTCAGCGCGCACGCTTCTTCGCAGAGAACGAGGGTCTGGATGACTACATGGAGGCACGGGAGGGCATGCACCTGAAGAACGTGGACTTCCGTGAGCACATGCTGGCCTTTCCTGACCCGGCGTGGCCGCCCTGGTTCTCTCGGCGGCGCATGTATTGGCTGATCTCAGCCCTGATGTTGTCCTGGCCACTACGTGTGGTGTCAGAGTACCGAACGGCGTATGTTCACTACCATGTGGAGAAGCTGTTTGGTGAGAACGAGGAAGTCAATGACAATGACAGCACTGAGATGGGCAACTACCGCTTAGGCCAGGAGAATGGGCAACGCGGTGGCCCCAGATTACGTGTCATATCGAGGGTCAACACTGTGGACATCACTGAACTGGAGTGGCACATTCGCTGTAACCAGCAGATGGTGCCCAGTTACTCCGAGGCCTTGCTGATGGACCTGAACACCAATAACACAACCTCATTGCCCTCTGCGTTTACCGGGGCAACACATGTCCCTATGAGGCGGAGCTCCAGCTACGTCCTACAGAGCTGCCCACGCTGCTGCAGGTCCACCAGCAGCTCCTCGCTCCCCTCGCGAGTCAGGGGAAATGTGGTAATGGGGGCAGGATCTTTGACATATGGGACAGTGGGAAGGATGGGAGGAGGAAGGTTAGCCCTCAGCCGCAGTGGATTATCTCTGGGCCGTTTGTACACGATGCGCCAGGCCTGCCTGTTTCACTCCCGGAGCCTTGGTGCAGGGATGGGGAGTAGAGGGGATGAAGGTGGTGGGTTTCTGGGACTGGGCCTCCGCCGGGCTAATGAAGAAAGCAGAGGGGTCCTGGAGTCAGAAGGATATGAAGAGGACGAGAATAGTCTGCAGCTAGAGGAGGATAGAGAGCAGGAACTAGAGAGAGTGAGGACCGAGATCATGCAGGGAGTGGCCTGTGTGACAGAGACACCACCAGCTTATCAGGAAGCTCTCCACTTGCCTGTGTTGATTGTCCATGGTGAGGAGAGCTGTCATGGAGGGGAGGACCTTGACGCAGGATAGTCACTGTGATTGGCAAAGGTGATGTACAGTAGAGTAGATATGCAAATCTGCTCAGGATGATGCAAGAAATTAGAGAGAGGAGAGGAGAAGAAAACAGGGACAGAGGAAGAATGTGTGGCGATATCGAAAGGGTTGTTAAAGAGAGGGGTAAGGAAGGAGAAAGAAAACAAATGGAAAAATCATGGTTTCCAGACCTGCGAGAAAGCAGTACTGTATGTGAAAAATGTGTAGGGAAACAAAACTATTGTGTCACAGTAGATTAAATGACAGTTATGTAGTTGCTCTTCCTAAAGAGACTGTAATATGTGTGTCCCATTGTCCACAATGAACAACAATCGCTTTGTATCTTTGTTCATGAATGTATGGAAGTATCAAGGAGCTGCTGAGTTAGCACTTAACATCAGGAGTAGTTCATTTTTCACCAAGCTATTAGATTAATTCAAGGGGCACTGTATAATGTGTAAACTTACAGAACTCCCTGTTAGATGCGGAGCAAAACTCTAATGCCAATAAAAAAATAAGCAATTACCATTCCACAAAGTGAGTATTACCATTCCACAAAGAGAGTATTACCATTCCACAAAGAGAGTAGTCCCATTCCACAAAGAGAGTATTACCATGCCACAAAGAGAGTATTACCATTCCACAAAGAGAGTATTACCATTCCACAAAGAGAGTTTTACCATTCCACAAAGAGAGTAGTCCCATTCCACAAAGAGAGTATTACCATTCCACAAAGAGAGTAGTCCCATTCCACAAAGAGAGTATTACCATTCCACAAAGAGAGTATTACCATTCCACAAAGAGAGTATTGCCATTCCACAAAGAGAGTATTACCATTCCACAAAGAGAGTATTACCATTCCACAAAGAGAGTATTGCCATTCCACAAAGAGAGTATTACCATTCCACAAAGAGAGTATTACCATTCCACAAAGAGAGTAGTCCCATTCCACAAAGAGAGTATTACCATTCCACAAAGAGAGTATTACCATTCCACAAAGAGAGTTTTACCATTCCACAAAGAGAGTAGTCCCATTCCACAAAGAGAGTATTACCATTCCACAAAGAGAGTAGTCCCATTCCACAAAGAGAGTATTACCATTCCACAAAGATAGTATTGCCATTCCACAAAGAGAGTATTACCATTCCACAAAGAGAGTATTGCCATTCCACAAAGAGAGTATTACCATTCCACAAAGAGAGTATTACCATTCCACAAAGAGAGTATTGCCATTCCACAAAGAGAGTATTGCCATTCCACAAAGAGAGTATTACCATTCCACAAAGAGAGTAGTCCCATTCCACAAAGAGAGTATTGCCATTCCACAAAGAGAGTAGTCCCATTCCATAAAGAGAGTATTACCATTCCACAAAGAGAGTAGTCCCAATCCACAAAGAGAGTATTACCATTCCACAAAGAGAGTATTACCATTCCACAAAGAGAGTAGTCCCATTCCACAAAGAGAGTATTGCCATTCCACAAAGAGAGTAGTCCCATTCCACAAAGAGAGTATTACCATTCCACAAAGAGAGTATTACCATTCCACAAAGAGAGTTTTACCATTCCACAAAGAGAGTAGTTCCATTCCACAAAGAGAGTAGTCCCATTCCACAAAGAGAGTATTACCATTCCACAGAGAGTATTACCATTCCACAAAGAGAGTAGTCCCATTCCACAAAGAGAGTATTACCATTCCACAAAGAGAGTAGTCCCATTCCACAAAGAGAGTATTGCCATTCCACAAAGAGAGTATTGCCATTCCACAAAGAGAGTATTGCCATTCCACAAAGAGAGTAGTCCCATTCCACAATGAGAGTATTGCCATTCCACAAAGAGAGTATTACCATTCCACAAAGAGAGTATTACGATTCCACAAAGAGAGTATTACCATTCCACAAAGAGAGTATTACCATTCCACAAAGAGAGTTTTACCATTCCACAAAGAGAGTAGTCCCATTCCACAAAGAGAGTAGTCCCATTCCACAAAGAGAGTAGTACCATTCCACAAAGAGAGTAGTACCATTCCACAAAGAGAGTAGTCCCATTCCACAAAGAGAGTAGTCCCATTCCACAAAGCGAGTATTACCATTCCACAAAGAGAGTAGTCCCATTCCACAAAGAGAGTATTACCATTCCACAAAGAGAATATTACCATTCCACAAAGAGAGTATTACCATTCCACAAAGAGAGTATTACCATTCCACAAAGAGTATTACCATTCCATAAAGAGAGTATTACCATTCCACAAAGAGAGTATTGTAATAAGATTTGATATTACTTTTAGATGTAAAACAAATAATCAATTTAGCCAATACACTAGTAGTGATGAGGCTTATGTCACCTACTCGCCTTCCTCGAGAACATGCAGATCGAGAGGCCAACAATATTGTCCATAATATGACATCAGAGATGTAGTAAATCATCTTTTAAGAGTTAAGTGCACAATTGTCCCATTTTATGCTTTTAAGATTATCTCTTTAATAAATAAAAAATCCCTCTCGGCAATTTGCCCTTCGCCACAATTCAAAAGGGGTTTTCCCATGTCTCAGTTCTGCCCACTGTTGTAATTATACATCATGATCAAGTATGGATTTAATGCAGTAGAGTACATCCTCACACTAACACTCCCACTACCCCTCGCTCAGCTGATGCCATTAGGAGCACCATATGTGATCGATGCTCGGAAGGCTTGGGACCAGAGCCTAAAACTGAGCATGCTAAAACACACTTCTATACATCAGCATACATACATAGCCAGTAGGTGCACAAATTATTCAGCACAATAATAACAATAAAGCGATAAATGGTCTTGAATGTGGACCGACATTTCAAAGAATGGCCATGTAAACATTTACAAGTATGAAGATATTGACAGGGTCGAGGACAGAGGTACCGAACAACTAAATGTGTTGGGTGACTCAACTCAATCCCATCAACACTCTAAAACCACACCTTATCTTGAAAAGAGTCCTGTGTGTATTCATTCTGCTGTATCTAATGTGTTACCAGTACAAATTCCAATAGTTGTTGATGAACATGATGATGATGATGGTGGTACAGAAGCGCACTAATAAAGTAAGTCTGGATATATCTACATGTTCTGATAACTGATAGTAATGCTCTCTATATTAACTGAGAATCACAGTGCAATCTTTTTTAAACTACCGGTGTATATGGGAAATAACATCTCCCTCTAGTGACAAGTACAGTAACTGTTTGAAATAGCATCAGGTCTACCGTTACTGTTGTTGTAACCAGTATTGTTGTACCTACATATTGTAACCAGATTTATATATCTTTTTTAAAGAATTAGAAGTGTTGGTTTTGGTTCTCACTACATCCATGCATCTGCATGCAAGCAAAGCAACCAATCTCATTTCATTTGGCTCCTACTCTCCCTCCCTCCGACCCTAAGCTTGTTTTAAAGGGCTAAGCACCCGTTACATTTCATATGACAAATGAGAGTCTGCACATCAGCTGCATGGGAATCTACCAGTAATTGGTAAGTATAGGTACAAACCATTCAGGTGAAGAGGAGAGAAGAAACTGCTGCAGCACATGTTCCTTTTTTCAGATGGGACCATTTCACACTGGTAAGTGGCCCTTCCAAGTTTATAGACATACATTCAGTATTATGAGTTTGTATAAATCAGAGCAAAGTGTTTCAACTCTGAAAGCAAAACGTGGTACTATGCAGTTGTGCAATAACTTTGGTAACCACAATGTAATTATGCAGGTAGTTACAATTACATATGTTTTATTGTCACATACAACGTATTATCCAGAAATGACTTTGGCTTCACTTATGACGCCAAATGTAAAACTGTCCTTTTGGGGTTGAAAAGGTGTCTGAGTGTTTGAAATGTGTTAGCTGACGTTACTAGCACTGGGGAGAGATAAGCTACAGAGTAAGCTACCTGCAGACGTCTCATGTGCTGATGAATCAGACTGATGCTGCTGTCATGAACATTTCAGTGTTTATAGCTATTTAGTGGTTTTAAGATAGTGTTGAATCACTAGGCTACACCTCAGTGCAAATCCAAGTAGGATGTTTTATGCTCTACTTTGGTTGTTGCCAGATCAGTGTGTGTGTATCCTCAGTGATTTTTCCTTCAATATTTTACTTTACCCCAGCCCGTACAGTGTCTCAGGAGCAGGTGAATTCCGTTTTAAACAACATGTAGAGCCTGTTGGCAGATGCAACAAGGGCCGAGTGCCATGAGCAGAGCACACAGTTGGCCCTAGTGATAACTCAGCAGAGGGGAGAGGGCCTAGGTCAGCAGATAGAAACAGCAAAGCTAGACATGTTTAACAAACGCAGGCAGCTGGAGCAGCTCCTGGACACCAAGGCCGCCATTGAAGCAAAAGAAAGACAAGCTTGCAAACTCAGCAAGCAACTGTAAGAGATTGAGAGAAAGAGAGAGTGAAGAAGAGGGCAGAGAGGAGAGGGGAGGATTGGTGGTGAGAGGAGGGACAGAATGTGGCAGTGGTTGGGAATGGAGACTTATTGTAGTTAATGCCATTTATAAACTGGGTGGGTCGAGCCCTGAACGCTGATTGGCTGATAGCCGTCTTATATCAGTCCGTATACCACGAGTATGACAAAACATTTATTTTATGTGTCAGTGGTTGGGAATGGAGACTTACTGTAGTTAATGCCATTTATAAAGGTTGTGATGGAGTGAATCTGGAACAATAATTTTTTTTTATTTGCAAACCTTTTTCTCATAAAATGTTCCCATGGTAACTCATATTCAGTACTAGAAAATAACTAGTAACAATGTAACTGTACTTCATTAATAATGACTTCATAATCAATAAAGATTTGAGCAATGACAGAGATTTTGTTCTGACAAAAACACATGAAAAACACAGGAAATGTTTGACTTTCACAGCTGTTACATCAATCAGTATACATTGAGCAGGTCATTTGACCTAACAGGAAGTGACTGAATTGTGTAACTAATTGGTTAAACTGATAAGTATACCAAAATGGAAGAAGTTATCTCCAATGTTAATTGTACTATTCCAAAGGGAAAACACATTGTAGTTAGGGCGCACCATTGCTGGCCTAAATTAGATGTTGTAATGCCTTTAATGTCAGTACTGAGTGGCTTTATCAAAAGGAATCTTAGTTTCATATTTAGTAAAAGTACTTATCCAAATGACAGAGTTGGGGCCAATTCAGCCTAATTAAGTAAAATGTGTATGGTAGGCTATTTCATACTGCAGTGGAATCTAATTACATTATCAATAATTGAGTACATCCGGTTTTATAACCCACTGTTATCCCTGTCTTGAGCTTGGGACAAAACTAGGTTGTTGCATGCAGCGACCTGGATGCAAGGACACATTGGTCGTGTTTCCCTGCTCAGAACGTTGCATGCGTCAACTAATGGTTGTGTGCCACGTCATCAACTGTGCCGTTGGGCACCAGATTACTATAACATGCTAAAACATATGGTTAGCTGATACGTAAAATACCTATGTAGAAGTTGTAAGATCTGGCATGCGTCAGCAACGTCTGAGCAGAGGAACACAACCATTATGGTACCCATCTGGCTTGGTGTGGTCAGACAGGACGGTGGAACAAGGGCTCTGTTTCAGACACGCTCCATTCTGACCTTGAGCCTAACCCCTGACGTTTCTGGACAAACACCACCACCACGATCTGCACCCAGAAGAAGAAGTTCACCCACACAGACTTCTGGGAAAGACAAAAGAAGAGTGCAGAGATGAAGAATAAAATACATGGGTTTAAATAACAATGACAACACATGATCTGTGGTTTTGAAGCAGCTTGTGGTCTGATAAGGCAATAACGTTTTGATGTGTTCGTTAATATTATGATATGCACAGTGTCAGGACAGACCTCTGCATTATACAATCCCGTGTAGAACTGATTTCCATTGTAGGGACTGACCCAGGTTTTATTCTCGGCTTCTTCACAACTGAAATGAAAGAAGTCCTCCAAATTAACAAGAACGTCATACAATATTTCACATTTCACATACGGTATGCGAAACAAGAGGGCACTGAGCAAAGAGGTGATACGGGAGAAGACAGGAAAAAAAGGCCGCCATCTCACCTGGTTATGGAGGGCACGTTGTGGAGGGCAGACAGACAGAGGCGGTCCCTGCCGATCCTCAGGGTACACCCTGACACCGCCAGGAAAAACAATATCTTCATACACACCCCCAGAGTCACATTCAGCCACAGTCTTTCCCTGGGGATGCAGGACAGGAAGTAAAGAAAGTCCACAACAAATCAAATCATTTCTGCTTTACTGCCACACTACTAGGCATGGAAAGTCTGTCTCTCACCTCTTGATCTCCTCTTCCACACAGCTGGTGTAGATCCAGTAGAGGGTGAGGCAGAAGCAGTAGATGGCCACAGACACAGAGATGGCTGACACAAAGTAGCAGAGGGAGGGATGGCTGGGGTTCTCCAGGATCAGGCCAGATGTGTTGTACTCAACAGTCCCATAAAGAATGCACTGCCCTGTAAAGTGGCCCTGCATGACACAATACAGATGCATTCAGTATAACTATACCATTTATCCTACAGTATGCAATTGAAATTATACCTCTAAGGGATCGGTGTGTCCCCCGCAGGACGGTTGAGCTAACGTAGGCTAATGTGATTAGCATGAGGTTGTAAGTAACAAAAACAATTCCCAGGATATAGACATATCTGACATGGGCAGAAAGCTTAATTATTGGTAATCTAACTGCACT
This sequence comes from Salvelinus alpinus, assembly GCF_045679555.1. Classification (NCBI taxonomy): domain Eukaryota; kingdom Metazoa; phylum Chordata; class Actinopteri; order Salmoniformes; family Salmonidae; genus Salvelinus; species Salvelinus alpinus. The sequence goes on along the minus strand of NC_092098.1, from coordinate 12,687,911 downwards.
GTCCAATTTACAGTAGCTATTACAGTGAAAGAATACCATGTTATTGTTTGAGGAGAGTGCACAATTATGAACTTGAAAATGCAATAATAAACCAATTAGGCACATTTGGGCAGTCTTACAACATTATGAACAGATGTGTAATAGTTCATTGCTCAATCTAAAACTTTGCACATACACTGCTGCCATCTAGTGGCCAAACTCTAAATTGCGCCAGGGCTAGAATAATACATTATGGCCTTTCTCTTGCATTTCAAAGATGATGGTACAACAACAAAAAACGTATGTCATTTTTCTTTGTATTATCTTTTACCAGATCTAATGTGTTATATTCTCCTACATTAATTTCACATTTCCACAAACTTCAAAATGTTTCCTTTCAAATGGTATGAAGAATATGCATATCCTTGCTTCACGTCCTGAGCTACAGGCAGTTAGATTTGGGCATGTCATTTTAGGCAAAAATTGGAGAAAAAAAAGGTTGGATCCTTAAGATGTTTTAATGCACTGTACACAACCTATAACACTGGAAAGTATCTTCACTGGACATTAACAGCAAGAGAGCTTGGTCAGCCATGGCGAGATACACATGCTCTCAAATTAACGTCCCTTAATAGGCAGGGAAACAGAGTGAGGTCTGTCACACACAGACCTCACTGTGTTTCCTGGCCTGGGTAGGGATGCACAGGAGAGCTAAATTCAACTTGGAGAGGAATGCTTGAGAAATTCCATTCATCCATTCATGTGCACAAATGTATAGTTATATTCTTTTAGGACATTAGATGATGATTATATGGTTCCATTGGGCCATGTGAAACAGTCAGGAGGACTCTGAATGTAGAACTCATGTTTCATTTTCCTGTCTCTCAACACATTTCATTTCAAAGTCATTGCCATCTGTATGAAAATCCCACATGAAAAAATACTATAGTATACTTTAGTATTACTATATTTATATATAGTAATATATATATAATATATATCGTCTCAGGCCTAATAACACCCGTGCCAATATATCCTTCAAACACCGGCTTCTCAGGCATTATCACTTAACTATAGTATTTCACTGTCGTGTTTTTGTTTTATTATCATTTTAATAATATTTTTGGGGGAGGGGGCTTTCACCTTGAAGAATCTTACTGAACAACATTAAAATAGCAAATTGTTCATAACCAGTATTTAGGTAGGACTGTGGTCTGCGCAGTTAGGTTCAGCAATTCTGCTCTTTTCTATAACCTGTAGGGAACACAATATATTGTATATACTTGGCATGTAGGTTTTTCAGTCATGAGTGGCACAAATTGTGATATGGGGGGATGGGGAATGGGCAGGACATAAGCAAATGATATCTTGTTGAAGTCGGAAGTATACATACACTTAAGTTGGAGTTGTTAAAACTTGTTTTTCAACCACTCCACAAGTTTCTTGTTAACAAACTATAGTTTTGGTAAGTCGGTTAGGACATCTACTGTGTGCATGACATGAGTAATTTTTCCAACAATTGTTTACAGACAGATTATTTCACTTATAATTCACTGTATCACAATTCCAGTGGGCCAGAAGTTTACATACACTAAGTTGATTGTGCCTTTAAACAGCTTGGAAAATTTCAGAAAATGATGTCATGGCTTTAGAAGCTTCTGATAGGCTAATTGACATCATTTAAGTCAATTGAAGGTGTACCTGTGGATGTGTTTCAAGGCCTACCTTCAAACTCAGTGCCTCATTGCTTGACATCATGGTAAAATCAAAAGCAAAGACATCAGATTTTTTTTTTTGACCACCACAAGTCTGGTTCATCCTTGGGAGCAATTTCCAAATGCATGAAGGTACCACGTTCATCTGTACAAACAATAGTACGCAAGTATAAACACCATGGGAACACGCATCCGTCATACCGCTCAGGAAGGAGACGCGTTCTGTCTCCTAGAGATTAACGTACTGTCACGGCCGTCAAAAGGTGGAGACCAAGGCGCAGCGTGGTATGCGTACATTCTTCTTTATTATAAGAATGAACACTGAACAAAACTAACAAAATGAACCGTGTAGCTATACAAAATGAGTGCTGAACAGGCAACTACACATAGACAAGAACCCACAAACACAAAAGGGAAAATGGCTACCTAAATATGATCCCCAATTAGAGACAACGATAAACAGCTGCCTCTGATTGGCAACCATATCAGGCCACCATAAACTTACACATCACCTAGACCTACATACCCTAGACTTACAAAAACCCTAGACAATACAAAACTAGCATACCCACCCTAGTCACACCCTGACCTAACCAAAATAATAAAGAAAACATAGATAACTAAGGTCAGGGCGTGACACGTACTTTGGTGCGAAAAGTGCAAATCAATCCCAGAACAACAGCAAAGGACCTTGTGAAGATGCTGGAGGAAACAGGTACAAAAGTATCTATATCCACAGTAAAACGAGAATGGACATAACCTGTAAAACGAGTATGGACATAACCTGAAAGGCCGCTCAGCAAGGAAGAAGCCACTGCTCCAAAACCGCCTTAAAAAAGCCAGACTACTGTTTGCAACTGCACATGGGGTCAAAGATCGTACTTTTTGGAGAAATGTCCTCTGGTCTGATGAAACAAAAATAGAAATGATTGGCCATAATGACCATTGTTATGTTTGGAAGAAAAAGGGGGAGGCTTGCAAGCCGAAGAACACCATCCCAACCGTGAAGCACGGGGGTGGCAGCATCATGTTGTGGGGGTGCTTTGCTGCAGGAGGGACTGGTGCACTTCACAAAATAGATGGCATCATGAGGAAGGACAATTAGGAAGGACAATCTGTCAGGAGGAATGGGCCAAAATTCACCCAATTTATTGTGGGAAGCATGTGGAAGGCTACCCAAAACTTTTGACCCAAGTTAAACAATTTAAAGGCAATGCTACCAAATACTAATTGAGTGTATGTACACTTCTGACCCACTGGGAATGTGATGAAAGAAAGAAAAGCTGAAATAAATAATTCTCTCTACTATTATTCTGACATTTCACATTCTTAAAGTAAAGTGGTGATCCTAACTGACCAAAGACAGGGAATGTTCACTGGGATTAAATGTCAGGAATTGTGAAAAACTGAGTTTAAATGTATTTAGCTAAGGTGTATGTAAACTTCCGACTTCAACTGTATATGAGCATATCGATACAGTGTGTAGTATATTTTTCTACAGTATACTACAAAATTCTGTAGTAAGCACTACACAATCGAGGGATACTCCAGTGTGCAGTAGAGTATTCTACAGTATACTACAGTTTACTACAGAATACTACAGAATTCTATATTAAGTACTATAGTATTATATAGTAAACTGTAGTATTTTTATGTGGAATGGTAGCCTAATCTATTGCAAAGTCACTGCATGCAACAATTTTGCATTTCGGTGAAGTCCACTAAGACATTGTATAAGCCTGTAGGCCTAGCGAAGAGTCATCAATGATATTCACTTACTTCACATGATCACATGATTATCTCTGCTGATTTCATTTATTTTCTCATTATAGGCTATCCCCCATGTTTTGGGATGTGTTACACATTCCGAGATAAAAGCAGGAAAAAACATAATATAGGAGAAAGTTTCTTGAAAGTCTGATAAAAATCTTCCATAACAGATGTAGCATCTAAAGGTTTGACCCATCGTTGAGAGGACGATCAAAACATATCCAATGTATGTTCTACATCTAGCAGCCTACCAATAGCCTAGTGTCGGTTTGAGGGTGACAGCAGACAGTAGCCTAGGCTATGTGTGGAAACGTTGTCAATACATTTCCGTTGCTACATTTTTTTACACAAGGGATAAAAATAGTTCTCAAGTTTAGAATGTATCATAGGCGGTTGAAAGTTCCCGACATTTCAAACGTTAATGCATTCGTACCTGGGTGATTGTCAGAGAAGCAGCGGACATTGTTCCACAGATGAAACAGCCTGCGTAAAGTACGAGCTCCAAAACGTGCAGCCACGGCAACACCATCACGAACACCTCTGCAAAGCCATCCTATCAGACCCATTGAGGACACCCTAGCACCCGGACAACGCACTCCGTTCCAAGTGTGTTAAATTGTGCGTAAAGGTCTACAATGGAGACACTCTTAACTGTGAGCTCTGACTTTTTTTTTGCAACAATGTACCCATTCAAGCGTTTTCTTCATTATAAACCGCAATTGAATGTGGCCAAGGAATGCAATGCATTTATTAGAATTGGTTGATTGTAAGATTGGGATGGAATGCTTTATGACTATCTAACAATGTTGTTGTCTTACTAGATGTGAGTCCCGACTCCCGAGGACTCCACCAGGATTCCCTATAACCATAATCCAGTTTAGAATTCCATGCACAGAAATGCAAAGCCAATTTTTGCCTCTTGTATTGTTCTCCTCTGAGAGACTGGAAATGTGTGTGTGTCTGTCTGTGTGTCTGTGTGTCTGTCTGTCTGTCTGTGTCTGTCTGTCTGTCTGTCTGTCTGTCTGTCTGTCTGTCTGTCTGTCTGTCTGTCTGTCTGTCTGTCTGTCTGTCTGTCTGTCTGTCTGTCTGTCTGTCTGTCTGTCTGTGTGTGTGTGTGTGTGTGTGTGTGTGTGTGTGTGTGTGTGTGTGTGTGTGTGCGCATCATCAGCAGTAGCTGTCGTCTGTCTCTGGCGGTTTGTGATTAATTTGTAAGTATTCCAGAGTGATGACAGAACATTTGTCAGCAGAACACTTTTCTTTGCCGATTTGCTAAATGAAACTGTTGTTTAACTACGGTTGTAAACGACTAATTTTAATCCCAATAATGTTTTCTTCAAAGTAAAATAAAAATATATATAAACACCTTAACCTCATACAAATGTTCTGTTTTCCACAATGTAGCCTAAACCCGAGCGACCGGGAGGTGGATGTCTCAGACATTCAATATCCGCTGGGTACCACAATAATGAAAGGAACAAATAACAGGAGATCAAATCAAAACCCCTGCTTAGATGAGCATCACTGGGGGTTTAGTGGGTTGGTGGGTGAGTTTATGGGCTTTGATACTGTAAAGACTTCCCACTGGGCACACCACGTCGTTTCAACTTGGAAATGTGGGTAATTTTTGGTTGAAACTGTTGATCGCTGAGATTTCAACCTTTATTCACCCACTCAAAAATACAGCCAGAAGTTTGTTGAATTCCCAATGTGACACTATGGAAAAACAATGCCTGATTTTTGATTTAGTTTTCATCTAAATGTTTTATCACTGCACTTTCAACCATTTAAAATCACAACAAAGTTAAAATGGGAATACAATATCAAATATTTTGTATTGATAGAAAAATGTAATGTGTTATCACTGTGCTTCATCTAACAGCACAACCATATGACCTGGATTGTAGTTGACATTACATTAAAAATATAAAGTGCAAGTGATCAATGCTGTTTGAGATTCTGCACAGATATTTATATTGTGAAGATCTCCACAGACTTTCAACCTTTGCATGCTATCTTGGACATGCACGCTTTCTATGATTACATAATATGGCTTTTTTAGTGACAGTAACATCAAAATGTGGCCTATGAGTTACTAATTTTAAGGTTAAATATAAACCAGTGGCGAAACTTTCACTGGGGACGGGGGGACATATCACCCCCACCTTCTGAAATTGCATTTTTGTCCCCCCCAGTTTTATCATTGGAATGTGATACAAAACGAGGAGTGGACGCCGCCGAGCGGTCGGGTAGGCTGTTTGGAGTGTTTATCCGACCGGATAAAAATAAAAATAATTATGTCCCCCCCACTTCTAAAACCAAAGTTGTGCCCCTGATAAAAACGTTTACATTAGTTTGTAAGATAGCCTTAACTTTAGGCTATTTACTATAATACAGAAGTAACATTGAATTCTGTTAGGTTGACAAAGCAACTAAATATCATAATTTAAAGGAGATGTATCTAATGTTTGGATAGTTTCATCTGAGCCGCTGGCTTAATCCTATTCTTTAACTTGTATTTTTGGTTTAGTTGGAGACGTGAATCCAACATATAATTTCTTATCTTGTCGACAAGTTAATAGGCTATTTACTGTATTGCAAAAGTGATATTGAATTGTGCTTGGTTGTCAACACAACCAAATGCCAACATTTGAAGGAGATGTGCTGTATATTTTGTGCCACTGACTTAGTCTGACTTCAATTCCAGTTTGTCTTCAAATTAATAATTGATATGTTGGATTCACCTCTCCATTTCAACCAAAAATCTAAGTTAAAAAATGGGACTAAATCAAATCAGATTTTAAATGCACTTTAAATCGAGTTTGATTTGATTTCGTCCTATTATTTAACATTTTCAATTTTTTGTTTGAAATGGAGACATGAATCCAATATATTCAATATCAATTTGAAAATGTAATTTGACATGAACCAAAGCTTGAAATCCTAGACCTACAGTGCATTCAGACCCCTTGACTTTTTCCACATTTGTTACGTTACAGTCTTATTCTAAAATTGATTAAAATATAATTTTTTTGCTCATCAATCTACACACAATACCCCATAATGACAAAGCAAGAACAGATTTTTGGAAATGTTGGCAAATTTATTGCAAAAGTATTAAAAATTAAACAAATATCACATTTACATAAGTATTCAGACCTTTTACTCAGCACTTTGTTGAAGCATCTTTGGCAGTGATTACATCCTCGGGTCTTCTTGGGTATGACGCTACAAGCTTGGCACACCTGTATTTTCGGAGTTTCTCCCATTCTTCTCTGCAAATCCTCTCAAGTTCTGTCAGGTTGGATGGGGAGCATCGCTGCACAGCTATTGTCAGGTCTCTCCAGAGATGTTAGATCGGGTTCAAGTCCGGGCTCTGGCTGTGCCACTCAAGGACATTAAGAAACTTGTCCCGAAGCCACTCCTGCGTTGTCTTGGCTGTGTGCTTAGGGTCGTTGTTCTGTTGGAAGGGGAGCTTTCGACCCTGTGTGAGGCCCTGAGTGCTTTGGATCAGGTTTTTAATCAAGGATATCTCTGTACTTTGCTCCATTCATTTTTCCCTCAACCCTGACTAGTCTCCCAGTCCCAGCCGCTGAAAAACATCCCCACAGCATGATGCTGCCACCACCATGCGTCACCGTAGGGATGGTGCCTGGTTTCCTCCAGACGTGACGCTTGGCATTCAGGCCAAATGAGTTCAATCTCGGTTTCATCAGACCAGAGAATCTTGTTTCTCATGGTCTGAGAGTCCTTTAGGTGCCTTCTGGCAAACCCCAAGCGGGCTGTCATGTACCTTTACTGAGGAGTGGCTTCCGTCTGGCCACTCTACCATAAAGGCCTGATTGGTGGAGTGCTGCAGAGATGGTTGTCCTTTTGGAAGGTTCTCCCATCTCCAAATAGGAACTCTGGAGCTCTGTCAGAGTGCCCATCGGGTTATTGGTCCACTCCCTGACCAAGGCCCTTCTCCCCCGATTGCTCAGTTTGGCCGGGCAGCCAGCTCTAGGAAGAGTCTTGTATGTTCCAAACTTCTTCCATTTAAGAATGATGGAGGCCACTGTGTTCTTGGGGACCTTCAATGCTGCAGAAATGTTTTGGTACCCTTCCCCAGATCTGTGCCTCAACACAATCCTGTCTCGGAGATCTACAATTCCTTCAACCTTACAGCTTGGTTTTTGCTCTGACATGCACTGTCAACTGTGGGACCTTATATAGACAGGTTTGTGCCTTTCCAAATCATGTCCAATCAATTGAATTTACCACAAGTGAACTCCAATCAAGTTGTAGAAACCTCTCAAGGATGATCAACGGAAACAGGAATACTTATGAATACTTATGTAAATAAGGCATTTCTGTTTTTTATTTCTAAAAACCTGTTTTTGCTTTGTCATTATGGGGTATATTGAATCAACTTTAGAATAAGGCTGTAACGTAACAAAATGTGGAAAAAATCAAGGGGTCTGAATACTTTCCGAATGCCCTGTATATGTATTGTCTATTTTTAGTTGAACCCTGGGTTGAATTGAAACAATAGCTGTTGATGACTTCACAAATGCTACAATATTGTAATGACCCTGGATTCATAAGCGCGGATATCGCCTCTGCCGCACGAGCATGCTTTTGCGGCACAGTCGATAGCGCACTGGACTTCGGGCTAGAAGGTCGAGGGTTCGAGACCTGCTCTCTGCTGTTTCATTACAGTATATTCACCTCATTTTCACCGGAAATATGGGCGGGTTTTGTTTAGTTTCTTTTGTGGGGGACTTCCGGTTAAGCATTTCCGGCCAATAGTTCACAGTGATATTCAACAACTTCTTTCTGACAATGTCTCCCCAACCCGTGATTAACCCCTTCATTGCAGGCATGCCACTGGTAATGCTCATGACATGTCTAACTAGCTAAATTATTAAATGTCGAAGTGTTTAATGTTCTTTTACCTAACCAAGACCAGTAAGCTGTCTGTGTATTTTACTTTGTTAAACTTGTGGTCTCTCTTATGATTTCTTTACAGATGCAGACAACTGTGGTGATGCAGTCTAATCTGAGTGTGCCAATGCCACCACAGCATACAGATGCTGATACTCAATGGGAGTTTCCAGCATTGACTGATCACCGCTACGTGTCAAGAAAACCAGTCAACAAGCCCACCTGCCACAAACAAACCCAATGTGGTGGTGCAGAGCCATTGACCCACACCATCCAGAATAACGACACTAGCTCAGTGTTGTATACTGGCCTAACTCTCAGTGTTTTCTTTGACCATGTAGCATTTCTGCAGAAATTCTATACAGCTAACTTCAGGGTGATCTTGCTGAATGCTTTGCTGTGTCCCAGGGAGTAGTGAACAGAATCCTACTGGATTGACACAATGGAGGAGCACAAGGATCTACATTCCATGGCTGCCGAGGGAGACGATCCAGAACACAGTGCTTCAGTGCTTCAAAGAGATGTTGTTTGCCCCTCTTCCCTAACAGGGTTGTCACCAGTTAACACAGCCACAAAGTCAAAATGGTCTATATTGTAAAAATGAGCTTTAAGGTTAGGGTTAGGCATAAGGTTAGACGTGTAGTTAAGGTTAGGGTTAGGTTTAAAATCTAAAGAGAAATTGTAGAAATAGGGTTTAACCATAATTATGACTTTGAGACCACATAGTCTGTTCCATAACTGAAGGGGTTTGACAGAAAACGCTCCGCCCGCCTGCCTCAAGGTACAGTAAGCAGACTGGCTCCTTGGGAGCGTAGCACCCTCACTGGGTTGTATAGAATGAGCATGTCTGTCAGAGTAGAGGGGGCAAGGCCATGCAGTGCTTTAAAAGTTAGGAGTAAGATCTTAAAATCAGACCGATACTTTACCGGCAGCCAGTGTAGTGTAGGGTTTTGCTGTTGTTTGTGACTTTGAGCATTCTGTAACCATTCAGTCCTGTCAAGATGGATAAATGCAGGTTAAAATGACTGAAAAAAACATGTTTTAGCTCAAGGGAGAAGCATTTCACTCAATCCAAAGCCTTTAACACCTCTTTGGATTTGATCACAGTTGGCCTACTTCCGTTAAATGTAATTACAGGTCTGATCAATCAGCATAGTCAAATTCATATGATCAGACCATTGATCATACTTCCATTGTTCTCTACTGACACAGCGGAGCAGAGCACATTGTGTCCTTAGACCAACCCTTCTCTCAGACGCTTCATGAAAACATGTTGATTTCACATTCAGTGTATGTTTTTAGGGAGGACCCTAAAGAACACAATGTGCTCTGCTCCACTGTGGTTACATGACACCTGACACCCGACACCCACCAGCCTCCGCCCTTCAGAAGGAGGGACATGGGCTCATGGAGAGACTGCATTTTGTAGAGTGTTTTCCTGTACTGTATCAAACTATAACGCTGGCGGAAAGTATTAGATGCACTAATCGGTAACCTAACTGGTTGATGACGTAAACACACATGTAAGATCCCAAATGTAATCGTTTCCCCCCACCTAGAATGTCCAATGGATGTACTGCAAATTAAAATGAGTCAAAGACTCCTATACAACCTCTGACTTCAACAGTTTCACTGCATTAGTTACCCCCGTCACTGAACTCTAATCTTGGGTTGTAACCAGACATCTCTCTATAATAACATACAGTATGCCATTTAGCAGACACTTTCATCCAAAGCAATTTACAATAACAAATGAATGCATTTTTACATATGGGTGGTCCTGGGAATTGAACCAACAATCCTAGTTTTGCAAGTGCCATGCTCTACCAACTGAGCCAGACAGGATCACATAGTTTGTGAGGAGATTACATGATGGGTCTTGTGGATTGGACAGAACTGTATCAAGATAGAAAGAGATGCAGTAACTTGATCACTATCTGTATCATTACCATATATAGGCCTTTAATTCATTCACCTGGTGTTTTCTTCATATTTCTTAAGGTCTTTCAAAAGTAAAGATGTTGTAATCAAGATTGTTTATTTAAAAAAAATAGACTTTGAGCAGTTCTGGACAGGTTCTGATTGACATTTTTGTGTACAGAACACTCTGTGGACAGCGCAACCTTAATTGCTGTACACCGTGAAATTGCTGGTTGTCCCCTTCAGATTCCGCCTCCACTCCCAATGGTCTCACTAGTTAACACAGCCACAAAGTCACAGGTCCAGTTATTTCCATCATTTCAAGCCCTATTCCCCCACTTTTGTAGAATAGGGAAAATAAATCAGTAACACTTAATTTTAAGTGGTTCTTATTAATTAAATATGTAATTACACTAACAAGTATTGTAGTTAATTGTAATAACTCATAGTTACACTGTAATAACAACATGTAACTAGTGGTAATTGCAGTCTAATTGCCCATTTGTAACAAGCATTTCTTGTTGCACCTCTAATTAGACTGCAATTACCACCAGATACATGTTGTTTTTAGTGTGCAACTATGAGTTATTACAATTAACTACAATACTTGTTACAGTGTAATTACATATGTAAGCACACTGTAATAATGACCCTTTAAAATGAAGTGTTACCAAAAAAATCATACATCATATTTTTCTCATATTTGTACTGTGTATTTGACCTTGTGTCCTCAATAGTGATTACACCTCAGCAATGTATAACTCTAAAATAAAAATACCAGAAAGGTGATATTTTAATCTTTCTGGCAGTATAAGCATTACTAGGTATTGTTTATGGCCCTCTCATTATGAATAATTACTTTTGTGTATGTCTATATAGGCAGAAATCTACATGACTTTACATTTAACAGGTTTAGTTATTCTAATCATTGCTTTGACTTGAGGATGTGGATCAATATAAATAAATAGCCTATTACCAGAATGTTCTTGAGAACAACACAAACAATTCCAATGAGTCTGGAGTTGAAAAAAATGGAAAGACGGATTATGAACACAGGAGATTTTTGCAGCAATTTAGCAATAAGCTTTTTCTTGGTCAAAGGTTGAGAGCTTTATTTGCTTGGATGTTTTAGACTATTGGTACAGTAGCCTACTATCCTCAATCAGTCACTAATTTCAGTATATCAAAGTGCCAATATCTACATTTGAACACAATCGTATATTTTCCATAAACTACCATTTCTGTCTTTTGCAGATGTTTTCTAGCAGGATGGATGGACGGAAAATATAACCAGACAATATCACAGAAATATAATTCGTTTTATTAAAGAGGAGATCACTAGGCCTATAATATTATTCACCATTTGACAGTTCTATCCTCCTTCGTTATTCCAAATATAGAGCACCGAGATCTATTTCCCACAAGTTGTTTGTGTCATTTCTTGTCAACTCATGAAAACATGATGGGGGACGCACGTCTGGCCAATGGCGGACCGCTTAAGGTGGACTTTTTCAAACGCAAACATCCGAATTGCCAAACCATGAAATGCATATCGATTTGTCTCAAATGGTCCACTGTCCAATTTATCGAATTTGTGTTATGTCAGCATGTGCTGAAGTTAAAGATTACATTGATCACACTCATAATTGATCAATCTGCAATTTGTGATGTCGGCACTTCCTTAAAACTGGGCGGTCGTAAAACTACTGCGGGTACGCTGCTACATAAAGAGCCCTTCACGGATGCTGTAGATCAGAATTTTCTTCAGCAACGAGGTAAATCTGTGCTCGCACTGAAAAATATACGACCAGTTTTCTTGACCAGGTAATGATGGGTTGCTTATTACGTTCATGTGAATGTAGATTGGGTTTTGTAGACTAGGTTAAATAAAGGTTAAATAAAATAAAAAATGTATCCTAAAGTGAGGGTTGTTTTCCTGAGGCCTACTTTGACTGTTTGTCTCATAGCCTGCCCTACATAGATATGACATCATTGGTTTGTCCAGTGACAGAAAATTATTTGGATTTTATGCAGGCATATTTCAACTGTTCATACCCCACTATATCATTTAAATATAGTGTTAAGTTTTTACTTATGTAGTGACAATAAAAAATAAAATTCATATATTTTATGGCACTTTGCCTGTTCTGTTTTCTGCTTGGTGCATGTGTGCCTCATGCGTTCACTAGAATTAAACTAGACCAATCCGGTTTAACGCACGCTAGACTATAAGCCCGCTATATCCTAATGTTTCAAAGGATGTTGTCTACCGTAACAATTTTACCGACGAGCCATTGAATGAGGATGTTGGGCTACATTTTATCTCGTTGAATTGGTGGCAATTGCTTTAACAATTGCCGATGATCAAGCCAACAATTAGCCTATTGCGCGATGGGAATGTAACCCCTTTTGCTACCCTGGCTCAGATCCGATATATTAGCCTTTCAATTATGTCACAATATTAAACACAGTTATACTGTAATTACCATATTTGCCTCAGTGTTTTGTTGTAAGATGATGCAATGTTTCATACAATTGCCATTCTATAAGACCATCGTTTGTGCATGACACATGGTTTCTTTCCTCTGCTCAGACGTTGCATGCATCAAACAATGGTTGAATGCCACGTAATTGATCGACCGATCGCTACTGACCCGTTCCCAGTACACGACACGCTGACGTCAGGGACAGATGCGCGTGACTCTTGGCTGCAGTAACAAAGCCATCTGCGCCCATTCAACATAGAAGTAATAAAAACGTAAATCTAGGCTAACAAAATATTTTTTGGGGTTCTCATACCCTTACAATTATGTTTTGATTCTTGCTTTAATTAACGTAAGCTTTTTCTGCTGGCGTTCCACGATATAAATCCCCCATGTTCCACTAGCGGTTCTGGGGGGGGGTTGTGACAACAATTTTGGACCCCCTTGTGGCCCCCCTAAATGTGGAATATGAAATCATTTTTACATAACTCATTTTTGCTATCTTTCTTTTTTTACATCCATTATTAGACAGTGGCAATGCGGAACACTAATTTAACCCACACATTTTCTAGAGGGACGGCTTTAGGCGGAACAGTATCATACCACATGCAAAACGATATGACAACAATAACGTCTAATGTAACTGGCCCCTCTAACCGTACAACTTGCCCCCCCCCCCCCCCTCCCCCCCAGTTGAAATGGTCTAGAACCGCCACTGCCGTGTTCTGCTACTAACTTGCGCGCATTGCCCTCGTGAGACTATGTTTGCAAACACAAAGTGGTTTATAACATGTGGTTCGCAGACACTTAAAATACCTATCCAGGCGGTGTACGATCTGGCATGCGTTAGCAACGCCTGGGCAGAGGAACATGCCCAATGTAACACACAACTGTTCCCGGCAGCAATTATACTCTTATCTTTCTTTTTATGAAGAAAAGCTCACCTTAACCAACGTCACAATGACTAAGGGCACAGAGGTGGACATGAAGGATGTGGAGTTGAATGAGATGGACCAGGAGAAGCGGCCAATAACTGGCGGGGCAGGGAACGGAGATGCCGGTTCTCCCACCAGCACGGAGAAGAACGGCAGCATTAAAGTGAAAATCCCTGAGGAAATTGAGACTAAATTTACCGGTCTATCCAAAGAGGAACTCCTCAGAGTTGCTGGAACACCTGCGTAAGCAACATCAAGACCTGGAATAGACTGTAGCTCAATAGAACATATAGGTTAATTGCATTACTAATAATCTCTCTCCTAAAGGTGGGTCCGTACGCGATGGGCCCTTCTGATTATGTTCTGGCTGGGCTGGCTGGGGATGCTGGTTGGCGCTGTGGCCATCATTGTTCAAGCACCTCGCTGCAAAGACCTTCCTGCCATGAACTGGTGGAATTATGGACCTCTGTACCAAATTGGAGATGTGCAAGCTTTCAGCGAGACCCAGAATCTGAAGGGTAAGAGTCACTGAAAGGGGTGACGATGAATAACAGATTTGTGGTGAAACCCACTAGGTCACAGCCAGCTTATATTAAGTAGTACTTTGAGTATATTGAACCACATAGACTGGGTGGGATTACTGAGTGAAGTTCTGGGGACACTGAAATTGGGTCTGGCGCGGTGTTGACAGGGAGTAGCAGTTCATGTGACTAGACATGATATTTTAAAATACATATGCTTTAGCACGTCCAAGTGTGTGCCATAGGAGTATTGAAGTCAGATTTATTGCAAATGAACAAGTTTCCCACTTCCGTGACTCCACTCTGGGGGATGTGGATCTGCTGAACCAGGAGAATCCAGTTTCTTCTCCTGTTCCTTCGCTACACCCTCAATGACTGGTTTGGCAGGTTTCTTGTTTGAGAGTATTAGTCACACTAGGAACTGGGCAACACAATGGCTGTCTGGAACTTGTTGGTGGGAGCAGAGCTATTACCCACCAGTTGGCAGTTACTATTCACTTGATAGGGCTTTATAGAAAATGAGATATTTACATAAAGGTGACAATGAACAGTATAATGTTTTTTACAAATGAGATTTAAAATCCATATTGAAGGTGGTGCTCTCCCTAATTCAGTAGCGTGTTAATTATACATGAATGGACACTTAGTAAGCAGTTTTCTAATGTGTAACAGGTGTGGAGGAGAAGCTTGACAGTTTGAGCCAGCTGAAGGTGAAGGGACTTGTTGTTGGGCCCATCCATGTTGCCCCCGCAGACGACCCTGTCAGCCTGAACTTTGAGGAGATCTCCTCTGATGCTGGCAATCTGGAACAGTTCAAAGGCCTCGTTATAGCTGCGCACAAGAAGAGTGAGTATAGTGTCTATATTTATACCGCCATTTCATTTGTTGCCTGCTGAAACTGATGAATTGGTTGGTCAGTTGAATTTCAGATGGACTAACTCTCTCGCCCCTTTCTGACAGGCATCAATGTGATCCTGGATCTGACTCCCAACTATCTGGGAAGTGGACCATGGTTCTCTAACGTCAGTGTCACCAACGTTGCTGAGAGACTCAAGGTAAGCGTTCGGAGCATCTCTTCTCGGTGAACTCATTAAATCCACTCACTCAGTCCCAACAATGTATTTGAGTGTATCTATCTAATAATATGTGAACCCTCTGTCCAGTCTGCCCTGGTGTTCTGGCTGAACCAAGGTGTGGATGGGATCCAGCTGTCTGGTGTAGAGCGCGTGGCCAGCATAGTTCCGTCTCTTTGGGCTGACATTCGAGCCATTGTCCAGAATGGGACTGCGGAAGGAAAGAGAAGGTAAGTACATGTCCACAATTATGAACATCACTCAACTGGGCCTCTGAGTAGATTTTTATGCATGTGAGCCCCCTGGTGGTTTAGTGAAGGTATTGTTTGGGAACTTGTGCCCTCTAGTGGTGTAAACTGCACTGACTGCTGCCAAGAAGAAAGCTGATACTGGATCTTAATTCTATTACATTGGGAACATTGTGTGACTTGTGTAGATAACATTCATTGAGTAAAAGCAAGCATTTTTTTCTTTCTTGCTCAGGATTCTGATTGGAGTGACGGCGAAGACCTCTGCTGTTGACGTCTCTGAACTGCTGAACTCCACTGGGGTGGACCTACTCCTATCCGGGGCCCTCCGGTCTAAGACCATGACCGCTTTAGATCGTGCTCAGACTGTCCAGCAGCTGCTTTCCTCCCACAACCAGACCCAGCTAGCCTGGAACATTGGGGACAGGAAGGAGGGTCACCTGGCCACACTGGTGGGCCCAGACATGGTCAACTTCAACCAGATGTTCTTGCTCACACTGCCCGGAACCCCAGTGTTCAACTATGGGGATGAGATAGCCCTGGCTGATGAGGTGAGCAGGGGGTTTCCGCAACTAATGTATCACAAAACAAATAACAGCTATAGCCTTGGAGAAATGAGTCCCACTTTTTAAAAGGATATATTGTCTTGATATTTATTGGTGTTAATTGTTCTATAACAGTATACAAAGTCCCCTAAGATGCTGTGGGATTCCCTGGAGGATGAGACAAATGGAACTGCTACGGTAAGTGAGATGCTAATGCATATACATTCTGTTTGTATAAAAATACATATGCACATTACATTCATTCAGATTTAAAAAATACAACTGTTGGCAAAGCAATGACATGAATGTTTAATTCTTATCACCCACAGAAAGAGAAAGAACAGAGGCTCGCCTGCCGTTCCTTCTTCAAGACACTGAGTGACCTGCGTGGGAGAGAGCGTTCCCTGCAGCATGGGGACTACATTCCCCTTTTCAACTCCACCTCTGCCCTGGCCTACCTCCGCCAGTGGGACCAGAGTGGGCGCTACATCGCTGCCTTCAACTGGGGCAGCGACGTGGTGACCCTTCAGCTGGCCCACCCTGACCGGCCTGCTCAGGCTGTGGTCCAGGTGAGCACAGACAAGGCCAACCTGGCCCCCGACAGTGCTGTGGGGCTCTCTGCACTGGAGTTGGGCCCGGGACAGGCTGTCCTGCTACAGTTCCCCTACATAGCCTAGAGAGGGGGGAGATCCCAGCACCATCTGTATGTGGGCATTGATGTTAAAGTAGTTGTCTCTCTGTGGTGACCATTTTAATATCACTTATGATTTTTTTTTTTTGGGGGCATTCTGTTACTTTTTTATGTGTTACTGTCACACTGGTACTAGTCAAATGGTCAGAATTTTAGCTTAGAAAATAGTAACTGCTGTGAATTATGTATTCCATAATATGGTGTTGGTCTGACATGCAAATGTCCTCATTGCAAGCACCAGTCAAGCCTCAACAACAATCTGTCTATCTTGCTGTTACTGAAAATACATTCCAGATTGAATTGACCATTTTAAAATGTGTTTTATTGGCCATTTTTAAAGTTTATTTTGGGGGGGGGCTTGGTTCGTCCCTTATTGAAATGTTGTAATTGTGTTCAAAAGTAATGCTCCTTTCTCACGTTTCAAGAATTCTCTGATTGCTTTTGCAGCTGAGGGAAGTGTAAAACACATCAAAGGTGGAGGGGCTGAAACTCTTTCCTCATACTAAATTGGCATGATAAACAGGGAAATAAATAAAACTGAATACAACCTTTACTAGTCTGTTTTATTTAGGCTAGCAATGTTGTGTGAAAATTAGACCTTAAAGCTAGCCCTCGATTCAGACTTCCATCCAGGACCAGGTGCACTTGAACGTCTCTTGGCATCTTTATTTATAGATACGCATGGGGAGAGCTCTGTCTCACCTGACTATTTTAACACTTACTGAGCATTTATATGGCAACCCTGGGGGAGACACCTCTATAGATGGACACAGTGACTCTTGCTGTTTGCCTCCACAGAAGTGGATTATGAGATGGTTGTGATTCAACATATATGCCTTCAAGAGTATAAATGTGCAATCTATTTGTTGATCAGTCTAGGATGGAAAAGCCTCTGTGGGAGGAACATAGGAACAATCAATGATGACGTTTAAGCCATACGACTGCTATTGGCCTAGTTGATTTTAGATTTCCATCAGAGGGGGGGAAAGGTTATCCTTCGTACACTAAGTGTAATGGTTCTAAATTTAGCTGATTGACACAAGGTCACAAAAACCTACACTAGTGATGTGTGGTTGCTTTTCTTAGTGTATAAACCACTTCACCTCTTGTATCACAAACCCTCATTCAGATTTTCTAAAACACTAGCAAACTACCCCTTACTATAAATGTGGGTTCACAATGGCCTCCGAGAGACTATTCTGGGTTTTCATGGTGTGGACTAGTGAAAATCATTTAAAAAATGTATACAGTACCAGTCAAAAGTTTGGACACATCTACTCACTCCAGGGTTTTCCTTTCTTTTTTACTATTTTCTACCTTGTAGATTAATAGTGAAGACATCAAAATGAAAACACTTATGGAATCATGTAGTAACCAAAGTGTTAAATAAAAGATCTGAGATTCTTCAAACTAGCCACCCTTTGCCTTGACAGCTTTGCACACTCTTGGCATTCTCTCAACCAACTACATGAAGGAGTTGCCTGGAATGCATTTCAATTAACAGGTGTGCTTTGTTAAAAGTTAATTTGTGGAATTTCTTTCAATGTGTTTGAGACAATCAGTTGTGAAAGGTAGGGGTTGTATACAGAAGATAGCCCTATTTGGTAAAAGAACAAGTCCATATTAGGGCAAGAATAGCTCAAATAAGCAAAGAGAAACGACAGTCCATCATTACATTAAGACATGAAGTTCAGTCAAACTGGAAAATGTCAGGAACTTTGAAAGTTTCAAGTGCAGTCGCAAAAACCATCAAGCGCTATGATGAAACTGGCTCTCATGAGGACCGCCACGGGAAAGGAAGACCCAGAGTTACCTCTGCTGCAGAAGATAAGTTCATTCGTTTCCAGTCTCAGAAATTCCAGCCCAAATAAATGGTTCAGTGTTCAAGTAACAGACACATCTCAACATCAACTGTTCAGAGGAGACTGTGTGAATCAGGCCTTCATGGTCGAATTGCTGCAAAGAAACCACTACTAGGACACCAATAAGAAGAGTCTTGCTTGGGCCAAGAAACACAAGCAATGGACATTAGACCGGTGGAAATAAGTCCTTTGATCTGATGAGTCCAAATTTGAGATTTTTGGTTCCAACCACCGTGTCTTTGTGAGACACAGAGTAGGTGAACAGATGATCTCCGCATGTGTGGTTCCCACTGTAAAGCATGGAGGAGGAGGTGTTATGGTGTTGGGGTGCTTTGCTGGTGACAATGATTTATTTAGAATTCAAGGCACACTTAACCTGCATGACTACCACAGCATTTTGCAGCAATACATCCCATCTGGTTTGCGCTTAGTGGGATTATCATTTGTTTTTCAACAGGACAATGACCCAAAACACACCTACAGGCTTTGTAAGGGCTATTTGACTAAGAAGGAGAGGGATGGAGTGCTGCATCAGATGACCTGGCCTCCACAATCACCTGACCTCAACCCAATTGAGATGGTTGGGGATGAGTTGAACCGCAGAGTGAAGGAAAAGCAGCCAACAAATGCTCAGCATATGTGAGAACTCCTTCAAGACTGTTGGAAAAGCATTCCAGGTGAAGCTGGTTGAGAGAATGTCAAGAGTGTCCAAAGCTGTCATCAAGGCAAAATGTGGCTACTTTGAATAATTTCAAATATAAAATATATTTTGATTTGTTTAACACTTTTTTGGTTACTACATGATTCCATATGTGTTATTTCATAGTTTTGATGTCTTCACTATTATTCTACAATGTAGAAAATAGTAAAAATAAAGAAAAACCGTTTAGGTGTTTCCAAACTTTTGACTGGTGCTGTATATATATATTATTTTGAAGGAATGTCTTATATAAGCACAACACATATCTCATAATGGTTGCAGTTGTCATGTATGGATGAGTGATGGAAATGGGGGTGTTTAAGGGAGAATGCATCAGGGCCTCTGTGATGACTGATGGGGATGAAAACCGAGAGCCTCGTCACTGACACCAGATCTGCTGCACACAATTTCGGCAGAGCGATGAGGACACCTTAACACTGAGAGAAACAATGAGATCTTAAAAAGGGGATTATATTTCTGAGAAGGTGTCTTCGCGTCTACTTTTTCTGTGTCAGGTAGTCCTGAGGGTGCTAACTGTCAACCTTCCTTCCTGGAAATCCAAAGGGGTTTCTAGCTCTGCATTTGTCTACCTGAAACTCTTCGTTTTTTCTTAATTGGGGTCAAAATAGCTCTAAATTAAGCTGGTATCATGTGTTAATGAGTTGGACTTCAAAACCTACAAGAACAGCACGATCTTAGAATTTCTCAAATGGTTCTCTCGACATGCAATACAGGTATTCCATCTCTAAACAGGGCCCTTCTACTATAGAAAAAATAAGGGGCATACTGTTTGCAACATTGGTCACTTCAAAATGCATAGGCCTATGTGCAATTATTTGAATTCATCCAGTCCAGATGATTGCTCTGAAGAAACATTGGAACTCTGTGCAAACTACAGTCAGGTTGCGCTAAAATAGGTTTCCAAATAGCCATGTTAGGCTTACTATGCAATATGACTAGGCTATACAGAATCGTGTATGCTTCTTGAACATTATGCTGCTGATCCCAATTTGTAAATTTAGCCAAGTGTTTTTGTGGTTTTAAGATTGAAACAGCCTCTCCACTCCCTGCGAGGACTCCCTGACGCATTGCAGGTGGCTGAACACCAATCTAGTCCCGTTTACTGGGTCAGCTGATGTGCGCCATTGCTCAGTGTGGCCCGTATAAAGTCGCTGGGTTTCTCAGTCAAACATAGACATGAGCGAGTTTACGTTTCCAAAGAAAAGGGAAACAGAGATTTAGCATAATTGTGTTGTTAAAGTTTTAAAATACGAACATTGACCACGTTAAAACGCCACTTTTTAGTAAAGACTATAAGGATAGTCCAGGTTGCAGATAAATCCCATTTCTGCCGCGCTGTTTAAAAAAATATTCGGCGCACGGACACCATAGTGACAGCCGAGTTCCTAGGGAGTGCAGTGTCCGGCTTGAAATCTAAACCAACGCGGAGTGATACTTACCTTGAAGCGGCAAAGAGCGCAAGGCGCGGATGACTGTGTGGAAAATTTGATTATCATATCTCCAACGTGAAATTGTTAGCAATATCAAATCAACATAGCAACATGGTAAGTTACATTTGCTGTAAATGTCCGATTAAATTAATATGTTGGATTCATAGAATTGGCTTAACATATGCATGTGTAGCCATATCTCTAGCCTAGCTAACGTTAGCTAGCAATGAGTGTTGGCTAACAGTTACCTAGTTAGCCACAGTCAGCACGTCAGACTTGTTGGTTACACACATTATGATGGCTAACGAGCTACAGTAACGTTATATGTATTGTTAGCTAGCTCGACATCTGCGTCAATCAGTAATTTAGCTAACGTTCAATAGCTAACGTCAGTTGTGTCCGACATAGGCAGCCAGTTAGCTAGGCAACTTCGCTACGCCGAGGAAACAAGTTGGTTAGCTAACGTTAACCTTAATAGTTAGCTATGGCTGTTTGTCAACACTACACTATTCTTGGTTTTGTCACTGTTTTTGCTCGACATTTACCTTCGATAGTAAGCTAAATATCGAATTACATGTAGTTAGTCACTAGCTACCTAGTTTTGTGCGGCTAACTAGCCTAGGCCTATCCTTACGTGTTGATAATGCGCTAGCAGGACGAGGTGGGGTGGCATATGCCGTTTATGTCTAGTTACAGTAGTTGGTTCCGTCAAAGTCAACGTGTTGTGACTTTAGACAGCTAACTAACATTTACTTGTATGGTGTGGCTAATTTCAGACCGGTTATCCCCAGATGCAATGTGTTGCTTTCTACCTAAGGCACTGTGCTGTCGCCTGGTCTAATATTGCACCAAATATGGAGCATGGTGGTCTAATTTGACACATCACTTGTTAACAAACTAGTGATACAATAATACAACTTAACCCTCCTGTTGTGTTCTTTTCATGTTAATTAATTAATTATGTGTTCCCGGTCCAAAATGACTGCCCCATTATAAATCCATAATAATACATATATTATCACTTATGTTGTGTTAGATCTTTTTATCAACTTAACCTGTAATGTTCATGATAACTTTTGAACTTCTATTCGCTATTTATGACCTGTAGGCCTCATTGACCTGACCTCATACAACTCGTTTTTGAGTAAAAAAAAATTATAATGTATGGGTTGTTTTGACTATAACAAATACTCAGATTAAACATTGTGGTATTTATCAGACCTCTTTGTGTCAAAGTTTAACAAGGACTCTCTCCTCCTCACCAGTGTCATGAGTAAAGGCCTCAAAAAAGCTTTATATACCAGAGCTGTGAGAGAAGTACTATATATTATTGAAACAATGTTGCGATTGTTTGAGAGAATGCCAACTGGTGTGGTTCCAGTGGGGGTTGCCATGGAAGCCAAGAAGGGGAGTGAGGTGTGTGTGCTCAAACACACATGCATGTAGGGGTTTGGGAGAGGAAGTGTGTCCGTCTGTGGGCATGTGCCTGAACTCAATTTTATACACTTTTGTATTTTTGACAGGGAACACCACAGTTGTACAAAAGTTAAATAAAACATCCAAAATGTAATGAAATTCTAAATGTATTTTGTGTGTTCAGATGCCCTGTGTGTACAAAGTCATGGAACCTTAAGACAATCAGATGAAATTAACTACATTTTTCAGAGTTAACTTGTAAAAAGGTCCAATTTGACTGGAACACAGCAGGATGTTTAAGAGACATATAGGCATAAGTTCTACATCAAGTAACTAGTGGTTGTTACATTTAGATTTTTTTTGTAGCCTAGGACAAAATATGGGAATTAACTCTTGTGTTAGAATGTTGTGGGTGGCATTTGAAAGAAATTAGAGGATTCTTCAAGTGCAAGAAAGGGTGAATCAAATCAAGTGGTGTCATTCACAATGTGTTACTTTCAGGCAGATCAACTGACAGAGGAACAAATCGCTGGTAAGATGGCCATTTTTGCTCAAACATGACCACAGTGTTTTAGATGTTTAAGTTAATATTACACTGTTTTATTTTCCAATACATTAGATGGGTGTAGTGAAATATGTTGTATTATAGAAATGTAGACTGGAGAGTGACAATCTACATTTTTCATCCAGAGTTCAAAGAGGCGTTCTCGCTGTTTGATAAGGATGGCGATGGCACCATCACCACCAAAGAGCTGGGCACCGTGATGCGCTCACTGGGACAGAACCCCACAGAGGCCGAGCTGCAGGACATGATCAATGAGGTGGATGCTGATGGTGAGACACACAAATGCTCTCCATTTCTCTCCCCCCAAATGAACACACAGGCTATACACACAATGGAGGGTTTTGATACCGTTCTGATGCAATATCTGATGATTGGGATGAAAGACCTACATTGTAAGAATCATTGTTTTCTTCCTGTGAGAATTTTGCTTTGTGTTCCACAGGAAATGGAACCATTGACTTCCCCGAGTTCCTGACCATGATGGCGAGGAAAATGAAGGACACCGACAGTGAGGAGGAGATCAGAGAAGCCTTCAGAGTCTTCGACAAGGTCAGCCAAACTGGGGAATGTCAGATTTGAGACTGTTCAAATGTCTTACACTGGCCAGTCATAGCACTTAAAATATTAACCATTGGCTCCCATCACTCTTATTGGATGTCTCAAACCTCTCCGGAGTTGACCAAATTCAGGATTATTTGACATTCAATATTTAGGAAATACTCCGTAATACGATCTGCATGTTAGTTAACACTAAACTAAAACTGTCTCTATTGTGTTGCAGGATGGTAACGGCTATATCAGTGCTGCAGAGCTGCGTCATGTTATGACAAACCTTGGTGAGAAACTGACAGACGAGGAGGTGGACGAGATGATCCGGGAGGCTGATATCGATGGAGATGGACAGGTCAACTACGAAGGTCGGTTTCCGTATCTTCTCTATCTAGTCTCGAACTTGTGTTAACCAGGAAATTGCGAATCAGTCAGAGTTGGCCATACACAAGCCATGAAATGTACAAAATGAATGCTGTCAAACCAGATTTAATCTATTCAAGAACATGCATTTTAACTTGCCTTCTTTTGTTGGCATAGCAATATTTCTGAACAGGTTGTTTCAGGTATTCTTCAGTTGGACAATGTTCTTCGCACCTTTGTTATGTCAAAATGGAAGAGTGGCTGAGTCATTTGTTACAGTAAAAAGGACAATTATTTTAACCATCACATCCCCTTTGATCATATGTGTTGATCATCCTTCTGTTAGATAGGCTTTGCTCTGCCATTTCCTAGTGTCCATTGTCTGTAATTGATAATGTTTTATTTATTTTTAAGGCAACAATTGACAATGTCAGTGCACATTATATTGCAGTAATCAAATGTAAATGTTAGGAGAATGGCTCTGTACGGGGCAAACTGTTGGGACATGCTATGGTCATGAAAGGTTTTAACATTGAAAAGCATAATGAATGGTACGCAGCTGGGTGCGGAAATAAATTTGATCTTCACATCAAGATATCCAAGTGTCCTACTCAGTCATGCTCTCCACCTTCATTAGAGGTGTGGATAATTGAGCTGAATAACAGAACACAGCTCTGATTTAAAAAAAAACATGGTGTTATACCACAATTCTGTGGTACAAATGTAGATGGCTCCCAAATGTTTTTTTTTACTTTACATTACCGTGTTTGTTCCTGTGTTGATCACTTGTCAGCTTAGACGCATGAAGTATCCTACAGAATGGACAACCATTTGCCAAATGTAATGTGTGGCCTTACTCCTCCAAATGTTTCCAATCTTGTCTTTCAGAATTTGTGCAAATGATGACTGCAAAATAAAATGTGAAACCCAAAGGACCCCTTCACCAAACAAGACCAAACCGTGGGCAGCACTCTGTCAACACTCAACAAGCATTCATGACCATCCTCTTACTTTTAATTTTTTTGCTTTGCTTTTGGTTGTTTTGCCCCCTGTCCATTTTTCTTGATTCAGGCTCATCTGTGTAAGCTGTGTTTTCTTTGATTATTCCTCTTACACTGCTTTCTTTTTAAATGTTATGGTTTTCCTAAAAAACTATTTGCATATACAGGTAAATCTACATATACTAATGGTGTCTGAACAAGTGAAAGAGAAGTGCATGCTTTATTTCTTTGGCAATGTTTTTGTGCTTCTCTGCTTGCATCCCTTTTCTATTGTGCTCGCACCCCTTTATTACATGGCCTATTCTCTTGCAACTTAAGGTTGTAGATTTTTGCTATCTTTTAGAAGTGCACAGAATAACCAGTATGGGAGTTGACAGGATTAACAAAACAAACCCTAATGTATTTCCATGCGCATGTTTGGTGTATGTGTTTTAACGATATGTTTCTTTGAAATTGTGACATTATGTAAATGTATATTTAAACATATGACCTGACTTAAATGCATGCTTACAAACTCATTAGTTGGCTGAAAAGATGACTGTTTGCGTGTAGAAAACAACATAGTTGTACAAAGACCCCACTGTGCAGTGCTGTATGCGTTTTGTCCAGACATTATAAAATTGATTCAACGGTTCTTGAACATTTTTCTTATACTAGAGCAGGTATCTGTTTAGCACCAACAGTCTTGTTTGACATGACAAACTATGCCATTTTAACAATTAATTGATTCATTTGACTTTTGGGTAAATATTTAAGGCATAACTGTTTTGACAAGTACGGAGTGGGTCAAAAGTGGCCATGGACTTCAACCCTGCTCTCAACGTCATGTACTATTAGGATATTCATTCCCCAAGCAAATGCCACTGATATTGTGGGTTTTAAAGGAACCTCTGTATAAGAAAATACATTTTCCCCGCCTGTCCTGTTTTTTAAATGTCACTTGTGGAAGGGTGAATCCAAGTTGTTTGAGAGTCTGCTGGTTGTGGTTTTGTACCGAACTTGTGTGTATGTGATTGAAGTCACTGTCTGTGTTGGAGTTGCACTATGCGTCCGACCACACCATATTCAGCTCTACCACCTTTCATGTTTTGCGTCCATTTTCAGTTTCCCCCTCATACTTTTTTTTTTTTTTTACTGTCATGAATGTTATTTTCTTTCTGTTTATGATCTTTGTCTCATTTTTGAAGACTTTGCCAGTTTAGCTGTCATGTTCTTTTCCCCCTGCCCTTTAAAGTTGTAAGTTGTTTTGGGAGAATGCGAGATTATGCATTCCATTGCTGAACTCATGTCAGTTTTTTTTCTTGCTAATTAAACTCTTTGACAAGTGTTTCTATACCAAGACTCCAGTCTTTCATTATCCTCATACTGTGCAATGAAAGCAAGTGTTTGACAATGCTATCAATATGTTCAGGCAGTATTTTACCCTTGTTGCTGGATTATTTCAAGTTGTAACAATGTTTAGTTACACATTTGCAGAACTTATTGTACAATAAAGGGGATACCTAGTTAGTTGCACATCCCAGCTGTATCTTCCGCATTTAACACCTCTGAATCAGAGGTGCGGTTGTGTGTATATTGTGTTCTGGTCTGTACCTAGTTGAAATCTGGCTGTGGTTGCTGAATACCAGAAGTTGACAATGAAGATCAAACCCTACCCTTGCTGATGCTATGTATTGGCCAATGAGAGGCTTTAAAGCCACCGGTCAGCCATATTGGCACGTAACCCTAAACTTAAGACTTGAAATTCAACTTCAAATAGGGTAGGGATGTACCATGGGTCCTGGATATCACACTAAAAGAAGCAGTCCTTCATCGACAGGTTTGTTTAGCAACAAAACCAACGTGTGTGCAATTATGGGGCAAAACAGACCAGGGGCCTGTTGCACAAAAGTAGAATTAAGACATCCGGGATAAATGACTCAGCTGAGCTCAATGAAGCCAAAACATGTGCGTCCAGGCTTAATTGGTTGCACAAAGACCAAGCCAGGATGAGCAGACACGGATTCATTAAGCCAGGTGAAACCAATCCTGGATAGGTGCGCGCTCACGGCTCACTCAAATAGACCCCGCCACAGATTAACTGATTTACCATGGCAACTAGAGCCGCGTACTTTTCCCCGTCGGAAGCACAAATCCTCATGGAGGCATACGAGGAGGTAAAAGATATAATTAAGAAGAAAGGCAACACCGCCACAGTGATAAAGCAAAGAGAAAAAGCGTGGCAAAGTATTGCAGACCGCCTGAATGCGTAAGTAGTGCACAATTACACACTCACCGCTCCGCTGAAACATCACAATTACAATTCAAATATTTAATTCACATCTCCAAAAATGCAGTTGTACTGTAATTATGAAACGGTTAAATTTTTAATTGAAATGCACTGCAGATATGAGTGAAATTGTGTAAAGTAACTCCATCACACTGTATAAAGCTATGATAAATTTTTTGATATTTTTACTGAAAACAAGACAAAAATACCAAGTAATTTTTTGCAGTGTGACTCCATTAAATGTGTGTGTGTGTGTGTGTGTGTGTGTGTGTGTGTGTGTGTGTAGATTAAACATGAACGGGCCAAAACGGACATGGCAGCAGGTCAAAATCAAATACAAGAACATTCTGCAGAACGGTATGGTCCCTGACTAATATTTAACAAAGCACAAGCATATATTGTACCCAGAAGGTGCCTGCTCACACATTGTCTGTACTGTTTTAGCAGTGAAAAAGAATACCCACAGACAAGGCACGGGTGGTGGGTCACCAAAGGCTGACCTTACCCCAGCAGAGGACATGGCCTTGGAGCTAAATAAAGGCAGGCCCGTCTTAGAGGGGATCCCTGGGGGGAAAGAGACGAGCATAGGTTCCTCCCAAGATGCCACCCGCTTCATTCAAGGTATGTCCTTCCATCTCTACATGGGATACAACCACATTCATATTGAATCAATTTGGACTGTCTGACTTTGGTTTACCTATTGCCTTGCAGTGTCTGGCAGCACTGTGTTCCTGTTAGAGCCACCAGCACAAGCACCAGACGATGCTGATCCAGTGAGTACTCCATCAAAGGCATACTGTAGGCCTGGCATGTCTTGTCTACTAGCTTCAATATGAATCCGATTAAATGTGATAGGGTGAAGGCCCCAGTGCAGCAGCAACAGCACATGATGGAGACGATGATGAGGAGGAGACCATCTCTCTGGATTCCAGAAGGCATGAGGTATCATGTTAAGACTGTGAAAGTACTATTTACTCTACAATGGTGAGGAGTCCTCATCAAAATCAAAAAATCTAATTTCTTTTACAGGACCCAGATGCTATACAGTGGGAAAACCAGCCTGGCAACATAGTGCGTATTAATAAAAGGACACCACATCCTGCCAAATTCCAGCTGCGCTAATTGTATTGTGTTCACAGAGCTCACAAGCTATCAGAAAGTTGTATGGCAACCACCTCCGGCGCCAAATAGAACTGGCAGACATAGACATTCAGTACAAGAAGAAAAAGATGGAAAATCTTGCACTGGAGTCCGAAATAAAAAAGAGGACAATTAGGAAACTGGACCTTGAAATAAAAAAACTTGAGAGGGAGGTGAGATATGCCTTCAATGTACACTGTATGCTAACTGTAACACAAATGTATTAATCATTATTTTTCTTTCCTCCCCCAGCTCCAAGAAGATGACACAGCTCAAAATAAAAATTAGGTATATTCTCGTAAAGTCAAGTGAGCCATGACATATGAGCTCTTATTGTGAGCACACAGGACGGTGGCATCTTTCTAAGGTTTTTTTTATTTTCCCAGCAATCAGTACAACCAAGTCATCGTTATAAGGCATCGCCCTCTTTTGCCCACCCCCCCAGCACCAGGTGTGGCCACTAGCCTATATGAAGGGCCAAAATTGTGTGTTCCTTTCTGCTCTGACAATGGCATGCCCATTCGTGCGAGATGTGGTGGATGAAGAAGCACTTGTGCTGAGGAGAGCCTTCAGGCGAGAAAGGGTCTTCAGGGACCGGTTGGACCCACTGGCCTTCCCTGATGACCATCTATATGAAAGATACAGGTTTTCTGCAGATGGCATCAGGTATCTATGCAGACTACTGGGTCCCAGGATTAAGCACCGCACTGCACGGAGCCATGCACTGAGTGTGGAGCAAATGGTTTGTGTGGCCTTGCGCTTTTTTGCTAGTGGAGCCTTCCTGTACTCAGTGGGGGATGCAGAACAGCTGAACAAGGCCACAATTTGCCGCACAATAAGGAGTGTGTGTCTGGCTATCAAAGCATTAGCAGATGTCTTCATCTCCTTCCCTGGCCACAGAAGACTCTGTGACATCAAAGAGGAGTTCTATAGGATTGCAGGTAAGAGGATCTACAAATTACAGGACAACTGTTAACACATAGTAGGATACTCATTACTTTGTGTGACAGGTTTCCCCAATGTCATTGGTGCAGTGGACTGCACACACATAAGGATAAAAGCCCCCTCAGGTGCCCATGAGGCCGATTTTGTGAATAGGAAATCCTTTCACAGCATTAATGTTCAGGTGAACATAACTTTTTGATATTGTCCATTGACGAACACTCTGCATTGCCAGTGATGTGCATTGATTGGTGTAATATTCCTCATCTTATGATTTCAGATGGTCTGCAATGCTGACTGTGTGATCAGCAATGTTGTGGCAAAATGGCCTGGCTCAGTCCATGACTCCAGAATCTTTCGGGCCTCTGAAATCTATCAGTGCCTATCACAAGGTAAGCCACACAACCCCTATTTATAACCATCATGGCTGTGTCAAGAATATCACTGTGTTTATGAGGTAGTAATGATGAGATTTTGTGTTGACAGGTGAATTCTCTGGTGTGTTGCTGGGAGACAGGGGGTATGGCTGCCAGCCTTTTCTCCTGACACCTTTCACAGACCCCCAGGAAGCACAGCAGGCCTACAACCATGCCCATGCCAGGACCAGGGCCAGAGTTGAAATGACCTTTGGCCTCCTGAAGGCACGCTTTCACTGCCTTCACAAATTAAGGGTCAGCCCTGTTAGGGCATGTGATATTACTGTGGCTTGTGCTGTCCTCCACAATGTGGCCTGCCTGAGGAAGGAGAGGGCCCCCAGAGTGCCACCAGCCATGGACTGGGACAATCCGGCAATCTTCCCTGATGACGACAGTGGTCGGCTGCTGAGGGACCAATATGTGTTGAATTATTTTAGTTAGTATGTGTGCTTTCAATTTTGGTTAAATATGTCCTGCGGTGGCAGAGGAATTTGGGTTTTTTTGGGTTCGTTTTTTGACGAATTTGGCCTCTTATGATGTTTGTGCGGTATACTGTGTGTAATACAAGGCTGCAGGGAGGCTACTGCATCCATTCATTTGTCTGTTCAGTTGATGTGTATGGATTTGTCCTGCATTTATTTTAGTGTGCAGACATGCAGGGTGTGTTATATACAGACCTTTGAATGTGTATGTATCATTTTGTATAATATGCTTGGATTCTGTGCTTTCCATCTTGTAGAGTCACTGTGACTTCAGTTTCGAAAGGAGCTGATGGTTTACCTGCTTTGTTTTGTCCTTATTCAATAAAGGAACATAATGTTACACATTGTGTTTTTATATTCATATGGAATGTGTATTTGTTTATATGACAGAGTACTAGGGCCACACTGAAGAAAAAGGATAAAGTCATAAATTTATGAGGCTGGTTCTTTCTGCAGAAAAGCTACATATTGTTTTTACAGTTTTGATACTTATGACAATGTGATACTTAATATTCTGGCACATCAGCATGTCTTTGTTTATGAAACCATACTGAAGTACAATTTCACGAAATGCCCCACATCTGTCATTTTAACAACTGTCCTCCTTTAAAACAACTGGTTACAATATTATGACTTGTGTTTTTTTCCCCTCTGTGGCCCTAATATTCTATCATTTTATATATAGCCTTATAGTCTATGGGAAACTGTAAATTATCTAATGATAGCAACATCATCTAAAAATCATTTTTTATCCAAAATCATTGAAATTAATGATCACAAACGTTTAAATAATAACAGTGGGTCTAGTTATATGTGATAACAATGTATAGTGAGCAGTGAAATAACTATTGGTTTCCATTTGTGGTGACTGCTGACTGACATTAGGGATGAGATTAAATAGATCCTGGAATTTAGCCTGGTCTGGAGCAGGCTAGCTCCACAGAATAAATCTCCATGGTAATTTATACCATAACATATCCTCCTGCCCCCTATCCATCTTTAGTGCAACCGGATTACGGATCAATTGAGCCAGGATCACCAAGATATCCTGGCTTAATCCCTTATCCTAGTTTTGTGCAACAGGCCCCAGGTTGGCTTAGACTTGACAACATGTAAACTATTGTATCAATGTTAACGTACACACGGTGGAAGTTTACATACTTAGGTTGGAGTCATTAACTTGTTTTTCAACCACTCCACAAATTTCTTGTTAAACTAGTTTTGGCAAGTCTGTTAGGATGTCTACTTTGCATGACACAGGTAGTTTTATCAACAATTGTTTACAGACAGATTATTTAACTTATCCACTATCACAATTCCAGTGGGTCAGAAGTTTACATACACTAAGTTGACTGCGCCTTTAAAAAGCTTGTAAAATTCCAGAAAATTATGTCATGGCTTTAGAAGCTTCTGAGAGGCTAATTGACATAATTGGAGGTGTACCTGTGGATGTATTTCAAGGCCTACCTTCAAACACAGTGCCTCTTTGCTTGACATCATGGGAAAATCAACCAAGACCTCAGAAAAAAATTTGCTGACCACAAGTCTGGTTCATCCTTGAGAGTATTTTTCAAACGCCTGTAATGATGTTCACCAAATACTGATTGAGTGTATGTAAACTTCTGACCCACTGGGAATGTAATGAAAAAAATAAAAGCTGAAATAAATAATTCTCTCTACTATTATGACATTTCACATTCTTAAAATATAGTGGTGATCCTAACTGACCTAAAACAGGGAATTTTTCTAGGATTAAATGTCAGGAATTGTCAAACTGAGTTTAAATGTATTTGGCTAAAGTGTATGTAAACTTCCGACTTCAACTGTAAATACATTGTCACAGTGAGCGCTTGTCTCAAATACATTGTTACAGTTGTTGGTTAGCTAGCTAGTGAATTTGAGCCATATTAGCATAGACATGTCAGTCAAAACAAGACGGTATCAAGAACAAGATAAAACTATCTGAAATGAGCCACCTACGATACCCCACATGGCAGTTTCTTGTCATTGTTGCTAGCTATCTGACCGTTCAGAAATAATAATGCACGCCATCCGGGCACATCGATTTGCGCGCATAATTTGTCAGCCAACCACTCCTAGGAATTATACAGTATTTCAATTAAATGTTTCAAGGAGAAAATGTTATTTTTTAAAGTTTTTTTGTTGGAGTGGGGACAGTAACAAAACTTAAATTATACTTGAAGGAAAATGTTTACATTCTATTTTGTATGTTTAACTCACACAATGTAAAAGTATGTATTAAGGTGTCCGTCTTTAATAGAACAAATGTAGACATTCATTAATGCATTTCTTTAGCAATGGTGGGGGAATGCCAAGATGGATCTGCGGTGGCATTAAAACAGCACCCCTTGTCAGTCATCTAGTGTCTGTCTATACACTGAAAGTACAAAACATTAAGGATACCTTCCTAATATTGAGTTGCCCCGCCCTGATCCCCTTTGACTTCAGAACCTAATTTTGTCGGGGAATGGACTCTACAAGGTGTCGAAACCGTTCCACAAGGATGCTGGCACATGTTGACTTCAGTGCTTCTCACAGTTGTGTCAAGTTGGCTGGATGTCCTTTGGGTGGTGGACCATTCTTGATACACACAGGAAACTGTTGAGCATGAAAAACCCAGCAGCGTTGTAGTTCTTGACACAAACCGGTGCGCTTGGCACCTACTACTATACCCAGTTCAAAGGCACTTAAATCTTTTGTCTTACCCATTCACCCTCTGAATGGCACCCATACACAATCCATGCCTCAATTGCCTCAAGGCTTAAAAATCTTTCTTTAACCTGTATCCTCCCCTTCATCTACACTGTTTGAGGCAATTGTGACATCAATAAGGGATCATAGCTTTCACCTGGTCAGTCTATATCATGGAAAGAGCAGGTGTCCTTAATGTTTTGTACACTCAGTGTATAAATCATTGCTGTGCACATTGATTGACGTTGGGTATTGCGAATAGCACACAGTAAATTTCAAACATTAACCAGAAGCATATACTACAAAGCAGAATCAATAAGTTAGCCAGCTAACTTAATATATTTAGCAAAAACGTTTTATTTTTTAGAAAGATGAGTTGAATGGGCATGGTCTAATTGACTCAACAACCAGAAACAAAGTTTAGCCAAAGACAGTCAATGGTGGAAAAAGTATCAAATTTTCATACTTGAGTAAAAGTAAAGATACCTTAATAGAAAATGACTCATGTAAAAGTGAAAGTGACCCAATAAAATATTACTTTAAAAATATTTATTTATTTATTTCACCTTTATTTAACCAGGTAGGCTAGTTGAGAACAAGTTCTCATTTGCAACTGCGACCTGGCCAAGATAAAGCAAAGCAGTTCGACACATACAACAACACAGAGTTACACATGGAATAAACAAACATACAATCAATAATGCAGTAAAAAAATATACAGCATCGGCAAATGAGGTAGGATAAGTGAGGTAAGGTAATAAATAGGCCATTGTGGCGAAGTAATTACAATATAGCAATTAAATATAGCAATATAGCAATGAACCTTTACTTGAGTAAAGGTATTTGGTTTTAAACATACAAACATTGAGTATCAAAAGCAAATGTAATTGCTAAAATATACTTAAGTATCAAAAGTAAAAGTATAAATCATTTCAAATTCCTTATTTTAAGCAATCCAAACGGAACCATTTTCGTGTTTTTTAGATTTAGGGGTAGCCAGGGGCTATTCTCCAACACTTGGACATCGTTAACAAACGAAGCATGTGTGTTTAGTGAGTCTGCCAGATCAGAGGCAGTAGGGATAACCAGGGACATTCTATTTATAAGTGCGTGAATTGGATCATTTGGTATTGTTTACATTCAAAGCATTCAAAACGTATCAAGTACTTTTGGGTGTCAGGGAAAATGTATTGAGTAAAAAGTACATTCTTTTCATGAGTACTCTAGTTAAGTAAAAGTTGTGAACATTTTAAATAGTAAAGCAAAGTACAGATACCCAAATATCTGTAACTCCAAAAACGACTTAAGTAGTACTTTAAAGTATTTTTACCTAAGTACTTTACACCTCTGAAGACTACAGTATGAAGATAGGCAGTGTTTTCCGTGGGACTGAAAATCTCCCCCCTTCCAGAATCCCCCCCTTTGCGTTCTTCATTGCTGCGACTTGCTTGCTAGTTGAGATTTCTGCTCTTCATTCCGTTGTCAGTTTAGTCTACATTTCACTGATTTTAGTAGCAGAAAGCATTTTTTGTCTGCAGTTTTCGATTTGGCTATTTGTCTCAAGTGTATGTGGCGGTTCCAGCTTGTATGGCGCCCTGGGCGAAACCCCCCTTCAGCGTCCGCGCCCACATTTTACTCCCTCCTCTATGTTTAATATAACACAAATACATGTATTATTATTTTCGGTTGCTATCCTGACGTGAAGTTTCTTCTATAGAAAGTATTTGACTGATGTGTGTCACAGAAACTATTTGACTCTAGCCACAAAATTAAGGAAATTAGAAGGGGGGGGTCTGGCAGGGGGAAGGGGGGGGGGGGTCGGCACAACACCTGGCAGGGGGAAGATTTTCGGCACAACACATGTTCTCAGCGCCTGCCTAAGAGTGCGTTCATAAATTCACTCTGACTATCTACTCCGATTTCAGAGCACTCGTATGAGTGTGCCAGAGCGCAGAATAACTGATTAATTTAGGAATCATCAAGACCCTTTGAATTTGACCGGTGTTGGCAAAAAAGAGCGTAATTAAATTGTTACCAGCAGCACAGTTACAGTCACTAGCAAGTTAGCTTGGGTGCCGTTGTGAAGTCAGAAAGCTCCGATCCAGTGTGCGCTCTGAAAGCTCCGAGAGGGAAACGCTCTGAATTTACCAACTACCTATGGAACGCCGTTTGGGTCTTTGCGTGTCAAAAAAAGATACACGTCAAATAAGCTTGTTGACCAATCAGGACCTGAATATGACTACACCTCACATAATAATTTAACGCGTTCATAATTTTTTTACGTAGTTATTACACTATCACTAGTATTTCATGTCACAATGATTAATCGATACGTAAGCTATGATGCTGGTGAAGTTGTCGCGCGCACCTACAGTGCTGTTCATTAAAAAAAGCTTGGTAGCTCATGGATGCAAACAATGTTCTTCCTCAAAAACATAGCAAAACTACATAATCTGTTTCAGTAGTTATAGTTAGCCAGTTAACTATATAGCTAGGTGTCATCATCTAAAAATAACCCTCTTTTATAAAACAGTTCTCATTTGATCAATGGTTGTCGGACCCATCTTTGTGAAGCTAGCCCCAATAGTGGACTTTGCGGTTAGCCTTCAAAATAAAAGTATGTCATTGACAGTGATGCAAATTACACTCTGGCACTCCGGATTGAATTTACGAACATCGCCCTAAATAAAACACTGAAGATAGGTGATTTTTATTGGAGAAGCAGTTTTAGCCCATCA
Source organism: Salvelinus alpinus (assembly GCF_045679555.1). Classification (NCBI taxonomy): domain Eukaryota; kingdom Metazoa; phylum Chordata; class Actinopteri; order Salmoniformes; family Salmonidae; genus Salvelinus; species Salvelinus alpinus. The sequence continues at coordinate 12,652,505 of NC_092098.1, read as the reverse complement.
CACTTGTAGGCGATGTTGGCTAGTTTAACCCATGTGTAGTAACACGTCATTGGGTCAACGGTTCTCGCGCCACACGGCGCATCTGCACGCCATCATATCACAGGCACTCCTTCGATATAAAGTTGTTTTTGACGAAAATGAAAACGTGTCATTTTGTCACTTTCACGAGGTTGCAGAAATAACATTGCCAACTACTTAAGACATGGCCTCGGATCTAGGTTGTACCTTTAGATTTAGAGAAAATTAACAACTAAGGAAGAACATTTCACTTCCAGGACTGGTCTGTTTCGCAAGCGTTCCCGGAAGTCTCGCGATGTTGCGTCTCTGGGTTTAGAAACTCAGTGGTTTAGCTTCAGAATCAATAAGCTATTTCTAGTTGTTTTATCAAAGTTAGCTGGCTAACTCATTGATAGTATACACCTCTGGAAACAGATAGACAAAATAAATTGATATATAGATCAGGCCCACTGGATTCTCTATGGCATCGGGTGCGAGGGTATTAATGGGCGTAATCAAGATAACCAATAGCAAAGGGGGTGGGCGAGTCGTGTGAGTGAGTTAGACGTCTCATGTAAATAGACAGCTAGCTAGTCTTTCAAACCCCAGACTTTTTTCTGTCATCAACCGGGACTGCTAGCTAGGGTGCACAGAAAACAAACAAAAAACACGATCTGAGGGGGACCTCCGTCATCTCACAGTACCCAGCTAGCTAATTACGTTAATTGAAGAAGAGTTATCTGCCAGCAACAATCAATAGCAACACACCTGCTAACGTCAGATAGCCACAGATAGTTAGCTGGGAGACTTTCAAGCCTATTCAAGCGTGCTAACGTTAGACTTGAAGGAGCAAGGTAAGTTTGTTTGCATTATCGTTACAAGTCTTAGATAATGTTTTTTTGAGGGGGGTTGTCACCTTTGCTTATCCCGAGGTAGTTGGCCAATATCCGTCCATCAAATCATATTAACGTTACTGCAATGTGTTTGCATGCAGGTACAGAGCAGTTAGCTAGCAAGCAGTTGTTTAGCTAGCTATGCCAGCTAGCTGATTTGAAGAGTTGGTTAGTTAGGTGGCTGCATCAGGGGTAAAAATGGGTAATGCAGCTGCATCTCTCAAATGATGGTGACATTTCAACACTTTGAATTCTCTTTCACCTTAAACGTTTGGACTCAAGCAAATAGTTACATCGATTCTCTATGTTCTGACTGACATAATACGTCAAACGTGAGAACATTGAGATTGATTTGTTTGCTCTTTCTATCAGTGAAGAACCTTGACTTTGTTGAACCAGGTAAAGTTGCCGGAAGATTCCGTCCCTAGTTGTGCTTGATTACACTGAGCTGCACTGGGGTCAGACAGCATGACAGTGTAGTGCCAGAAACCATGGAGAACTTGAAAGATATGGCTTGAAAAAACATACCTTAATTCAGGGATGAGAAATTTAGTTGTACTCCGAATCGTCCCATTATCCCAACTGTTACACTGGGAAGATTGAACAGAAAGACTGAAATGGCACTAAATAAGGTGAATGACATGTCCAACTAAATGCCAGACAGGACTGATGAATGACTGCTTGGTGGCTGGCAAGCTCGGTGGTAGGTAGGTTGATGTCATGGTACGATGGACTGCACCCACTGTGATTAGTGATTAGTGACACTTTAAAGCCATCCAAGTACCAAAATACATCTTCTTGGAGGATACGAGGTACTCCTTGAAATGAAGTAACATAGTAATAATCTCTTGGTCATGAGAAAATAAAAGATATGGCCTATTTTAAATAGGAAATCTTAAATAAAATCACTTCTAATCACTACTCCCCGCATGGGTGCAGGGGACCTGCTTACTGCAAAAACAGGACTCAAGCTGGTCTTCATACTGTACTATAGGGCTGGGCGATATGACGATATATGTTGTGTGACGATAGAAAAACGTCTATCGTTTCATATTGTGCTCGTTTATTTTGTTGTCGCAAATCACACTCTTTACGGCAATATTTTTCGTCAATTGGACGACGCTTTGCATTCTTCCACATGTGCCGTGTGGAAGGAAATTTACAACACAAACAAACATGGAAGAGCTTGAACGTGACACGGAGCTCGTATCTAAAACAGGGGCAACTTCGGTCGCATGGACGTGGTTTGGATATGAAAGTCTGACATGGACCAGAAAACCGTCTCCTGCAAAATATGCTGCAGGCCGGTCCCGACAACGGGCTCAAACACAACTAATCTATTTTACCACCTACGCAAGAATCATGTGAAACAGTACGGAGAGAGTCTGCGGATGAGACCCCAAAAAGTATAGTCAAATGCTCAAAACAAACCCCCAACTCAGACTTTGCAAGAGGCTTTTTCCCGCGGCACACCATATGGCAAAGAATCACGAAGATGGAAGGGGATAACAGCTGTCGTTTACAACTTACATCTGCAAAGACATGGCCCAAATTTACACGGTCGAGAAATGGGGGTTTCGTGAGTTGGCGCTAACATTCGACCCAAGGTACCAAATGCAAATTGATATGTGACACGTATTAATGCCAAAATAACATGCAAAACAGCCAAGCCCCCAAATAAATAAATATATATTTTTTTTAGGCCTATATTTTGTTTGCAACTATAGTTGATGTGTTTTATATTTACATTTTTAGATTTTATACATTCATATTTTGTTACATGCTTAATTGAACATTTCACAGGTTCTACTTAAAATAAATAATGAAATGAGTAACTACCTATTTTATTTGTTGAGTATAATTCAAAATGTAATGTAAAGGCCTATTTCTGATGGGGTCATTTTATATAAACTATTTATTCTTTGAATTTACAGAATGTGCTATATCGGGATACTGTGAATTAATTTGCTATTGTAAAGTTGAAGTCGGAAGTTTACATACACCTTAGCCAAATACATTTTAAATTGTTTTTCACAATTCCTGACATTTAATCCTTGTAAAAACTCCATGTTTTAGGTCAATTAGGATCACCACTTTATTTTAAGAATGTGAAATGTCAGAATAATAGTAGAGAATATTTTATTTCTTTCATCACATTCCCAGTTTACATAGTGAAATAGTATTTGGTAGCATTTCCTTTAAATTGTTTAACTTGGGTCAAACGTTTCAGGTAGCCTTCCACAAGTTTCCCACAATAAGTTGGGTGAATTTTGTCCTATTCCGCCTGACAGAGCTGGTGTAAGTGAGTCAGGTTTGTAGGCCTCTTTGCTCGCACACTCTTTTTCAGTTCTGCCCACAAATTTTCTATAGGATTGAGGTCAGGGCTTTGAGATGGCCACTCCAATACCTTGACTTTGTTGTTCTTAAGTTATTTTGCTACAACTTTGGAAGTATGCTTGGGGTTATTGTCAATTTGGAAGACCCATTTGCGACCAAGCTTTAACTTCCTGACTGATGTCTTGAGATGTTGCTTCAATATATCTACATAATTCTCCTCCCTCATGATGCCATCTATTTTGTGAAGTGCATCAGTCCCTCCTGCAGCAAAGCACCCACACAACATGACGCTGCCACCCCCGTGCTTCACGGTTGGAATGGTGTTCTTTGGCTTGCAAGCCTCCCCCTTTTTCCTTAAAACATAATGATGGTCATTATGGCCAAACGGTTCTATTTTTGTTTCATCAGACCAGAGGACATTTCTCCCAAAATTACAATCTTTGTCCCCATGTGCAGTTGCAAACTGTAGTCTGGCTTTTTTATGGTGGTTTTGGAGCAGTGGCTTCTTCCTTGCTGAGCGGCCTTTCAGGTTATGTCGATATAGGACTCGTTTTACTGTGGATATAGATCCTTTTGTACCTGTTTCCTCCAGCATCTTAACAAGGTCCTTTTTCTGTTCTGGGATTGATTTGCACTTTTCACACAAGTATGTTCATCTCTAGGAGACAGAACGTGTCTCCTTCCTGAACGGTATGACGGCTGCGCTGTCCCATAGTGTTTATACTTGCGTACTATTGTTTGTACAGATAAACGTGGTACCTTCAGGCATTTGGAAATTGCTCCCAAGGATGAACCAGACTTGTGGAGGGCTACAATTTTCTTTGAGGTCTTAGCTGATTTCTTTTGATTTTCCCATGATGTCAAGCAAAGAGGCACTGAGTTGGAAGGTAGGCCTTGAAATACATCCACAGGTACACCTCCAATTGACTCAAACTATGTCAATTAGCCAGAAGCTTCTAAAGCCATGACGTAATTTTCTGGAATTTTCCAAGCTTTTTAAAGGCACAGTCAACTTAGTGTATGTAAACGTCTGACCCACTGGAATTGTGATACAGTGAAATAATCTGTATGCAAACAATTGTTGGAAAAATTGTGTCGTGCACAAAGTAGATGTCCTAACCGACTTGCCAAAACTATAGTTTGTTAACAAGAAATTTGTGGAGTGGTTGAAAAACAAGTTTTAATGACTCCAACCTAAGTGTATGTAAACTTCTGACTTCAACTGTGTGTATTTATTATTATTATTATTATATATATTTTTGACAACTGCAAACTTCAACAAGTCGGGCATTAAAGGAGTTGGTTTTATGGAAATCTGTGACATCATCGGCCTCCCCCTTGCTTGAGGAACAATGCAGAACAAAAGAGGAAAGGCCCAATCCCTTTTATTCTATATCATTACATACCTGGACCACCTATTGAGATGTTCCTTTTGTTAAATAAATTGGGTGTTTAAATGAGGTGAAAAGGAGATTGGAGTGACACTTCACCAAGGCCTTCTGCCTTATCCCAAGGGTTCTCAGCTATAAGCACCACTTACCGTTGGGACCATGTGAACTACAATCCCAACGCACTGTTTTAACACTTAGAAACGTCAATCATCGCTTGCGATTACGGTTTTCGAAACATATGGAACTTATCTTTCATATCAGCGGAGAAAATCTTTCAAACAAAAAGGATACTTACTGTAGTAGATTTGCACAGGCCCATGCGGCTGTGTGCCTCCAGCCGACGAACTACACTTCCGCTACACTTCCTCCCCAGTTACGCTTACGCACAGGTCTTCGAGCATGCTAGGTGGCTAATTAGCACAGGTGGTCACTTCTGTTTTCGATAAACAAGCGCTAACATTGAGGTAAGGCCGTGTGGGGAACCTCATTTTATTATTTCTTGCTGAAATGAAATATACGTTCCTTATGTTAACAATATTGTGCCGCAATCGATGTGTTAATGTTCAGACAGAGTGTCGGTGCTCTTAATGCTCTAAACAAAACTCCCCTGGCCAGAAAATGAATAGACGCTAAAGGCAGTGTCTATTATTAAGATAGGTCGTCACTAGCTTCTATACCCAGAAAGTCTTAAATTGTAGAAATGGGTGGGGTTTATCTTCTTAAAATGTGATTTTAACCCTAGGCACAAGTTTAGCAGTGTGGTCAACTCTAACTTTACATTAAAACCAAAAACACAATTTCTGTAGCCATTTTTGACTTTGTGGCTGTGGAATCTGACTTTGTGGATATTAGACGCTAGTAGAACACTCCTGTTGACTCGTTCTCATATAGGCCAAGCAGTGTTCTTCGATCACTTTCCTGGGGACCAATAAAGTGTCCAGGGCCTGGTTTCCCGATAGCGCTGGGTCTTAGGCTTATGAGTGTCTTTAACGATGCATCTTTCCTACAATTTGAAGCATTTAAAAAATTTTTTTTGCTTGTTTGTATCAATTGCAAAGACACTGGCAACTTTATATTTGTAGTCAACTTTGTCTCGTTGACTGCCAATAACATCACAACAATCTCATGGTTTATCCATGTTTAGTGTAGATGTTTCGTATATAAATTGACATGGGAGGGCAAAAAAGCAACTAACGACGCACTAAGTTGTTCTACGAGTGGTCTGAGGCAGGCGTAAGATTACTTGTGTTTTTAAATTCTACGTTAATAACAATGATTTTGGGAAACGGCTCAGATTTAAAGATGCTCCTACGAAGGTTCTAACGGTGAGCCTAGCCTTAAGATTCTTTAGGGAAACCGGGCCCTGGCCAGTCCAAAGTGCAGACCAGACCCTTGGCTTGGGTCTGCTGGACCAATCTGAAGAACACTGCCACAGTAGCCTATATTGTGCATTAGTAACCCAACCATCTATTGTGATATTTTCTAATGGTTTCTACTTTTTTCACCTCTTACTAACCAACTGCTGTCCCTACATTTTCAGTCTGCAACATTGCTACATTCATGGTTACAAATGGCATTTAGGCCTAGGTTCAAGTTACCCTTGCCAGGCTTACAGTGATACTGAACACATGGCTGGGAAAGAGACTAGGTTCAAATATGGAAATCTTTACACAGCCTATATTTGTTTCACCCTGCAGTGTATTTGCAAGTACTGTCTTAAAGGGAATGATCAGCAGGAATCAAACTTAATCAGATGTTTTTCTAATTTAGATTGTTCCATTAATTGGTAATTGAGGCCTATTCATATAGCTGGATCTATACAATATCCACTCAAGTTTATACCATTTCAAACCTCAAAGTGATCTGTCTAGTAGATGGTATCTGTTAATTGAGCAGGAATAGTTTTTGTTGCAGAAACCTGTTCAAATTTGACTGGTCACATACACATGGTTAGTAGATGTTAATGTGAGTGTAGAGAAATGCTTGTCCTTCTAATTCCAACAGTGCAGTAATATCTAACAACTACCTAATACACACATCTAAAGGGGGGAATGAGAATATGTACATATAAATATATGGATGAGCCATAGGCAAGGTGCAATAGATGGTATAAAATACAGTATATACATGTGATATGAGTAATGTAAGATATGTAAACATTTTTAAAGTGGCATTGTTTAAAGTGACTAGTGATCCATTTATTAAAGTGTCCAGTAATCGGGTCTCAATGTGGGCAGCAGCCTTTCTGAGCTAGTGATTGCTGTTTAGCAGTCTGATGGCCTTGGGATAGCTGTTTCTCGGTCCCAGCTTTGATGCACCTGTGCTGACCTCGCCTTCTGAATGGGGCGGCAGGTAGCCTAGTGGTTAGACCGTTGGACTAGTAACCGAAAGGTTGCAAGATCAAATCCCTGAGTTGACAAGGTAAAAAATCTGTCGTTCTGCTCCTAGGCAAGTCAGTTAAGAATTTGTTCAAATAAAGTCAACTAAAAAAATTGCGGTGTGAACAGGCAGTGGCTCAGGTGGTCACACCGCTATCATCCAGAAGGCGAGGTCAGTACAGGTGCATCAAAGCTCGGACCGAGAGATTGAGAAACGGCTTCAGCTACCTTGTCAAAGGTAGACTTCCCGCAGCACTCTTCTCAGTAAGTCAGAGGTCATTCTTATCTGTTTAATCGTTGTCTACAACATGAACACCTTGCACTACAATTGTCATTTATATAACTCACCAAGTTTCCACAAGAAAAAAAGTTGTCGAATGAAGGTGTTGAGTGATTGTCAAGAGCATGTCGGATCTGGAGTCATCTGTTCCAGATGAGTTGATAAAGTTGAGGCCTGTATGTTTATACCTGCATGGGGGGTTTAGCCAACAACTTTGTCTTGTTACAATTGCACTCTGGTTACAATCAGTACTTTCAACAAAAGTATCTCTCGGGTACTGCATTCCAGAATGTTTAGGATTTAGCCTAGTCTTGATATAATAAAACAACTTTTGTGAAGCTAAAAATGAACACGCTACAACTTAGTTGTTTTTAGTGGGCTATAGCCACCAGGCCTAGTAATGTATGCCACATCAATTTGTTGAACTGGTTGGTGTTTTTATGCATGTTAAATCTGGTTTTAAGACAATTGCCCTAACATGTTCGGTCATGTTGACTCCCCACTCTCGTATTTCTGTTGTGGAGTGGAAAAGACCAGCACAGAGACTAATGTAGGCACATTTTATTGAAAATGTAAACCACCTTGTTCTGCCTGTCGTAGCCCGTTTTCATAGTTGTCAGCAGACTGACCTCGTTGAACTATTTCTCTTAGTGTCTTCTTTCCAGATGAGAAATGGCCTAGTTGTCACAATGTTGACTACTCTAACTGGCACCTTGTCCTAACCTTGACTGTACACATTTGACTCTCCAATGAGGTAATACTACATCATTTTAAATACATTTCATTGGCTTTGACAAACCAACCTTTAGTTCTCTCTCTGTAGTATTAATAACTCATCGGTGAGTCAACTTTGTCTGGAAAGAAGACACTGTAGGTGATAATGGAGAGACTGTTCAACAAGGTCAGTCTGCTGACGGGTGCTCCTTGGTGCCAGACTTTCTCTCCAGTGCCCTCGTTAAGCCATAAAGCAAACACACCCTGTCAGCTTGACTCCAGAACACATTGAAATACATTTGCAGCCTATTCTTGTCAGGGGAAAAACTGAGCGGAAATGGTTGACAGGTGAGCTTAGTTGGAGGCAAAAATGTGCAAGGCTGTATGACAGTAGGCTGCCCTTTACCATGTTGCACAAGTGATTGGACAAGAGGAATGTCATCGAGAATATAGTCTTTCATTTGGCCCACTTCCTTTCATTCAGCCACAGACTTTATTTAGGATCACAAGTGCTGAGCTTGTTATGACTGATCAATGACAATCTTTAGCTCCTGTTAAAACATTTGCTGTTTAGACCTAGCGTCTTGTGTTTGGATAGACTGTTATGATCCAGGGCCCGGTTTTCAGATAGTGATGGAATTTAGGCTTACGAGGGTTTTAACGATGCAATTTTCTCACAACGGCTGAAGATGTAACATGCGTTTCCCAAAACACCACGCAGAGAGAACGGTCACTAAGTGCATCGTCGATACGGATAGGATCGAAAGAAAGGGAGCGCTGCTCTCAGATCAGCTTTCTCCATTCAAATCTTACCGCTTAACATAATTATTTCACAATACTGACGAAGGATCAGCTCCTAAAGAGAGATTACCATCTATGGCTGCAAATATTGAGGCGGCTTATTATACTGAACTAAAATATAAACGCATCATGTAAAGTGTTGGTCTCATGTTTCATGAGCTGAAACGAAAGATCCCAGAAATTTTCCATGCGCACAAAATGCTTTTCTCGAATTTTCTGCACAAATTTGTTTACATCCCTGTTAGTGAGCATTTCTCCTTTTGCCAAGACAATTCACCTGTGGAATCATCTGAGACCAGCCACCCGGACAGCTGATGAAACTGTGGGTTTGCATAACCATAGAATTTCTTATACAAACTGTCAGAAACCGTCTCAGGGAAGCTCATCTGCGTGCTCGTTGTCTGCACCAGTGTCTTAACCTGACTGCAGTTCTGTGTCGTAAACTGACTTCAGAGGACAAATGCTCACCTACGATGACCACTGGCGCGCTGGAGAAGTGTGCTCTTCACGGATGAATCCCGGTTTCAACTGTACCGGTCATATGGCAGATCGTTTGCTGATGTCAACGTTGTGAACAGTGTGCCCCATGGTGGCGGTGTGGTTATGGTATGGGCAGGCATAAACTACGGACAACGAACACAATTGCATTTTATTGATGGCAATTTGAATGCACAGAGATACTGTGATAAGATCCTGAGGCCCATTGTTGTCATTTATCTGCCGCCATCACCTCATGTTTCAGAATCATAATGCACGGCCCAATGTCGCAAGGATCTGTACACAATTCCTGGAAGCTGAAAATGTCCCAGTTCCATGGCCTCCGTAGTCACCAGATATGTCACCCATTTGAGCATGTTTGTTTGGGATGCTCTGGATCAACGTGTATGACAGCGTCTTCCATTTCCCGCCAGTATCCAGCAACTTCACACAGCCATTTTAGAGGAATTGGACAACATTCAACATGCCACAGTCAGGAGATGAAGGAGATGTCGTGCTGCTTGAGGCAAAAGGTGGTGACCGGATACTGACTGGTTTTCTGATCCACGCCCCTACTTTTTAATAATTTTTTTAATAAAAAAATGTAAAAGGTGTCTGACCAGGCAATGTGTATCTGTATTCCCAGTCATGTGAACTCCATAGATTAGGGCCTGATTTATTTCAATTGACTGATTTCCTAATATGAACTGCAACTTTTGAAATTGTTTTATTTTTGTTCAGTCTACAATGCTGACCCAATAAAATTTCATAAAATCACAGATTTTTGGCACATCATTGCGCACATTTTAGGCTACACATTAAATACAGTATATTGAAACAAATTAGACAGTAGCCTGCAAGCAAAATAGAACTCAATTGTTTGAACATGAAATGTAACTTAAAATATGATTGAAATTGGCCTATAGCCTATGGTTTATATTTTAATGCCGTCATCTCGGTTTTCATTTGAAGCATATTTTATACGTCGCTTGTTTGTATCAATTGCAAAGACATTGGCAACTTTGTTTGTAGTCAACTTTAGTTCAGATGTAATCGGCAGTCACAGAGATGGATAAACCATGTGATTATCTATTTAGCAGAAAATCTTCAGTGTATAAAGTGACACGGGGTGGGCAAAAAAGTATCTGATGCACTTAGCTGTTCTGAGTAGTTTAATATTGATGAGTTTTGGAAACAGCCCAGAGATTTAACGATGCTCCTACGAAGGTTCTAACGAATAACTTATTAGCCTTAAGATGCGTTTCGGAAACCGGGCCCTGTTGTATAGACCCTGATCAACCTCTTAGTGTTGATCAGTTGGCCTGTTCATGTGAATACTTATGCAGATTTGGTATATCCTTGAACTGGATCTGTAGAACTGCTGGTCGGACCATGGAGTCTGAACTTTTGACTACTGGAGTTCAATGCGGCTTCTGTGTCAGAGGACCAGTCTCATGATGGTTACAACAACAGGCCAACAGTTTTTGGATACTCCGAAGGGTTTTGATTGTTTTGTGAGCTAGGGTCGTGGGTTAGCACAGTTGGACATTCAACAATTTATATTTAACTCTTAAGTTCAAGTTCAAAACTGTTCATTTCCCCTTGACCTTTTTCTTAAGGAATCAGCTATTGCCAAATTGAGCTTCTAACTAGAGGCTAACCAATTTCTTAGGCACATTTTCTCTGGCTATTGCAGTCTTCCTCGGAATAATGGGAATGTTTAACATTTCTACTCCTCTCCAGAAGTCTGTGGTCAGAGTGTTCTAGATTGAGGCTGTCTCTGTCCACTCCCCAACACTCTCCTTACTCTGTTACTTGCACTCCTTCCAAGGCAATTCTGTCTTTTGGTGTCTTGTGCAGATATTTTTAATCACTGTACTTTACTGATGCCAGTGGTATGTAAACAGACATTTCTACAGTTTAGTCAGCTATCTACTGTTCCCAAATTCTTTCCAAGGTAAAGGAAGCATTAGCTATAAATCGCTCACGATTAGATAGTCCTGTCTGCATCTTTTAATGCAACATTTGTCTGCTTTACAGCTTTAGGCAATCTCCTTCTTGACAAGGTTGGCATTTTTACTGTCTTAAGTTGGACTACATACTACTGTATATAGGTCAGGACCTGTGTTGCATCATGCATGGGCTGTCAGTTGTTTACTCGTTCCTTCCTGTTCTTGTCCCCCCGTCCTTGACCTGTGTAGATGCTGCTGCAGGTTGGAGGCATGCGTTCGGCCCTGGGGCTGCTGGCTGTCAGGAGGGCATGCTGCCTGTCCCGCTCCAACCACACCTCCTCTCATACTCTGGAGTACAAGCCCATCAAAAAGGTTATGGTGGCGAACAGAGGTACAGTAACCATTCTCCCACCCTGGCCATTCTGTAGACACTGAAATGTCAGCCAAAGTCTTATCGCTAGTTTCCTCTCACCACATAATTCAATCCCCAGTTGACTAATCCAACCGCTTGTAGGTGAGATTGCTATCCGTGTGTTTCGGGCCTGCACTGAGCTGGGGATCCGGACGGTGGCTGTCTACTCTGAACAGGACACAGGCCAGATGCACAGGCAGAAGGCAGATGAGGCTTACCTCATAGGGAAGGGCTTGCCGCCCGTGGCTGCGTACCTGGACATCCCTGACATCATCAAAGTGGCTAAGGTCTGAGATTTTAATATGCGTCTTTTCAAACTTTTCTGAACCAATTCTTACTACGTTTTAAAATCACACCTTTTATGCTGTCTTGCCACAACTTTGTCGTATCATATATTTAATATTTTCTTCTCAGGAGAATGATGTGGATGCCATCCACCCTGGGTACGGCTTCCTGTCTGAGCGATCAGACTTTGCCCAGGCGTGTGCCGATGCTGGGGTACGCTTCATTGGCCCATCCCCTGAAGTGGTGCGCAAGATGGGAGACAAAGTGGAAGCTCGAGCCATCGCTATCCGTGCAGGTAGGCTGGACACTCACTGCCATTCTCAGGACTGTCTGATGGATGTTTGTTTCATCTGAGTTTTAGGTTTTACATTTTTTCATCAGAATCAAACATACAGTCTTGCATACAGTTATGTAAAAGTTTAGTTACACTCAGCTAACCTCATGTTTGATTTTTGCTTCCAGGAGTCCCAGTGGTACCAGGGACAGACGGTCCCGTCACTTGCCTATCGGAGGCCCAGGAGTTTTCCAACACCCATGGCTTTCCCATCATCTTTAAGGCTGCCTATGGCGGTGGGGGCAGGGGAATGAGGGTGGTCAAAGAGTACGAGGTGAGTAGAGATACCTGCAAGCAAGTAGGGGCTCCAATCTGAGTGTTTTGTCTTTGTGCTGTTTGACTTGTTGATCCCCATCGGCCGACGTGTGTAGGAGCTGGAGGAGAACTATCAGCGTGCGTACTCTGAGGCCCTGGCTGCGTTTGGGAACGGTGCTCTGTTCGTGGAGAAGTTCGTTGAGAGACCCAGACACATTGAAGTGCAGATCCTGGGTGAGTTTGTTTGCGTGACTATCTTTGGGGGACATGATTCTGTATTTTACTAGGATTCCCACTAGCTACTACTACAGCAGCAGCTGCTGTTCCTAGGGCCCACACAAAACATGACATAATAAAGAACATTAATGGACAAGAACAGCGCAAGGACAGAACTGCATACATTTAGAGTAAGAATACACACTTGAATACATTTATGCCTTAATTTTCCATGCATCAAGCATTCATTATAACGGCTGTACTGCAGCCATTCATTTTCCCATATTGCGATCTTTTGCTCCTGTTACAATTGCTTTGTCCTAAGCAGGTCCTGCCATCCTAATCTCACAGCACTAGTTCTGTAAACACCAGAGAGAATCTCACATCAGGAACCATCCGTGTCCTTGGTTCTTCCTTTTTGACGTCAATGCTCTGCATAATCATGTGATTCATGGATGCTACTGAATGCAAGTGCAACACACGAAAATGGAAATGCAATAATCATGTTGAGTTTCACCCACGTTAAATCCTGCTCAGTTTCCCTGGTGTGGACAGAGCCTCTTTGTATGGAGCTGCAACAAAGTTTCAGCCCAGCTATGTTCCCCTGATGTGAATGCAGCAACCTTGACCCGGATGGAGTTGCACCGCACTCAGCCAAATCCCCCTGATGTGAATATAGCTACTTTGTCATCTACAGTTACCGCCTTCAATTGGTTTCCTGGGGTAACATGTAATCTCTTGAATCGTATGGAGTTGCGCCAAAGTTTCACTCCCGCTAGGTTCCATTACATGAATGCAGCAAATTTGAATCGTGTGGAGTTTCCTCCTGCTAAAGGTTCAACTTAATGGTTTCCACCTGAGCAACTTGTCTTACATTTTCATTCCCCAGCAGCATCCAACAATATACAGTGCATTCAGAAAGTATTCAGACCCCTTGACTTTTCCCACATTTTGTTACGTTACAGCCTTATTCTAAAATTGATTAAATAACCCATAATGACAAAGCAAACATTATTATTATATATATTATATTTTTTTGCAAATGTATGAAATATTACATTTACATTAATATTCAGACCCTTTACTCAGTACTTTGTTGAAGCACCTTTGGCAGCGATTACATCCTCGAGTCTTCTTGGGTATGATGCTACAAGCTTGGCACGCCTGTATTTGGGGAGTTTCTCCCCTTCTTCTCTGCAGATCCTCTCAAGCTCTGTCAGGTTGGACGGGGAGCGTCTCTGCACAGCTATTTTCAAGTTTCTCCAGAGATGTTTAAGTCCGGGCTCTGGCTAGGCCACTCAAGGACATTCAGAGACGTGTTCCTCAAGCCACTCCTGTGTTGTCTTGGCTTTGTGCTTAGGGTCGTTGTCCTGTTAGAAGGTGAACCTTCGCTCCAGTCTGAGGTCCTGAGCACTCTGGAGCAGGTTTTTTGACTAGTCTCCCAGTCCCTGCCGCTGAAAAACATCCCCACAGCATGACGCTGTCACCACCATGCTTCACCATAGGGATGGTGCCAGGTTTCTCCAGACATGACGCTTGGCATTCAGGTCAAGGAGTTCAGTCTTGGTTTCATCAGACCAGAGAATCTTGTTTCTCATGGTCTGAGAGTCCTTTTAGGTGCATTTTGGCAAACTCCAAGTGGAGTGGTTTCCATCTGGCCACTTTACCACAAAGGCCTGATTGGTGGAGTGCTGCAGAGATGGTTGTCCTATTGGAAGGTTCTCCCATCTCCACAGAGGAACTCTGGAGCTCTGTCAGAGTGACCATTGGGTTCTTGGTCACCTCCCTGAACAAGGCCCTTCTCCCCTGATTGTTCAGTTTGGCCGAGCGACTAGCTCTAGGACGACTCTTGGTGATTCCAAACTTCTTCCATTCAAAAGTAATGGAGGAACACTGTGTTCTTGGGGACCTTCAATGCTGCAGAAATGTTGTGGTACCCTTCCCCGGATCTGTGCCATGACACTATCCTGTCCCGGAGCTCTACAGACAATTCCTTCGACCTCATGGCTTGGTTTTTGCTCTGACACGCACCGTCAGCTGTGGGACCTTATATAGACAGGTGTGTGCCTTTCCAAATCATGTCCAATCAATTGAATTTACCACAGGTGGACTCCAATCAAGTTGTAGAAACATCTCAAGGATGATCAATGGAAACAGGAAGCACCTGAGCTCAATTTCAAGTCTCATAGCAAAGGGTCTGAATACTTATGTAAATAAGGTATTTCTGTTTTTTTATTAATACATTTGTCAAAATTTCTAAACCTGAGTTTGCTTTGTCATAATGGGGTGTTGTGTGTAGATTGAGGGGGAGGGGGGGGAATATGATTTTTATCCATTTTAGAATAAGTAACTTAACAAAATGTGGGGAAGGGGTCTGTATACTTTCCGAATGCTCTGTGTGTACACACACACACACACACTCACACCAGTAAATTTAATTTGATCTTACTGGCCTAAATAACTTGTCATTCCCGTCTCTCCCAGGTGATAAGTATGGTAATGTTATCCACCTGTATGAGAGGGACTGCTCTATCCAGAGGAGGCACCAGAAGGTGGTAGAGATGGCCCCGGCTGTACAACTGGACCCACACCTCCGGGACAGACTCACCGCTGACTCTGTCAAACTGGCCAGACAGGTACAAGATGCAACACGCCCACACACTTTGATGCATTCTTTTAATAGGTAGTGTCTAGCTAAAACTTATTCTGTTCCATTAGGCAGGCTTCTTTTCAGTATTTTTTTTATTTTTTAGAATGTTTAGAATTTTGGTACTATTGCCTTTTTGAAATGGCAGAGCTGTGTGTATTTGCAGTTTTGAATGGCTTATAAGACCATTGTTATCTGAATGGAGTGTGGTTTTACTTTGCAATAACACGTCTAACACCATAGGCATGACGAATTACAGTTGAGAAACTCTGAACTTGTATGTTATTTTTATTCAAACATCTCTGCTCATAGGGAAACATTCCCTCTACCTCATTCCTGTCTTTATCCCACCGGCTGTCGGGCCGATTTAGGTGTGAAAAAATATATATATTTTCAGTAGAAATGAACTAAAGCCAGGGCCTTCAAAGCACAATGCGTTTGAAGTCACTTATAAGAAACTCTGAGCCTTACCAAATGGGTGTTCTCATTCAGTGTTGTTGTGCTCAGAGGGGCAGTGGAGAAGTGTGGGAGAAGGATGAAAAACCTTGAGGAAGATATTGCAGTGTAAGAACAGGATTTAGAGAGACAAGAGAGGGAGCCGTTTAGATAAAGAAAGGTAATTAAATCAGTGGGAATGACATTTTACCTGCAGGCTACCAATAGGTACACTAGATGGCAGCATTTATCAACATAGCCACGGAAGGGACACCACGAGCAAGCTTGTGGGACTCCCACACTCAAAGAATATGCAGTTGCAAAATTTCCTGATTGCAATCAAGCTGGATTTTTTGTTTGTTATTGTGAGGTGGAAGCAATTACTTTGACATGAGAACAATTACTAGTGACGGTTGTGTCCCGCTGATTCCCCATCCTGTGTGTGATAAGCTTATTAGGCGTTGTGTACACAGTAGCTGGTGTGCCTGTCATGTGTACCCTTGAGCTAGCTGTCCTGCTAGTGCTTATCCCTGCCTTGTGTACTGCTTTGTTTGCTGTCTGTTTTGGGGATGGAAAAGAGAGAGGGGGGGGTGTGGTAAGTTTGGTATGTGTTTTGAAGGAGAGATCTTTTTTAATGTGCTTTGTTGCCTGCAATTTGGGAACTGCCGCTGTTGAGCGCATTAGTCTCTGTGTGAGGGGAAGGAGTTAGAGCACGAGAGAAAGAAATTGGGTGTGAGTGAGGGACATAATTAATCTCCATCTGTTCAATCATATGGCAGTGAGGAATGAAGGGCTGAGATGAGGAGAACATTTTGGTTTCTACTTTTAGAAAGCTGCTCTCCTAACAAAAACAACCCTGCCAGTGGTGGTTCACTGTCAGTCTGCTCCCAGACGAGCACAAGCGTTTTGCCGCACCTGCGATAACATCTGCTAAATATGTGTATGCGACCAATAGCATTTTGTTTTGATTGGATATCAGATGCATTATGTCCTTCCGTATTGGTGTCCACTAGCGTCTAGCTTTTTGTGTCAAAGGGATTTGACGTTTAGATTTTTTTTAATACAGATTAGTGTGCTGGAGGATCTATAAGTCTTCTCTCTAAAGGAAGAGAACATTTTAATGTCCAATGTTTCTCCTCCTATGTTTATCTATGGATCCCACATCTGTCAAGTCGATGACCTCTCCTGCTGTATTTGAGGAGGATAATGTTCACCCTAAAGGTGTCTGCATGATTCAGTTCGGCTAGCGCCTAACCGAACGAGTGCTCGCAGACTCCCTTAAGACTTTTAACTTTAAAAACAAGAAATAAGTGGTAATAGTACTGTCAATTTTGAGATGCTGTTGCCAGTATCGTTTCCTTAATTTCTCTTCATTGAACTAAGACGTTTGGTGCAGTATTTGTTTTTGAATGAAAGAATGTGAATGAAGATGAGTCGTCTCTCGTTGTCTGTTGTCATTCCTTATTGAAGAGTCCTTACTGTTGACCATAACCGACGAAGGGGCGTAGACTTCGGCCGAACTTCGGTGTGCCTGAACAGCCGAAAAACCCTGTGTCTTAGTCCAACACTAACAAAAACGTCACAATGTGGTCATAATGTATGCGCAAACTCTTCCAAACTGTTTCTTCTGGGAAGCATGCAGCCGCCTTTTATACCTTCACTAAATATCACCTTACTAATTATCAACTTCCCCAGACTTCCAAGGCTTTCATGAGAGGAAACAAGTTCAGAGAGAGAAATTGGCCAATTTTTATCCATTAATATTTAAAGCATTACCCAATTTTAATAATCTGCAGTTATTTTAGGAAACTGCAAAGAACTACTTGATTAAAAGAGGGTGGGCCAGCCTTTTATCTCCAGAGTAAGCTGTGTACCAAAATATCTGAGTGAAGCATGCTTTAAGTAGACTTAGTAAGGATTTGAGTTAGGAGAGAATTTTCACTAGAATACTAAAATAAAAAATGATTACTTTATATTACAATATTGATACCCACGTGTGTCAAGGTGTGGTTATAGTTATCTCTCTTGTACATTAAATACAGACACGTATCACTTCATAGTGGTGATACAGATGTAGGCCTGTTACAGCCGCACCCCTTTAATGAACAACATCAGCAGGGTTTATGTTCTACTTCATGGACAACATCAGCAGGTTTTATGTTCTACTTCATGGACAACATCAGCAGGTTTTATGTTCTACTTCATGGACAACATCAGCAGGTTTTATGTTCTACTTCATGGACAACATCAGCAGGTTTTATGTTCTACTTCATGGACAACATCAACAGGTTTTATGTTCTACTTAATGGACAACATCAGCAGGTTTTGTTCTACTTTATTCCTTTTTGGTTTTGCCTTAACTGAGCTATGCTGCAATCGTAAGATGAATCTCAGCATATTTTGATAAATTGGTGGACAAAAGTATTTTTACTCCAACCCCAGAAATGAGTGTCCTTGCAAGTCTGTGGTGTCTCTCTTGTTGTGATGTTTGTTTAGTCCTATATTTTTAATCACAGCCCCCCGTCACCCCCCACAGGAGGCCTTTTGTCTTTTCGAAAGGCCGTCATTGTAGATAAGAATTTGTTCTTAACTGCCTTGCCTAGTTAAATAAAGGTTCAATAAATTAAATCAGTGATGGAACTCTCTGGTCAAGGGAAGCTAGCACAGGGAGTTTTGAAAAGATCACAAAGTATAACGAGAATAGCTGCTAGAGAAATAAACCATTGGTGTGAAAACTATTTTATGTCTGGTTTCCATGGTGACAGCTGCTTTACCCCAAAACCTCTTAATCACAGGTCAGCTAGGGGGGTGCACAGCTTCCCTACTTTGCTCTTCTTGCCAACATGCTCCTTGAATTTCATATTTTGCTTCACCCCCCCCCCCCCATACACACACTCTATACAAACGACAGGCCTGTATTTTTCTTCTCAACTCATATGTTACACAGCAGATTGCTTAAGTTTCTGGATTATAGTGGTTGCACGTACAGTACCTATCCTTGGTGACGGCAGCAGTGTTTCGCTCTGCTGGCGTGTGCCTCACCCCCTCTCCTACTCCCTCCATCTTGCCGCCTCTACACCTCTGTGGAATGCCATCTGTTTCCCTCCCGTTCTAATCAAACCTCTCTATCCACATGCCAGTCTCTATAGTGATGCTGTACTGTTTAACTCCCAATACCCTGTGGTTTTCAGCAACACCTGCTTCTCCATACCTTTTCCTTATGTTTGCTAGATCTTAACAGTTTGCTGTAACACTAACAGTAGGCAGTAGATATCGGACCGCTTAAGTATACAAAGCCCATTATGAAATACAGCCTGTTCTATGCAAATTTCAGAAATTCACAGATATTTCTTTTACAGTGGAATATGGTCGCCAGCAGGTCTCCCGCTAGCAGGGTTTTTAATTGGACTGAAATTACTATGACTATTTCCTGTGGCACTCTTAACACTTATTTCCAAACATTATTGTAATACATACAGTGCTTGTCTGTTTGTGTGGTCTATGCAGTGTGTGATATAAGCTGTCTAGTTGTGAGCCTGCACCTTAACATGGGGGGACTGTCTGAATGGATGAGAGGGGTGCCTGCCCTGGTTGGCAGAGATGAGTTTTAGAGCGCGGGATGAATTACAAAGATAAATTGGATCAGATTTCAGTGAATTTTGGCCGTCGCAATCTCAAGCTTCTGCAGCGATGTGGAGGGAGAAATGGTCTGATAAATTATTTCCTGGTGCCTCCGTGCCTGTGCTGTAGTAGGGCTGTCATTCTTACAGACAGCACGGACGTTCATAACTATAATCACAGCCTGGGATATCACACGCTATCTTCCTTTTGTAGCTGTCAGTCTTGTTGTCGCTTCCCCATTTTAGGAGATTTAGTTGTGTACTGTAAGATATTCAGATGAACAATTTTGGTTTGTGAGTGGTTAATTCGTTATGCATTTTTATCAAGATAATTTTACCTTTTTGAACCCAGAAATTGTAATCTCTTCAAATAGAATTCAGAATATGAGAATGTGCCTTCTACAAATAACTTACTATGTATAGGGCTGCCCATGGAGGAAATCTGACTGCACACTATATTGGACTATAGTGGGTTCCCGAGTGGCGCAGCGGTCTAAGGCACTGCATCTCAGTGCAAGAGGCGTCACTACAGACCCTGGTTCGATCCCGGGATGCATCACAACCGTCCGTGATCGGGAGTCCCATAGGTCGGAGCACAATTGGCCCAGTGTCGTCCGTGTTAAGGGAGGGTTTGGCCGTGGTAGGCCGTCATTGTAAAATAAGAATTTGTTCTGATTTACCTAGTTAAATAAAGGTTAATTAATAAAAGTCATGGAATGTGAGCAACAAAGCTCTTTTTAAGGATGGAGTACTTGAATACAGTCTCCCCCCTTGTATAACTGTGCCTTATTAACAATGACATTCTTGATGGAGTACTTGAATACAGTCTCCCCCCTTGTATAACTGTGCCTTATTAACTGACATTCTTGATGGAGTACTTGAATACAGTCTCCCCCCTTGTATAACTGTGCCTTATTAACTGACATTCTTGATGGAGTACTTGAATACAGTCTCCCCCCTTGTATAACTGTGCCTTATTAACTGTGACATTCTTTATGTCCTCAAGTAAGTTTGAAGTAGCCTATTGTAGGTTTGAAGAAGCCAAGTAAAGGTTTGTATCTAATTGGATCTGTCTGTATGTACAGGTGGGCTATGAGAACGCTGGCACAGTGGAGTTCCTGGTGGATAAACATGGAAGGCACTACTTCATCGAGGTCAACTCCCGCCTGCAGGTGGAGCACACCGTTACCGAGCAGATCACGGAGTGAGTCACAGCCGTTACCATGTCACCTCTGACAACCTATAAGACTGTGTTCCCTTTAAAAACAGAATTTATTTGCCACATGTGCCGAGTACAATAATGGTAGACTTAACCGTGAAATGCTTACTTACAAGCCCTTAACCTACAGTGCAGTTCAAGAAGAAAATATTTACTAAGTAGGCTAAAATAAAAAGTAATACAATAAGAATAGCAATAACGAGGCTATATACAGGGGGCACCAGTACCAAGTCAGTGTGCAGGGGTACAGGCTAGTTGAGGTAATCTGTACATGTAGGTGGGGGCGAAGTGACTATGCATAGGTAACAAACAAGCAGCAGTGTACAAGAGAGGGGGGGGGGGGTGTTGTCAATGTAAATTGTCCGGTGGGGATTTTTATGAATTGTTCAGCAGTCTAATGGCTTGGGAGTAGAAGCTGTTGAGGAGCCTTTTGGTCCTAGACTTGCCGCTCCGGTACCGCTTGCCATGCGGTAGCAGAGAAAACAGTCTGTAACTTGGGTGACTGGAGTCTCTGACAATTTTCTGAGCTTTCCTCTGACACCGCCTATTATATAGGTCCTGGATGGCAGGAAGCTTGGCCCCAGTGATGTACTGGGCCGTTCGCACTACCCTCTGTAGCGCCTTACGGTCAGATGCCGAGCAGTTGCCATACCAGGCGGTGATGCAACCGGTCAGGATGCTCTCAATGGTGCAGCTGTAGAATCTTTTGAGGATCTGGGGACCATGCCAAATATTTTCAGTGTCCTGAGGCGGAAAAGGTTTTGTCGTGCCCTCTTTACGACTGTCTTGGTATGTTTGGACCATGATAGTTTGTTGGTGACGTGGAACCCAAGGAACTTGAAACTCTCGACCCACCCCACTACAGCCTCGTCGATATTAATGGGGGCCTGTTCTGCCTGCGTTTTCCTGTAGTCCCCAGTCAGCTCCTTTGTCTTGCTCACGTTGAGCGAGAGGTTGTTGTCCCTGCATCACACTGCCAGTACTCTGACCACCTCCCTATAGGCCATCTCATCGTTGTCTGTGTTCAGGCCTACCACTGTTGTGTCGTCAGCAAACTTAATGATGGTGTTGGAGTCGTGTTTGGCCACGCAGTTGTGGGTGAACAGGGAATACAGGAGGGGACTAAGTACACACCCCTGAGGGGCCCCAGTGTTAAGGATCAGCGTGGCAGACTTGTTGTTGCCTACTCTTACCACCTGGGGGTGGCCTGTCAGGAAGTCCAGGATCCAGTTGCAGAGGGAGGTGTTTAGTCCCAGAGAACTTAGCTCCGTGGGCACTATGGTGATGAACACTGAGCAGTAGTCAATGAACAGCATTCTCACATAGTTGAAGTCAGAAGTTTACATACACTTAGGTTGGAGTCATTTAAAACTCGTTTTTCAACCACTCCACAATTTTCTTGTTAACCTCTCTAGGGTATGTGGGACTGTAGCGTCCCACCTCGTCAACAGCCAGTGAAACTGGAGGGAGCCAAATTCAAAACAACAGAAATCCCATAATTTAAATTCCTCAAGCATACGAGTATTTTACACCATTTTAAAGCTACACTTGCTGTAAATCCAGCCACAGTGTCCGATTTCAAAAAGGTTTTACGACGAAAGCACACCAAACGATTGTTAGTTATGAGCCAAGTCACAGAAAAAGACAGCCATTTTTTCCAGCTAAAGAGAGCATTAACAAAAAGCAGAAAGAGAGATAAAATTAATCACTAACCTTTGATAATCTTCATCAGATGTCACTCATAGGACTTCATGTTACACAATACATGTATTTTTTGTTCGTTGAAGTTCATATTTATATCCAAAAATTTGAGTTTAGGCAAGACGCTACTGTATCACTTGGCAAAAAGCCTGAGAAAATGCAGAGCCCCAAATTAAAATGATTTACTATGAAAATTACTATAAAATCTAACTTTCATTAAATCACACATGAACGATACCAAATTAAAGCTACACTGGTTATGAATCCAGCCAACATGTCAGAATTCAAATAGGCTTTTCAGCGAAAGCATACGATGCTATTATCTGAGCATAGCACTTATAGTAAACAAAAGAGAGAACATTTCAACCCAGCAGGCGCGACACAAAACGCAGAAATAAAAATATAATTCTTGCCTTACCTTTGACAAGCTTCTGCTGTTGGCACTCCAATATGTCCCATAAATATCACAAATGGGCCTTTTGTTCGATTAATTCCGTCGATATATATATATCCAAAATGTCCATTTATTTGGCCCGTTTGATCCAGAAAAACACCGGTTCCAACTTGCTCAAACATGACGACAAAATATATCAAATGTTACCTGTAAACTTTGCCAAAAAATGGCAAACTACTTTTGTAATATAACTTTAGGTATTTTTTAACGTTAATAATCAATAAAATTGAAGACGGGATGATCTGTGTTCAATACAGGACTAAAACGAAATGTTGCATGCCTTCTGTTTGATTGAAGCGCAGGTACAGGACACCTGGAGTGCCTCGACTTCAAGATGGCCGTATTTCTTCAAAACACAAAGGAATAACCTCAACCTATTTCTCATGACTGTTGACATCTGGTGGAAGCCGTAGGAACTGGAAGCAATTTGCTTAGAAATCTGGTTTCCCAATGAAAACTAATTGAAAAGACAGTAACCTCAACAACAAAAAACCATCTGAATGGTTTGTCCTCGGGGTTTCGCCTGCTAAATAAGTTCTGTTATACTCACAGACATGATTCAAACAGTTTTAGAAACTTCAGAGTGTTTGCTATCCAAATCTACTAATAATATGCATATCTTATCTCCTGGGGATGAGTAACTAGCAGTTGAATTTGGGTATGCTTTTCATCCAAACGTGAAAATGCTGCCCCCTACCCTAGAGAAGTTAACAAACTATAGTTTTGGCAAGTCGGTTTGGACATCTACTTTGTGCATGACACAAGTCATTTTTCCATCAATTGTTTACAGACAGATTATTTCACTTATAATTCACTGTATCACAATTCCAGTGGGTCAGAAGTTTACATACACTAATTTGACTGTCTTTAAACAGCTTGGAAAATTCCAGACAATTGTCATGGCTTTAGAAGCTTCTGATAGGCTAATTTACATAATTTGAGTCAATTGGAGGTGTACCTGTGGATGTATTTCAAGGCCTACCTTCAAACTCAGTACCTCTTTGCTTGACATCATGGGGAAATTGTAGACCTCCAAGTCTGGTTCATCCTTGGGAGCAATTTCCAAACGCTTGAAGGTACCACGTTCATCTGTACAAACAATAGTACGCATGTATAAACACCATGGGACCACGCAGCCGTCATACCGCTCAGGAAGGAGACTCATTCTGTCTCCTAGAGATGAACGTACTTTGGTGCGGAAAGTGCAAATCAATCCCAGAACAACAGCAAAGGACCTTGTAAAGATGCTGGAGGAAACGGGCACAAAAGTATCTATATCCACAGTAAAACGAGTCCTATATCGACATAACCTGAAAGGCCACTCAGCAAGGAAGAAGCCACTGCTCCAAAACCGCCATAAAAAAAGCCAGACTACGGCTTGCAACTGCACATGTGGACCGTACTTTTTGGAGAAATGTCTTCTGGTCTGAAACAAAAATGGAACTGTTTGGCCATTATGACCATCGTTATGTTTGGAGGAAAAAGGAGGCGACTTGCAAGCCAAATATCACCATTCCAACCGTGAAGCACGGGGGTGGCAGCATCATGTTGTGGGGGTGCTTTGCTGCAGGAGGGACTGGTGCACTTCACAAAATAGTTGGCATCACGAGGAAGGAAAATAATGTGGATATATTGAAGCAACATCTCAAGACATCAGTCAGGAAGTTAAAGCCTGGTTGCAAATGGATCTTCCAAATGGGCAATGACCCCCAAGCATACTTCCAAAGTTGTGGCAAAATGGCTTAAGGACAACAAAGCCCTGACCTCAATCCTATAGAAAATTTGTGGTCAGAACTGAAAAGGCGTGTGCGAGCAAGGAGGCCTACAAACCTGACTCAGTTACAGCAGCTCTGTCAGGAGGAATGGGCCAAAATTCACCCAACTTATTGTGGGAAGCTTGTGGAAGGCTAAAATGTTTGACCCAAGTTAAACAATTTAAAGGCAATGCTACTAAATACTAATTGAGTGCATGTTAACTTCTGACCCACTGGGAATGTAATGAAAGAAATAAAAGCTGAAATAAATCATTCTCTCTACAATTAATCAGACATTTTACATTCTTAAAATGAAGTGGTGATCCTAACTGGCTTAAGACAGGGAATTTTTACTAGGATTAAATGTCAGGAATTGTGAAACTGAGTTATAACTGCAATTTCGCTAAGGTGTTATTTAACTTCCGACTTTAACTGTAGGTGTTCCTTTTCTCCAGGTGAGAAAGGGCAGTGTGGCGTGCGATTTGCGATTGCGTCATCTGAATCTGTTGGGGCGGTATGCGAATTGGAGTGGGTCTAGGCTGTCCGGGAGGATGCTGTTGATGTGAGCCATGACCAGCCTTTCAAAGCACCTCATGGCTACCGACGTGAGTGCCATGGGGCGGTAATCATTTAGGCAGGTTACCTTCACTTCCTTGGGCACAGGGACTATGGTGGTCTGCTTCAAACATGTAGGTATTACAGACTCGGTCAGGGAGAGGTTGAAAATGTCAGTGAAGACACTTGACAGTTGATCCGCTAATGCTTTGAGTATACGTCCTGGTAATCCGTCTGGCCCAGCGGCTTTGTAAATGTTGACCTGTTCACATCGGCTACCGCGAGAGCGTTATCACACAGTCATCCAGAACAGCTGGTGCTCTCGTGCATGCTTCAGTGTTGCTTGCCTCGAAGCTAGCATAAAAGGCATTTGGCTCGTCTGGTAGGCTCGCGTCACTGGGCAGCTCGCGTCTGGGTTTCCCGTTGTAGTCCGTAATAGTTTTCAAGCCCTGACACATCCGACGGGCGTCAGAGCCGGTGTAGTTGGATTCAATCTTAATCCTGTATTGACGCTTTGCTTGTTTGATGGTTCGTGTGAGGGCATAGCGAAATTTCTTATAAGTGTCCGGATTAGTCTCCCGCTCCTTGAAAGCGGCCGCTCTAGCCTAAAGCTCGATGCGGATGTTGCCTGTAATCCATGGCTTCTGGTTGGGATATGTACGTACAGTCACTGTGGGGACGACGTCATCGATGCACTTATTGATGAAGCCGATGACTGAGGTGGTGTATTCCTCAATGCCATTAAATGAATCCTGGAACATATTCCTGTGTGTGCTAGCAAAACGGTACGTATGCTACACTACAGGACTATCTGACCATTTCTGTATTGAGCGAGTCACTGGTACCCCCTGCTTTAGTTTTTGCTTGTAACTAGGAATCAGGATTAAATTATGGTCAGAGATGCCAAATGGAGGGCGAGGGAGAGCTTTGTATGTATCTGTGTGTGTGGAGTAAAAGTGGTCTAGGGTTTTTTCCCTCCCCTGGTTGCACATTTGACATGCAGGTAAATATTTGGTAAAACTGATTTAAGTTTGCCAGCATTAAATTCCTCGGCCACTAGGAGCGCCGCTTCTGGGTGAGCATTTTCTTCTTTGCTTACGGCCTTATAGAGTTGGTTGAGAGCGGTCTTAGTGCTAGCTCTTAATGATCGGCTATGAAAAGCCAACTGAAAATTATTCATGATTATTATTTGACCATGCTTGTCACTTATGAACATTTTGAACATCTTGGCATAGTTCTGTTATAATCTCCACCCGGCACAGCCAGAAGAGGACTGGCCACCCCTCATAGCCTGGTTCCTCTCTAGGTTTCTTCCTAGGTTTTGGCCTTTCTAGGGAGTTTTTCCTAGCCACCGTGCTTCTACACCTGCATTGCTTGCTGTTTGGGGTTTTAGGCTGGGTTTCTGTACAGCACTTCGAGATATTAGCTGATGTACGAAGGGCTATATAAAATAAACTTGATTTGATTTGATTAGCTTTGCTTTGTGGTGGTAAATAAATGGCTACGAATAATACAGAGGAGAACTCTCTTGGTAGATGGTGCGGTCGACAGCTTATCATAAGGTACCTAGGTTCTACCTCAGGAGAGCAATACCTCGAGACTTCTTTAACTTCTTGCAACTATAGGGGGTGCTGTTCCGCATTAGCATATTTGTGTCTCCAAATTAAACTGCCTCGTGCTAAATTCTTGATCGTACAATATGCATATTATTGTTATTATTGGATAGAAAACACCTTCTAGTTTCTATAGAAGTTGGAATTTTGTCTCTGAGTGGTACAGAACAATTTCTACAGCACTTTTCATGACAGGGTTCAGATTTCAGAAATGTTTACCTCTGATCTGGGGTCTGTTTATAAGGCCACAGTGAATGCTATGAAGAAACCGACACTGCCTACGTCTTCCTCTGGGTGTCTGTACGTCATCACGTTTTCAATGAAGTCGATGGGACGTTCACAGCCATTATAAATGACCAAAATGTACAGAGACCGCCCTTTCTCAACGTGCGCCTCAAGCGTGAAGGCCATCGGACCTGTCTCGTTCCAAATCGTTTTCTAACCAGCAATATTTCTCCGGTCATGTTTTCAGTCGTTATAGTTGTTAAAAACATCATAATGTAGTGAATTCGAACCGTTTTATAGCAATTTATATCCGTTTAGTGCGATTCTGAGGAATTTATTTGTCGTGCACTCTGAAAGTTTGGACACGTTTTGGGAGGTCGGTCGTTGGTGGTGGACATTTCGAAGGACAGAGGACATCTATCGACCAAAAGACGTTTATAACATAGAAAGGATACATTGCCCAAGAATATGATGGAAGATCAGCTCAAAGTAAGCAATATTTAATATGATAAACCGTGTTTCTGTCGAAATATTTTAAACGCATATTTCGCCATTTTGTTTGGTATAGCTTCACCTGGCGAACCCTGTATTGAAAAGTAAGGATAATTTTAAAAATGTAAATCAGCGGTTGCATTAAGAACTAATTTGTCTTTCGATTCCTGTCTACCCTGTATTTTTTAGTCAAGTATATGATTAGCTTTCAATTAAACTAGATCACTCTGATAGATGACGTCAGACATATTGAGGCTTGATTTCCTAGTATTTTTATTGTGTAACCACGGTTTTGTATGGCTAAATATGCACCTTTTCGAACAAACTGTATATGTATGTTGTAAAATGATGTTACAGGAGTGTCATCGGAAGAATTCTGAGAAGGTTAGTGAAAAAATTAATATCTTTTGGCGGTGATTACGTTATAGCGCTCTTTGGCTGGAATCGATGCTCTGGTAACGTTTTCACATGTGGTATGCTAACTTATCGATTTATTGTGTTTTCGCTGAAAAACGCTTAGAAAATCTGAAATATGGTCTGAAATCACAAGAACTGGGTCTTTCCATTGCTATGCTTTGTCTATTTTTATGAAATGTTTTATGATGAGTAAATTGGTCATACACGTTGCTCTATCTAGTAATTCTAGTGGATTTGTGATGGTCGGTGCAATTGTAAACTGTGATTTCTACCTGAAATATGCACTTTTTTCTAACAAAAACTATCCTATACCATGAATATGTTATCAGACTGTCATCTGATGGTTTTTTTTATAGGTTATTGGCTATCAATATCTTAGTTGAGCCGAATTGGTGATAGCACCTGAAGGAGTAAGAAACTGATGGAGTTAGAATAGTGGTGTATTTTGCTAACGTGTTTAGCTAATAGATTTACATATTTTGTCTTCCCTGTAACACATTTTAAAAATCTGAAATGGTGGCTTTATTCACAAGATCTGTATCTTTCATCTGGTGTCTTGGACTTGTGATTTAATGATATTTAGATGCTACTATCTACTTTTGAAGCTATGCTAGGTATGCTAATTAGTGTGTGGGGGGTGTGGGGGGTGCTCCCGGATCCGGGGTAGAGGCTCGTGAAAGGTTAATATTAGACATTGCGCACCAGCTGTTTTTGACAACAACAACAAAAAATCTATATACAGCGTGTGCAAATGAGGTAAGATTAGGGAGGTAAGGCAATAAATAGGCTGTAGTGGTGAAGTAATTACAATGTAATTACAATGTAATTACAAAAAACCACTTGAGTGGTATATGTGCAGAAGATGAATGTGCAAGTAGAGATACTGGGGTGCAAAGGAGCAAAAAATAATAATAATATGGGGATGAGGTAGTTGGATGGGCTATTTTACAGATGGGCTATGTACAGGTGCAATGATCTGTAAGCTGCTCTGACAGCTGATGCTTAAAGTTAGTGAGGGAGATATTACATTTACATTTAAGTCATTTAGCAGACGCTCTTATCCAGAGCGACTTACAAATTGGTGCATTCACCTTATGATATCCAGTGGAACAACCACTTTACAATAGTGCATCTAACTCTTTTAAGGGGGAGGGGGGGGTTAGGAGGATTACTTTATCCTATCCTAGGTATTCCTTAAAGAGGTGGGGTTTCAGGTGTCTCCGGAAGGTGGTGATTGACTCCGCTGACCTGGCGTCGTGAGGGAGTTTGTTCCACCATTGGGGTGCCAGAGCAGCGAACAGTTTTGACTGGGCTGAGCGGGAACTGTACTTCCTCAGAGGTAGGGAGGCGAGCAGGCCAGAGGTGGATGAACGCAGTGCCCTTGTTTGGGTGTAGGGCCTGATCAGAGCCTGAAGGTACGGAGGTGCCGTTCCCCTCACAGCTCCGTAGGCAAGCACCATGGTCTTGTAGCGGATGCGAGCTTCAACTGGAAGCCAGTGGAGAGAGCGGAGGAGCGGGGTGACGTGAGAGAACTTGGGAAGGTTGAACACCAGACGGGCTGCGGCGTTCTGGATGAGTTGTAGGGGTTTAATGGCACAGGCAGGGAGCCCAGCCAACAGCGAGTTGCAGTAATCCAGACGGGAGATGACAAGTGCCTGGATTAGGACCTGCGCCGCTTCCTGTGTGAGGCAGGGTCGTACTCTGCGAATGTTGTAGAGCATGAACCTACAGGAACGGGTCACCGCCTTGATGTGAGTTGAGAACGACAGGGTGTTGTCCAGGATCACGCCAAGGTTCTTAGCGCTCTGGGAGGAGGACACAATGGAGTTGTCAACCGTGATGGCGAGATCATGGAACGGGCAGTCCTTCCCCGGGAGGAAGAGCAGCTCCGTCTTGCCGAGGTTCAGCTTGAGGTGGTGATCCGTCATCCACACTGATATGTCTGCCAGACATGCAGAGATGCGATTCGCCACCTGGTTATCAGAGGGGGGAAAGGAGAAGATTAATTGTGTGTCGTCTGCATAGCAATGATAGGAGAGGCCATGTGAGGATATGACAGAGCCAAGTGACTTGGTGTATAGCGAGAATAGGAGAGGGCCTAGAACAGAGCCCTGGGGGACACCAGTGGTGAGAGCACGTGGTGCGGAGACAGATTCTCGCCACGCCACCTGGTAGGAGCGACCTGTCAGGTAGGACGCAATCCAAGCGTGGGCCGCGCCGGAGATGCCCAGCTCGGAGAGGGTGGAGAGGAGGATCTGATGGTTCACAGTATCAAAGGCAGCCGATAGGTCTAGAAGGATGAGAGCAGAGGAGAGAGAGTTAGCTTTAGCAGTGCGGAGCGCCTCCGTGACACAGAGCAGTCTCAGTTGAATGACTAGTCTTGAAACCTGACTGATTTGGATCAAGAAGGTCATTCTGAGAGAGATAGCAGGAGAGCTGGCCAAGGACGGCACGTTCAAGAGTTTTGGAGAGAAAAGAAAGAAGGGATACTGGTCTGTAGTTGTTGACATCGGAGGGATCGAGTGTAGGTTTTTTCAGAAGGGGTGCAACTCTCGCTCTCTTGAAGACGGAAGGGACGTAGCCAGCGGTCAAGGATGAGTTGATGAGCGAGGTGAGGTAAGGGAGAAGGTCTCCGGAAATGGTCTGGAGAAGAGAGGAGGGGATAGGGTCAAGCGGGCAGGTTGTTGGGCGGCCGGCCGTCACAAGATGCGAGATTTCATCTGGAGAGAGAGGGGAGAAAGAGGTCAAAGCACAGGGTAGGGCAGTGTGAGCAGAACCAGCGGTGTCGTTTGACTTAGCAAACGAGGATCGGATGTCGTCGACCTTCTTTTCAAAATGGTTGACGAAGTCATCCGCAGAGAGGGAGGAGGGGGGAGGAGGGGGAGGAGGATTCAGGAGGGAGGAGAAGGTGGCAAAGAGCTTCCTAGGGTTAGAGGCAGATGCTTGGAATTTAGAGTGGTAGAAAGTGGCTTTAGCAGCAGAGACAGAAGAGGAGAATGTAGAGAGGAGGGAGTGAAAGGATGCCAGGTCCGCAGGGAGGCGAGTTTTCCTCCATTTCCGCTCGGCTGCCCGGAGCCCTGTTCTATGAGGCTTCAGTGATTTTTTTGCAATTCGTTCCAGTCATTGGCAGCAGAGAACTGGAAGGAGGAATTGGCTTTGGGGTTGACCAGGGAAATATACCTGCTGGAGCGCGTGTACGGGTGGGTGCTGCTATGTTGACCAGTGAGCTGAGATAAGGCGGGGTTTTACCTAGCAAAGATTTATAGCTGACCTGGAGCCAGTGGGTTTGGTGATGAGTATGAAGCGAGGGCCAGCCAATGAGAGCATACAGGTCGCAGTGGTGGGTAGTATATGGGGCTTTGGTGACAAAACGGATGGCACTGTGATAGACTGCATCCAATTTGCTGAGTAGAGTGTTGGAGGCTATTTTGTACATGACATCGCCGAAGTCAAGGCTCGGTAGGATAGTCAGTTTTAAGAGGGTATGTTTGCCAGCATGAGTGACGGATGCTTAATGTGAGTCTGGAAGGAGAGTTTACAGTCTAACCAGACACCTAGTTATTTGTAGTTGTCCACATATTCGAAGTCAGAACCGTCCAGTGTAGTGATGCTGCACGGGCGGGCAGGTGCGGGCAGCGATCAGTTGAAGAGCACGCATTTAGTTTTACTTGCATTTAAGAGCAGTTGGAGGCCACGGAAGGAGAGTTGTATGGCATTGAAGCTCTTCTGGAGGTTAGTTAACACAGATTCCAAAGAAGGGCCAGAAGTATACAGAATGGTGTCGTCTGCGTAGAGGTGGATCAGAGAATCACCAGCAGCGAGAGCGACATCATTGATGCATACAGAGAAAAGAGTCGGCACGAGAATTGAACCCTGTGGCACCCCCATAGAGACTGCCAGAGTTCCGGACAACAGGCCCTCCGATTTGACACACTGAACTCTGTCTAAGAAGTAGTTGGTGAACTAGGCGAGGCAGTCATTTGAGAAACCAAGGCTGTTGAGTCTGCCGATAAGAATGTGGTGATTGACAGAGTCATGCCTTGGCCAGGTCGATGAATACGGCTGCACAGTATTGTCTTTTATCGATGGCGGTTATGATTTCGTTTAGGACCTTGAGCGTGGCTGAGGTGCACCCATGACCAGCTCGGAAACCAGATTGCATAGCGGAGAAGGTACTGTGGGTTTCGAGATGGTCGGTGATCTGTTTGTTAACTTGGCTTTCGAAGACATTAGAAAGGCAGGGTAGGATAGATATACGTCTGTAACAGTTTGGGTCTAGAATGTCTCCCCCTTTTGAAGAGGGGGATGACCGCGGCAGCTTTCCAATCTTTGGGGATTTCAGACGATACGAAAGAGAGGTTGAACAGGCTAGTAATAGGGGTTGCAACAATTGCAGCAGATAATTTTAGAAAGAGGGTCCAGATTTTGCCGCTCTTTCAGAACATCAGCTATCTGGATTTGGGTGAAGGAGAAATGGGGAGGCTTGGGCAAGTTGCTGTGGGGGGTGCTGAGCTGTTGACCGTGGTTGGGGTAGCCAGGTGGAAAGCATGGCCAGCCGTAGAAAAATGCTTATTGAAATTCTCAATTATCGTGGATTTATTGGTGGTGACAGTGTTTCCTATCCTCAGTGCAGTGGGCAGCTGGGAGGAGGTGCTCTTATTCTCCATGGACTTTAGTGTCCCAGAACTTTTTGGAGTTTGTGCTACAGGATGCAAATTTCTGTTTGAAAAAGCTAGCCTTTGCTTTCCTAACTGCCTGTGTATATTGGTTCCTAACTTCCCTGAAAATGTGCATATCGCGGGGGCTATTCAATGCTAATGCAGTACGCCACAGGATGTTTTTGTGCTGGTCAAGGGCAGTCAGGTCTGGAGAGAACCAAGGGCTATATCCGTTCCTGGTTCTATTTTTTTTGAATGGGGCATGCTTATTTAAGATGAGTAAAGCACTTTTAAAGAATAACCAGGCATCCTCTACTGACGGGATGAGTTCAATATCCTTCCAGGATACCCGGGCCAGGTCGATTTAGAAAGGCCTGCTCGCTGAAGTGTTTTCGGGAGCGTTTGACAGTGATGAGGGGTGATTGTTTGACTGCATATCCATTACGGACGCAGGCAATGAGGCAGTGATTCCTGAGATCCTGGTTGAAGACAGCAGAGGTGTATTTAGTGGGCAGGTTGGTCAGGATGATATGAGGGTGCCCGTGTTTACGGATTTGGGGTTGTACCTGGTAGGTTCATTGACAATTTGTGTGAGATTGAGGGCATCTAGCTTAGATAGTAGGACGGCCGGTGTGTTAAGCATGTCCCAGTTTAGGTCACCTAACAGTACGAGCTCTGAAGATAGATGGGGGGGCAATCAATTCACATATGGTGTCCAGGGCACAGCTGGGGGCTGAAGGTGGTCTATAACAAGCGGCAACAGTGAGAGACTTATTTCTGGAAAGGTGGATTCTTTTTAAAAGTAGAAGCTCGAATTGTTTGGGCACAGACCTGGATAGTATGACAGAACTCTGCAGTAGTTTGCAACTCCGCCCCCTTTGGCAGTTCTATCTTGTTGGAAAATGTTATAGTTAGGGATGGAAATTTCAGGATTTTTGGTGGCCTTCCTAAGCCAGGATTCAGACATGGCTAGGACATCCGGGTTTATGGTTACAGAAGTCAACAAATGAGAGTGCCTGGGGAATGGGAGTGGAGCTAGGCGCTGCAGGGCCTGGATTAACCTCTACATCACCAGAGGAGGATAAGGGTACGGCTAAAGGCTATAAGAACTGGTTGTGTAGTGCGTTTGTAACAGAGTAAAAGGAGCAGGTTTCTGGGCGCGGAAGAATCGATTCAAGGCATAATGTACAGACAAGGGTATGGTAGGATGTGAATACAGTGGAGGTAAGCCTAGGCATTGAGTGACGATGAGAGCGGTTTTGTCTCTAGAGACATCATTGAGACCAGGTGAGGTCATTGCATGTGTGGGAGGTGGAACAAAAGGGCTAGCTAAGGCATATTGAGCAGGGCTGGAGGCTCTACAGTGAAATAAGACAATCACTAACCAAAACAGCAATGGATCAGGCATATTGACATTAGGGAGAGGCATGTGTAGCCGAATGATCATAGGGTCCATTGAGTAGCTAGGCGAGCTGGAGACACGGCGATTCAGACAGCTAGCGGGCCGGGGCTAGCAGAAGGGCCTTGGGGGACGTCGCAACGGACGAGTCTGTTGTAGCCCCTTCGGACGGTTACGTCGGCAGACCAGTCGTGATGGATCGGCGGGGCTCCGTGTCGGCAGTAAAAGGGATCCAGGCCAATTGGCAAAATAGATGTTGTAGCCCAAGGAGTGGCTGATGGACCTCTTCAGCTAGCCGGGAGATGGGCCTAGCACGAGGTTAGCTCCAGGCTAACTGGTGCTTGCTTCGGGACAGGACGTTAGCCAGGAGTAGCCACTCGGATAGCAGCTAGCAAGCTGCGACGAGCCAGATGAAAAGGTTCAGAGCTTGCGGTAGGAATCCGGAGATGTGGTATAGAAAAAGCAGTCCGATATGCTCTGGGTTGAATCGCGCTGTGCAGACTGGCAGGAGTTGACCGGGCTGAGGTTAGCTGATGACCGCTAGCAGTGGCTAACTGACTAGTAGCTAGTTAGCTGGCTAGCTTCTGTTGGGGGTTCCGGGTCTAAAGTATAGAAAATAGCAGATCCATTGGGTGAGGCGGGTTGCAGGAGAGTATGTTGAAATTGAGGTAAAAAATATATACACGGGACAAGAGAAGACAAAGATGTCTGACTGCTACGCCATCTTGGATTTTTTTTTCTGTTCTGCCGGTGCGTGGAAAATCCTGCCAGCTCTATATTGTTCGTTTCTTCGTTCAGCCACGGCTCGGTGAAACATAAGATGTTGCAGTTTTTAATGTCCCCTTGGTAGGATAATCTTAATATTAGGTCAGCAATTTTATTTTCTAATGATTGCACGTTATCAAGAAGAAAATCTGCAGGCATGGTTCAAAACTGCATTAACCCATGGTTAAAAACAGCATTTGTCTGGTCAAATTATCTGTCCGTTCATGTCGTGTCATTAAGTTTCAAGACTGTCCTTTTGCTCAGTCTTTTTAAGACTCTTGAAGGGTTGTATAAAGGTTGGGTCCCAGTACTTCTCAAGGGATTCCTTTCTATGTTGTCTTCTCCCATTGTGTCAACTGATATGAAAAATATAATATATATAAGTGGAAAGCACAGGAGGTTGGTGGCACCTTAATTGGGGAGGACGGGCTTATGGTAATGGATGGAGCGGATAGGTGGAATGGTATCAAATACATGAAACATGCTTTCCATGTGTTTGATGTCATTCCATTTGCTCCGTTCGGGCCATTATGAGCCGTCCTCCCCTCAGCAGCCTCCACTGGTGGAAACAACACGTCAAGCCCATATAGTCCTGTAGGTAATCTACATTCAGTCAAGCCCATAATATTTGTATTATAGTCATGTAGGTCAGAGGTTCCCAAACTTTTTCAACCTGTTTTGTTGGTGGAGAGAATTTGGCAGGCTTTAAGCTTATTTCCTGTAGTTCTACACGTTTTGTAATTGGGTGCAAAGAACATTTTAGCAATTTAAAAGCTAGTTTTCTTGCAATTCTATACATTTGCCATGTCTAATGTGTATTCATGTGATATTTGAGTGACAAAAAAATTGCTATGGGCAAAAAAATAAATATGTATACAGTGGGGCAAAAAAGTATTTAGTCAGCCACCAATTGTGCAAGTTCTCCCACTTAAAAAGATGAGAGGCCTGTAATTTTCATCATAGGTATACTTCAACTATGACAGACAAAATGAGAAGGAAAAAATCCAGAAAATCACATTGTAGGATTTTTAATGAATTTATTTGCAAATTATGGTGGAAAATAAGTATTTGGTCACCTACAAACAAGCAAGATTTCTGGCTCTCACAGACCTGTAACTTCTTCTTTAAGAGGCTCCTCTGTCCTCCACTCGTTACCTGTATTAATGGCACCTGTTTGAACTTGTTATCAGTATAAAAGACACCTGTCCACAACCTCAGTCACACTCCAAACTCCACTATGGCCAAGACCAAAGAGCTGTCAAAGGACACCAGAAACAAAATTGTAGACCTGCACCAGGCTGGGAAAACTGAATCTGCAATAGGTAAGCAGCTTGGTTTGAAGAAATCAACTGTGGGAGCAATTATTAGGAAATGGAAGACATACAAGACCACTGATAATCTCCCTCGATCTGGGGCTCCACGCAAGATCTCACCCCGTGGGGTCAAAATGATGATCACAAAAAATCCCAGAACCACACTGGGGGACCTAGTGAATGACCTGCAGAGAGCTGGGACCAAAGTAACAAAGCCTACCATCAGTAACACACTACGGCGCCAGGGACTCAAATCCTGCAGTGCGAGAGGTGTCCCCTTGCTTAAGACAGTACATGTCCAGGCCCGTCTGAAGTTTGCTAGAGAGCATTTGGATGATCCAGAAGAAGATTGGGAGAATGTCATATGGTCAGATGAAACCAAAATATAACTTTTTGGTAAAAACTCAACTCGTCGTGTTTGGAGGACAAATAATGCTGAGTTGCATCCAAAGAACACCATACCTACTGGGAAGCATGGGGGTGGAAACATCATGCTTTGGGGCTGTTTTTCTGCAAAGGGACCAGGACGACTGGTCCGTGTAGAGGAAAGAATGAATGGGGCCATGTATCGTGAGATTTTGGGTGAAAACCTCTTTCCATCAGCAAGGGCATTGAAGATGAAACGTGGCTGGGTCTTTCAGCATGACAATGATCACAAACACACCGCCCGGGTAACAAAGGGGTGGCTTCGTAAGAAGCATTTCAAGGTCCTGGAGTGGCCTAGCCAGTCTCCAGATCTCAACCCCATAGAAAATCTTTGGAGGGAGTTGAAAGTCTGCGTTGCCCAGCAACAGCCCCAAAACATCACTGCTCTAGAGGAGATCTGCATGGAGGAATGGGCCAAAATACCAGCAACAGTGTGTGAACCTTGTGAAGACTTACAGAAAACGTTTGACCCCTGTCATTGCCAACAAAGGGTATATAACAAAGTATTGAGAAACTTTTGTTATTGACCAAATACTTATTTTCCACCATAATTTGCAAATAAATTCATTAAAAATCCTACAATGTGATTTTCTGGATTTTTTTTCTTCTCATTTTGTCTGTCATAGTTGAAGTGTACCTATGATTAAAATTACAGGCCTCTCATCTTTTTAAGTGGGAGAACTTGCACAATTGGTGGCTGACTAAATACTTTTTTGCCCCACTGTATATAAAAATGGTAGCTGACATAGGCTAGTTGATTTGGACATTTCTGAGTTAAAAATAGCTCTCTAAGGTATGAAATGACTGACAAGAGGAACTGATGATGCACTACCCAATTTTGAAATTGCACCTTGTGCATTCTACTATTACAACTTTCAAGAGTAAGTTTAAAGCCGGACTGAGTTTCTTTTTTAACTTCTTATGGCTGCATCCCGCTAACGGGATCGATATGACAACAGCCAGTGAAAGTGCAGGGCGCCAAATTCAAACAGAAATCTCATCATTAAAATTCCTCAAACATACATGTGTCATATCATTTTAAAGGTAATCTTGTGTTAATGCCACCAAAGTGTCCGTTTTTCAAATATGCTTTTCAGCTAAAGCACTACAAACGATTATGTTAGGTCACCACCAAACCACAATAAGCACAGCCATTTTCCAGCGAAATATAGCAGTCACAAAAAGAAGAAATAGAGATAAATTAATCACTAACCTTTGATCTTCATCAGATGACACTCATAGGACTTCATGTTACACAATACATGCATGTTTTGTTTGATAAAGTTCATATTTATAACAAAAAATCAGTTTACATTGGCGCGTTACATTCACTAGTTCCAAAAACATCAAGTAATTTTGCATAGCCACTTCGTTTCAACAGAAATACTCATCATAAATGTAGATGATAATACAAGTTATACACATGGAATTATAGATATACCTCTCCTTAATGCAACCGCTGTGTCAGATTTAAAAAAAACTTTACGGTAAAAGCAAATCATGCAATAATCTGAGACGGCGCTTAGAACAATAGCCAAATTAGCCGCCATGTTGGACTCAACAGAAACCAGAAAATACATGATAAATGTTTCCTTACCTTTGAACTTCATCAGAATGCAGTCCTAGGAATCCCAGGTCCACAATAAATGCTTGATTTGTTCGATAATGTCTGTTATTTATGTCCAATTAGCTACTTTGGTTAGCGCGTTTGGTAAACAATTCCAAAGTCACAAAGCGCGTCCACTATAACGTGACGAAATGTCCAAAAGTTCCATAAGTCAGTAGAAACATGTCAAACGATGTACTGAATCAATCTTTAGACTGTTGTTAACATACATCTTGAATAATGTTCCAACCGGAGAATTAGATTGCCTTCAGTTGAGCGATGGAACGAAGCTGCCTATCACGTGAACGCGCGTGGTCAAAGCATGGTCAGCTCATGGCAGTGGTGACTAATTCCTGTCTCCTTCGGCCCCCCTTCACATTAGTCATCAGACAAAGTTCTATTGACTGTTGACATCTAGTGGAAGCCGTAGGAAGTGAAAACTCATCAATATCTCACTGTAATTTCAATGAGAGCTTGGTTGAAAATCTGCCACCTCAGGAAAAAATCCAAACAGGAAGTGGAACTTCTCAGGTTTTTGCCTGCCATATGAGTTCTGTTATACTCACAGACATAATTCAAACAGTTTTAGAAACTTCAGAGTATTTTCTACCCAATACTAATAATAATATGCAAATATTAGCAACTATGACTGAGGAGCAGGCCGTTTACTCTGGGCACCCCTGTGCACCTTTCATCCAAGCTACTCAATACTGCCCCTGCAGCCATAAGAAGTTAAAAGGACTTCTGGGGGTGCGCCCCACAGTTTTGGATCCACTGATGTAGGTAATCTACATTCAGTCAAACCCATATAGTTGTGTAGGTAATCTACAGGGAACTGCCAAAATAATGGAAACACTTGAGTAAATGAGTGTTCCGGCGACGCTTATGGTGTGGGGTGCGTTTCCCTGGCATGGTTCAGGTCCACTGAACCCCTTAGAGGGCAAGGTAAATGCCAGTAAATACACAGCCATTCTGAGGGATCACCTTCAACCTATGGTGAAGCATTTCTATCCTGATGGGAGTGGATGACAGTGCCCCAATCCACAGAGCACGAGTGGTCACTGAATGGTTTGATGAGCATAAAAACTATGTAAGCCATATTCCATGGCCGTCTCAGTCACCAGATCTCAACCCAATTGAACACTTATGGAGATTCTGGAGCAGTGCAAGAGACAGCGTTTTTGTAGTTATTTTTGTTTTATAGATGCGCCGTTTGCTTGATCGTCATGGTTGACATGGCTTTCTTCTGCTTGGGAACTTGATTGAAGAGTTGGCGAACAAAACTTTAGCCTTGAGAAAGAAAAGGAACAGGGGAGAACACTACGTAGTCAATATTATTATTAATCCTTATTAGATGTTGTTTTAGTGAATACAAGTATCTGGGACTGATTATCAAGCCCTTTTTGGATTTTGTCTGTTAAGGACATGCATAGCTAACCACACGAATCGTGTCCTTGGTGCAATCATTGCAAAGAGTAACACAAACCTTTTAAATGTTACACTAAACTGTTTGATTCGTTGGTGCTACCTGGTATTATTTATGCTTCAGCAGTATGGGGGCACAAATTATACCTGGGTTAATGCAGTTTTTAAACATGCCTGCAGATTTTACCTCGGTGTGGGTAAATGCATGCCCTATTCAAGACAATATTGTCTGAAACTCTATGAATCACCAGTGGCTATATTTTGTTTTTTAAATGGAAGCGGTTTTTGCAGCATGCCAAATTAATGTCAATGTAAATGTGTTTTTTTATGGACTTGTGGTGTTACAACTGCAAAGAAAAATGTTATACCATGTCTAAGCTTTTTTTCAACATTGGTATGACTCAGCTCACTGATACAGCACTTTTGGAGAGCAAAACTAAAGTGGTACCAACGGGATAAACAAACCTGAAAGTAACAAACTGCAAACCCTACAGGCTTTTTTAAATGCACTTTTGGGACAGAACCCTATCCGTACTGTTTTATCCAAGCAATATTGAAGGTGTTTTGTAAAATGTTGATGTGGACTGGCCAGTCTTGCTATTGAGACTGGTCGGTACACAAACACTCCCCTAGATAAAAGTGTATGTACGCGCATGCCTTGCTTTACTGTGGGTTATACAATGAAATTAGGGATATTTTTTTTTGGTCAGATGTCCAGCCCTGATGAAAATAATAAATTGTGGAAAATAATTTTAAGTAACAATAATGTAAATGCTTGCGCCACAGAGACTTTTCTTTAGAAGTGCCGATTGTCCTTTTATCCACTCTACTTTTAATTTTTTTTTATGCGTACTTGTGTATAGATGTAATGCATTATAGATTACGCCTGTACTATGATTTGTTTTGTGTCAATTTGAGTGGATTTAAGAAAAATAGTTGTGACATTTAAATACATGTTTCTAACTGACTAGTGAAGGACTATAAGATTCCTATGCTGTGCCAACGCCAAGGAACCCTCTAGAAGTCCTGGAATTATGAAGTAAATGGACTGATGTAGCGGATCGTTTAGGACGTGATGTTCTTACCAAGTTTTCCTTCCCATATGAATCAGTCTAGACTATCTGAGTTCTACTTTCAGAGCCAGAATCCTAGTCCACGAATCAAGTCGCGCACCGCTATGTCGTTTGGAGTTCCTACTTGAGACTAGAGATGATAAAAGTGCCTAATCTCACCCGTCTCATGCATTCAGAGTTCAAACACTGACAATAGCCGTGGGTTGTGCACTTATCAGATGCAGCCAAAGTAATCATTCAGGAGGGATGAATGCAATGCTGCGTCTTTAAAAAAAAGTCTTATTTTGTTGTGTGTGCACGTACACATCGACTCACGCACAGATTGAAATGTATGACTTTTCTTCTGTGCACCTGGCAGAGACTTCTGTAGTCATGTGGAAGGAATGTAGGTTCATTCGTTCTAAATGTCCATCTTGTCGTATTAAATTGAATCTGTCAGACTGCAATTGGCATTCTGCTGGCGCACTGCTCTGAGTGATTGGCTCTGGATAGGCACATGACTGTAATGCAATTGATTCTTACTCGCCAAAGGGGCATTCATGCCATAACCCTAGCCACTGGCTATGTTCTCCTCCGACTACGTGTTGAATTCTCTGGTCTGTATATAGCTCTCCGGTTGGTAGGCTATTACGCCTCTGTTTTTGGCTGTCTGCCTCAGCCTGTATCATGACTTGTCATTGCTCCCAGTGATTAAGACCAATTAAGGACCCCTTCTGCCTACTGCGTGGTATTGGGAATCACTGGAAATGGCCCATGTCATCATAATGTGTTCACTCCTTGGACTCTGCAACCTCTCCAGTCTCAAAACATCCCTTTTTTTCCTCCTTTCACATGAAGACTAATGCATTTCAGTCAGTGCAGATCAAATCATTTTTGGTGCATTCACAATATCTTCTTACATTACTGTGATATAATGCCTCCTTTTGAAACGGGCTTTAGGAACAGTATCCTGCGCTATGGAGCCCATATACTTTGGTTGGAGGTCATTGTTGTGTTGTGCTTTCCCTTCTATAAATTCAGTTAGGACAGGCTTATGGCAGACCTCAATTCTCTCAGCATTTGCGCCACTCCAATTCTCATTCCCACTCCTCTCCCTTAATTCAATTCTCTCTCTGTGTGTGTGTGTTTACAGCTCAGTGTAGTCTCTGTCACTGACCCTGTAATGGGTTTCTAATCACTGAGTTGTGGCTAGATTGCAGCTGCACATTTGTTTGTCTATTCTGCAAGAAATTAAGAATGGGAGACGGGTAGACGAGGGAAGAGAAGACTACTAAACAGGCACACAAGGATGAGGAAAGCTTGTCAACGGATTGGTGTGTTTGGGGGCTGGTTCAAAGACCTGGATCTTATTCAAATAAAATTGGGTTAAATTGGAGAGGCTTTCAGTGGAAGGATTTTGGTTTGTTAGGAGGGAGAGGTGCAGAATTTTCCAGCACATCCACACCAGCGCTACATACGCTGCCTGGCATCAGCAATTAAAGTGGAATAAGAAATCACACTGAATATATTAATCCCCCCTCACGTCTCCCTCTCTCCCCCCTCCTTCACTCCCTCTGCTTCCAGCTCATATCACATCTTTAGTTTTGTGCAATGCAGTCTCCTCTGCCTTTCCTCTGTCCCCCTTTCGGCTGCCTCTCCTCTGTCCTCCTCCTCCTTGTATTTTCTGGGTATTTTCCACCCCTTTTCTTTCTTCCTGCCACCCCAAGAGAGTTTGGGACTGAAATCAGAGTTTCAGTCTAGTGTTCTCGGGGTATAGAAGTTAGATAAGAGATCAATTGAGAAAAGCATGGATTATCTGTTTCTGACGTGTGTATAATTATTACTATAAATTATGAAATCTGGGTGCCAGTTCTTTATTGGAAAACATTTGTCTTCAGAGGAGACCTGACTTAGCAATTATTTTTGCAATAACTTTACCAGAATAACAAGAACGTAATTATTTTATACCATCAACATTTTAAGGACACTAATCAAAATATGTACAAAACATAATGATGATGAAATAGAATGAAAGATAAGATTTAAAGACCTTGACATTATGAACATTAAATGTCATACTCAATCTGCTCAAAGTGGCTGTGTCCTTTGGTCCGAAGTTGTTGTGCTTGTGGCGTTCTCCTTTCCTCGGATTGTGTTCCTGGTTGCTTTGTCTTTTGACCCTTTCTTGAGTTGCAGAGGCTGTGCTCTGAAGTGACTTCTCCTTCTTGAATGTTAGCTCTTTAAGTCTTTACCTAAACTGCTTGTACTTTGGTTCTTCAGCCCCAATTAGAAATGTACTAAATTGCAGGTAGGAGCCTACTCTTTCCCTAAAAGGTACTTTCCCTAACTTATCAGTAACTAGTTCTTGCCATGAAAAGCCAAGGCCCCTTGGTATGTGTGCTAAGATGGAGGTTCTTTACCTCCTTTTGAGAAGTAACTGAGCTGTTGGGCCCAGGGCAGAGACAGATCCAGGAGAATAATTATTGTGTTGGAGAGGGAGAGTGCGCTTCGCTTACTAAACTCGTGCAAAATGTATGACTATATTAGAGATGCATATTTCCCACAGATAACACAAAGAATTTGAAAACAAAATCAAACATTGATAAATTCCCGTATCTGTTAGGCAAAAGACTGCAGTGTGCTGTTAGGTTCTGAAAAAACATAGTAAAAACTCAAACGGATGACTAGGAAAAAGCTCAAACCAAGTTTATTCACCCACTGGGTCATACAGCCAGAAAGACAACATACAAGTCCCACAAGCACATTTTCTTTTATACCGTTGAACTAGGCAGTCATCTCCTTGCGTGTTTAAGATACACTGTCCTCTTAGGCAGAAACACACTAGGTTCCTCTTACTGTCATGGCCCTGCCTAAGTCCAGGACCCGCATGGAATTTGTGTGTGTGAGAGGACTGTAAATCAGATTGGTCTTCGGGGTGCCCCCCTCCCAGCAGTGTCTTCTCACTTCAACAGTTGACCTTTATCTCCAGTTGAGTTCCACATCCCTCATGGTTGTGGTTCCTCAGCAACTGGTCTGCCATATCAAGAACTGAAACTAGACTTGCCCTTTTGCCTCCCTCTTTAGGAAGATTTCATATTCAACAATAACATATTTGAACAGAATATGAACTTTCAGCATGTCCCCTTTTCTCAGTAACTTTCCAGGTCACTCAGTAACTTTCCACACACCTAGTTCCTCTTGACCCTTCTTTGACCCCTTATATATATATATATATATATATACACACACACACATACAGTTAAAGTCGGAAGTTTACATACACTTAGGTTGGAGTCATTAAAACTAGTTTTTCATCCACTCCACAAATTTCATGTTAACGAACTATAGTTTTGGCAAGTCGGTTAGGACATCTACTTTTCATGACACAAGTCATTTTTCCACCAATTGTTTAGACAGATTATTTCACTGTATCACAATTCCAGTGGGTCAGAAGTTTACATATATTAAGTTGACGGTGCCTTTTAAATAGCTTGGGAAATTCCAGAAAATTATGTCATGGCTTTAGAAGCTTCTGATAGGCTAATTGACATCATTTGAGTCAATTGGAGGTGCACCTGTGGATGTATTTCAAGGCCTACCTTCAAACTTGTTGCCTCTTTGCTTGACAACACGGGAAAATCTAAATAAGTCAGCCAAGACCTCAGAAAATAAATTGTAGACCTCGACAAGTCTGGTTCATCCTTGGGAGCAATTTCCAAATGCCTGAAGGTACCACGTTTATCTGTACACAACAATAGTACGCAAGTATAAATATCATGGGACCACACAGCCGTCATACCGGTCAGGAAGGAGATGCGTTCGGTTTCCTAGAGATGAACGTACTTTGGTGAGGAAAGTGTAAATCGATCCCAGAACAACAGCCAATGACCTTGTGAAGATGCTGGAGGAAACAGGTACAAAAGTATCTATATCCACAGTAAAACGAGTCCTATATTGACATAACCTGAAAGGCCGCTCGGCAAGGAAGAAGCCACTG
Organism: Salvelinus alpinus; assembly: GCF_045679555.1. Lineage (NCBI taxonomy): Eukaryota > Metazoa > Chordata > Actinopteri > Salmoniformes > Salmonidae > Salvelinus > Salvelinus alpinus. The sequence goes on along the minus strand of NC_092098.1, from coordinate 12,608,010 downwards.
CTCCAAAACCACCATTAAAAATGCCTGACTGCTGTTTTCAACTGCAAATGGGGACAAAGATCTTACTTTATGGAGAAATGTCCTCTGGTCTGATGAAACAAAAATAGAACTGTTTGGCCATAATGACCATCATAATGTTTGGAGGAAAAAGGAGGAGGCTTGCAAGCCGAAGAACATCATCCCAACCGTGAAGCAAGGGGGTCGCAGCATCATGTTGTGGGGGTGCTTTCAGGCAGGAGGGACTGGTGCACTTCACAAAATAGATGACATCATGAGGAAGGAAAATAATGTTGATATATTGAAGCAACATCTCAAGACATCAGTCAGGAAATTAAAGCTTGGTCGCAAATGGGTCTTCCAAATGGACAATGACCCCAAGCATACTTCCAAAGTTGTGGCAAAATGGCTTAAGGACAACAAAGTCAAGGTATTGGAGTGGCCATCACAAAGCCCTGACCTCAATCCTATAGAACATTTGTGGGCAGAATTGAAAAAGCGTGGAGGCCTACAAACCTGACTCAGTTACAGCAGCTCTGTCAGAAGAAATGGGACAACATTCACCCAACTTATTGTGGGAAGCTTGTGGAAGGCTAAAACGTTTGCCCCAAGTTAAACAATTTAAAGGCAATGCTACCAAATACTAATTGAGTGTATGTAAACTTCTGACCCACTGGGAATGTGATGAAAGAAATAAAAGCTGAAATAAATAATTCTCTCTACTATTATTCTGACATTTCACATTCTTAAAATAAAGTGGTAATCCTAACTGACCTAAAACAGGGACTTTTTACTAGGATTAAATGTCAGGAATTGTGAAACTGAGTTTTAATGTATTTGGCTAAGGTATATGTAAACTTCTGACTTCAACTGTATTTATATATCTATCTACATACACATACTTTAAACATGTAAAGTAATCAGTAAGTTCTAGTCTGGTAACATGAATGCGTATATTTCAAGCTAGAATCCAACAGTGCAATCACAGCAGCAAGATGTGTGGCCCGTTGCCATGAGAAAAGGGCAACCGGTGGAGTACAAACACTGTAAATTCAACTTATTCTTCTTTCTTCTCCTACTAGTCGTACTACAACTATTTGCATATTGCTAAAACCCTGTATATAGCTGATAATATAACACGTCTCTTTTTTTTTTTAAACCCTTTTGAGCGTCAAATTCTATGTTTCTTGTTTTTTGGTTTCTCACTTTTGTTTAGTTTATTTCACTTGCTTTGGCAATGTAAACATATTCCCCATGGCAATAAAGCCTCTTTGTATTTAATTGGGAAGGGAGCACTTTTCTATTCCTGTGAGATCACATGGTATCGCACCTAGGTGTTGAAGGGCCCTTTTTACGACTAATTGTCTTGGAGGTAGAGAAAGTGGGCAGAACAGTTGGGTTAATCCAATATGACAATACGACCCGTTGCTTCAGTTGGAAGGGATTACTGCCTCTGTGTAATTATGTCTTACTGAGACCTTGGTAACACTGTCTTAGTCCGTGTAAATACCAAATGACAAAACAAGTCAAGAAGAAAAATAAGAGGCAGAAGCTGCTTCCCCCCAGTGATTTTCACCAGATGAGCCTGTGCCTCTTGATATCTTTGTTTTCTGTTTATCAAGTTTGAAATGCAGCCACTTACTTACTACTACATGAAATTTAAAGTATCTTCTTAAAATTCGATTTTTGACTGGGCACACATTTTTAAAGCGCAGTATAGAGAATGTGAACACGGCTACAAGAATGTCAGCTATTATATCAAATATGTAACGTTCCACCCACGAAATGATAGAATTTCACAATTACATGCAATTTTCTTACAATGAACACTTTCGTTTGAGCCTACTTGTAGAAAATCTCTTTAAACAAATTTTTCTAAGCGTATTTTCTACATCAAATGTATTGTTTGGTGGCGAGCAATCCTGTTTTGGATCCAACGTTAACAATCGAAAGAGGTCAAGGAGTAGGTAGTTTTGTTAGTGGGCTCAGTAGGCTGAGTGAATGAGGAACGGATGTCGTCAACCTTTTTTCCGAAGTGGTTGACAAGTCGTCTGCTGAGCGGGAGAAGGTGGAGAAATAATGGTATACATTAAGTGATGGAAGTATAAAATGATTGCCGGTTTTCAAGCTACACAGTTGCTTATTCTCAGCCGGCCCAGTTGTTTCTGAAATTGTTTCTGTCAGTTTAGAAGATATTCCGTCTCTCAGACATAAGCAGCGTCCAACCTGCTCCAGGGCCTGAGATTCTGTTTGTCATGTTTTATAGCAAAACATTTTTCCTTTGTGTTTGACTGTTCATGAAGTATTTGTCACCACCAGCCAAAATGTTTCAATCCATTGATGCAACAAAAAACTCCTGCCCAGACACTTTGTTCCTTAAATTGAAGTTTAACATTTAATGCAGGTACAACTCTGTCCCTTCCTTTTTATTGGTAAGAAAAAGTGTTCCCTCAGCCTCGAGGCACTGACATGCACACATATATTTTAGTCATTCAATGAGTGGTAGACAAAAGTGATATCATTGACTTGGATTTGTTGAGATTTGCCTATGAGCAATTACAAAAACATTCCCTCTTATCGTGTGGAGCTCTGAGTTATAATTACCATTAAATTGATTTTCTACCAACCTTTTTCATAATTAGAATTGCTAAATGGACAGACGTTTCTGTGAAAGTTAACAGCAATAGGGTTTTTAGTTTTGGCTCTCATAGTATCGTGACGCATCAGATTTATATTCCTCTCCATCCATGACTGAACATAAACCAGTTCCAGCTCCCTCTGGATTGTTGGCTGTGGTCACAGTGGAGCAAGTGTCAGTTATCTTTCCTTACCCTGAATACCTTTTCTGCGCTCTCTTCCCCTCTGAACTGAAGTCCCCCCCCCCCCCCTTTTCCCTACGTCTCTCAGGTTTGTTTTTCAAGTGCACTGAAGGCGTGTCATGAACCTAACATCACGTTTTAAAATGGGAATAGATATTGCTGTGTGAACTCTCATCTTCACATCAGTTGTGAATGTCACCACACTGCTTGTGTATCATGTAGGGGATTTTCACACAAGGTAACTGAAGTTGTCATGGGTATCGAGAGAAAAACAAGATTCTGAACTGGTAACTCCTGTAGACATACCAGAGTGGGAGCTTTATGCACAACCGAGTGCATTTTCTTCTGTTTTCCTTGTCAATTCAGACATCAAAATTCTCTTTTTACTCTCCCCATCCTCTTCCTGTCAGTGTGGACCTGGTTCATGCTCAGCTGCACGTGTGTGAGGGTCGTAGCCTGCCAGAGCTGGGCCTGAAGCAGGATAAGATCCGGATAAATGGCTTCGCCATCCAATGCCGTGTGACCACAGAGGACCCTGCCCGTGGCTTCCAGCCTGACACTGGACGGCTTGAGGTAAGCAACAGCCCCCCCCCCCCCACCCCCCTGCAGACTGCCACTCAGTTATAATGAGGCGCATTCTCTCCCTCCATGTAGGGCCTGAAGGTTTCCTGACCCATGAGCCCTGACAGAACTATTTCCCAGGAAATAACCCTCCTAGCTCTACTTATGCATGTCCATTTAGGGTTCTGTGTGTTCTGTAGTTGAGTGTTTATTTAGTTAATGCTGTAGACTTGGCGTACCGACCCTGTTCCCACAGGAGCCCTCTGGTCTGAATGATTGTTGGGGATGAGTTGCGTTTTGAAATAAATAATGGAACAAATATTGATATCCCCGGTTGTTTGACATGTAGGCCTTGAATCAGCCCAAAATCCCCGTCTGTTCCAGCTGTAGATTGTCTGGTCGTCTACCTGGTCTCTCTGATTCACACTAAGGAGCTGGGTTTTTCCTAATGCTTTAAGAGTTCAACCTCAGATCTGCTCGGACTCCCCTCAGGGATCTATCTGAGCACATACAGTGGGGAGAAGAAGTATTTGATACACTGCCGATTTTGCAGGTTTTCCTACTTACAAAGCATGTAGAGGTCTGTAATTTTTATCATAGGTACACTTTAACTGTGAGACGGAATTTAAAACAAAAATCTATTTGGGATTTGGAACTGTCTCTGTCTCTGTCTGCCTTTCAATTTGAGGTAAGGAAAGAGACAATGTAATGCGGCCGTAGTTATTGTCCATGAGAGATGCAGCAGGTGATGGGTAGAGCATCAATATTGACAACTTGATGCATTATGGATGGGCATGGATTTGAGTAAATAGGTGTAGAGTGGAGCCAGATGGGTGAAATGCAGAACGAATGTTTGGGTGTTGTCCAGGGACAGGATAGTAGATGAGGTACACACTACAGACGGGTTCTCTTTCCTTCCCGCTCTTCCTCTCTCCTCCGGGTTTGTCTGAATGAGGGCTTGCTTTGAGCCCTCTCCAGGCTCTGCAACTAAGTGTCAACTTATTTTTTTCTTCTCTGCTTTCCCAGACATTACGAGAGAAGGAGAATGTTTGTGCAAACAAAATAATGAACCCCCCCACTTGTAAGCAACGTGTGAATGCGACATCTAGTAAAGACTGGGGAAGAGGGAGGGGCGCAGGTTTAGCTCCAGACTTTCTCCTCCCGTATTTCTTCTTCAGAAGCTAATTTGAAGACACAATGATGAATGAGGATGCAACTCCTAATGGATGGAATTCAGATATGCAGGGCGAGTAGGAGCACCGTAATTTAGTAGGTAGGGAAAAGAAGCGTTAATACTTGTCATCGGTTCAATAGGTAATCACTGGCATTGGATCAGTTTACTTTGTTAGATCGTCAACGGTTCCTTTGAATTATTTTGACATCAGTCGATATGTTTTTGTATTCTGTTCACTAACTGGGCAGGTGGTAAATGAAAAAACTGCACATGAAAACAACAGAATTACCTCTGCCTAATTTAAGCAGTCTGTCAAGGAAATGTTCAGTATCAGTGTGCCAAGAAATTGACCAGCGTCGTTATTGTGATCACTGCGTTGTCGTTGCCATCATCATTATGGTCCTGAACAACAACCTTAGCATGATGAATGTTGAGCTGAGACATTGCAGACTGTTTGGAATGGGAGTTTCCCAATCTACTGGAGAGGTGCTGGGTGCCACCAATAATCTCCCTTTAAATATCCGATTAGCCATTATTTAAACTCCATGCATATTCGACTCTTCGTGCAGATATTCCCAAGGGCATGGCCAATATCCTGGAGACATTTTAATTCAGTTGGGCTTGCATCTGAGAATACTAAACAAAAGTCAAGGTTGTACACGTTGAGTAAGAGTTTTGCTGAATTGGTCCATGAAGACTTCCATGTTTTGTTATTTGTTGGCTTTCACAGCTCCAACGGCAAATCTTTGAACCAGTGGTGCCATTTTGTTTTTCTGTGGTTTTCAGATGGCCCAGGGAATACAGGCAAAGCCGACGATTACATTAGTATTCTGTATTAAGCTCTGTGTTGCCCCCATGTTAACAAAATCATCATTTGTGAAAGTGCCCAGATATTCCCAAGGCGAGACAACGTAAAATGGAACATATACTTGTGAAATCTGAGCAGGGAACAGGAGAACTTGCAGGCATTCTATAAACATGCAAAGTATGTTTGTGCTGGCTAGCTTTCTAGGCTCTCTGGTGGTGTGATCTGTCTTATTGGCTAGTCTGGTTACTGTTCTCTTAGGTTTTTGTGCCAGAAACTGGCATGGTCTGCAGACTAGCTTCCACATGAAGTGACCCACCGTGGAATAAAGAATATTACTACTTTCATGTATTGTGGACTGACTAGACTAGGATGATTCATATGCTTCATGTATTCATTTAGATGCATGTTTTACGTATGCAGTTCATTTAGGACTGCGTCCCATTCCAGCCACACCCCCACTCTCAGCACAGTGAGACGTCCCCAGCTCCCTCCACTGCTAAATATGTATTAGTACCTGTCCTGTTCTCTTTATCCACTATACTGAGCAGGGCAGTTTCCAGGGAACCATTCTATATCGGTGTTCTGATGACTTATAACTTATACTGGCAGGCAAATTTTATTCATATTTTTAAATTCAGAAATGACCTCAATGACCCCCAGACAATCCATTGTCCACAGACAGGTTTTTAACTTTTCAAATTACTACCTCATCGAATTCTTGGAATAGCAGAATTGTTATTTTAAAGGTTCACATTGAGTATATTTTCTGTTCTCAAGTAGCTAGGGACCCCCCCCAAAAAATGGTCAAACCAGGAAGATGAGCCGTTTGAAACACTTGAATCTTGCTCAGCGTTTCTCTTCCCTGTGGTTAGTTGGGCAATCTCACTTGTAACCAAAGTATAGCCATGCTGTCTTTAATGACATAGCAACCTGGCATTAGATAGAGAAGGCAGCTCAAGACTGCAGATGTCTGGACTGCAAATCTCAGCCACGTTCAATATTCCCAGAGGAGTTTCACATATCCCGTTGTACAGTCCGTCTCTCTATTGTTCTACTGCCTCTATTCCCCACTCAAAAATGTGGGAACAGCTGACCTCAAACTACTGCATTGGGGTGAGATTTGAAATGGATGTATTTGAACATTTATGGATTTGAAAAAGGCATGTCCTCAAGTTTGTTTGGCTGTTTCTACTGCAATATTGATACTGTCACTGAGCGAGTAGATGGATGTTTCTTGTCCCTGCTTTCTCAGTTGCCATTAGTGGCCTTCCAACCCAGTGCGTGCAGGGACTATTGTGGTGTAGGTTGGAAGGTAGGGGGAGGAGGAATTGAATCAGTCCACGACTACATTTATACAGTGTTAATGAAAGCTGAAGGGGGGGGGGGATTGAATAATTTGTATTTATAGCACAGGAGGTTGAGGGCACCTTTAATTGGGGAGGACGGGCTCTTGGTAATGGTTGGAGCGGAAATATATGGAATGGTGTCAAATACATCAAACACATGGTTTCCATGTGTTTGATTCCGTTCCAGACATTTATTATGAGCCGTCTTCCCATCAGCAGCCTCCTGTGATTCTAATTATTTTTTTATAGCTCATTTTAAAGAGCCGTTTACTGTCTTCTATACTGATTTGAGTTCACGTTTTCTTCATCCATTGACTAGCGGTTCATGGCCAATGAAATGTAAGGGTTTGAAATAATGCCGTACACCCACCTACTAAATTCCTGAATCCGCTGAATTCATGCCTCTTCACGCTTGCCTCTTTTCAGTCTCTCCTGCTGGGGCTGACGCTTACCAAGATCTCCCATGTTTGCATTTACCTTCCATTCATTCACACTCTAGCATTGTTATTTATTATTCTACTTGATGTCGGGCTACTATTCTGTGTTGTCCTTTATCACTACTAAGTATTTCGTTTTTTTGCATTGTGATGCGTTAACACGAACAAACCAGACTAGCTTGATTTAGAAGCGTGTTTAACAGAACTGTCCAATGTAATACCCTGGTTAATATTTCCGTTGAATTTAGAACCCGTTGTAAAGTACCTTTTTCTGTTTCTTATGAGGTACGGTAGTACATATTAGACCTGTATAGGCTACCCTATTCAGACAGGCCCTCGTACCAATGTTGTTCATCGATGGAGAGCCCCATCTGTTGCAGACCTTGTAAAATAACCTCTCAGAAACTAAATCTGTCCCTGCTGCCCTAAATTAAATTGAAAATGTCCCATTTGCTGATACTTTGAAATGAATATCATTGCGCAGCCCCCCTCACCCCTTGTCCTGCGCCTAATAGAAACCAATTCACTGTAATTATGATGGACATTCTATTCCTCATGAAAAATGTGCCTCTGCACCACTGTATTTTATTGGTAATAAAAGTCTCCTCTTTTTCATCCTCTGTTTACCCACGTTCCCCCCATTTTCGGGTGGTTTCCATTATTCATTCCTCCCCCTATCCTTGTCTACTCCTGTTTGCGTTTTCTAATTTTCAATTTTGTTTTGGTCTCCTGAAATAATTTGGTTCTCTTCCCTTATCTCCGTCCACTCTCACTTCATTTCCCTCTTTTCTTTTTTCACCTCCATCTCCTTCGCTCTCTCCCTCTTTCACCATCTTCCTCCTCTCTGATGCATTTTTAGTTTTAAACGAGTTATTTTTTTTATTTTTAGGTTTCCCTCACTGCACACTCTCCCTCTGCTTGACATTTTCTTTTCTCATGCAATTCAATTCCATCCCACTCCGCCTTTCTCTCTTCCCACCTTGGTTTGTTTTCAGACAATTGTTTTGCGCTCTCGTCTCTTCATGGTGTAATCCCTTCTGCTGTTTCTGTCCTTCTCTCTCCTGTTCAATTTGTCTTCTATCCTGCCCTCCCTTATCCCCCTCTCCGAACAGTGCTTGTTGGCTCTTGATGAGTCTCTCCTACGCGTTGCCTCCCCCTAACCTTGCCCCCACCACAACCCTGACCCCCAACCACAGCACTACACCACCTCTGAGTGTCTCTAATGTCCAGCCTAATGTGATTGTGTGTCATATTTACAGTATTTCTGTATGACCGCTGACCCCGTACTGCTGCGTGTTCCAGGGAATGGATCAATGGTTCCTAACCGCCTTCCTCTCCCCGCTTCGCCACCATGTTTCCTCCTAGATCCAATCTAATTAACGGGTCATATTTGATACTGCTCTAGTCTCCCAGGCACGCATCCCAGACTCATTAGTCTTCCTGTGTGTGTGTGTGTGTGTGTGTGTGTGTGAACATTTGTGAATGTGCATTTGTTCTGTCTACTTGTTGTCTCCAACTGGGGAATGTCAGGTTGTGTATGTTTTTGCAGCATCTAGAGAGCTGCTGTCTGTTTTTTCCCCTGCCTAAACCTTGAATTATTAATAATGTCACTTTCAACTGCCATGTAGGTTACAAGTCTCGTAAGGGGTGTCCATGGAGTGAATAGGTCTTTGTGTCTCTGTGTGTCTCTGAGCAGGACGGGGCATGAGAGTCCTTTTCCTGATGTCTTAATTGCATAACTGCAGCTGTGGTACATAGCTGCTATGTCACTGGGATTTGTTGGATCCGTTATAGTGCGTGTGGACTCAGTTTTGCAGGGAGGTAAAATGCTTACTGATGGGAGAGCAGGGTTTCCGTTAGGAAAATGTGGCCCTGGACATTTGACTAGCAGCATTTTCATTTACCATAGCCTATTCCAAACAGACTCTGGGACAGTTGTTGGACAGTAGATCCCAAATTCATACATCCAGTAGGCCTAGGATATATAAAAATGTGGCTGATGCAACAGATCAGAATGTCTAGCTTTAAAATATTGATAAACTATTATTTCTTCACGTTTTATAAGCACAGCAATGGAAGTCTTTATAAAAGAATTGACTCCACATTTGGTTGTATTTTGGCTAGCCTACTTTAGAGCAAGGTAAACATGTTACATAATATGTAGTAAAATGCGCAGGTTTCAAACAATTAAGTAAGGTAAACTCACTCACTTTTGTACATCGCCTTGGTCCGTACAATTGACCTTATTTTAGCTCCCCAAAAACGTAATACCTCCAGATCAACTGTAATGTCAATACCATTGTAAAGCACACTTTCTCCCCTTTCCAACAAAATAAATTACATGACCTAAACGCTGCCCGTTTCTGCATGATTCAAGAAGGCAATGAGCCCCGTCGGGTCTTTTTAAAAATGGCGGGTGGGGAAGCAAAACTAATGCGTGATAGTGAGGAGGAGAGATGTTGTGTGGGAAAATCGCTTTTTTTCACTCGATCTGTCCAACTTATCGCCTCTAGAATGTAAATAAAACACTATAAAGAGTTTATATAATGTGTCATTACATACCTATTTGAAGGTTTGTGTCGAATTTGAATCGGGTTTTTAGGACGGTGCTAAAGTGATCTTCAGAAGTAAACTGTTTTTTTGAGTCGTGATCGCTTGCAGTGACGACGCAAAATATGACTCGGTATCCCCCCTTACCCCCGTCACTGTCCATTTTTTGTTTTTAAATGATGAGAGTGCTACAAGTGCTACACCTGGTGGAGAGAGATTGTAAGACAGAAATAGTAGCTATATGCATGCTGTACGTTACGGCATGACAAGTCACGATGTAACGGAGGGTCCGTTTTTTTCCAACTATTCTCCAATACTATAGAGCCATTACCATGTCGATCAACCCTTGAATAGAAACCTAGTTTACACCCCCGATTTTTGAAGTCAACACAGTCGCTGCAGTCCCATTTAGTTTTCTTTGCAGCCTCGTTTGAATGTCGCGGTTGCACACATTTGTACGGAATGGGTTGAGTTTACGTTAGGCCTATATGTTCTCAAAATGCATACTACCGCCAACTCATTGCAAAGTGGTGTGATGCACGGAAGCCTGCCTACCGTTATACGCAATTTGAATGGGAAGTGCGCTTCAATTACCAGTTGAGAAATGCGAGTAGAAGCTCTTTTCTTCCTTTTTTAAATGTTTTTTTAAAACGTGATTTCATTTAGAATTGTTGCGTGATGATTTGGCTTCTAAAAAGCATGTTTCACTCCAGCAGCAACAGGAGCAGTAGCAGCAGCTTTTGCTCTGGCTGACAGATTTTCAGCTTAAACCAGGCTCTGTATCTGTATGCTGTGCGAGTGTGATAGTCGTTATGAGTCTTTAGGCCTAACAGAAATGCACACCCAAGTTAATTCAACTAAATGGTGCAAATGAACCCATAAACCGATAAGCATGACCAGTCGAATGTATTTTCATCATTGAATGGGCTAAAAAACATTATTTTTGCGATTTGATTAAAACATTTATCGGCTTTTAATTATTATTTTTGTCAAAAGCCAGCCCAAAGGACACCCTGTGGGAGAGATTTGAGTAGTGTCCACATTGTATCAGCAGTTCAACTAGCCACACTGGACATACTCATTCTCAGGCAGAGCTTTAATATATTTACATAAATAATTTGACTTGTTTTAAAAAATATATATATAATTTAAAAGCAGAAATATCTAGCAGCAAAAAGCTTGTTCCCCCTAGCTTGACCGTAAAGACAGTCTGGTCATATTGGGCTTCGTAGTGCAGCTGATCTTATTCCACTCCTGTGTGTGACGTTGGCCAGGTCGACAGGAGGTGTTCAGTAGACATGCTGAACAAGTCTATCTGGCATACCGTGTTCCTCCGGAGGACCCTGCCTCTGTTGTAGATGTGCTCTACACAGCTGGGTAAGCTTGGGCAAACCTTCGGTTCAACTTGTCAAACTGACAACGCGTTTCACGTCGTCTCTAAGTGAGGGAGGCAGGGAGATGCTAAACACAGGTGTTGTGAAACCTTTTGTTGGACTGACAGTTTTTTGTTTTTTTGTCCGGTTGGATGGGTCCTAGAGGGTGTGGTGTTAGAGGCTGCAGCGTGGTACGGGTACATGCTTGTCAAGGAGGTTTTAGGCTGTGAATTAGTGTAGGTGTTGTGACCTACTTTTGAACGGAGGGTTGCTGTGTCTAACGATGGAGGGGGGGGGGGCTGAGTGGAGTTGGATTGGCAGGCCGCCATCTTAAATTGCCCTGTTGCCTTGACGACAGAGGTTGAAGCGTCGCACACGCATCCTGACAGAAACGAGCATGTTTAGACCCCCTCAAGCCTCCCTCCCATGATGCAGCATGTGCTCCAAGACCAGAGCGCATTTAACTTCGGATCAGTTTATTCTCCCAGACAGAGCGCGAGAGAGAGATGCAGGACATACACACTGAGTCTGGCCCGAAAGGTTTTAGTCACTGTGCTGTGCTGTGGCAGCGTGATTGGACATCATCCAGTGTTACCTTGGCGCCATGAGGTGATCTCCTCTTTCTGCCACAAATACTGTATGTTGTTTTTTTCTGACATTGTCCATTACTGTGTTTGCTGTGGGCTTCATCCCTCCGGGTAGATTTACGTTAATAAACAGTGGTAATGACGTTTATTAGAAAATTCTCTATTCTTCAATTAGCCTACTGTTTGGAAAACAATCAAACACAATCATAGTTGTAACTTGCTCATTTGGTTACTTTTCTATATATTAAGACCACTGGCACTATCCCGAAGTGCAAAATTGTACTATAAAACATTATTCGGCTAAGATTGCGATATCCTATTCATATCTAATTGAGAGATTTGGAGAATTGAAATGTGAGCGCTCCAAGATACACAGCAGCGCCAAGGGTGGGAGCAGCACACCGCGGAACACATCATCTCTCCCAGTTCCCCTCACAACACGAGGGCTGGGGCTCTAACGCTTGCAACGCAGGTGGACATGTTTAATTGTGTTGGGAGGCTGTTTGGCTGCGATTGTTCTGATTTGTGTAAGGGTCCTCCCTGCAGTGCCTCTCACACAGTGAGAATGAGGTTAACAGTGCTTTAATCCCTACGCTGGGAGGCACACGGAGGCAGAGTGATGGGAGCTTGGAGGATGAGGGGGGGACTCTTATGGAGCTAAACACGATTTTCAGTTGCATTTTCAGTATGCCATTTTCAACCAATAAAGATATCAGCACAGCACGGTAATACCAAGCTTGAATAATTCAGTGGTTCAGTGCCAACACTATGTGTCACCCATTTAAGGGCAATATCTGCTGTTTGGAAGGCTAGCTTTTTATCCTTGGTCTGTTCTGATATTGCACAGAGCCTAGCCCAAGACTTTAGGAACGTCCTCTTGTGTCTTTTCAATCAAACCTTTTCATTTGGAATGTTAACTTTACTGACATCCTGTGAGCTTCTTTTTGATTAAAAACAATCAAAAGTCTTTAGAATTTTAATTGGCCCATGAAATGCAGCTTGTTTAAAGGATATCAGCTAATTAAACATATCGCACAGCTACAACTGAGACTACCACTGACTAATTGAGTGAATTGACAAACATGAAACTTGGAAAATGGTTGAGTGTTATCAAAGGATATGAATTGCCACATTTGTAAATGTGCATGTACTTCGTACATACTGCGTATCAACAGGATTGCTCTTTTCCTGACGCCTGTCTTATCTGTTGCATTGCTGCCTGCATACCCCGTAATTCTCCTGTCCCCATTCTTCAGGTGTTCCGGACTGGAGAGGGCATGGGCATCCGTCTGGACAGTGCCTCCGCGTTCCAGGGGGCCGTCATCTCCCCCCACTACGACTCCCTCCTGGTCAAAGTCATCGCCAGCGGGAATGACCTGCCTGCCGCCGCTGCCAAGATGAACCGGGCGCTGGCAGAGTTCCGTGTCCGCGGGGTCAAGGTAGGGTCATTACCAACAGCGCGTCGTGTGGGCACATTAGCCTTTTTTTATTCTCCAACTGCTCGACTCAAGTAGTAAAGCAGTATGATATATGAGGTGGATGGCTTCAAATCTAAATATATCCAGTCATCAAGAATTTAGAACTTGTCAGAACCCGAAAGTGCATGGAAGTGCATCTTTTGAAAGTACCCCGTTTTACACTCACCTGAAACTGTCTGTATGTGTCATTACTGTGTTATGGTCAGGGATGCTTTTGGCATGAGATCCTTAGTAAGGGAAAAGCTACATAGTGAAAAGTGCTGAAAGTGGCAACTCTGGAGAGGAGAGTCGTGGAAAGCAGGAGCTCCATAAAAAGGATGTCAGAAGGCTAAGTGAGCAGGGAGAATGAACTGTGTTGAGGCCATTACGGGCCGTTAAGGCCAGTCAGGTCATCTATGCCTTGATGATGAATCTGGTTCTGATCAAAGGCATTTTAATCACTACGCTACTGTACTGCAAGGTCAAGTGAGCTCTGTTCTTTCTCTATTCGTAGTTCCATCTAATTCAATCCACGGGCCACAGATCAAGTCAATGATGAAACATTTTCTCCACAAAACCTAGATTTGTTTTCTTGCAAGAAGCGCATCTTTTAAATGGCACCATTTTAAGTGGCCAATTATTTAGTAGCAAGGGGAAGTAGAAGCTAATTATACAGGGGATGGGATGGCTCATGTGTAAGCATGTGACAGAGGATGAAAGGCTAGCATATTAGAAACATTCAGACAGGAGGAGTCTACTTTCAACTATGTATCGAAGAGGGCTTTGGTTTGGAATTGTAAAGTAGAGAATCAGAGATACAGATCAGTGGGATTTCTTTGTTTATTCGATACTAGTGTCAATAACAACATGTTCACATGAAAGCACAGTATGAAAGGCAGTAATGGCTGTCTGGATGTATTTTTGTCGGCTATGTGAGAGGAGATTCTTGTACTGCCAGCCTTAGTTTTCCATGGCTCTAAATGAAACCTTTGATTGGGGAAAGTGTGTGTGATTTGAGCGAGGGTTAGAGGCAGCAGCTGCACCATGGCACAGCTGAGCTTTTGAAGGGCATGCAGCGGGGCAACTCTCCAACATTGATCAGTGGTGGAACTCTGGTCTTCTGACCGTGTCCGACCCCCTTCACACACTTGCATTTCCTCCCCCAGCCTCTTCAGACCTCTGCCTCCTGCAGCGTAATCCCTTCTCTTGATCGTCCTTGTTCTGTTTCAGCTTGTCTAGTTTCCCCTTCCCGAAGTTGTGTCCCTACTCCCCTCCTCTTTTTGACCTATGCTGATGCAGTGTGACAGACTTCTGCCCTGGAGTTGTGATATTTCATTGCTCTTTTATTTCCCCTATCTTCAACCCCTCTCAGCCTCTCCCTAACCCTCGCTTTCCCCAAGTTTATGCTCTCCTCTGCCCCGGAGGTGTGTTGTTGGCATGAGGATTTGCAAAGGCAGCACTCCAAAATATCAAAAGACATTAAAGCTGCTCCAGATCACCCCCTCTCTGCTCCACAAGGGCACTAACAAGCCAACTGTCACGTGTTAATGGCGGATTTTCACTTCAGGACGGGTGAACAAGTTCAAACCCATGTCTGTTGCCCAAATCCCTCCCTCCATTTCTTTGCGTGTGATTAATTTCCCTCGCTGCGTAAGCTAAACTCTTTCTCCCCATTCCCCCCCCCCTATCATGCATCCCTCCTTTCCCATCTCTCATGCTGTTCCTCCCAGTGGTGGAAGGCCACTCAAATCCCATCAGGCCGCAGCAGTGCCTCTTTTTTATTAAGCAGCTTCAAATAGCTCATTTATTTAGCACTGACACCACCAGAGATTTAATTACCTGTTCAAATAAGAGCCAAGTAATTTCCTCACCAGCACCATTAGGTGTTAGGAAGCAGAGGACTTGCTGCCAACATCTGCGCAACATATTGGCTGGAAAAACTGTCAAACTGTGATACTACCCTAGCCCTAGGCAGCGCAGGTGTCATGTTTTACCAAATCCCTCATGATTTGATGGTGCGAGAAAAGAAAGAAAAAAATCCCTAAACATGTTGAAATCCTGTCAAAGTAAATCCCACAATGTCTTTTCTGGGCGTAGGAACAGACTGTGACTCTCCGAAGTTGTGCTTCAGCAAGATCTCAGGTATTCCAGTGCTCATGTCCATTGTTCTGTTGTGCTAATAGCTTTGCGGTGTACTGTAGGGATGCCGATGCACCTTGGGAAGACTAACCAACAGTACCAACCCAATGTCCATTACATGTAGCTCTGTCTCACTTTGCAGCTGGACTATAAATTGGCTTTAAATGGAGTTTTCTGACCCCTCTCTCATCTGCAGATAGAAATCGTGCCTTTCGTGCTCTGGAAAATGACTCTCTTGGGTCCTACTCGAGGATTCCTGTGCCCACCATCAGTTTTATCTATTGTGTCCCCCTTTCTCCTACCTCGCCCTCCCCTCGGTTATGGATGTACAGTGTGTACACACACACACATACACACACACACACACACACACACACACACACACACACAAGGATGAGAGCAAAGACGAGGTTCTTGAACAATTGAGATGGGAGCACAGGTTATTGCCAGCTTGTGTAACTACTATGTTCCTTTACAAGTAGAACCTGAAGATGTGGCTCGTGGTCCATACTAAACACTGTGTAGAGCAGGAAGAGTGGTTTTACAAGGGACTTTGAAGCCCTAATCTGCGCTAAATGGTTCCCAGAGGTGTGACTGGTGTTAGAGGGAGATATAGCGAACTGAAGCATGGAGTAGCGAGATGGGGAGAGGAGTTGTGTGAAATTGAGATGAGTGGGAGGCTGCTTAAAGAGAAGCGGAAGATGTTGTGTGCAGGCAGGCTAGAGACAAATTATCCCGTTTTTTATTTCTTACCTCGCTCAGTTGAACATATGTGATTTTATTATGTATTTTTAAAGTTTTTTTTTTTTTAGGCAATGGGATTTGAAATCGTTGCCGCACTCTGCCTCAAAGCGGGATTGTGATTTAGGGGTGTTCAATAAGGATTTCACAGCTGTGACACTTATTGTCATCATACCCCTCTCTGCTTACCTCCCCTCCACACTAACACCCCACACTGCTCCTCCCCAAACAGTCTCTCTATGCAGTTTAGTGATGAGACATTTGTAGGACCAGGGTAGCAGATAAACACGGATTTTAATGATGTATGCAGCAGTCTGTTACTGACCACTTAAACATGCATGTACATGAGTCATTTGCATGAATAATACTTAAGCCCTCCAACGTTCATTCTCTCTCCCCCTCGCTCTCTCTCTCTCCCTCCCTCTGTACCTGTCTCGCACATTTGTCTCTCGCACACAAATAGAATTGTACTGAATTGTACGGCTACATGAATTTCCCAATTTGCATCTGGTGCTGATTTCCACAGCATTTGCTTTTAGGAGGGTTGTGATTCCCTCAAGGAACCAACCACAAAATGTCCAGAATACTGTTAGAGTTCTGTCTATATATTGTGACGAAGCTTGTCCAAATGGCCATTTCACTTTTTTTTTTTAAATAAAGAAAATAAAATGGAGACTGACTGTGGTGGATGAAGCTGCCTCTTTTTCAAGATTTTGGTGGTTTTATGTGGAATGAGTGTCAGTCTCTCATCCACTTTCTCACGCAAACAGACCCAGATCCACCCACACACTCGTCTCTTCTGATCATAGGGTGTGGCTGGGGTAGAGGTGCTTCAGCGTGACGGGGAGTATATATTTTAAATTCAAATGGGAGAGTTAGAATGCTGGTCTGTCCTGTTGAATTACCATGTTTTTCTGCTCAAGTCTCCAGTTGTGAATAGAAAACACCTTGGCTCTACATCTGAGATGGAAAAAGTCAACGCTGTCACTTAAAATCGTTTTCCGTCTGGCTGTCTCACAGGCAAAGCCTCGGGAAGACGTTTGGGGGGCAGATTAGAATTTTTTTGCCCGTCGATGAAAAAATTGCAGCTACCCTTAACATCGTCCCGCGGCTAAGCACGTAGTCCTCGGCAGCTCAGTCGTAATGCTCAAAGCGTGAGAGAAAAAAGGTGTTTAGTTTGTCAAGGTAGGGCTGCGTTGGTGTCCAGACATGGACACACTGAAGCCTGTTTGTGCTGCTATCGGTACAGTTGTAATGACAAAAAGAACAAGGCGTGCAAGGACTGACCATCAATTATATCAAAGGAATATTTTTAACCATGTTGAAGCTATACAGTGTTTATTTACATTTGCGTTGTTTACAAACTTTGGAATTAAACAAGCTTGACTGAATCGAAAAAAACTTTCTTTGGATGAAAAAAATAAAGGTTCCCCCCACTACAGAGGGCTATATCGGTCAACTAATACAGGATTAGTTAAGTCCCCGGTGCACTACTTCTGTGAGGGGGGGAAATTTATATATATATTTTTTATTCCAATTTTTGGGGGGGGGGGGGGGGGTGGTGTGTGTATTTCAGCACCCGTACTTCCCGCAGCTATGCTCACAGGTAGGTTTTTATATGCAGGGGCAGAAAACGGCCAGCCTCGGTGAATGACTTGGATCGTACGACACTAAAGGAAATAATGACTACTTAAAATAACTGCTTTACTTTCTTATCCAGCATATTGGAGATGTCTGAGCTGTTTCCGAGATGTTGAACTTCTCCTGAACTTAACTGCACAATCGTATCTACAGCTTAGAACACTGTAGCTTTACCCAAGCTGGTCCTGTTAACTGGGAAGATGTGTTATAGTAGTTTCTAAAATAACCACCAAGATCTGCCAAGCTGGGCCCGTTGTCCACAAAGCGTCTCAGATTACAAGTGCTGATCTAGGATCAGGTACCCAGCTGTCCATATAATTGTATTTATTATGAGCTAGAAGGCCAAACTGATCCTAGATCAACACTCCTACTCTGAGAGGCTTTGTGTATATGGGCCCAGATATTAACTGGACTTGTCAGCAGAACATGATATATCTGGGCTCTACGATGTGAACAATGGTTGGTTGTAGAACCGCGGGTCAGTAGTTGCAGCACTGCTGGGCAGAGTTCACATTGTGTTTGTGTGAATTCTCCAATCAGCATTTTTTAATTGGCTGAAACAGGTCAGCAGTTTGCCTCTGGCAAGAAAAGAGGAAACGGATGCACGCACTTCTCTCACACTATCTCCTTGTCGTCTCACTTATGTGTGAATATGTGTATCGGCCACTCAATCACACAGCTCATGCTAATTGAGCTCGACGGGGCTTTTGCGGCTATGAATGTATACTACAGAAAAGTACATGACAGATGGCATCAATAGACGTAGCATAAACCAACTCCCTGTCTACTGCGTTATCTCCGAGCTCCTCCCTGACGCCAGGCATCTCTTCTGCTCCCCCCAGCCAGTGTCTCTACCCCTTATTCTCCCCATCTCTCTCGCTCCCTCTCTCAGCTAAACAAACACCTCTGTGTTTGCAGATAGGCTGCTTCCTGCTCTTTGCAAACAAACACATGATAATTGACTGGCATCTGATTATCACAGTTGTCTCATGTACCAGTTTGAGGCCTGATTTACTCAGCGGTTTGGCATTCAAAGTCGAGACGCTGCTGTTGAGTGGTGGTTGATTTATTTACTGTAGTAATTCATTAATTGTTTAATTAATCTTGTTGAAACAAGTCTCAGGTTGTAATCCCCATGCGTTTGGGTAGTCGGTATCTCACAGCTTTAGACCAGCAGACATCATTATACCTTTTTTTTTCTTCACAATAGTTGTCACTCCCATCTGTCCACACCATACGTGGCATTAGCTCCTTCACCATGTGCTATGTTCCTTGTGCAATGCACTGTGTGCTTTGATAGTTTCTCGTCCTTTTTAAGCCAAATGGCTTTTACATCCACTTGTCCACTGTCAATTTATCCATTTCAGTCTTTGTTTTGTTCCTTTTTGTCCCTCTGTCATCTTCACCCTATAAAACACTCTCTTCCAGGTCTCCGATGTTGTCAGCCTCACTGGACTTAGAGTTGGAGGTGTTGTGGGTGTGCAGGTAGCCATGTGTGAGGGCAGGTGGGGGGTGGTCGCTGCCTGTGCTGCTCGCTGAACTGGCTGTTGAGGCACACTGGACCAGCATGCCCTGCACCGACTGGCTCCTCCTGGTCCATATCACACTCAGTTGCTTCGCATATCCGTAGCAGGTTGTCGTGGTGATCTCGCCCACGTCAAAGGAGCAGCTGCGTGTCGGCCCTAGTGGCGGGCGATCTCCCCTCCTTGAGTCCTTCACGCGCTCCGACTCCTCCCCCTGGGCCTCAGAGTCTAGGCTGCATATGGAGCCCACCATTTTGTCCAAGTCTCTCTCCTTCTCCTCAGAGTGGCGCAGCTTGAGCTTGCCTGAGTGTTTCGGGGCCTTGTGAGCTCGGGGATGGGGTAAGGTCTGGGAGGTGTTGGCAGGGGAGTAGTACAGTGTCACTCTCTCACTCTCAAGGGTGAAAGGGGGGAATCCTTTCCCCCTCACGACCACCTCCAGGCCTGGCTTCTCACCCTTTCCCTCCCCACTGAGCTGATCTGAGTCAAGCTTTGGCTTGGGCTTGTTCTTGGCTTGGGGTTTGATTTTCAATGGCAGCGGCTTAGCCTGTTGGCCAAGAATGTTGTTGGGCAGAGCCACCATCATCACGCTCCCGTTTCCGTTGGTCTGAGCGTAAACATCCACTCCTTCCTTGGAGGGCAGGAAGTCGTCATGGTGATGGGCAGGGTAGTGGCCCTCGTCTTGACAGTCTCCACAGACACGGTGCCTTACCATCATCGCCACGGTGAACACCAGCAGTGTTACCACGATGACCCCCCCCACCATGACCGTCAGCGTGCCGCCCAGGAAGTGGGCCTGCAGGGATCGGCACTCTGGGAAGTCCTCTTTGGTGCTGAACTGGGTGCAGCCTAGGACCTTGGTGGTGGCCAGGGTGGACACCCCATCGTCAAAGATGGCCAGGACACACAGGCTGTAGTCTGCTCCAGACACCAGGTTCTTCAGCAGGAAAGAGTTGCTTGTAGGCGGCAGAATTCTAACAGACAGGGAAGGGTGGGGGTGTACAAGAGAAAAGGACATTGAGCCATTTGCTGAGCAGAGAAACAGGATATCTGAAAGCGGCTAGGAGAGGGAGATAAATCGAATGAAACGCAATAATCTACAATACAACGCCTAAGCGCTAATGATGATAATGTGCAGCCAGCTAGAGGGAGGAGGCGTCTGATCTGCTCCTTTGTTGTGTAAATGGCCTTAATCAATAATACTCTGCTGTAGAGGGAGAAGGGTAATGGAGACTATGAAGGATATTCAGGGTAACAGGAGGCCGACTTTACCGGAGTCTATTTCCCAAACTTTCCCCCCTCAGAAACGTGTCATGCCAAGCAATGAGCTAGTCAAGACCAAGGTGATGACACATACTCACACCCCAATTACCACCGCCCCCTCCCCAAACAATCTACGCCAGGAAGCGGAAGATACGGCAAACACTCCGCCGTCTTAAATCTTTTACCCAGTCTCCCTACTTTTAATCTCACCTGGCTGGCAGTTAACCTTCCTTGAGCCCTTGCTCTCCCTCCATTCCTCCACACTATCCTCAAATTATCTCTAGCTTTGGGTTACAAATCACTTTAAAACGTTTACTTGTTTACATTCAGACATTGTAATGGAAATTGGAAAGATGGGCTTTACTCGAAACATTAACTCCAAATGTGCAAGCTATTATCTCCATGGGGTTTATATTCTGTGAATAACTTTGAATTGTAAGCTCTATTGAAAACCTTTCACAGGGATATGCTGTTCAAACAAATTAGGGATGCAGTCACAGGGATGGTAGAACTTAATGTTTGCTGTCATCCCTCTTTTATTTAGCAATAAAGACTACATATGCCTTGGCATATACTAGACACCGAAATGGTGTATTTGACTACTTTTACTTTGATCTCGGGAAGGCTTAACAAGCACTTCACCTGTCCTTTTTGAGACGTCAGGGAATTATGAGCCGTGAAACGATTATAGCGGCAATTCCCATTGTCCTCTTTGAGAACATGTCTGATATCCATCAGGGGAGAAGGATGAAGAGTTAAATCATCCTGGCTACTTGCTGAAGGGTATGAAACTAGCCTAACCATCACTTCAGTCTCTCTGCGCAGTACCTCGTCATAATGCTCCAATGTACCTGCTCTTATTTTCATTTTCTTTCTCTCACCTCCATTGTCTGTGGTCATACATAGATTCTCGTGCAAGGAGTGTGTTAGATTGAACAAAACGACTTGTTTCCTGATGACTTATTCCATGAACACGACAGGCTGGAGATGCAGTTCCCAAGAAAAAGCGGCAAACGGAGAGTGGGTAAACGAGAGAGAGAGCTGGAGATGACGGATTGGGAGGCTTTCTTCCTGTTTTTCATTTTCCCTCTGACAGCATTCCGAGTGTGTGTGCGCGTCTGTGTGTGTGCGTGTCAGTGTGTTTGTCGACACACTGTCCTGACAAGTCCTTGAGAATCTTTCAGTATTTTATATAAAACACTGCATCTCTATTTAGCTACCTCTCCCTCCCTACTTCCACAAACTGAAGTGAGTGGGTTCAGTGTTCCCTAGACCCAAACCCCCTATCTCCCTATTTATCTCCATTTCAGTCAGCGGAATGGGATGTGACACTGTCCTCAGATCTGCAGCTTGCGCTCTTATAAGGAGTTCATCCTCCTTTCCCCCCGAGTCTTCAGGCTCTCTCCTTCCACCGCCCCATCTCCCTTCCGTTCCCTCTATAAATACCTTGCCCTCTTTCATACTTCTTTTACAGTCCACTATGGCTGCTCTCCTTTGTTTCATGTGTCAGGGATGGTGTGTCATGTTCATCACCCCTGGTCCCTGTGACTCAAGAACACTGAGAACTCTGGTAAATGTAGAACCTCAGGGGAGTTTTTGAACATGACAGTGTTACAATAGAGGAGGACATAGGGGTGTTTTCTTTTTTTATTTTGCATCTAGCCTCATTGATGATCTATTCATGCTTGGCCAATTGGGAACTGGCTCTCAGGTTGTGCACAATTTGCTTTGTTACTGAGAGGAGCTTACCTGTACACCAGGGCGTCGTCTGCAGTGCAGTTGTACTGGATCTGGTACATCCACACCAGGTACGGCCCAGTGGCCCGGCCCAGGACCCAGCGCACCTGGGCCGAGGTGGCAGTCACCCCCAGGACCCCCACCAAACGCTCACTGGTGCTGGCTTCTCCATCCCCCCTCTCTCCGCTCTCCCCCTCTCCTGTGGCGTTCTTTACAGAACCACCACCACCCTTCCCGTTCCTTCCAGACCCTCCTGTTCTCCCACTGGAAATGTCTGAGGAGCCTGGGTCTCCACGAGGGTTGGTGAGGGGGACAGTGTTGTTGCCGCGGTGAGGGAGGGGGATGATCTTGAGGTCTATCAGGGCTGTAGCCTCCCCGGCAGCGTTGATAGCGATGCAGGTGTAAGCCCCGTCGTCACGCGCCCGCGTCACCAGCACGTCCAGGGTGCCATTGTAGTAGGAGTACACACGGCTGGAGTTGGCCACGATGCGGTCGTCAGGGGAGATCCAGTGAATGATGGGCTCGGGGTCACCGATGGCACGGCACCTCAGCGTTGCCCTCTGGCCCTCCAGCACCCACAGCTTGTTGGAGTGGCGTGTGATGAGCGGAGGCTCACAGGTGAACTCCTCCTCTGGGATGGACCAAAAGTAGCGCCCGGCCAGGTGGACAGGGGTGGCACACGTCTCCATGTCGTCGCCGCGGATCAGCCGCCTCAGCCACAGCAGCTCACAGTTACAGTGCAGGGGGTTCCCCCCGAAGCTCAGGCTGATGACAGCGCTGTAGGGCGTGGGGCTGACCACGCCCGTCTGGGATCGGGAGAACAGGGGGTCGGGGGGCAGCGTCTGCAGCCGGTTGGACGTCATATCCAGGCGGGCCAGCTTGTAGAGTTCGCCGAAGGAGCCCTCAGCGATCTGGTCTATGAGGTTGTGGTCCAGGTTGAGGGTGTGCAGGCTGGCCATGTTCTGGATGGCCTCCCAGGGGACCTTCCTCAGGTTGTTGTAGGACAGGTCCAGATCCTCCAGCGTCTGCAGGAAGTCATCGAAGGCCTCGGCGGAGACGGCGGTCAGCTGGTTGTTGTTGATGATGAGGTGCTGTAGGTTGGTCAGGCCGGACAGGTCTCTTGGCCCCACTATGGTCAGCCGGTTGGTGTCCAGGTGGAGTGAGCGCAGGCTCTCCAGGTCAGCGAAGGACAGGGGCCGCAGGGTGTGGATGGTGTTCCTGGACAGAGTCAGTTCCACCAGGCCTGACATGTTGGCAAAGTCCACCCTGCCCACCTCCAGGATGAAGTTATCTGCCAGACGGAGCTCCACGGTGCGCCGGTCAATGTCAGGAGGGACGAACAGCAGGCCCTTGTTGACGCAGAGCGTGCTCAGAGACTCTGAGAGGTTTCGGCACACACAGTGGAAGGGACAGATGGAGACCATGCCCCAGGTCTCTCCAGCAGACACGCCTGGGCCAAGTAGCGCAGGGAAGACACAGGAACCAGTCACCACGGCCAGCCAGACTACCGTCTGTGGGGTCAGAGGGCAGGCAGGGGGTCTCAGGGAAAGTCTGGTCACCTTTGGCTTGAGTTTAGGAGGGGGTACGGTTCTGTCTGGGTGGACCCCTTTTAGAGAGGTGCGTTGCTTTGAAGGCTTCCAATAGGATTTTGAGTGGTGTGGCGCCAGGTATGGGTGTAGTATTTGTTGGTTGGATTTAGGCATTGTTGTGCTGGTTATTCACCTGTGGAAATAGAAATGGGACATTGTTAGATCCCTCTTGTTCATAGTGTTTTTGTTGATCCAGTGGTGTTTAGATCTAACAGTGCATTAGAGGTATTGGATTGTGCAAATGCTATTCAGAGTTTTAGATATTGACAATCCACAAGCATGTCGGTCAACACCGCTTTTATAATCTGTGTTGGTTCAGCTGCTATGTTTGTGTAGGCCAATGTGTGTCTTTTGTAATTTCAATGAGATATAAGGCTAGATTGAATATGAACCTTCCAAGCCTGGGATGTTTTCCCAGACAAGACGCTGTTCAGTGGTTCTGGGATGTGGCCATGTCTACTGAATCACACTGTTACTGGGGCCAAGTGTCCTTTTGTTTGTTCTCACCCTCCACTGCCTACTGTGTTGTCACGAGGGATTGCCCCGTTAACCTGATGCCTTACTGTGTGTGACGTGTAAGTGTGTCGTTGTGTGACGTGTCGTGTGTGTGTCTTAAGTGTGAACATTAACACGCATCTACCATCTAATGAGATGGAATAATAGGGTTGAAAACCTGAGCAGAAAAGGCAGGCCCTAAGTGAAGTTGAATAGGGGTTTGTAGTGCGACTGACTCTCCAGGTCATTATGTGCAAATGGACTTTGAATGGAAGCCTAGTCGCTTGAATTGTCTGAGTTACATCACAAGGCTGATGATTGTGATTAATGTGACAGTGTTGTGCTTTTCCACGGCGGCTGCATATCGCCAGGTTGAGAATTATTCAATTTGTGCTCGTTTGAGCCTTATGCAAGGCAAGCGTCTTCTGCTGTCACGCTCACAGTTAGTGTATGTGTTTGAGGAAGAGTAAGAGGGTGAGATGAAGGACCCACAAGGGAAATAATGGATGCAACCTATAAATACCTATATGTGGTAGACTGTTTGTCTCTACGCGTGCCATGCATGGTGTAATGATCTACATAGACGCCTTACCGACAAATGTTGTGTGTGTAAGGTGGGGTTGAGGTGTGTGTGCTGTAATATTTTATGCTATGATAAAAAGCCATTGACTGGATTACCAGAAATCTGTATATGGGGTTTCCCTTTGGACCTGTATGTCTGAGGGGGGAGGGGGATGCATGGTAACAGGGTTAATTCACCATCGAATTAGCCTAATAAGCATGACGTTATATCCCATACCTTTTTGTCTGAGGGTTTGAATGGATTGTGCACCCCCCCCTTAGTTCATAGTCAGTGACTGAGGCGTGCACGGGATTGGTTTGTCCCCTACAGTAGGTGACTTGTAGAGGTGAGTGTGAATACCCTGTTCTCCCAAGCAGAATACCTAGGGCCTCATTTACATAGCATTGTTTTAAAGAAAAACAACCTGCTGGCTATAACTGACCGTCTTTCCAATTTGCTTTAAACCCTTGTTATACTGTTGATTTTGCTACGTTTTCCTCTCCTGACTCCATAATTGATGACTAAATGGACCTATTACACCTTTTCCGTGTTGTTGCGTCACCGCCCCTCTGTCCACCTATCCATATTCACTTTGACATGAACTCAGCTCCCAAATCAACATGCCTATGAGAAATGTGATGCTTGTCAGTTTCTCTGTTTAAGCAGTAAGGCATAAGAACCCGGGGATTATTGTGTGAATAACTCCTGACTATGTGCTGTTCTAAGGCCCGATGCGGAGCTGATGCTAGGTCAGTCCATTATATACCTCCTCCGAATTATGTGCAAGGATTAGCAGAGGGACATGGGCACCGATAATGAATTTCTCGCACAATGTGCATTATAGTCTGAACAGATTGCGAGTTAGATGCTATCTCCTTATGATAAACACAGGGGTCTGTTTTACTGTGAAAACAAATGAATCTTAACTTACAGAAGTTTTGCTGCTTATGCTGTTCAGGATGCCACATCCATTGATTCGTTCTGATAACTGGAGCGTGAATCAAAATAATCCGATTTAGTTTTTCAAGCATGAGCCCGGAGGTTTTCAGAGACAACAAGCTTATGTTTTCTAGATCAACAACAGATTTGAAATGTGTGAAACATTTCATTCTGCTTCACCACATTTATCCTCCTCTGTCTCTTATCTATTCACTAATTGCAGTCTTCTCCCAGGACAGTATCCAGTCTCTTCAGTTTACTCTGTAGTTATTGGTATTCAGACCTCTTCCTCTCGCTGTGCATCTATCCTTTGCAGAAGCAGCGAGGCTCTAGAACATCCCCAAGCCTGTGTTATCTCCGTGTTGAACTGCCTTTCGCCCTCTCAAACGTCCAAAAAAAATAAAATAATCCTCTCTAACCCCCTTTCTCCTCCTAAATGGGCAGTTCAGTTTCCCCACTGTGTGGGAAGGTTAATGATGCCTTCTCACTCCCTGGTTCCTTCCGTCAGGCTGCCTGTTTTGTGTTAGTCCTTCAGACATGCCCAGGGAAAGGAGCGGTGCTGTAGAAGTAGAAGGCTCTCAACCATAGATGTCAACGACCTATAACGATTGCATGGTTCACCTCTGTGGTCGACGCGCTTTTTCACAACTCAATCAATGGCTTGTTTTGACGTTATTTTCCCCTGCCGTCCTGTGCTGTACTAGTCTGTGATTTGTGGATTTCGCTGCAGCGAGCCTGTGTGTGTGATCGAGAGAGAGACTGCAATGTGTGTGCTACTGAGAGAGGACAGCGGGAGCGGAGTGGGAGAGGGGAGAGTGTGAGAGGGAGGGGGAGAGAGAGCCTGAAGCAGTTCTCGCTTTCGATAGAAGGGGGGAAGATGGAATTGGAATGGCTAGGAGAAAATGCAGAAAATGAGCGTAGGAGAAATGAATCAAAATGAAGAGGGTGTAGGAGGAGGTAAAGCCAGCAGTTTCACCTCCCCCTTACCATTTATTAGCCAAACAGTCGGGGCCAAAGTAAGAGACGGCTTCATTACTGCTTGGATGAAAGCAGTCCGCGTTCTATTTACACAAGCCCTTAGAAGATGCAGACTGGTCAGCTTGTTAGCATTTGGTGGTTTCCTATCTGCATTGCCTGTAGAACACTGTTCAAGTGAGAAACATTATGGAGACGCTGTACAGTAGCCTAATCAGGCTTTATGCTGAGGTTTCTGAAATGGGATATTGCAGTGATAGTACTCGTTGGTTACTATCAAGAGGCCTGTTTGTTAAACCAACAATTCTACGTTTAAGTCATTACATAAATGTTTGCGCTATAATTTGTTGTTTACCTTGAATTATGTTATGATGAAACCTGTTGTTATTCTTAGATTTGTTTATTTTCTTGACATGGCCAAATCACTGTAATTTGGCACACAGGAACTAGAGGTCATGAATAAATTGGTCAACAAATAATGGTACTGTTTGGCCTATAGGTGGCACTGTTTATAAGCAGTCTCATATAAACCCTCATAGCCGCTGCCCCGTTTGACCTAGAGACTTGAAACTTTCTTAGTAGGGATCTTTCCTCATGCTGAACAAATTGGCCTCAAGGACCGTCAGGATAGATTTTCCTCCATCTTGGAATTTTGGGAAATCTTTGGAACTTCTCATGAACCATGAGTCAAAATGTATGTAGGCCCATAGTACACCTCTTTGTTTGAGAAAAGCTAAGGGATTGGTTAAGAGATGGCTCTTATTATTGACATATCAGGAAATCAGATTTTACATGTCCATTTTAAACACTTTGTAAATCTACTCCACAATGGCCTATCAACTGGAAATTTGTTTAGGGTCATCAAGACATTACCATGATGATGAATCATGTTAAGTTTGGCAGTGATATCATCTGCTTGATGTATCCACTCACTACCAAATGCGGTTGTGAGAGAAAGCCCAGTAGCCGGCAGTGGGAGAAAATGAAACGAGATGGGTTTTGGCCGATATTCTGAAAATATACAGTACCAGTCAAAAGTTTAGACGCACCTACAGTGGTTCCTCGTTCAAAAGTTACGAGCTTACACCACGGGACTAGGAGGTACCCAGTATCACGGCTGCATTGCTCCAGACCACCACAAGAGGGAGTTAGAGCACTCATTATGCATTTGGGTCCCAAGGGTTTTATATGACCAATCCTATCGAGTGGTTCCAATGACAAATTTGACGCGAGCCACCTGTTCTAACGAGTCAAGCTAAAAATGTACAATTGAGAGGAATATGTTAATGTTGAGACAAATGATTGCATGTTTTTTTGTCATGAAGTTAATTTACTAACATTGCTATTTAGCAAGTTAGCTGACTAGCTAACATTAGCCAGCTAGCTAGCTAGTGTTATGACATGAGTAGGAATTTGTCATTTGTGTTTTAGGGACTCCTGAGAGAACCAGCAAACCAGTCTGTCGTCTTGTGGAACAGTGGATGTAAAGAATCTAGCTTGCTAAAGCATTTACTGCAAATTGAATGTACAATTTGTGTTAGCTTGCCTTGCTTATATTTGCCATGCAATACAGCTGAAGTAACATAGCTAGTTAACTATTTATTTACCTATTGTGTAGTGGAGGATAAAAATAACTGTATGCCTATGGATGTGTAGCTAGCTACAGTATGTAGCCGATCTGTGTATGTAGCCTATCTATGAACCGACCGTCACGTTGTACAGCGCCATATTTTCTGTTCCATCCTAACAGAAACCCAGATGATATTTTGTTTTTCATGGAATAGAAACACCATAATATTAATAATTAAGCAGGTACCAGTCAAAAGTTTGGACACTCCTACTCATTCCAGGATTTTTCTTTATTTTTACTATTTTCTACATTGTATAATCATAGCGAAGCCCTCACAACTAACACATATGGAATCATGAAACATGGGACCAACAGTTTACATGGTGCGTTTTATATTTTTGTTCACTGTACAGCAGCTGGTGAGCTACGGGGGAGCGAGCGATGATTGTGGGCAGACAGGCTCAGCTCCGGCTCTGATTTATAAACATCTTAATTCTTGGCTAATATGTTGGCATCCATAGCCTTTTTTAACCAATTCTGTTAGTTATTAAAAGAGGAATTTTGATATTACCGTTATCAACACACTTGTCACTCCCGTTTTAACAACTCTAAATTGCTTTGGCACAGTAGGCTTAATATTGCATAAAACTTTGAAAGATCTGTTTCATCGGACACAATCAAAGTTAACATACAGTACCAGTCAAAAGTTTGGACACACCTACTCATTGAAGGGTTTTTCTTTATTTTTATGATTTTCTACATTATAGAATAATAGTGAAGACATCAAAACGATGAAATAACACAAATGGAATCATGTAATAACCATAAGTGTTAAACAAATAATAAATAATCACAGTGGTTGTAGAGGGTGCAACAGGTCAGCACCTCAGGAGTAAATGTCAGTTGGCTTTTCATAGCCAATCATTCAGAGTTAGAGACAGCAGATGCGGTAGAGAGAGCCCAAAACAGCAAGTCCGCGACAAGGTAGCGCATCCAGTGAACAGGTCAGGGTTCCATAGCGGCAGGCAGAACAGTTGAAACTGGAGCAGCAGCAGCATGACCAGGTGGACTGGGGACAGCAAAGAGTCATCAGGCCAGGTAGTCCTGAGGCATGGTTCTAGGGCTCAGATCCTCAGAGAGAGAGAGACCGACTGCGGTTGGAACCAAAAATCTCAAATTTGGATTCATCATACCAAAGGACAGATTTCCACCGGTCTAATGTCCATTGCTCGTGTTTCTTGGCCCAAGCAAGTCTCTTCTTCTTATTGGTGTCATTTAGTAGTGGTTTCTTTGCAGCAATTCGACAATGAAGGCCTGATCCAAGCAGTCTCCTCTGAACAGTTGATGTTGATATGTGTCTCTTACTTGAACTCTGAAGCATTTATTTGGGCTGCAATTTCTGAGGCTGGAAACTAATGAACTTATCTTCTGCAGCAGAGGTAACTCTGGGTCTTCCTTTCCTGTGACGGTCCTCATGAGAGCCAGTTTTGTCATAGCGCTTGATGGTTTTTGCGACTGCACTTGAAGAAACTTTCAAAGTTCTTGACATTTTCTGAATTGACTGACCTTCATTTCTTAAAGTAATGATGGACTGTCAATTCTCTTTGCTTATTTGAGCTGTTCTTGACATAATATGCACTTGTTCTTTTACTAAATAGGGATGTCTTCTGTATACCTCCCTTACCTTGACACGACACAACTGATTGGCTCAAACGCATTAAGAAGGAAAGAAATTCCACAAATTAACTTTCAACAAGGCACACCTTTTAATTGAGATCCATTCCAGGTGACTACCTCATGAAGCTGGTTGAGAGAATGCCAAGAGTGTGCAAAGCTGTCAAGGCAAAGGGTGGCTACTTTTAAGAATCTCAAATATATTTTGATTTATTTAACATTTTTGGGGGTTGCTACATGATTCCATATGTGTTATTTCATAGTTTTGATGTCTTCACTATTATTCTACAATGTAGAAAATAGTAAAAATAAAGAAAAACCCTTGAATGAGTAGGTGTTCTAAAACATTTGACCGGTAGGTGTAAAGTGACTAACAGGATAGATGGTTTTGAGAAAGGTCAATCTGAGGAAGATGTCACCTTGACGACGAAGCATCAGTCAGCTGTACTCATCTTGAACAATGGATTAAAGTGAGCTAATATACATCTGCCTTTTTTGTTGATTGCTCAAACTTCTTTCTGCCTTCAATGAGTCCTTTCTGAAGTTTTTCTT
Organism: Salvelinus alpinus; assembly: GCF_045679555.1. Lineage (NCBI taxonomy): Eukaryota > Metazoa > Chordata > Actinopteri > Salmoniformes > Salmonidae > Salvelinus > Salvelinus alpinus. The sequence goes on along the minus strand of NC_092098.1, from coordinate 12,577,504 downwards.
GGTAAGCCATTCTCCTCTTATCAATTATTCAACATTTTGATTAATTTGTATTAAAAGTCATTATCAATTATTTAACAAGTTGATCGCAATGTTCCCCAATGCGCTTCGCATGTTAAGTTGTGGTCGAGGGATATCTGACTGTTCAGCAGTTTTTGGCGCGAATAAAGAAAATTGTAATACTTGCTTGTTTTCCATGCAGTTGTCTGGGGATGTACGGTATGGCATTCGAAAGAAAGAATCAATACGGATGATAAAGACGAACACAGAGGACTACAGTAGGATTCTCAACCCAAACAGAAGAGATTAAGGTTAATACAGGTTAACACCAGCGCTATAGCTGAATCTGACAGCATGGCTTTTTACCCTGAGTTTGAGGGAACAAGACAAAGGAGAGGAGGGGAGGCTTAGCCCCATCTTCCTCCTCCCAATGGTTCCTCTCATCCTTGTTTTTATTCTACTCTGGGCTAGTTGTGTGTTTTTAGGTGAGGAGGGGAGTGACTCAACCTCAGCCAGACATACACTTGGGATATATATAGAGGACTTGGTACAGTGTAGCACGCACCCTACAGTGAAACTGTTGTATGCATCAAACCAATGAGCGCTTGGTCATGCAGGCCTCCTGACACAACATAATGGTTATTTAGTCTACTGATTTTCTTAGTCATTTCTTATTTACTCTGGTGTGTATGAAGTTGTGACATGGGTCTTTCACCACATAGACCTCTCTCATTTTGACTTGTGTATAATTTAGATGAACAATGTGTGAATCTAATCTAGCTGCAGGAAATTTGTGGAATGATTTACATGGTGAAGCTGCAGAGGGAAATTGATTTTGCTTCAATCCATAGTTATTCAGTCTGGGCAATGGAGGATGCACGGCCCATGGCAGAGGATCTTTTCTAGACCATGGACAGCAGTGCTTGGCACGCTGAACCTTACAGAACAGTACTGTCAGAGTGCAGAAAAAACCCACTGGGGCTGGCAATCTTCACAGCACTGTCAGAAATTTTGCCAGTTGACAAATTAGTGAATATTTTTGAGGCAAACTGACCTGATTTTTTTTTTTTTTTTTTTGTGCCTTTCTTTTAATCATGAATGGCTAATTTGGAAGCGGTTTCATGGATGCGTAATTGATCACTCGGTCCAAAGAAGAGGCCTTGAAGCGTTTCCCAGATGCATTGTCCTCAAAGGGTTGTTTTTTTTTCTCTTCCCGCCCACTTGAAGCAGTCAATCTGAAAATGTAATATAAATTAAACTAGGTTTGTTCTTGATGGTTTCCCAAGTTATTAACAGCAAGACTCACAAAACAGTTAGTAGAGAGCAGGGAGTGTCAGGGCACAAGCTACATCTCATATTCTTACATAACTAGAGAACAAGAACGATCCAATTTGTATGTTTTACATCAACATTGAATACCAAATTTAATGAATTGCAGCATACTGTAATCATAACCATCATACTGATGCAACCATTATGGACTAATTTTGCTTTTCTCAAAGTTTACAAACTTTATTTGGTGTTTGAACCAATATTTTCAATGCAGACTTGCTCATACAGTGCATTCGGGAAAGTGTTCAGACCCCTTGACTTTTTCCATGTTTTGTTATGTTACAGCCTTAATCTAAAATGGATTAAGTAAAAAATATTCATCAATCTACACACAATACCCCATAATGACAAAGTGAAAACAGGTTTTTAGACATTTTTGCAATGTATTAAAAATAAACATACCTTATTTACATAAGTATTCAGACCCTCTGCTATCAGACTCAATTGAGCTTAGGTGCATCCTGTTTCCATTGATCATCCTTGATGTTTCTACAATTTGATTGGAATCCACTATGTGGTAAATTCAATTAATTGGACATGATTTGGAAAGGCACACACCTGTCTATATAAGGTCCCACAGTTGACAGTGCATATCAGAGCAAACACCAAGCCATGAGGTCGAGGGAATTGTCCATGGAGCTCCGAGACAGGAATGTCGAGGCACAGATCTGGGGAAGGGTACAAAAGAAATTCTGCAGCATTAAATGTCCCCAAGAACACAGTGGCCTCCATCATTCTTAAATGGAAGAAGTTTGGAACCACCAAGACTCTTCCTACAGCTGGCTGCCCGGCCAAACTGAGCAATCAGGGGAGAAGGGCCTTGGTCAGGGAGGTGACCAAGAACCTGATGGATACTCTGACAGAGCTCCAGAGTTCCTGTGTGGAGATGGGATAACCTTCCAGAAGTACAACCATCTCTGCAGCACTCCACCAATCAGGCCTTTATGGTAGAGTGGCCAGACGGAAGCCACTCCTCAGGCACCATAAGAACTCTGACCATGAGAAACAAGATTCTCTGATCTGATGAAACCACGATTGAACTCCTTGGCCAGAATGCCATCCGTCACGGCTGGAGGAAACCTGGCACTATCCCTAAGGTGAAGCATGGTGGTGGCAGCATCATGCTGTGGGGATGTTTTTCAGTGGCAGGGACTGGGAGACTAGTCAGGATCGAGGCAAAGATGAACAGAGCAAAGTACAAAGATCCTTGATGAAAACCTGCTCTAGAGCGTTCAGGACCTTAGACTGGGGCAAAGGTTCACCTTCCAACAGGACAACGACCCTAAGCACACAGCCAAGACAACGCAGGAGTGGCTTCGGGACAAGTCTCGGAGTGGCTCAGCCAGAGCCCGGACTTGAACCCGATCAAACATCTCTGGGGAGACCTAAAAATAGCTATGGAGCGACGTTCCCCATCCAACTTGACAGAGCTTGAGAGGTTATGCAGAGAAAAATTGGGAGAAACTCCCCAAATACAGGTGTGCCAAGCTTGTAGCGTCATACCCAAGAAGACTCGAGGCTGTAATTGCTATCAAAGATGCTTCAACAAACTACTGAGTAAAGGGTCTGAATACTTATGTAAATGTCATTTTTCAGTTTTTTTTATATACATTTGTGAACATTTCTAAAATCCTGTTTTGCTTTGTCATTATGGGGCATTGTGTGTAGATTGATGAAGGAAGAAAAACAATTTAATCAATTTTAGAGTAAGGCTGTAACATAACAATGTGGGAAAAGTCCAGGGGTCTGAATACTTTCCGAATGTACTGTATACGCAGAACAAAAATATAAACTCAGCATGCAACAATTTCAAATATTTTACTGAGTTACAGTTCATATAAGAAAGTCTTTCACTTTAAATAAATTAATTAGCCCCTTATCTATGGATTTCACATGACTGGGAATACAGAAATACATCTGTTGGTCACAGATACCTTTTAAAAGAAAAAGGGTGGGACGTGGATCAGAAAACCAGTCAGTATCTGGTGTGACCACCATTTTGCCTCATGCAGCGTAACACATCTCCTTCGCATAGTTGATCAGGCTGAAGTGATGGCGGCAGGGGAATGGCACGACAATGGGCCTCCAGGATCTCGTCACGGTATCTTTGTGCATTCAAATTGCCATCGTGTTCGTTGTCCGTAGCTAATGCCTGCCCATACCATAACCCCACCGCCACCATGGGCCACTCTGTTCACAACATTGACGTAAGCAAACCACTCGCCCACACGATGCCATACACGCTATTTGCCATTTGCCCAGTGCAGTTGAAACCAGGATTCATACGTGAAGAGCACACTTCTCCAGCGTGCCAGTGGCCATCAAAGGTCAATCAAATCAATTTTATTTATAAAGCTTTTTACATCAGCTGATGTCACAAAGTGCTGTACAGAAACCCAGCCTAAAACCCCAAACAGCAAGCAATTCAGATGTAGAAGCGTGGTGGCTAGGGAAAACTCCCTAGAAAGGCCGGAACCTAGGAAGAAACCTAGAGAGGAACCAGGCTCTGAGGTGTAAGCATTTGCTCACTGAAGTCGGTTACGACGTCAGGTGAAGACCCAGGTGAGGACGACGAGCACCCAGATGAGCTTCTCTTAGACAGTTTGTGCAGAAATTCTACTGTTGTGCAAACTCCATTTCATCAGCTGTTCAGGTGGAAGGTTTCAGATCATCCCGCAGGTGAAGAAGCCAAATGTTGAGGTCCTGGGCTGGTGTGGTCTGCGGTTGTGAAGCCGATTGGACATACAGCCAAATTCTCCTAAACGAAAGGCGGCTTATGGTAGAGAAATGAACATTCAATTCTCTGGAAACCGCTCTGGTGGACATTCCTGCAGTCAGCATGCCAATTGCACGCTCCCTCAACTTGCGACATCTGTGGCATTGTGTTGGGACAAATGCACATTTTAGTGGCCTTTTATTGTCCCCAGCAGAAGGTGCACCTGTGTAATGGTCATGCTGTTTGATCAGTGTCTTGAAATGCACACTAACAGGGATGTAAACCAATTTGTCCACAGAATTTAAACAAGTCTTTTTGTGCGTATGGTACATTTCTAGGACATTTTATTTCAGCTAATGAAACATGGGACCAACAGTTTACATGTTGCATTTTATATTTTTGTTCACTGTACATCAGCTGGTGAGGGGAGCAAGCGATGAGTGTGGGCAGACAGGCTCAGCTCCTGCTCTGATTATAAACATCTTAATTCTTGGCTAATATGTTGGCATGCATAGCCTTTTTTTAACCAATTCTGTTAGTTATTAAAAGAGGAATTTTGATATTACTGTTATCAATACACTTGTCACTCCCGTTTAACAGCTCTAAATTGCTTTGGCACAGTAGGCTTAATATTGCATAAAACTTTGAAATGTATTAATTTGAAGAAAAAAATGTTAAAACATAATTCCACCTTCACGTGTAGGCAAGTGACAAATCTTAATTGAATCCATTTTCAATTCATGCTGTAACAAAACAAAATGTGGAAATAGTCAAGGGGCGTATCCATATTATTTGATATTCTTTTTTTATCATATCATATTATTGTCCATGACTTTCTAGTCCATGGACCATAGGGTTCAAGAGAAAATAGCCTAATTTAATGGAAAAAAGATTCTAATCAACAATGGGAATATTTTCAATTAACTCTGCAATTATTGACTTTTCACAATTGCCACCAGTTTGGCACCAAAACATTTACAACCGAGACATATAAAGGATAATTCATTCTGAAACCCTCATTCAATACCAATGGTATTCACTAAGTTGATGGTTTATACACTGAGTTTACAAAAAATTAGGAACACTTGCTTCTTACATGACATGGACTGACCAGGTGAATCAAGGCGATCGCTATGATGACTTAATGATGTCACTTGTTAATTAAATCCACTTCAAGCAGTGTAAATGAAGGGGAGGAGACAAGTTAAAGTTTTTTTTAAGTGAGACAATTTAAACTTGGATTGTGTATGTGTGCCTTTCAGAATGGGTTTGTGTCAAGAACTACGACGCTGCAGGGCTTTTCACCCTCAACTGTTTTCCCCCATGTGTATCAAGAATGGTCCACCACCCAAAGGACATCCAGCCAACTTGACACAACTGTGGGAAGCATTGGAGTCAACGTGGGCCAGCATCCATGTGAAGTCCATGCCCTGACGAATTGAGGCTGTTCTGAGGGCAAAATGGGATACAACTCGATATTAGGAAGGTGTTCATAATGTTTTGTACACTCGGTGTAATTTAGGATAGTTTTACAGTTTTTGTCATTCTTATTTGATTATTTTACATGTGATAAAGCCACACAGAGGGCCAGAGATTAAAGACACTTGTAATAATTTTGAAGTACGCAAAAGTTAAGTTACTTAAAATCCTTAAGTTACCAAAATGTAGTTAGTTTACTGGTAAACTTAGAAAGTTTCCAGTAATGTACCCTCCCTTTGCAACCCTAATTATGACCAAAGAGGCTTATGCATAGCTTTTTTATTTTTACCCATAAGAGTAGGAGTAAAATATCTAAATGCTCAGCTCCTACTGTACAACCAATCTTCTACTTTGAAATGCATTGTGGCTACAGGCCCTGTAATTAGGTCTACAGTACAGTACGAGCTCTGGCACTGTGTAGGCTTACTAGACTATATGCTGTTTTGAAGTGTGTAGAAGAGATGGACTAAGATATTGAGACTTGAGCAGTAGCCTATACTATCCTCATTTCTATTCTCTCTCTGTGTCTCTCATTTCTTCGCTCTCTCTGCATCGCGCTCTCTCTGGCTGTGGCTTCTTGCTCTGTGTACCCCAGGGCACCTGAGACAGATGTGCAGCAGGGCACAGGGGAACATGCAGTGCATATGTTGAGGATTAGCTGGGATTGTTTTGCTCACTGATCACATTGTGTATTCTGCGCTGCGTGTTTTGGCCTGATAGTGCTCACAGAGGATGGGACTCAGTGTGACGGTATTGAGTGTTGTAAGTCATTTGATTTGGGACTGACCGCAGAATGACCTCACAGCCCTCCAAGACCATTTGCACTTGAGCAGTGTTTTTGCTATTTCAGGCACTGCTTTCTCTCTTGGTCCCTGGCGTTCTCTATCATGCAAACTGTCTTGTCAACCGTTTTGTCATTTTAACATCTCTTTCCTCCATTCTCTCGCCCTCCTCCTTTTTTTTCTGCACAGACCAACATCCCCTTCCTCCAGAATGTTCTTAGTAACGATCAGTTCCTGTATGGTACCGTTGACACCCAGTTCATAGATGAGAACCAGGAGCTCTTCAACCTTAAGCCGGTCCAGAACCGAGCCCAGAAGCTGCTGCACTACCTGGGTAAAATGATCTTCAACTCACTGCACTGTTTTTTTAAACTCTGCTTGAACTCCAGTTCATACCATTGTTTATTTCAGAATTCTACAATTCTTTGTGTGTATAGATTATTATATTTCACACTTAGACATGTCAACACTTACTCAGTCATCTGAAGTGCAGCTAATGATAGTCTTGATTAATTTAACAATTAAAACTCCCCTCCCTAGATCAAGAGGTGAGTTAGTTAGTTGACAGCACTAAAAGCCTGTTGACGGCACAACTGTTTCTTCAAGCATTGCCTACCCATGGAGTGTATTGTACATCATGTCCTTGACTATTGAACTCTGACATCATCCATTCACACAAATGACACCTTTACTATGAGTCAGTATTTTCCTTGAAGATATGCTGTCTGGAGTGTAGTATTTTTGTCTCCCATATAATGATATTGGTTGGTTTGAAATGCCTGCAACGATGACCAACTCAGGGTTTTCTGATTCCCCTCCTGCTGTCCGGTTTCAGGTCATGTGATGGTAAATGGCCCCACCACTCCCATCCCAGTGAAGGCCAAGCCCTCCTCTATCGATCCTGTGATCCCACCCATTCCTCTGGGTAAGACTCCAACCCTACACAACCTCCTACCAGCTTCCTGTAAAACATCAGTTTTTTTTCCTTGTAGCAGTCAATTTTTGTCTTGATTTAGTCAGTACAACATAGTGAAAGCTGTATGTATTGATGTGGATTAGGTGAGCCTCCGGTTGGGTTCCGGGAAGTTCTCTTGAGGGAGGGTCCAGAGGGCTTTGCCAAGGCGGTGCGTGCCCACAAGGGTCTGCTGCTCATGGACACCACCTTCAGAGATGCCCACCAGTCTCTCCTAGCCACACGTGTCCGCACGCACGACCTCAAACAGGTCGCCCCCTTCGTGGCCCATAACTTCAGCAATCTCTTTAGCGTGGAGAACTGGGGAGGTGAGCAACTCTTGTAGCCTGTACTCCTTTATTCTCTCTCTCTTTTTTCTACTATCACACTTTTCTCCATCTCAATCTGCGCTTTCTGCTTTGCTCTGGTCTGAATCTGCCGCCCGCCTATGTTTCAGTGGCATCATTTATAGACGTTATGTTTTCAAAAGTCACACTTTTTCAGTTAAAAGGTCAAATAGAATCAACTGCTAGGGTGAAGGGAAAATATGACACCGCCCCAGGGCCAGGTTCACATCGTTGAGCAGAGCAAGTGAGTCGACTGTACTGCGTCTGGGTTACTCAGGAGTGAGCTCTCCTCTAGTCTGAAGAAAAGCGGGGGGGGGGGAGCTTTTTGAAGTTGATACGGGCAGACTGGCGGTACGTTTCTAAGTAAAGACTGAAGAAAGGCTCCGTCTCCATCTGTAGCAAAGTGACTTATGAAATCCATGTTTTATTTGGATAGCACTTTTTTTCTCTTTTTTTTCTACAAACTAAGGCCGCAGAAAATCATCTTGGCACCCTTCGAAGAAAATCTATTGTGACAGTGTCCAAAAAACATTTTTGATGTTGAGGGAGCTGGACATCAGACTAGGGAGGGAGTCCATCAGTCTCTGGAGGACTAGGAGAGATTGTCTATTCAGGGGAATCTGTCCATTTACTGTCTATGTTGATGGACTTTATCGTCAATGGAGTCTGTTGCTATGGCAGATATTGATCGTTCCTCTTCTGAGTAGGTGCCACTTTTGATGTGGCAATGCGTTTCCTGTGTGAGTGTCCATGGAAACGACTGCAGGAGCTGAGAGCTCTGCTGCCCAATGTGCCTTTCCAGATGCTGCTGAGAGGAGCCAACGCTGTGGGCTACACCAACTACCCCGACAACGCAGTGTTCAAGTCAGTACCTCTGCCCTGGATCAAACACCCCTACTCCAACCAGAACACACATCGTCTCAACCCCAGCCTTCACAGTTTGACGGTCATCGTCTGCATAGTATTTCTTGAAAGTATCACCCTTAAACCCAAGGGTTCTTCATTTGAAGCATGTACTCATCCACCTTTTCAATGGTTCTGACCAGGTTCTGTGAGGTGGCCAAGGAGAACGGCATGGACATCTTCCGTGTTTTCGACTCTCTGAACTACCTGCCCAACCTGATGCTGGGTATGGAGGCTGCTGGGGCTGCCGGGGGCGTGGTGGAGGCCTCCATCTCCTACACAGGAGATGTGTCTGACCCCATGAGGCAGAAGTACTCTCTGGACTACTACCTGAAGCTGGCTGATGAGCTGGTCAGAGCTGGAACACACATACTGAATGTCAAGGTAGACTGCCACTGAACCTGCCCTGTCATCAAACCCAGTAATGTGGTTTATCCTAACCAATTACACATTTTATTTATATTCCGCTATTTACAAATACTTGAAATCAGCAACTCGGGCATAAATAGTATGTGTGTGTCATGTTGTTGACTCCTCGCTCTTTCTTTAGGACATGGCAGGGCTGCTGAAGCCTGAGTCTAGCCGGATGCTGATTGGTGCTCTGAGGGACCGTTTCCCTGACATGCCCATTCACGTCCACACCCATGACACGGCAGGCGCCGGCGTGGCCGCCATGCTGGCATGTGCCGAGGCCGGGGCCGACATCGTAGACGTCGCTGTGGACTCCATGGCTGGGATGACATCGCAGCCCAGCATGGGAGCCATTGTCGCCTGCACCAAGGGAACCAAATTCAACACAGGTGAGCTGCCAGCCAATGGAAATATAGTGAGCTGCCAGCCAATTGGAAATATAGTGAGCTGCCAGCCATTTAGAAATAGAGTGAGCTGCCAGCCATTTAGAAATAGAGTGAGCTGCCAGCCATTTAGAAATAGAGTGAGCTGCCAGCCATTTAGAAATAGAGTGAGCTGCCAGCCATTTAGAAATAGAGTGAGCTGCCAGCCATTTAGACATAGAGTGAGCTGCCAGCCATTTAGACATAGAGTGAGCTGCCAGCCATTTAGACATAGAGTGAGCTGCCAGCCATTTAGACATAGAGTGAGCTGCCAGCCATTTAGACATAGAGTGAGCTGCCAGCCATTTAGACATAGAGTGAGCTGCCAGCCATTTAGACATAGAGTGAGCTGCCAGCCATTTAGACATAGAGTGAGCTGCCAGCCATTTAGACATAGAGTGAGCTGCCAGCCATTTAGACATAGAGTGAGCTGCCAGCCATTTAGACATAGAGTGAGCTGCCAGCCATTTAGACATAGAGTGAGCTGCCAGCCATTTAGACATAGAGTGAGCTGCCAGCCATTTAGACATAGAGTGAGCTGCCAGCCATTTAGACATAGAGTGAGCTGCCAGCCATTTAGACATAGAGTGAGCTGCCAGCCATTTAGACATAGAGTGAGCTGCCAGCCATTTAGACATAGAGTGAGCTGCCAGCCATTTAGACATAGAGTGAGCTGCCAGCCATTTAGACATAGAGTGAGCTGCCAGCCATTTAGACATAGAGTGAGCTGCCAGCCATTTAGACATAGAGTGAGCTGCCAGCCATTTAGACATAGAGTGAGCTGCCAGCCATTTAGACATAGAGTGAGCTGCCAGCCATTTAGACATAGAGTGAGCTGCCAGCCATTTAGACATAGAGTGAGCTGCCAGCCATTTAGACATAGAGTGAGCTGCCAGCCATTTAGACATAGAGTGAGCTGCCAGCCATTTAGACATAGAGTGAGCTGCCAGCCATTTAGACATAGAGTGAGCTGCCAGCCATTTAGACATAGAGTGAGCTGCCAGCCATTTAGACATAGAGTGAGCTGCCAGCCATTTAGACATAGAGTGAGCTGCCAGCCATTTAGACATAGAGTGAGCTGCCAGCCATTTAGACATAGAGTGAGCTGCCAGCCATTTAGACATAGAGTGAGCTGCCAGCCATTTAGACATAGAGTGAGCTGCCAGCCATTTAGACATAGAGTGAGCTGCCAGCCATTTAGACATAGAGTGAGCTGCCAGCCATTTAGACATAGAGTGAGCTGCCAGCCATTTAGACATAGAGTGAGCTGCCAGCCATTTAGACATAGAGTGAGCTGCCAGCCATTTAGACATAGAGTGAGCTGCCAGCCATTTAGACATAGAGTGAGCTGCCAGCCATTTAGACATAGAGTGAGCTGCCAGCCATTTAGACATAGAGTGAGCTGCCAGCCATTTAGACATAGAGTGAGCTGCCAGCCATTTAGACATAGAGTGAGCTGCCAGCCATTTAGACATAGAGTGAGCTGCCAGCCATTTAGACATAGTGAGCTGCCAGCCATTTAGACATAGAGTGAGCTGCCAAACATTTAGACATAGAGTGAGCTGCCAGCCATTTAGACATAGAGTGACAACTGAATTGTGCTGATGCTTAGTGTGTCGCCACTCTGCTTATCCCCTTCACCTCAACAGGAAAAAACAAAGACAACCTTAAAGGATATGACTTAGAGAATATGAACACGTGGGAGATGATGCAGTACATGTGCAGATTGTAATGTAAGCAGAGGAAAATTAAGTATGTTTGTTGTGGAGAGGGAGAGAGCAACGGGGAGCGGGAACTAGAGGAAAAGGCACAAGGAAGATAGGCCGCACATAGCTCACACACGACCCTGCGACCTTCAGTTAATTGAGACATTACTGCAGCAGATGAGTCTTAACCCGCTGTAATGACCTGGCCTGCAAGGCTCCGTAAAGCTCTGTCTCTGCGTGGGAACAGGAACGTGGTCAGAACCAAGTTCTCATGGCTGCAGCCATCCATGTTGCTAGGGGAACGGCCGTGAGGCGAGATCATTGCCCCTGTGTGGCATTGTTATTTAGGAGGGAACCATTCAGCAGCAGGCTAGTGCTATCACCCTGCCACCACTTATCACTTAGATGGTTACAGTGTGCTTTGATTCATGAAAGATGGAGGGCAAGGTTTGAAGGGCTGTTCTTTTTAATTGGTATTGGTTAGATGAACAAAGAGTAGAAGATAATAGGAAACCCTCTGGAATATTCTCACAATTGATGAGCATCTAATCCCTCCTACAGCAGCCATGAAATGGCTTAATAACTCTTTATTTTGTACACAATGAATCAGGATTTGATTAGCTGCATGTAAACCCTTAATTAGAGCCTTATCGTAGGCCACCTGAAACAAAGTGGAGGCAAATGAAATAATGGAGTTGCTGTTTGTTTAGAATTGAACAACACTTGAGAATATAAAACTCCATCCTTAATGAATTAGTCATGAGGAGAATGGAGGTAGCAGCTGCTCTGAAATGACTTGACCATGTACTGGTGTACCGTTGGGAATTCTACGCTACCTGAGCACAAGTGAGCACTTAACAGTTAGTTCGTTGTTTCTCGTTCTAATCCAGTTAATCTAGTTTTTATTAAAGGAAATGTCCTTTTTAGAAGATAAAATGTGTCAGGACTCTGCGAGATTATTCTATAGCCCAATCTACGCTGTAAAATTGAGTAGTTTTCAAAATGATTATAACCCAGAAATTGTTTTGTTGGATCCGAGTCGATGAAAGCGTAGACGGCCTAGAGGTGCAATTTAGCATCTTTCTTTAGCTTGTTCCAATTTTCCATTTCAAAACATGTGCATCTATGGTCTCCAGATTCTCTCATTCCGATAATTACTGTTCAAGGACACAAAGCACAACTAGATTTCCTGTTGGAGTGTGTATATGATTGTGCTCTCGACAAGCAGTTTTAAACCGATCAGAATGCTCACATTCTGAGAAAAAGACGTTGTTTTCTTTGTTGATTTTTGTTTATTCCCGTGAAGTCTACCAATCTCTCTCTCTCTCGCTTTCTTTCTCCTGCTCCATCTCACTGAGTAGAAGGCTGCCTAGGTAATTGAAATGTCAAGCAAATTCGGTCATATTCCCTTCTCCCTTTTGAAATGTTGCGCTTTAGTGCAGTACAGTTTTTATCCATTTATTGTCAAATAATTTCTAAATTAATTCCAAATATGACTTTGGGTATTCATGCATGAGACAGGATGATAAGACTGTTCTAATTTGTATTTCTTCCCACTAGTATGCTCTCTTAGTTGTCTAAGCGCTCTTTTGGTCTGCTACGAAAGGTCGCTGGTTCGAATACACGAGCCGACAGAGGTGAAAAATCTGTCGGTGCTCTTGAGCAAGGCACTTAACCCCAAAAAATGTTACTGCCTCGGTCCCATTTGTTCATATTGATTGTGTTGACTCGTTTCTTAATCCTAACTACTGGTAATTGTTTACAGAAAATCCTCAAGTGTCTCATTTAGTCTTTTTCACCTTTCCTCTTTTCCGTGATCCCTTCTCATCCACATTTTCTTGCTCTTAAATTACTTCTGAGCACTTCACTTCTTTAATCTTTCTACCCATCCATCTTTCATCTGCACTGGGAGCTCCCCTCTGGGGAAGGTCCCTTGTTCTCTCCCTTGATGTGTATAGATCATCTTTAAGTCAGCTCTAGTCCTGAGGGACAGGAAATGTGGTCAATGTCACACTCTCTCTCATTCGCTCGCTTTCTCTTTTCAATTTCCTCCTCTCATGCTGATGGATATGTGCCAACAGATGTGTATGGTTTAGGGAGTGGGAAGCTTCAGATGGATATCAAAGCTTAAAATTCACTAGTCTCTGAGATTGGTTGGAGAATCTGTGGCCTGTGTGTGTGTGTGCGCTGGCCTGTGAGTGTGTCTTGGAGTTGTGTTTGTTGCCAGGTGAAGCATGGAGCTAATTGTAATTATAGCAACAGGCAATATGATCGGTCATCGGGTTTAAATGAGGGTATTGGCAGCAGAGGGTGCATTGACTGACTGACTGACTGACTGACTGACTGACTGACTGACTGACTATTCCTGCTTTGGAAGACCTTGAATGCCTAAGTGGTGAGCACCACACTGATAAACTTTAAAGTGTTCTCTGGCATGCCTCCCACATACAGTAGATTAACACATCACGTTTAACTTACAGTTGACGTCGGAAGTTTACATACGCTTAGGTTGGAGTCATTAAAACTTGTTTTTCAACTACTCCACAAATTTCTTGTTAACAAACTATAGTTTTGGCAAGTCGGTTAGGACATCTACTTTGTGCATGACAAAGTCATTTTTCCAACAATTGTTTACAGACAGATTATTTTACTTATAATTCACTGTATCACATTTCCAGTGCGACAGACGTTTACATACACTAAGTTGACTGTGCCTTTAAACAGCTTGGAAAATTCCAGAAAATGATGTCATGGCTTTAGAAGCTTCTGGCTAATTGACATAATTTGAGTCAATTGTAGGTGTACCTGTGGATGTATTTCAAGGCCTACCTTCAAACTCAGTGCCTCTTTGCTTGACATGGGAAAATCAAAAGAAATCAGCCCAAAAAGAATTGTAAACCTCCACAAGTCTGGTTCATCCTTGGGAGCAATTTCCACACATTCATATGTACAAACAATAGTACACAAGTATAAACACCTTGGGACCATGCAGCCATCGTACCGCTCAGGAAGGAGACGCGTTCTGTTTCCTAGAGATAAACGTACTTTGGTGCGAAAAGTGCAAATCAATCCCAGAACAACAGCAAAGAACCTTGTGAAGATGCTGGATGAAACCGGTACAAAAGTATCTATATCCACAGTAAAACGAGGCCTATATCAACATAACCTGAAACGCCACTCAGCAAGGAAGAAGCCACTGCTCCAAAACTGCCATTTAAAAAAGCCAATTTGCAACTGCACATGGGGACAAAGATTGTACTTTTTGGAGAAATGTCCACTGGTCCGATGAAACAAAAATGGAACTGCCTTAATGACCATCCTTATGTTAGGAGGGAAAAGGCTTGCAAGCCAAAGAACACCATCCCAAACGTGAAGCATGGGGGTGGCAGCATCATGTTGTGGGGGTGCTTTGCTGCAGGAGGGACTAGTGCACTTCACAAAATAGAAGGCATCATGAAGAACGAAAATTATGTGGATATATTGAAGGAACATATCAAGACATCAGTCAGGAAGTTAAAGCTTGGTCGCAAATGGGTCTTCCAAATGGACAATGACCCCAAGCATACTTCCAAAGTTGTGGCAAAATGGCTTAAGGACAACAAAGTCAAGGTATTGGAGTGACCATCACAAAGCCCTGACCTAAATCCCATAGAAAATTTGTGGGCAGAACTGAAAAAGCATATGCGAGCAAGGAGGCCTACAAACCTGACTCATTTACACCAGCTCTGTCAGGAGGAATGGGCCAAAATTCACCCAACTTACTGGGTGAAGCTTGTGGAAGGCTAACTGAAACATTTGACCCAAGTTAAACAATTTAAAGGCAAAGCTACCAAATACTATTTTAGTGTATGTAAACTTCTGACCCACTGGGAATGTGATGAAAGAAATAAAAGCTGAAATAAATCATTCTCTCTGCTATTATTCTGACATTTCACATTCTTAAAATAGTGGTAATCCTAACTGACCTAAAACAGGGACTTTTTACTAGGATTAAATGTCAGGAATTGTGAAAAACTGAGTTTAAATGTATTTGACTAACATGTATGTAAACTTCCGACTTCAACTGTAGTTCCTGGATGTCAGGAAGCTTGGCCCCAGTGATGTACTGGGCTGTATGGGCTGTACACGCTACCCTCTGTAGCGCCTTACGGTCAGATGCCGAGCAGTTGCCATACCAGGTGGTGATGCAACCGGTCAGGATGCTCTCGATGGTGCAGCTGTAGAACTTTCTGAGGATCTGGGGACCCATGCCAAATCTGAGGGGGAAAAGGTGTTGTTCACAACTGCCTTGGTGTGTTTGGACCATGATAGTTTGTTGGTGATGTGGACACCAAGGAACTTAACTCTCGACCCGCTCCACTTCAGCCCTGTCGATGTTAATTCGGGG
This sequence comes from Salvelinus alpinus, assembly GCF_045679555.1. Classification (NCBI taxonomy): domain Eukaryota; kingdom Metazoa; phylum Chordata; class Actinopteri; order Salmoniformes; family Salmonidae; genus Salvelinus; species Salvelinus alpinus. The sequence continues at coordinate 12,562,070 of NC_092098.1, read as the reverse complement.
CCTGTTCGGCCCTCCTTTAACTATAATCCACGATCAGCTCCTTTGTCTTGCTCACACTGAGAGGTTGTTGTCCTGGCACCACACTGCCAGGTCTCTGACCTCTATATAGTCTGTCTCGTCGTTGTCGGTGATCAGGCCTTCCACTGTTGTGTCGTCAGCAAACTTAATGATGGTGTTGGAGTCGTTTGACCACACAGTCGTGGGCGAACAGAGTACTGAAAGGAACTAAGTACTCACCCCTGAGGGGCCCCAGTGTTGAGGATCAGCGTGGCAGACGTGTTGTTGCCTACCCTTACCACCTGGGGGCGGCCCGTCTGTAAGTCCAGGATCCAGTTGCAGAGGGAGGTGTTTAGTCTCAGGGTCCTTAGCTTAGTGATGAGCTTCGTGGGCACTATGGCGTTGAACTCTGAGCTGTAGTCAATGTGATGAAAGAAATAAAAGCTGAAATAAATCATTATCTCTACTATTATTCTGACATTTCACATTCTTAAATTAAAGTGGTGATCTTAACTGACCTAAGACAGGTCATTTTTACTCTGATTAAATGTCAGGAATTGTGAAAAACTGAGTTTAAATGTATTTAGCTAAGGTGTATGTAAACTTCCGACTTCAACTGTAGACAATGTTTCATTGTATTTGTGCTGACAGCATCTATAGATGCCTGTTATTCTCTCTGTCCTGTCCTCTCTTTAACAGGCATATCTCTGGAGAATGTCTATGACTACAGTGAGTACTGGGAGGTTGCTCGCGGGCTCTATGCACCATTTGACTGTACAGCCACTATGAAGTCTGGCAATGCTGACGTGTATGAGAACGAGATCCCTGGAGGCCAGTACACCAACCTGCATTTCCAGGCTCACAGCATGGGCCTGGGACACAAGTTCAAGGAGGTGAAAAAGTCCTACACCGAGGCCAACAAGCTGCTGGGTGACCTCATCAAGGTGAGACAACCGGACTCCTGGTGTCCTTAACACTGGCCTCATTTTCAGCAATTCAAATTAAGTGCTAAAACTCACATTCCTCATTCACAAATTGTCTTTTCAGATTCATAATTATCGCTCTTAAGGCGGATTTACAAAAGTATTCTTCTGATTTTGAAGAGAACTTCAGAATGAATTGCCCACTCAATTTGTTCCCTCACCTTCCTCCTTTCACTCTCTCTTAACTATGTGTGCGTGGGAGGGAGGCTCTACTGTCTCAAAGACAAAATTAAAAACGAAATGGGAATAAGTTTGCAGAAAGTGGAGCCATTAATCTCGCTGCAGCCTAAAGTCAGATCAACCAAGGAGCTTTGAGCAAAGCTTATCTGTTCTGTTCTCCATGCTTCTGTCTGATCTCTCCAATCAATGGCATCTTCTAGCGTTTGGTCTTGCCATGCTGGTTTTCATTTCCTAGGGCTTAATTAAATGATCAGAGATAGTTGACTTTCTGTTCTTCTCCTCCTTCGTTTCCTTCGATGTCATATTGTCCATATCACAGGCACAGTGAGTCAGTGTCTGTTCGATAGTGGACACGCTTACTTCACTTTCATAACGCATATTTTTTTCCCCTCATTCTAACCCCTTTCGTTGTCTTGTCTTTTCACTGTTCCTACAGTTGGCTGCAAAAAAAATTATTCTCAAACAATTTTCATCTCGGTCTCCCTCCTTGACTCTACCACACTTCTGTTCACTTCCAATTTGCACGCCAGCTTGAGGTTCCAATGGTAAAACACAATAGTCTATGACCGATGGGCTGTAGCACCAGTAATGTTGTGGATAAAATCTTTCATCTCACTCCACCTCTCTCCTCTGCCCACTCTGTGTCTGTCTGCCTGCAGGTGACCCCCTCCTCTAAGATCGTGGGCGACCTGGCCCAGTTCATGGTGCAGAACTCTCTGACGAGGGCGGAGGTGGAGGAGAGGGCTGATGAGCTCTCCTTTCCCCTCTCTGTGGTGGAGTTCCTGCAGGGCCACATTGGCATCCCACACGGAGGCTTCCCTGAACCCTTCAGGTCCAAGGTAAAATACACTTCACAAATTCCCAATAAGTCTAACTTCCCTTAGGCACAAGTTCTTTTCAGCTCGCAACAACATTATTTTTAACACGCTGCTGGGATGATTCTGTATGGAGAACATGATGATTCTATGGAGAACATGTATTTTACACTGAACAAAAATATAAATGAAACATGGTAAGTGTTGGTTTCATGAGCTGAAATAAAAGATCCCAGAAATGTTTCATACGCATAGAAATCATATTTCTGTCAAATTTTGATCACAAATGTGTTTACATCCCTGTTACTGAGCATTTCTCCTTTGGAAAGATAATCCATCCACCTGAGAGGTGTGGCATATCAAGAAGCTGATTAAACCCCATGATCATTACACAGGTGCACCTTGTGCTGGGGCAATAAAAGGCCACTGTAAAATGTGCAGTTTGCCACAGATGTCTCAAGTTTTGAAGGAGTGTGCAATTGCCAAGCTGACTGCGGAAATGTCCACTGGAGCTGTTGCCAGAGAATGTAATGTTCATTTCTATACCATAAGCCACCTCCATTTTAGAGAATTTGGCAGTATGTCCAACTGGCCTTACAACCGCAGACCACGTGTAACCACGCCAGCCAGGGACCTGCTCATCCGGCTTCTTCACCTGCAGGATCGTCTGAGATCAACCACCTGAACAGCTGATGAAACTATGGGTTTGCACAACCGTCTCAGGGAAGCTCATCTGCGTGCTCGTCGTCTTGACCTGACTGCAGTTCTGTGTCGTAACTGACTTCAGTGGGCAAATGCTCACCTACAATGACCACTGGCACGCTGGAGAAGTGTGCTCTTCACGGATGAATCCCGGTTTCAACTGTACCGGTCATATGGCAGATTGAGGACAGTGTGTATGGCGTTGTGTGGGCGAGCAGTTTGCTGATGTCAGCGTTCTGAACAGAGTGCCCCATGGTGGCGGTGGGGTTATGGTATGGGCAGGCATAAGCTGCTGACAACGAACACAATTGCATTTTATCGATGGCAATTTGAATGCACAGAGATACCGTGATGAGATCCTGAAGCCCATTTTCGTACCATTTCCTCTGCCGCCATCACCTCATGTTTCAGCATGATGCACAGACCTACAGTACCAGTCAAAAGTTTGGCCACACCTACTCATTCAAGGGTTTTTCTTTATTTTACTATTTTCTACATTGTAGAAAAATAGTGAAGACCTCAAAACTATGAAATGACACATGAAATCATGTGGTAACCAAAAAAGTGTTAAACATATCAAAATACATTTTAGATTCTTCAAAGTAGCCACCCTTTGCCTTGATGACAGCTTTGCATTCTCTCAACCAGCTTCACCTGGAATGCTTTTCCCACAGTCTTGAAGGAGTTCCCACATATGCTGAGCATTTGTTGGCTGCTTTTCCTTCACTCTGGGGTCCAACTCATCCCAAACCATCTCAGTTGGGTTGAGGTTGTGTGATTTGTGGAGGCCAGGTCATATGATGCAGCACTCACTCACTCACCTTCTTGGTCAAATAGCCCTTACACAGCCTGGAGGTGTGTTGGGTCATTATCCTATTGAAAAACAAGTGATAGTCTCACTAAGGGCAAACCGGTTGGGATGGCGTATCGCTGCAGAATGCTGTGGTAGCCATGCTGGTTAAGTGTGCCTTGAATTCCAAATATATCACAGACAGTGTCACCAGCAAAGCACCATCACACCTCCTCCATGCTTAACGGTGGGAACCACACATACGGAGATCATCCGATCACCTACTCTGCGTCTCACAAAGACACGGCTGTTGGAACCAAAAATCTCCAATTTTGAATCCTCATACCAAAGGACGGATTTCCACCGGTTTAATGTCCATTGCTTGTGTTTCTTGGCCCAAGAAAGTTTATTCTTCTTATTGGTGTCCTTTAATAGTTGTTTCTTTGTAGAAATTTGACAATGAAGGTCTGATTCACACTGTCTCCTCTGAACACTTGATGTTGAGATGTGTCTGTTACTTGAACTATGTGAAGCATTTATTTGGGCTGCAATTTCTGAGTTTGTCAACTCTAATGAACTTATCCTCTGCAGCAGAGGTAACTCAGGGTCTTCCTTTCCTGTGGCGGTCCTCATGAGAGCCAGTTTCATCATTGCGCTTGATGGTTTTACCAACTGTATTTGAAGAAACTTTCAAAGTTCTTGGTATGTTCCGTATTGACTGACCTTCATATCTTAAAGTAATGCTGGACTGTCGTTTCTCTTTGTTTATTTGAGCTGTTCTTGCCATAATATGGACTTGGTCTTTTACCAAATAGGGCTAACTTCTGTATACCACCCCTACCTTGCCACAACACAACTTGGCTCAAACGCATTAAGAAGGAAAGAAATTCCACAAATTCACTTAACAAGGCACGCCTGTTTTAATTGGAATGCATTCCAGGTGACTACTCCATGAAGCTGGTTGAGAGAATGCCAAGAGGTGTGCAAAGCTGTCATCAAGGCAAAGGGTGGCTACTTTAAAGAATCTTAAATATAAACAATATTTTGATTTGTTGAACACTTTTTTGGTTACTACATGATTCCAAATGTGTTATTTCATAACTATTATTCTACAATGTAGAAAATAGTAAAAATATAGAATAACCCTGGAATGCATAGGTGTGTCCAAACTTTTGACTGGTACTGTATGTTGCGAGGATCTGTACAGAATTCCTGGAAGCTGAACATTTTTCAGTTCCTCCATGACCTGCATACTCACCAGACATGTCACCCGTTGAGCATGTTGGGAATGCTCTGGATCGACGTGTACGACAGCGTGTTCCATTCCCGCCAATATCTAGCATCTTCACACAGCCATTGAAGAGGAGTGGGACAACCTTCCACAGGGGCTCAATCAACAGCCTGATCAACTCTATGCGAAGAATATGCATGAGACAAAGGGTGGTCACACCAGATACTGACTGGTTTTCTGATCCATGCCCCTACATTTTTTTATTGAAGCTATCTGTATTTCCAGTCATGTGAAATACATAGATTAGGGCCTAATCAGTTTGTTTTATTTACTGATTTCCTTATTTTATTTACTGATTTCCTTATATGAACTGTAACTCAATAAATCATTGATTGTTGCATGTTGCGTGTATATTTTTGTTCAGTGTATTATCTGCCTTTTCACAGCCAACCATAATGGCAGGATTTGTATTCCCACAGACAGTATTAAAGGATTATTAGGTTTGGAACTCTATGGATTTAACATTAAGAGTACGGTTATTATGTTCCACTTACATTACAGTAGGTATTTTTATAGAGCTCAGAAAAGGTTGGTTTTATAACCCACTACGACAGGATCCCATTAAGTCATATAAATACTTTGTTTGAAAAGTTTGCCTGTTTCTGTCCCTCTACTGTCCTTGGAGATCTCGCACCATTTCATCTGTTTGAAATTTGAATAAATATGATTTATTTCCCATCTCTAAGAATCTCCACAATTACCCAGAAACATTTCCCCTGAAGCTCAGTTGTTTTCTACGATCAAATTTGTCCCTCACATCACCAGGGTACAATGCAGTTCCCCCTCTTGTTTTTTTCCACCCATCGAACGCATGATTGCTCTTGTGTCATTTATTTTGCAGATCAGTTCAAACTTAAAAAGGCCACCTGCTTAGCATACATCATGTAGAACAAAGGAATGGAACAGCCATTATGGTGCAGCTATTTCTAATTTCCGACAGATGCCTAGCATTATCTATGTTAATTATTACAAATCAAAAGTATTTTGTCACATGCTCCGAATACCTCAGGTATTACCATGAAATGCTTACTTACGAGCCCTTAACAATAATGCAGTTCAAGAAGTAGAGTTCAGAAAATATTTACTAAATTAACTAAAGTGAAAAAATAAAATAAAAATGAACACAAGAAAAGGACATAACAATAACGAGGCTCTATACAGGGTATACACCAAGTCAATGTGCGGGGGTACAGGTTAGTCGAGGTAATTTGTACATGTAGGTAGGGGTAAAGTGACTATGCATAGATAATAAACAGCGAGTAACCGCAGTGTAAATACAAAGGGTGGCCATTTGATTAATTGTTCAGCAGTCTTAGGGCTTGGGGGTAGAAGCTGTTAAGGAGCCTTTTGATCCTAGATGCTCCGGTACCGCTTGACGTGTGGTAGCAGAGAGAACATTCTATGACTTGGGTGACAGGAGTCTTTGACAATAGTTTGGGGCCTTCCTCTGACACCGCCTAGTATATACAGTTGAAGTTAGAAGTCATTACAACTAGTTTTTCAACTACTCCACAAATTTCTTGCTAACAAACTATAGTTTTGGCAAGTCGGTTAGGACATCTACTTTGTGCAAGACACAAGTCATTTTTCCAACAATTGTTTACAGACAAATTATTTCACTTATAATTCACTGTATCACAATTCCAGTGGCTCAGAAGTCTACATACACTAAGTTGACTGTGCCTTTAAACAGCATGGAAAATTCCAGAAAATGATGTCATGGCTTTAGAAGCTTCTGGCTAATTGACATAATTTGAGTCAATTGGAGGTGTACCTGTGGATGTATTTCAAGGCCCACCTTCAAACTCAGTGCCTCTTTGCTTGACATCATGGGAAAATCAAAAGAAATCAGCCAAGGCCTCCCCTCTCTCTCCAGATGAAATCTCGCGTCTTGTGACGGCCGGCCGCCCAACAACCTGCCCGCTTGACCCTATCCCCTCCTCTCTTCTCCAGACCATTTCCGGAGACCTTCTCCCTTACCTCACCTCGCTCATCAACTCATCCTTGACCGCTGGCTACGTCCCTTCCGTCTTCAAGAGAGCGAGAGTTGCACCCCTTCTGAAAAAACCTACACTCGATCCCTCCGATGTCAACAACTACAGACCAGTATCCCTTCTTTCTTTTCTCTCCAAAACTCTTGAACGTGCCGTCCTTGGCCAGCTCTCCTGCTATCTCTCTCAGAATGACCTTCTTGATCCAAATCAGTCAGGTTTCAAGACTAGTCATTCAACTGAGACTGCTCTTCTCTGTGTCACGGAGGCGCTCCGCACTGCTAAAGCTAACTCTCTCTCCTCTGCTCTCATCCTTCTAGACCTATCGGCTGCCTTTGATACTGTGAACCATCAGATCCTCCTCTCCACCCTCTCCGAGCTGGGCATCTCCGGCGCGGCCCACGCTTGGATTGCGTCCTACCTGACAGGTCGCTCCTACCAGGTGGCGTGGCGAGAATCTGTCTCCGCACCACGTGCTCTCACCACTGGTGTCCCCCAGGGCTCTGTTCTAGGCCCTCTCCTATTCTCGCTATACACCAAGTCACTTGGCTCTGTCATATCCTCACATGGTCTCTCCTATCATTGCTATGCAGACGACACACAATTAATCTTCTCCTTTCCCCCCTCTGATAACCAGGTGGTGAATCGCATCTCTGCATGTCTGGCAGACATATCAGTGTGGATGACGGATCACCACCTCAAGCTGAACCTCGGCAAGACGGAGCTGCTCTTCCTCCCGGGGAAGGACTGCCCGTTCCATGATCTCGCCATCACGGTTGACAACTCCATTGTGTCCTCCTCCCAGAGTGCTAAGAACCTTGGCGTGATCCTGGACAACACCCTGTCGTTCTCAACTAACATCAAGGCGGTGACCCGTTCCTGTAGGTTCATGCTCTACAACATTCGCAGAGTACGACCCTGCCTCACGCAGGAAGCGGCGCAGGTCCTAATCCAGGCACTTGTCATCTCCCGTCTGGATTACTGCAACTCGCTGTTGGCTGGGCTCCCTGCCTGTGCCATTAAACCCCTACAACTCATCCAGAACGCCGCAGCCCGTCTGGTGTTCAACTTTCCCAAGTTCTCTCACGTCACCCCGCTCCTCCGCTCTCTCCACTGGCTTCCAGTTGAAGCTCGCATCCGCTACAAGACCATGGTGCTTGCCTACGGAGCTGTGAGGGGAACGGCACCTCCGTACCTTCAGGCTCTGATCAGGCCCTACACCCAAACAAGGGCACTGCGTTCATCCACCTCTGGCCTGCTCGCCTCCCTACCTCTGAGGAAGTACAGTTCCCGCTCAGCCCAGTCAAAACTGTTCGCTGCTCTGGCACCCCAATGGTGGAACAAACTCCCTCACGACGCCAGGTCAGCGGAGTCAATCACCACCTTCCGGAGACACCTGAAACCCCACCTCTTTAAGGAATACCTAGGATAGGATAAAGTAATCCTTCTAACCCCCCCCCCCCTTAAAAGAGTTAGATGCACTATTGTAAAGTGGTTGTTCCACTGGATATCATAAGGTGAATGCACCAATTTGTAAGTCGCTCTGGATAAGAGCGTCTGCTAAATGACTTAAATGTAAATGTAAAATAAATTGTAGTCTGGTTCATCCTTGGGAGCAATTAACAAACGCCTGAAGCTACCACGTTCATCTGTACAAACAATAGTACCCAAGTATAAACACCATGGGACCACGCAGCCATCATACCGCTCAGGAAGGAGACGCGTTCTGTCTCCTAGAGATGAACGTACTTTGGTGCGAAAAGTGCAAATCAATCCCAGAACAACAGCAAAGGACCTTGTGAAGATGCTGGAGGAAACGGGTACAAAGTATCTATATCCACAGTAAAACGAGTCCTATATCGACACTCAGCAAGGAAGAAGCCACTGCTCCATAACCGCCATAAAAAAGCCAGACTACAGTTTGCAGCTGTACATGGGGACAAAGATCGTACTTTTTGTAGAAATGTCCTCTGATCTGATGAAACAAAAATAGAACTGTTTGGCCATAATGACCATTGTAATGTTTGGAGGGAAAAGGGGGAGGCTTGCAAGCCAAAGAACACCATCCCAAACGTGAAACACGGGGGTGGCAGCATCATGTTGTGGGGGTGCTTTGCTGCAGGAGGGACTAGTGCACTTCACAAAATAGATGGCATCATGAGGGAGGAGAATTATGTGGATATATTGAAGCAACATCTCAAGACATCAGTCAGGAAGTTAAAGCTTGGTCGCAAATGGGTCTTCCAAATGGACAATGACCCCAAGCATACTTCCAAAGTTGTGGCAAAATGGCTTAAGGACAACAAAGCCCTGACCTCAATCCTATAGAAAATTTGTGGGCAGAACTGAAAAAGCATATGCGAGCAAGGAGGCCTACAAACCTGACTGTTACACCAGCTCTGTCAGGAGGAATGGGCCAAAATTCACCCAACTTACTGGGTGAAGCTTGTGGAAGGCTAACTGAAACATTTGACTGAAGTTAAACAATTTAAAGGCAAAGCTACCAAATACTATTTTAGTGTATGTAAACGTCTGACCCACTGGGAATGTGATGAAAGAAATAAAAGCTGAAATAAATAATTCTCTACTATTATTCTGACATTTCACATTCTTAAAATAAAGTGGTAATCCTAATTGACCTAAAACAGGGACTTTTTACTAGGATTAAATGTCAGGAATTGTGAAAAACTGAGTTTAAATGTGTTTGGCTAACATGTATGTAAACTTTCAACTGTAGTTCCTGAATGTCAGGAAGCTTGGCCCCAGTGATGTACTGGGCCGTACACGCTACCCTCTGTAGCGCCTTACGGTCAGATGCCGAGCAGTTGCCATACCAGGTGGTGATGCAACCGGTCAGGATGCTCTCGATGGTGCAGCTGTAGAACTTTCTGAGGATCTGGGGACCCATGCCAAATCTGAGGGGGAAAAGGTGTTGTTCACAACTGCCTTGGTGTGTTTGGACCATGATAGTTTGTTGGTGATGTGGACACCAAGGAACTTAACTCTCGACCCGCTCCACTTCAGCCCTGTCGATGTTAATTCGGGGCCTGTTCGGCCCTCCTTTAACTATAATCCACGATCAGCTCCTTTGTCTTGCTCACACTGAGAGGTTGTTGTCCTGGCACCACACTGCCAGGTCTCTGACCTCTATATAGTCTGTCTCGTCGGTGATCAGGCCTTCCACTGTTGTGTCGTCAGCAAACTTAATGATGGTGTTGGAGTCGTTTGACCACACAGTCGTGGGCGAACAGAGTACTGAAAGGAACTAAGTACACACCCCTGAGGGGCCCCAGTGTTGAGGATCAGCGTGGCAGATGTGTTGTTGCCTACCCTTACCACCTGGGGGCGGCCCGTCTGTAAGTCCAGGATCCAGTTGCAGAGGGAGGTGTTTAGTCTCAGGGTCCTTAGCTTAGTGATGAGCTTTGTGGGCACTATGGTGTTGAAGTCACAGCTTTTCATGAGGTATTCTACCTCAGGCGAGCAATACATCGAGACTTCTTTAATAGTTATTGACAAATAGACACACACCTCACCCCTCGTCTTACCAGGCGTAGCTGCTCTGTCTTGCCGATGCACAGAGAAGCCAGCCAGCTCTGTTATCCATGTCGTCGTTCAGCCACGTCTCTGTGAAACACAAGATATTCGTTTTTAATATCCCGTTGGTAGGATAGTCTTAATCGTAGATTGTCCAGTTTGTTTTTCAATGATTGTACGTTGGCTAATAATACGGAGGGAAGTGGTGGTTTACCTACTCGTCAGCGAATTCTTACAAGGCATCTCGCCCTCCTCCCCCTTTTCCTCCATCTTTTCACGCTGATGACTGGTATTTGGGCCTTGTCTTGACAAAGCAGTATTGTATATCCTTCGCGTCGGACTCATTAAAGAAAAAATCTTCATCCAGTTTGAGGTGAGTATTCGCTGTTCTGATGTCCAGAAGTTATTTTCTGTCATAAGAGACGGTAGCAGCAACATTATGTACAAAATGAGTTACAAACCATGCGAAAAAACAAACTAAATAACACAGTTGATTAGGAGCCCGTGAAACGTCAGTCCTCCTCTCCGGCGCCATTATATCCACTCATGTTTGCTTGTAATGTTCAAACACTGCGTTATATTTTCAAGGGCTTGCTTTGATCTGAAAAAGCTAAACCGGTCTAAACTGTTTCTCATAATTATAATAACTCTGACGTCCTGTCATTCTAGCTCCCTTTGGCCTGTTAGTGGCTGACTTCTAACCTCTGCCCCCAGGTGCTGAAGAATATGCCACGGGTGGAGGGCCGCCCTGGTGCCTCTCTGCCCGCCATGGACTTCGAGGCCCTAGAGAAACAGTTGCGAGAGACGCACGGAGATGACATCACTCCTGAGGATGTGATGTCAGCAGCCATGTACCCCAAGGTGTTCCAGGAATTCAAGGAGTTCACCCATCAGTTTGGCCCCGTGGACTGCCTCAACACACGCCTGTTCCTCGATGGACCCAAGATTGCTGAGGAGTTCGAGGTCAGTCTCACCATTTTGTTTTCATTCATATTCTTTAAGTGGATGTGAAGTGTGATTAATTTGAAATGAACTTACTGATTGCAATATATTTGCCACTGTTCTGTTTTCCTCTGATCGCACTTTCTGTTTGTCCCTGTGTCTGTCAGGTGGAGTTGGAGCGAGGGAAGACCCTCCACATCAAAGCCCTGGCCCTGGGAGATCTCAACAAGGCTGGCCAGAGGGAGGTGTTCTTTGAGCTGAATGGAGCGCTCAGATCTGTCCTGGTCAAGGATACAGTGGCCATGAAGGTGTCGTACATACATTCACATTAGCTCTCAACACAATGTTCCATTCAATTCTTAAAACAAGTTCAAGCTATTCCCGCAAAATAGTTGCATATCATATCCACACCAATACTTATCTCAATAGACACGTGGTGCTCCTGCAAACTCACCAAGTGTACTCTCCCACCCACCCAGGAGATGCACTTCCACCCCAAGGCGCTGAAGGACGTGCGTGGCCAGGTGGGGGCGCCCATGCCTGGGAAGGTGGTGGAGATGAAGGTGAAGCAGGGCCAGACGGTGGAGAAGGGCCAGCCTCTGTGTGTGCTCAGCGCCATGAAGATGGAGACAGTGGTCAACTCTCCACTCTCCGGCACCGTGGTCAAGATTTACGTCAATGCCGACAGCAGCCTGGAGGGAGACGACCTAATCCTGGAGATCACCGAGTAGGACAGGAAAGGCCACCAGCAGGAACCATCACACATGCTAAAGTACAAGTCCAACTGTAGAAAAGACAGATATATTTTTGAAAATATATATAGTATGATTGTAATCAATTAACATTTTGTTTGTTTGTTTTCCTGTTGGGGAGCTTCCTATGATGTTTGCACTTGTGTGATATATGCGGTAATCCACTGTCACTTTAGAAACTAAAAAGTACAATCATTAATCGTGACTAATCTGTAAGATTTCGTATTAACATATGAATGTTCATCAATGTACGTCATTCTCGAACGTGTTCCCGAAGAGTGAAATTGTTGAGGCTATGCCAATGAAAAAATGATTTTATTAATAAGTAGAAAGCAATTGATAAGCAGTTGACATTCAGGTATTTAATGTAATGTAAAATCTTGGCTTATCATGTTTTCAATTCCACAGAACACTTTGGGCCATCCCTGTACGAGCATCACCCGCCCTGATTTTGATCATTTGATATGTTTAAATATAAAAATGAAAGTTAACGTAAATGTAATAATATAGATGTTCAAGCATTATAAGTGTTCTGTTCTTTCCAGCCTCCATCTCACTACGTTGACTGAGTAAAGATGTTTTAAGCATCTACTCTCAATGCATGTGTTCACTCATTGCGTTACTTTCACAAATTTTTCCCAACCCGTTTTAAAATTAAACAAGCTTTTACAGTAAAACTCCTTACATTCAAAGGTCTTATTGAAGCATAAGTGACTCTGTTGACCAAAACTGTTCTTTTAGATATGGAACCTAAAAGACCATTCATTTTTTTTGACCAATTGCTTTGAATGCAAATATTCTTGATATTGATATTTTGGCAACTCGCTGTGAATTCTAAACATAGAAATGAATCATACTGAATTGGACATATTTAGTTCTGGTACTCATTGGGACAGACTGGACTCTGGTTATATTTACAGATTGTAGGGGGTAGTTTCATGTGCTCTATCTGGGATAGTAGATTACTAAGGGGTTTGTTGTTTTTTCGTCCATCCGTCCGAAGAGTAAATGGTAGGCTATATTTGAATGTTACTGCTGTGTATGGCATGACCTTAGAGTACATGCTGGGCAATTCCTGAGTGCTCTTGACGGATGTTAAATGTTTACAGATTCTCATTCTGTCACAACTGTCATGGTAATCACTTAGTGTGACCGTTTACATCTGTGGTGAGTGTGTTGATGATCACGAGCATTGGTTATGTAATTCAGTATTTGCAGTGCAAAGGGAATTGTGAAATGTTATTGATTTAAGATTTTTCAAAAATTGCTACGGCATGAGTATAACAAAAAAAAAGTACTCACATTTTCTTGTCTCTTAGACTTGTTTAATAAAACCGGTGTTGTATCAAACCATTAATCCAATGTTTCTTAGACTCTTATAATGCCTGTATGTGAAACATAAGACTTAAGCCTACTAATACAACAATTTATCCTGGTAACTTACTAGCGACATGGGTACTGTGCATAAAATATTTTCTAAGGCAAATAGGAGACTATATATAGAGAAAACAAGTATTAGTGTGCTTTATATGCAGATGTACAGGTAACTGACAAAATAAAGGAGACAGTAAAATAGTGTCTTAATAGGGCGTTGGGCCACCATGAGCCAGAACAGCTTTAATGCTCCTTGGCATACATTCTGGAACTCATTCTGTTACATTCTGGAACTCTTTTGGAATAATGCGACACCATTCTTCCATGGGGAAAATTCCATAATTTGGTGTTTTGTTGATGGTGGTGGAAAACGCTGTCTCAGGCACCACTCCAGAATCTCCATAAGTGTTCAACTGGGTTGAGATTTGGTGACTGAGACGGCCATGGCATATGGTTTACATCGTTTTAATGCTCATCAAACCATTCCGTGACCAGTGGATTCACCCTATGGGGCATAGCCATGGTAGCCAAAATAATGACCTGCCCAGCATTTTTATACATGACCCTAAGCATGATGGAATGTTAATTGCTTAATTAACTCAAGAACCACACCTCTGTGGAAGCACCTGCTTTTAATATACTTTGTATCCCTCATTTATTCAAGCGTTTTCATTATTTTGGCAGTTACCTGTATTTTTAAGCATTAACGTTGCTGCTGTTTATATGGAATAGCAATGTAATTTGTATTCTAGTCTCTTTCTGGGGATGTGGATTTATGTGGCATTTGTTATCTCATCCTTCCATGGCATTTTTGTCTGTTTTGATAACATCAGTTTTAAGATATGCGAATACTAATTCAGTGTAACCATGTTCTTTTCAATGTGACAACTTTGAAAGAAATTAAAAGGGCATACGTAACACAGTTGCCTCGCTCTTTGTCATTTTAATGTTTTGATAATCGAGCTTGTGTGTAATGGTGCATCTGAAACCTACAGTGTGAGGCTCAGTTCAAGTAACTCTATTCTTCTAAAGAAGAGTAGCGTGAAATAATCAACATGGCAGACAAATAATCACATATGTAAACGATTCAATAATTGTGACAATTTGTGAGTCGACAGGTATAATTAATTTACAGATTCAATTATAGGGGGGAAAAGAGAGGGTGATTGATAGTTGATAATGCCCCCACTAATGGAAACGTGCAGGAATAGCCCAAATGTTTTCTTTTAACTAGGTAAGTTGGTTAAGAACAAAGTCTTATTTACAATGACAGTCTCGGAACAGTGGGTTAACTGCCTTGTTCAGGGGAAGAATGACAGATTTTAACCTTGTCAGCTCAGGGATTCGATCTAGCTAATTTTCGGTTACTGGCCCAATGCTCTAACCACTAGGCTACCTGCCACCTCAGATGGAGCACATCGATTTATTGCTAATAGAGTAATCACTTAATGGCTCCAAATTGGTGGAAATGAGGACAACTCGTGTGTTTGTCCGTTCCTTAGCATGCCGCAATGTTCATAATGTTGACATTGAGTCAATAGTTACCCGGTTACACTTAATCTTTTCTAAAGCCTGAAATCCACGCGTTTACACAGCCTCAGTTTCAAAACTGAGTAGCGTACTATTATATGATATTACTGCAGTGATGGATGATGGGCCTGAGAGCTGCCATATGCTCCTTTGGAGAAGTGGTGGTGTCGTTTGCAGGCGTTGATTGATGGCTCCGTCTGCACCAGAGTATCTGTGGGTGCTGAACATGACCATGTGATGGTTTGATGTGGAGGGACTGAGGGAGCTGAGGCGATGTAGGAGGCTGAATGACTAGACAGAAGAGACACGGAGTCCTTATTGCTCACTTAGATGTAGATGGGTTGCAAAGTGCATGCTAAATGGCTGTGTTTCAAATGTAATAATTTTGAGGAGGGAGTTAACCCCAGAGATAATTATACCTCATCATGAGAGTTGGTGCTTCTTCGATATTAGAAATATGCCTTTGTTGCAGTCTGTCATAGATGTTTGATTCAGTGCCTCCCCCCCCACCACCACCTTCCTCCCATTCAGTCCTAATGTATCTGACATCTCATCTTTCAGTCTGCTCCTTCTCCCCCTGGCTCCTCTCTGTTAGCTTGGCTCACTCTGCCGTCCTCCCACAAGTAAACAGTGCAGCAGCCACTTTTTTCAGAACATTTCAGCGACAGAATTAGTTTATACAGGTGTGGCTCAGGCTCTCTGTCCTAGTAACAAAGCTACTATGATATAGGTGGTCCTCTCTTCTCTGTTTTGTTTGGTCGTTATTCCCTTTAGTTTGTGCTGATTAGTAGTGTGTGAGCTTGCTGTGACAATGGGGTTAACTGTGGGCTAGTGTACACTACCAGTGTGACAGGACACTGGCAGGGAAGGACACAGTGTAGGGTTGTCTTCCCACAGAATGAGGTCAAGTACTTAACTGGTATCCGTATTTGTTTTATTTAAAATTTTATCAATTCATTAGCCTAATACCACCTCAAAGTGTTTAGTCTGTTGTTGTTAATGAAATGAAGCCCAGGTTTCATTAGAGAAGTAAAATGGCACCTTTGTGCTGAGATTTGTCCAGGAGTGGGAGTGTTAGAAGTGTTTATCAAATCAAAGTTTATTAGTCGCGCAAACAAATTAGCAGATGTTATAGCAGGTGCAGCGAAATGTATGTTTTTCTAGCTCCAACAGTGCTGTAAATGTATAACAATACAATACTAATACACAAATTATCCCCCCAAAAATATACGCATATAGTATAAGTCAAACGTTTGGACACACCTACTCATTCAAGGGTTTTAATTTTTACTGTTTTCTACATTGTATTAAAACTATGAAATAACACACATGGAATCATGTAGTAAACGAAAAAGTGTTAAACAAATCAATATATTTTAGATTCTTCAAAATAGCCACCCTTTGCATTGATGACAGCTTTGCACACTTGACATTCTCTCAACCAGCTTCATGAGGAATGCTTTTCCAACAGTCTTGAAGGAGTTCCCACATATGCTGAGCACTTGTTGGCTACTTTTCCTTCACTTTGCGGTCCAACATGCAACAATTTCAATGATTTTACTAAGTTACAGTTCATATAAGGAAATCAGTCAAATTTAATTTATTAATTAGGCCCTAATCTATGGATTTCACATGACTGGGCAGGGCTTGGCTCCCAAGTGGGTGGGCCTATTCCCTCCCAGGCCCCCGACTTGGGAGCTAGGCCCACCCACTGGGGAGCCAGGTCCAGCCAATCAGAATGACTCCTCAGTTTCATCAGGTGTCTGGGTGGCTGGTGTCAGACCATCCCGCAGGTGAAAAAGACGGATGTGGAGGTCTTGGGCTGGCGTGGTTACGTGGTCTTTGGTGTTGAGGACGGTTGGATGTACTGCCAAATTCTCTAAAAATATGGTGGAGGGGGCTTATGGTAAAGAAAGTAACATTACATTCTATGGCAACAGCTCTGGATCACATTCCTGCTGTCAGCATGCCAATTGCACGCTCCCTCAACTTGAGACATCTGTGGTATTGTGTTGTGACAACTGCACATTTTACAGTGGGCTTTTATTGTCCCCAGCATAAGGTGTGTAATGATCATGCTGTTTAATCAGCTTCTTGATATGCCACACCTGTCAGGTGGATGGATTATCTTGGCAAAGGAGAAATGCTCACTAACAGGGATGTAAACACATTTGTTCACAGGATTTGAGAGAAATTAGATTTTTGTGTGGATGGAACATTTCTGGGAACTTTTATTTCAGTTGATGAAACATGGGACCAACACTACATGTTGCGTTTATATTTTTGTTCACTATAAATACGTGGTGTGTATAGACAGTATGTACAATATACAAGTAGGACAAATATATGTACAGCAGTAGTTATATAGGATGAGCTATGTTGAGAATACAGTATGTACATATAAAGTAAGAAAACAATTTGCATAATTTCCGAGATCAAATTACATTTCAACAGAATGATGTTGCAAGAATGCTAATCGTACCTGTTTCTAACTACATAAACTATTTCAGAACAATAAACATGATGTCAAAAAAATGTAAGTGACCAGTGTTCAATGTACATAGGGTAGCAGTCTTTAAAGTGCAGGGTAGAGTACCGGGTGGAAGCCGGCTTGTGACGGTGACTAAGGTGCAAGGCAGGGTACCAGGCGGAGCCCGGCTAGTGATGACTGTTTAACAGTCTGATGACCTGGAGATAGAAGCTGTTTTTCAGTGTCTCGGTCCCAGCTTTGATGCACTTTTACCATCTCTGCCTGCTAAATGGTAGCAGGGTGAACAAGCCTTGGCTCGGGGACTGAGGTCCTCGATCTTCTTGGCCTTCCTGTGACACCGACATGCTGTAGATGTTCTGCGCTCATGGAATGGCATGCTTTGAGCTATTTACATGTGAAAAATGAATGTCATATGCTGCATTGGCCTATTGTTTACCTTTTTGTTGGTGACACTTTGATATCTTGATCATATGCAGCTGTTTAAAGGGCACTCCACAGATCAAACGATAACAAAACGTTCGCCCCGCCTCTGTTTTGGTAAAAAGCTGAGGGATGGGCCTGGAGAAATGTAACCGCTCTCAGATTAATAGACAGAGCTATGGATGCAAGGACTGACCATCCATGATATAACAATTATTGTTTTGACCATGTTATGAGGCTAAACAGTGTTTGTTTACATTTATAATGTTTACAAACATTGGAGAAAAACAAGCTTATATTTTGGGTTCTCATGGATTGTGACAGTTGGACTAAGCTCATGAGGTATTTATAAATTATATTCTTCAAGAATCAAAGGATATATATATATATATACTACCGTTCAAAAGTTTGGGGTCACTTATAAATGTCCTTGTTTTTGAAAGAAAAGCTCATTTTTTGTCCATTAAAATAACATAACATTTATCAGAAATACAGTGTAGACGTTGTTAATGTTGTAAATTACTATTGTAGCTGGAAACGGCAGATTTTTTTTATGGAATATCTACATAGGCGTACAGAGGCCCATTATCAGCAACCATCACTCCTGTGTTCCAATGGCACGTTGTGTTAGCTAATCCAAGTTTATCATTTTAAAAGGCTAATTGATCATTAGAAAACCCTTTTGCAATTATGTTAGAACAGCTGAAAACTGTTGTCTGATTAAAGAAGCAATAAAATGGGTCTTCTTTAGACTAGTTGAGTATCTGGAGCATCATCATTTGTAGGTTTGATTACAGGCTCATAATGGCCAGAACCAAAGTACTTTCTTCTGAAACTCGTCAGTCTATTCTTGTTCTGAGAAATTAAGGCTATTCCATGCAAGAAATTGCCAAGAAACTGAAGATCTCGTACAACGTTGTGTACTACTCCCTTCACAGAACAGCGCAAACTGGCTCTAACAAGAATAGAAAGAGTGGGAGGCCCCGGTGCACAACTGAGCAAGAGGACAAGTACATTAGAGTGTCTAGTTTGAGAAACAGACGCCTCATAAGTCCTCAACTGGCAGCTTCATTAAATAGTCCCCGCAAAACACCAGTCTCAACGTCAACAGTGAAGAGGCGACTCCGGGATGCTAAGTCAAGGGGTCTGAATACTTTACAAGTGCACTGTAATCCGTGGTCTGTGGGATACTTGCAGCTGTCATATTGCTTGACCTGTTTTGATGGGATTTGTCTTGCCACTGTGCCGTACAATACTCTGTGACAGCATTAAACATAGTTCAATAAGTCTGTGTTTACAACAGAGGTATGTCTGTTTCCTGGATATTACCCCTTTCATCCGTCTGATTTAGAAATTAAGACGTTACTTAATGGATTCCCCCGGGGGAAGCCTGAAGCCAAGTCTATTAAATGCTCGTCTCTCATGTCAGTTCTCTGCTCTCATGCAAAAAAGGAGGCCACATACACAACAATATGAATAATGCTAATAGCCCAACAGTCAAAACATGGATTTTCTGATTATATCTTAGGGTTGAGGAGGACTGTATTTGTTTTGGTGGTGGAGAGGGCTAATTGTATTTAAAGTATCGGTGAGGCTATCCACAAACTGTATTTTCTTAATGAAAGCAATCTGCTGCACATTAAGAATGGCAGTGTGGACATGCATATACAGTATATCAAATATGTTTAATCAGTCAGTTATTTTTCAGTGTTCATTTAGGAAGCCTAATGTCTTTATTTACTAATAAGTAATCATAGACATAAGAAATCATTGAGAAGCGAGAGGAGGAGACCAACGCTCTTGGTAACAAGAGGAGGAATGGAGTCAGAATGTAGAAAGAGAGAATGAGGCAGGCTGTATATCTTTGGTATGCATGGCAACGACAACCTTTTATAATGGTTTCTTCACCTCTCTGTCCCTTTCATCTCTCGCTCTCTTCTCTCTCTTTCTCTCACACATGTCTGAGTCATATGAACCCTAATGGAAAACCTTATTGGAAACGAATGCAGTAATTACAGTGTAACTGAGGGCTCATCTCTAAGGGGAAAAGTGTGCAGGAGGACTTTCAATCAATATGCTGCTTTAGATCATACACATTCCTGCATAGCTACACAGCCTGTATTTGTGTTTGCGTGTGCGAGAGAAGTGTGTGAAATGATAATTCCAAAGTTTGGGTTCCTGTTTTTATTAAAACACTGTAGATACAATATACGTAGCAGTCTGCTTTCCATTCCAACTTTAACGCCACTTTGGCACCACCTGGGGGAACGTTCAAAATCTACTATTTTCTATGCCAGCAGGCTCTATGAGAACGAACCAATAGCAGGAGAGAAAATCAATGCGTAGACATATCGCGACATTCCATTCAATCGTTCCATTTCCTCTTCCGAAAATTTTGAAGCACACCGACTATCTTCTGTTTGTAATTCAGTTAAAACGCTGGTAAGCTTCTTGGAGACATTACTGATACGTAACTAGCTTTTTGATCTGAAATTGGTTACGAATATTTATGAGCGAAACGCATGGCTAAATACATGTATTAGGGTAGCTAAAGCAATTGCCACAACCGATAACGTTAGCTAGTTATCTTGCTAACTTATCTGTTAACTAAGCTAATTCATCTATACGCTCGGCACAATTGTGGGCTATAGTTAGCTGTATTAAACATGTTTGTGTTTTGATAATGACAAGTCATACAACTTGCCCAACTTGTTGGAGCTATAGGCCTATCAGAAAGCTTCCATTTTATTATTGCTATAAGCATGTGCCCATTGATGATGAAGTGTAACAACCCTATGGTACTTTCAAGACAACAGGGGTATCGAGAGAAAAAAACGGTCAAATCATGACGTGATCTTCTTCTCGTAAAGTTGGAGGTCTAGAAACACCTGCCAGATCTTACAACGCATGGATATGTATGTATCAACGAACCACATATTATAGAAATATGTCAGTCGATGACACTGTCGATTGGGTGTTAGGCACCCATTGGTCTATGCATACAACGTCTGAGCAGGGGACGCGACTATGGAACGCCGTTTGGGTCTTTGCGTGTCAAAAAATATACATGTCAAATCACACTATGTGACGTGTCAAATCACACTATGTGACGTGTTAGGACCAGAATATGACTGCATGTCACATAATTTAACCTATTCATAATTTTTTTTAACGTAGTTATTACACATTGATTACACTATCACTAGTATTTCATGTCACAATGATTAATCGATACGTAAGCTATGATGCTGGCCAAGTTGTCTCGCGCACCTACAGTGCTGGTCATTAAAAAAAAGCTGGCTAGCTCATTGATGCAAACAATGTTCTTCCCCAAAAACATAGAAAAACGACATCTTTTTCCGTAGCTATAGTTAGCTAGCTAACTATATAGCTAGGTGTCATGATCTAAAATAACCTTAATTTATAGGACAGTTCTTATTTGTTTAATGGTGGTCAGACCCATCTAAGATAGCCACAATAAGGATTAGCCACACTAGTGGACTTTGTGGGTAGTCTTCAAAATAAAAGTAAAATGTCCTTGACAGTGATGCAAATGAATACAAATAGTAGAATTATGCCATAATTGAATAGATCATGCTAAACGAGGTTGGAATCTTATATAAAATCAACAAAAGACAATTTGTTAATTTGACAAAAATATGTTGAAATCACACTAGATATATTATACTTTAGAATTGCATTGGGGGCATACTTATTTCACTGTACAGCCTTACCTATGGATTGTGGATCAATGACATGCGGTATCAGTCTACTCAGTGACACCCAGAGAACATTGCGGGACTCTGAAACAACTGTGAATTGAGCCACATTTATTGTCAACCTATGTGTATTGAACACTATTCCCGAGGAAAAACAATACTGCGCGGATGTTTTGGAGTCTGATAACTCTGGGTATTGAGTAGACTGTTACCCCATTTCATTGATCCCCAATACTTAGGTAAATCTGTACAGTGCAATATGAATGTCAATACACACAATAGGCTGACTGGGGAGGTGATTTCACACAGTCACGTGATAAGAGCTATAACGCTAAGATTTGCATAAACTCTTCACAGTTGTGTTCTGTGGGTGTCACCAAGTAGACTGATACCCCATTTCATTGCTTCACATTCCAACCTTGTTTAAAATTATCTATCTAAATATGGCATGATTCCACCAATTGTAACCTTCTGCATCACTTTCAAAGAGGTACTTTTATTTTGAAGGCGGTTTGCCTTCAAAGGTTGGAATGCTGAAGCAATGAAATGGGGTATCAGTCTACTTGGTGACACCCACAGAACACAACTGTGAAGAGTTTACGCAAATCTTAGCGTTATAGCTCTTATCACGTGACTGTGTGAAATCACCTCCCCAGTCAGCCTATTGTGTGTATTGACATTCATATTGCACTGTACAGATTTACCTAAGTATTGGGGATCAATAAAATGGGGTATCAGTCTACTCAATACCCAAGATATTTTTTTCCCAGTCGCAAATTCCTCTATTGTGCCTAATCCGTATTGTGGCTAGCTTCACAACACATAACTCGGTCCGGTCGAGCGTCACTAGCCAGATGAACCTAGCTGGCTGCTAATAACGTTAGCTATGGGCAACAGGGTTAAGTAGCGGGCTGGCTATTTATTTTCATGAATTTAAGTTCAATTTCAATAGGCGAACAACAAGTGGCTACCTAGCTAATACCTACTCACAATGATTCCTAAATCATTGCTAAGAATAATGAAAATGACTGCAGTTTTTACTGGTCATTGTTTTCAGGCTGGTTGTATTGGTGCTAGCTAGGTACCAAGCTAAAGCTAGCTACCCCAGAAGTTGCGGTCGAACAAATAAAGCTTTATTACCAACGCGGTATTGTAAACACATTGTTCGTGGCCGATGTTTGCTTGTTTGCATACTTTTTTGTACGGCTTTGACAGTGCTACTGATAGCAGTGGTGGCGCTTGGCTTACACGTGCAAATTCAGAACACACATTATATAACATAACTGTGCTATTTGACGTGTCAAATTAAAAGCTTATTTAACGCATCAAATAGTGTTATTTGACGTGCATCTTTTTTTGACAAGCAAAGACCCAAACGGCGTTCCATACGTGACCCACGTGTTACGCCTCGCTCAAAATAACTAGGAAATTGGAAGTCTCCGACATCCGTGCAACTGGTAACTCAAGAAAAACGAGTTTGATTGGGAAAAATCTTTTGAACTCAGAATTCCATGACGGAAACTCTGGCATCTTTATAGAGCTCTGACTTTCTGCACAGAAGATCACTGGCTCATGATTTAACCTTGTTTTAATTTTTCTCTAAGTTCCCAGTCTTGAAAGCACCATTATAGCAGTCTGATGTCCGACGGCACAGTTTGACGCGGCACGCAACCATTGGTTGATGCAGGGAAGGTCTGACCAGGGTAATGCTACCCTCGTATGAATCATCCTGATATCGCAAGCTTACATTTTGTTTCGCTACACGGATACAGCGAAACAGAATGGAAGCTCGCGAGATCAGGATGTTCCGAACAAGGCTAGGGGAACGCGACCTATGAGATTTGTGATTACTTTTGTCGTTCATTAAGTCTTTCACGTGTTCCCCAGGTATGAGGCTGTGTCTGCTGTTTGTGGTCACTCTGTTGTCCTTGGCCCCGGCAGTTCGTGGTGGCGACAAAAAGAAGCTCCAAATTGGCATCAAGAAAAGAGTTGACAACTGCCCCATCAAGTCCCGTAAAGGGGATGTGCTGAACATGCACTACACTGTGAGTAATAAGGAGGATACGTCTCCTTTTAGACATTGAATGAAAAGTAATATATCTATTTCCATTTAATGCTCATTCAATGAATGTCATCCCAATATAATGGAGATCCAGAAATTGACACATTTGAACAAATGACAGTGTGTTTAGACAATAACTCTGTTTGTTTGCAGGGAAAGCTGGAGGATGGAACAGAGTTTGACAGCAGCATTCCAAGGAACCAGCCCTTCACCTTTACTCTGGGAACCGGACAAGTCATCAAAGGCTGGGACCAGGGCCTGCTCGGGTTGGTGCCTGTTTTTATTTAAAACATTTCTTTGCCCCTATGGACTTGTGTGCTCATGCATGTGACTGGATGACTTGTGAAGGTATTACATTTGCAGATAGTGTAAAAACTATAGAATGATGTGCTTTTGGATATAAGGTGTAACAACAAATTGACCTTTGACTCTTGCATGTGAAGTTCTTAATCCACCAATCCCACTTTCTCTCATTAGAATGTGTGAGGGAGAGAAGAGGAAACTGGTCATCCCCTCTGAGCTTGGTGAGGTTGCACACTGATACTTCACACTGTTCCAATGGTCACTTATATCTTTCCTATGCTCTACTGATGACTAAATCTAGCATGCATTATCCACGTAGATTATATAAACCCAATCAATTATCATGAAAGATAAAAAGCCCTATAAGCCTTGAGGTCCATTTTGCCAGCCACTGTTTTGACCTCCATTTATATTACTCCTTTTGTAGGATATGGAGACAGAGGAGCGCCTCCTAAGATCCCAGGTATTTCAGATATTTCTCTACATCTCCCACCGGCTTTCTCTACAAGTCAGTCTCTGAGGTAACCATGTCTTTATTGGGAAGCGCTTTCTACTCTCTTTGTTCGTAACTACCCCGTCTCTCCAACAGGTGGTGCCACTCTCATTTTTGAAGTTGAACTGCTCAGCATCGAGAGGAGGTCTGATTTATAGTGAACATTAACTTCAAGCAAAATAAGCGGCCTGTTAGTGCTGGTTTTAAGTCAGTGTGCTCTACCATCTATAAGCCATTAAAGACCCTGCATAATATACATACTATTCAACTATAACTAACATCATATGTAACTGTGGTACCCCCTGGTGAATCCAATGCCTTAATGTCATCATTTTTAGTTCAGCATTCAAAGTTGCCCCTTACCTCATTCCTGTGTTATGTTTTCCTGAACGTTATGCCATGACCAGCTCTTGCTCTTTGACGTAAATGTATCATCATTCTCATTTTGGAGTAATTTACCAGCCTGATAAGTGTAACTTGCAGGGTACGTATCATGCTGAGAGAACAGGTCATATAACACACATGCTATATGGTAGCACAAGATAAGCGATGGTGCACTATTCAGTAGGTTTTTGGGCTCTATTGAAAGGATTATTTGTAACAGATTTCCAATTTCACTACATTGGTATACAAGACTTGACCAATGGTCTTGTTTCAGTAAAAGATTAAAGATTTGGATTTTTAAAGTGTGACTTTTTTTCCCCTGGAAGATATTTAGCTACAGTACCTTTACATTTAGCAGACTCTCTTCTCCAGTGACTTACAGGAGCAATTAGGGTTAAGTGCCTTTTACGTCGACAGATTTTTCACTTAGTCGGCTCGTGGATGAAACAACGGCTTTTCGGTTACTGGCCCAACGCTCTTAACCGCTCGGCTACCTGCCCCCCCCCCTTACAGTAACATCTGAAGTGCACACAAAAGTCTGAGTAGGTAAAACATTGAATTTTAATAAAAATGTAACAAATTGGCCAACAGCACCAGTAAGTATTGCTACATTACATGACTACAGTCTTGCAATCACATCTTGAACACACACACCACAGATAATACAGTCCCTACTTCCAGCAGATACACTCAGTTTGTGGTTTGATTCAGTCTTCAAGGTGGTACACTGAATATGGTAGTTAAAAGTCTGCCCAACATAATATCACAATGGGGTCCAAAAGAATAAGGAATGATGTTTGTCAGGTATGGTTATGATAGGTCAATCAACCTTGTATACCATATGACTATCAAGGAACCTTCTCATATACAATGGAAACCAGAATATTCTACATGGCTACACTCCAGGGCCAACTGTCATACATCTCGAAAGACATCGCTTCAGCCACAATAGTCAATACAATCATCACTGTTGTCTTCGAAGGCCTTTCCAATCCCTTTTGCAGTGGTTAATGATATAGGTATATTTGGTTTGAGAAACAAAAGGCTATACAAAGCAAAGGCCTTTCTACACTCTCAGGTCTGAGAGAAACAGACCCTCCCTGTCTCAGGCACCAGGCTGGAGGATATGGAGGGGGAAACTGTTGAACCATATGTTATGGTAGGGCCCAGAAGCATTTACTGTTGTGATAGTTCATGTAATGAATTTCAATGGAGCCTAACCATTATTTGCCAATGTTTTCCTGTGTTTTATAGAGTCAGTCATGCACTACTCTTTAAATGAAATAACAGTATTTGCGCCATGAAAACCTGTAGGCTACTGATGTCATTACAGTAACTAATGTGTGGCATGCTGGTGTTTGTATTTGAATACTGTCCACACTTGCTCATGTCAAACGTATAACACAAAGTATAATGATCACTCCAATTAGTCCAGTGTAAAATGTTAAGTCCTTCATGCTACCTCTCAAAAAAATAATTTGACAGGTGAGAGTGCTCGGCTTGAAATCATTACACAGACTTAACTACCGTATCCCACATAAACCATTCTCGGTAACACTTTGCTTGATCTATAAATCTCGTAGTTAAAATTGCATCGTAAAAATGACATGGCTCGAGCTAATACCAACTAGTGACAGTTTACTATTTCAAGCTGTCATTATACGTATAGTAATGTAAGTTAAATAATCAACAAGTTAGATTTGTTAGACTGTATAATGTTGCCTCTTATGATTCACTATAAGCTATCATTAGGTTTGTGTACTTGTCATGCTCTGCTTGTGACTTGTATAGCTCAAGTTAAACGTTAGCATGTTCTTCCTCCGTGTCAACAAATCAGTTTATCAATGCAATACTTTATGTTGTAACACTCATCACTTACTACTGTTTATGTATAACATTATTATATATCGACAAGAAGTTGTTTAAACAAAGAAAGAGACAGTAAGTGATTGGTCGATCCTCTTCCCTCTATCAACCCTGCCGACTCCGAGGGATTCTAGGTGCTGAGGGATTCTAGCTGGGTGTCCCTGTGTAGAACTGAGTTGTAATAGGTTGGGGTCATTCTGAGGCTAAGGGGGAGATTTTTCATTCTTTTTGGGCGGAGTGCTGAGTTTCTGCAGACCTTTAACCTTCTCTAGGAGAGCCGTGACAAAGGCCTGCAGTAAATGAACAATGGAACATTTTGTGAGACACTGAACAATTGTTATTATGCATGTTACTGTATTGCACACATGTTACTGTATTACATCGTTTTTCTAGAAACTTGGTCATAACAATGTATGGGAAGTTGATTTCAGACAGTTATTGCTTTGTTTCAGTGGATCAGTTGACCCAATGCTGGGCTTAAACAAAAGCTTAACAGTAGCAGAGAATAATCTGATAGAATTTCGAACTTACATCTGTAGGTTTGTAACAGTCAACCAGCAAAACCTGCAAAACAATAGGAAGTGAAAGAGGAAATGAACCTCATTCAAGGCCAGATCCTAACTTCAGATCCACATGGGTAACTTCTGCGTAAATCAATGGGAGAATTGCGATCAGACTCAAGTTCGGATTCAATCCCTCAATACAAAAGCACAATAACAGATGTGTAGTCAACAATGATTAAGGTTTAATGGTCACCTTGACCCTGGAGGCCCGGTCTCCATCAGTGGGCATATCCAACAGCTCATCCACGTCAATCTCCAACTCTGGAATCTCCTCCTCCTGCGAGAGGCAAAGGGAGAGAGTGATGGTGATAGACAGAAAAGCAGAGAAAATTGAGAAAACAACAGAGAGGGAGGGGACAGGAGGAAAAAACAGTGGTGAATAGATCAGACAGGCTTAGGATCAAACTAAATATTTCTGCACCACAGTCTCACCCCCTGACCATCCTCCACAGGTCCCCAATGTCCCTGGCTTCCCCCCTCTGCTTAACACAACAGGATGTGCTGAACCCCCCTATGTGGTGTGTACTGAAAACAATGCAGTGACTTCCTGACCACTGCCTTGCTGTCTACTCAATTGAACATGACAGTAGGAGAAGCCATTACTATAGAAATACAATCTGGTTTCCAGTTCATTGTATTGATGTTTAACTAACTATAATCTACAGCCCAGGAGCCTATTCACGAGGTCAAGGAGTAGTTGCAAGACCCCGTACTCTGGCACAAGCCTGAGGCCCAGAGTCTGTTGCCTAAATCAAAGGCTGATAAATTACAATATCTCCCACCATATGCCACCCTCTGCTCCTGCCAGGGTCATGATTAGTCCAATTAGCTCTTTACTTGCCCAGATGGTCTCTTTGAGGACCATTTGACATAGGTAATGGTCAATTTCATTACAAGAGCAATAATGTGGACCATTTGACATAGGTAATGGTCAATTTCATTACAAGAGCAATAATGTGTCATGTGCAGGTGCTGCATGTTACTACTCAGTATATAATGTTGACCACTTTGTTCCCACTAACTTATCTGATGCATAGGTGCTACTGCGACCCTTTTATGTGAATAGTTCACATGTTAACCATGTCAAAACACCTATATCTCTCCAGTGGTCTGAGGGGTGTTGCCAAAAAAACAGTTGTTTACAGTGGTCTTTAAATGAAACTGATTACGTCATACTTGCTAAGGTTGAATACATCACAAACATGTCACGCAGTATGTGCCTCCTGCATTTCCATGGAGCAGCAGAGGGTGTGGGGTGGGATATCTATCCATAGTCATGTATATTTCCTTTGTTAAAGACAACCAGGCATTACCATTATGTAACATTAAAGTGGTCATGTATCATAATCCTACAGTGTAGAGGCTGTACTGTAATAGCTTTGCAGGTGCGGTGACCATAGTGCTCTGTGCCAAGGCCTACTTGTTAATGAATGATGCACACCTTTTATTGGAACAGCACATTCTGTCATCACTAATTGGGCAGATACCTAATTTCTTCAATTGTTTAGTACAGTATTTCAATGATGTGGCCACACCCTACATTTTGTCTGTAATTCCTACTCATATTTGTTATATTATTGAATTATTGTATTGCCCTAGGTTTTAATATTACTGCAATTCTATAGCATACATAAACCCCAATCAAAGTAGAGATCATTGAATATTGTACAACAAAAAAATCTGTCATGGGAAATAGTCTGTGGTAGACAATGAATCATAGAATGTGTCATTGCTTACCTCACAGTCATATAAATCCGTTAACTGCTCAATTATCCACTCCTCCAAATTGAGTCGCTTCCTCAGCTCTTTTCTATCGTATTTCACGGTTACCCGCCCTTGCTTCTGGACGACTTCTGTGTCCTCGGTACCGGGAGGCGTTTGGAAATAAACCCGCGCTTGAGCGGTTGAGTCCTGGCTTGTTAATGTTGCCATAGTCCTCCTATGTCCGTCTAGATAAGACTGGTTAGATTTTAGATGGGGTTATTTGGTCTTTCTTATCAGCAGTTTAAATACCGGGTGACGCTATTGTTCTCTCTGACCGAATTTGCATTGTATTTCACCAATTACTGAACTACTCATTAAAATAACGTAGGCTAGAATATTCACGCAAATGCTTCACACTAATTTGCAATTATCGATGACAAAAGATTACAGGCTGGTGAAAAATAAGTAAGCATTTTGAGGATACAGAGCATTCACCCTCCTTCAAATGTACAGTCCTATACCCGTGTAGGAAAGGTAGTTGTACAGTCCAAATCCGGTATTAGGCCTTGTCACTTGGTACATTCTAACACGCCGTTACATACCAAGTTAAATACTTTGTGCATTTCATTGTACAGTGTATCCTACAAAATTCGTATAGATAAAACACATGTTAATAACTGTTATATAATTCATTGTTGCAGACTCCCATACCCCATATTTCTATTTTGGACTATCCCAAGTACCAAATGTCAATGACTATGCACCTTTACCCCACCTTTTTATGGATAATCCACACAATACGAATGACATATAGGCCTGTAACTGAACAGTGGTTTGTAATTTCCCCCCGAAATTAAGACATAATAATTGCAACATTCAGACTGGGTGGAGTTTAAAGGGCTATAGCCGACAAATCCAAATGTAATGCATTGGATATACCTTGATACTTGCATATAAACACAAAATACAGGATAATTAACACAATTCCAGTGTCAAATCTATAAAGAAGACAATACATTATAAATGAGAATGCTAACTGTGGAAAAAGCAGATTTACCACCAGAGGGCAGACGGCAACCATTAATCCTATCTTCCTGGGAAGCAAAACCTCATCTGCATAGGCTTTGGTCAACTGTGTAGTGTTGGATAAGATTAAAACACTTATTTGGAAATGTGGTTCCAAGCCATGTCCTCTGTCATCATGCCATATCAATATAACATGGTCGAAAGGTTACTGAGATACAGTTTGGCCCAGGCACACCTGCTGTGTTGAGCCTTAAGATGTCATCTCTTCTCTCCAGCCAGGCTCATGCTTGAAGCCTACAGTGGAGCCTACAGACAGTATCCTAGCTGAAAATGTGCCTGAGCAGAACCTGTAAATTCCATCTGTTTATTGCAGTCTGGGGGGGTGTTCAGAGTTTGAGTGTGCCTAATCCCTTCATCCCTTCTCTTAATGCAGCGTGTCATTGGCTCAGTGGCCTTTTGTATCAGTGATCCCAGAGCTGCATGGTTCTCTAGGGCTGGGTCCCCCCCCACCCCCCACGTGCACCCAGTGCATTTTGGGAAACCCTCCTCTAGGGCACAGCTTCCTCCTCCCTACCCATTTTATGTGAATAATCTTTGTAAAGTGAAGATTGCACTGTCCTACGAAAAGCCTATACAAAATACATGAGGTGTTCACAGGAGTGGCTCAGTTGTTTAAAAGTTAATCAGCAAAATGTAGCAAAGTGTAAAAATTAAAAATTAACTTCTTTGGCTCTATTAACTCTTCCTTAAGTGGGTGGAAGGGGATTGAGAGTAAATCTACCAGGCTTTTAGCTTTTCTCTTTTCTCTCAAGTCCCAAAAAGCCAGACAAACATTTACTCTCTAAGCAGAATATACATTTCGTTCCCAACAATCTGACAAGCGTAAGGAGCTGTGGTGCCTTACTGTTCAAGGGCTGCTACTGCGACACTACATGACCTAAGTATGTGGACACCTGCTCATCAAACATCTCATTCCAAAATCATGGGCATTAATATGGAGTTGGTCCCCCCTTTGCTGCTATAACAGCCTCCACTCTTATGGGAAAGGCTTTCCACTAGATGTTGCAATCTTGCTATGGGGACTTGCTTCCATTCAGCCACAAGAGCATTAGTGAGGTTGGCCTCGCAGTTAGTGTTACAATTCATCCCAAAAGTGTTTGTTGGGGTTGAGGTCAGGGCTCTAAGCAGGCCAGTCAAGTTTTTCCACACTGATCTTGACAAACCATTTCTGTATGGAGCTCGCTTTGTGCACGGGGGTATTGTCATGCTGAAACAGGAAAGAACCTTCCCCAAACTGTTGCCACAAAGTTGGAAGTACAGAATCGTCTAGAATGTCATTGTATGCTGTAGCGTTAAGATTTCCCTTCACTGGAACTAAGGGGCCTAGCCCAAATGATGAAAAACATCCCCAGACCATTATTCCTCCTCCACCAAACTTTACAGTTGGCATTGTGTATTGGGGCAGGTAGCGTTCTCCTGGCATCCGCCAAACCCAGATTAATCCGTTGGACTGCCAGATGGTGAAGCGTGATTCACCACTCCAGAGAATGTGTTTCCACTGCTCCAGAGTCCAATGACGGTGCCACGTTGAAAGTCACTGAGCTCTTCAGTAAGGCCATTCTACTGCCAATGTTTGTCTATGGCGATTGCATGGCTTTGTGCACAATTTTAATACACCTGTCAGCAACGGGTGTGGTTGAAATAGCCACATCCACAAATTTAAAGGGGTGTCCACATACTTTTGTATATATAGTGTATGATGATCATAAAGTATGTGGGAACTCTAGCAGGGCGTTTCCACTTGTTTTAGGCACCAGACGTTTGGGAGAACTAGACATTGATTCTCATCTTAGCTGAATGATGTGTGCTCTATGGCAACCAACTCACCAATATTCAAATGATTACTGAAATGGAAAACATTGGCTCAAGTGATGAAACATAGTATAGCTGTGTATCATGATTAACCAAGTGGGATTACTTTAGCCATGTATTTGAGTTGGTTTTCTCTGTGTCTGATTCATCCTCACTCTTGGAGGTGGCACTATGATGATGACTAACAAGATTCACCATGTGACTCATTGTCCAAAACAACCAAGTTAGTTCTGATCAATTCTAATATATTTATATCTATACCCTCTGAAACTCTGCCATGTTCTTTCTGTGGGATGTTAGAGAGAATAAATCACACTTTTGCTCATATGGAAATTATAATGTATTTGTCATGGTTCTGAAGATCATTCAAAAGCTCTGCATCTACTTTTGAAAAAGAATAATCTGTGTTGATGAGGATCAGACAGATATTACTGTATATTACTGTACTCTTGATTTTGATATTACTGTATTACTGTATATTACTGTACTCTTGATTTAGATATTACTGTATATTACCGTACTCTTGATTTTGATATGACAGTATATTACTGTACTCTTGATTTTGATATTACTGTATTACTGTATATTACTGTACTCTTGATTTTGATATTACTGTATTACTGTATATTACTGTACTCTTGATTTTGATATTACTGTATATTACTGTAATCTTGATTTTGATATTACTGTATTACTGTATATTACTCTACTCATGATTTTGATATTACTGTATTACTGTATATTACTCTACTCATGATTTTGATATTACTGTATGTGTAGCAGGTACATGCTATTTTTACTAAACAAAACAGACTCATGTCCCCACTGCAATATCCATGTTCCAATTACATAAGTAATTATAAGAAATTGTTTTCATTCGTGACACTGAACAAAATTATCATGTCAGTGTAGCAAAACGTGTGCCCTTCGTGTTATAGATGACTAACACCTACAGTTTAGATATATGGAACATGACAAGCGTAGTTGTACAGAATGGAATCAATTTCCAATAACCACTACGTGCAAGTGATCCGCTGACCCTTGAGTCGCACATGAATTGCTGCCGTGGCAACTGTGATGGATGACAGTGAATTTACAGTGGATGTGGTTGTCACTGCGGTGCAGGTGAAAATACAGCTGGCAATAACAGAGCTTAGCTCAGGTCACCGTATCATAATGTTTTCATCATATTTAGCTCCGTCTGTTAGCTTCTGTTAATTTGTTGGGTATTTTATTAGGATCCCCATTAGCTGTTGCAAAAGCAGCAGCTACTCTTCCTGGGATCCACACAAAACATGAAACATAATATAGAATGACATATTACAGAACATCAATAGACAAGAACAGCTCAAGGACAGAACTACATACATTTTTTTTTAAAGGCACATGTAGCCCACAGTACATATCAATACATACACACAAACTATCTAGGTCAAATAGGGGAGAGGCGTTGTGCCGTGAGGTGTTGCTTTATCTGTTTTTTGAAACCAGGTTTGCTGTTTATTTGAGCAATATGAGATGGATGGGAGTTCCATGCAATACGGGCTACATATAAAACTGTGCGCTTTCTTGAATTTGTTCTGGATTTGGGGACTGTGAAAAGACCCCTGGTGGCATGTCTGGTGGGATAAGTGTGTGTGTGTCAGAGCTGTGTCCCCGTTGACTTTGCAAACAATTTGGGATTTTCAATAGATTCATGTTTCTTATAAAAAAGAAGTGATTGCAGTCAGTCTCTCCTCAACTCTTAGCCAAGAGAGACTGGCATGCATAGTATTTATATCAGCCCACTGATTACAATGAAGAGCAAGACGTGCCGCTCTGTTCTGAGTCAGCTGCAGCTTAACTAGGTCTTTCCTTGCTGCACTGGACCACACGACTGGACAATAATCAAGATTAGACAAAACTAGAGCCTGTAGAACTTGCTTTTTGGAGTGTGGTGTCAAAAAAGCAGAGCATCTCTTTATTACGGCTAGACCTCTCCCCATCTTTACAACCATTGAATCCATATGCTTTGACCATGACTGTTTACAATCTAAGGTAACGCCAAGTAATTTAGTCTCCTCAACTTGTTCAACAGCCACGCCATTCATTACCAGATTCAGCTGAGGTCTAAAACTTAAGGAATGATTTGTACCAAATAAAATGCTCTTAGTTTTAGAGATGTTCAGGACCAGTTTATTACTGGTCACCCATTCCAAAACAGACTGCAACTCTTTGTTAAGGGTTTCAGTGACTTCATTAGCTGTGGTTGCTGATGCATATATGGTTGAATCATCAGCATATATGGACAACGTAACTGAAGGAGCTCAACAAAGCATAAACATACTGTACATTAAACAGTACAACTAAAAGCAGATTTTGATAGCTAATCCTTACAGAATCCACTCAAACTACAGGTAAAAACCAGGAAGTTTCATTTGAGGCAGAATCCTTTTCTCAGGGTGAAATACTTGTTGCTGGTGTTGATGAGGGGGCTTTTCCAGACTTCTTTCAAAGGCTAAAAGAAACAGTGTTGCATAACAATACTAATCCTAAACACAAATGCTGGGAGACATGAATCCACTTGGGTGGTGAGGATCTATGTGGATTGGATACGCCAGCGTTGGGGATGGGTACACTGCACGCTCAGAGAGGGAGGGAGGGAGGGAGGATGGGGGATCTCCCATGCAAAAGCAGCCATGAGAAGGCTCACTTGACAGTCCAAAGGCGCTTAGCCATCACTGAGAAAAAGCTGCTTTTCCTATGGGTGAAGCCGCACATTAATATGCAGAGAATTTCTAACTAGCAGCCATACGTCTGAGTTCAAGCTCTTGTCCAGCTCTGGTAGTTGATGTGCCAGAGCTCTCCATCACCGCAGCAATATGAATATATGTTTGAGTCTGGGACTGACACACACACACACAGTTTCCACACAAAAATAGATGAAAAGACCAGAAAAGATCCAGATAGACAAGAGATGCAATACTCCCACTGAACTGGTGGTTGTGGCAGTATTGTCAGTTGGCCACAAACAGGCAAATAACGGTGCAGTACAACAGTGGTGTGCAGAACGACATCCCATAATGTACAACTAGTCGGTTCGTTGTCATGGATGGGCTATTGCAGCAGACGACCACACCGGGTTCCACTCCTATCAGCTAAAAACAAGAAGAAGCAGCTCCAGTGGGCACGCGATCACCAACACTGGACTACTGAGGTGTGGAAAAACATTGCCTGGTCCGACAAATCCCAGTTCCTGTTGCGTCATGCTGATGGCAGAGTCACGATTTAGTGTAAGCAGCATGAGTCCATGGACCCATCCTGCCTAGTGTCAATGGTAGAGGCTGGTGGCAGTGGTGTACTGGTGTGGGGAATGTTTTCCTGGCACACATTAGGTCTCTTGATACCAATTGAGCAACATTTCTATGCCCAGAAGAATTCAGGCTGTTCTGGAAGCAAGTCCTGTACCTCAGTCACTATTAGAGTAGTTACAGTATCTCCACTAATATCATCTACAATTATTTTGCTACTATTCCCCTATCACCCTGGCCCAGTCGTATCTCTTTATAGTCATGTTTTGACAAGTCTCTGCTGCAGTGTTCTGAAGTAATTGAATTAATAGGGGTATTTACGGCCCTGGGAGGCTTCAATTCTCTGTTTTAATTTCTTTCTGCAATTCAGACATTTCTCTCTTCTTCCTTTCCCTTTCCCTCCCTTTCTCTCTCTAATGACTGTTTTGCACTGCTGTGCACTTCTGCTGTCTTTGGGGGAATAAGTCTGGGTTGGAAACCATCTGTCAGACATTCTGGTAACACCGGATCTTAGAAAGCAATATCATGTCTCTCCCCATTCATGCATGCATTTTCTTTTCATTAAAACGTAGTTTCTGCTTTTTTGGACCTTTTTATATCTCATCTAGAGTCAGTACTAAATACCTATTTTTTTGTATTCATTTAGCTAACCCTCCGTAAATGTGTTTTATTGTGTCCAATTAGCAGGACTGAGATAAATGTTAGTAATAAATATTCATGAATATTGGAGTTGCATAACACACACTAACTCTCTCATCACTCACTCTTTATTGGGAAATATATGCACCCAGGGCCCGATTCAGACTTAAGATAAGTAGACTTAACATGGACTTAAGTCAATAAAACATCGACTTAGCGCAGATGTATCAGGGAAGATCCACGTTATAGGCTATGTATCACTGCCTGGTACGGCAACTGCACCTCCCGCAACCGCAGGGCTCTCCAGAGGGTGGTGCGGTCTCCCCAACGCATCACCGGGGGCACACTGCCTGCCCTCCAGGACACCTACAG
The DNA here is from genome assembly GCF_045679555.1 of Salvelinus alpinus. Taxonomy (NCBI): domain Eukaryota; kingdom Metazoa; phylum Chordata; class Actinopteri; order Salmoniformes; family Salmonidae; genus Salvelinus; species Salvelinus alpinus. The sequence continues at coordinate 12,525,985 of NC_092098.1, read as the reverse complement.
CACACAATGTCACAGGAAGGCCAGAAAGATAATTAAGGACATCAACCAACCGAGCCACGGCCTGTTCAGCCCGCTACCATCCAGAAGGCGAGGTCAGTACAGGTGCATCAAAGCTGGGACCGAGAGATTGAAAAACGGCTTCTATCTCAAGGCCATCAGACTGTTAAATAGCCAACAATAGCCGGCTACCACCCGGTTACTCAACTCTGCACCTTAGAGGCTGCTGCCCCAATATACATAGACATGGAATTACTGGTCACTTTAATAATGGAACACTAAATAAAATAAAATCAAAATGTATTGGACACAAACACATGGTTAACAGATGTTAATGCGAGTGTAGCGAAATGCTTGTGCTTCTAGTTCCGACAGTGCAGTAATATCTAACAAGTAATCTATCAATTCCACAACAACTACCTTATACACACAAATATAAAGGGATGGAATAAGAATATGTACATATAAATACTAGTCACTAATAATGACAATAATGTTTACATACTGCTTTACTAATTTCATATGTATATTCTATTGTATTTTAGTCAATGCCACTCCGACATTGCTCGTTCTAATATTTATATATTTCTTAATTACATTCTCTTACTTTCAGATTTGTGTCTATTGTTGTGAATTGTTAGATATTACTGCACTGTCGGAGCTAGAAACACAAGCATTTCGCTACACCCGCAATAACATCTGCTAAACATGTGTACGTGACCAATCAAATGTGATTTGATTTATAGCTCATTAGAAATGTAAAGGCAACGTACCTGCGTTCGCGGACACGTTAAACGCTGCATATATTGGCTCAATCGGGTTACCTTGAAATCTTTACTCTTCCGCCATACTGATTGAATCCCGACGCTAGTTAATAGATCAGAATACAGCACTATGGGGGGCTGCTGGTATCAAAACACCCCCTCAGGGGGAAAGGAGTTCCAACGGACCTTAAGGTTATTATAGCTGGGGGAGGTGGGGAGGTGGACGGTTGTCAAAAACATTTGCTGAAAAACAGTTAGTGAAAGAACGAGGGTACATTGACATATAAATACATCCCCAGATTTATGGCCATTGGTTGAGCGAGAGGAAGGTGATAATTGCAAGAGTGAGCCCATATGTTAAACAGCAAGCGTGCGGAATGTGCATAATTGTGCCGTGCTTATAGGCTATAAGGTAAATAGGTGAATGACATTCCGCACGTGGCTAATAGGAAGGAGGAGAATGAACCAGATGATGATTTGAATGCCTTCCCACTAAGCTCATAGAACAGGAAACCAAGTGAAGGATGTTATGTTTACTGGATGATGTTAAACCAGCATTCAGACCAGCCTTCCTGATTGAACTTGCGCAAACTACATGACAATTACTGAATGTTTTAGTTGAGTCTACCACTTGGTGTTGAATAGGTATTTGTCAAATAGTATTTCATAAAACCAAGGCCAGATTATTGCAGCATTGCTGAAAAGACGAACTGGCCAGCCAGATATAGCAATATCAACTGAGAGAGTTCAAAGCATAGCACCATACTAATATAATACAGAGCACAAAACAAACAGTGCATCTCTCAAAAGACTCTTTACATAGGAAGTTGTACTTCATCATATAAATAAATATGCCATTATATCATACAGTTGTTGTGCTGCTAAACATTCCTCATGGGGGCTCTATCATGACTCTATCCTAGGGCATCCGCCCCTGGGTTCAGTCTCTCCTACTCTATTCCTGAGTTCTTGCTCTCTCTCTGCGTTCAGGCTCTCCGAGTCTATTCCTGAGCTCTCTCTTTCTCTCGCTCTCTATCTCTTTCTCTCTCGCTCTCTCTCTCTCTCTCTCTCTCTCGCTCTCTCTCTCACTCTCTCTCGCTCTCTCTCTCTCTGCGTTCAGGCTCTCCGAGTCTATTCCTGAGCCCTCTCTCTCTCTCTCTCTCTCTCTCTCTCTCTCTCTCTCTCTCTCTCTCTCTCTCTCTCTCTCTCTCTCTCTCTCTCTCTCTCTCTCTCTCTCTCTCTCTCTCTCTCCCTCTCTCACCCTCTCTCTCTCTCTCTCTCGCTCTCTCTCTGCGTTCAGGCTCTCCGAGTCTATTCCTGAGCTCTCTCTCTCACGATCTCGCTCTCTCGCTCTCTCTCTCTCTCGCTCTGCGTTCAGGCTCTACGAGTCTATTCCTGAGCTCTCTCTCGCTCACCCTCTCGCTCTCTCACTCTCTCGTTCTCTCTGCGTTCAGGCTCTCCGAGTCTATTTCTGAGCTCTCTCTCTCTCACCCTCTCGCTCTCTCTCGCTCTCTCTCTGAGTTCAGGCTCTCCGAGTCTATTACTGGGGTCCCTCTCTCTGCATTCCAACAATATGACATTCCTAATCAAAAATGAAGAGATAGCTATTTTGGTTTGAATAAGAACTGCTTCACAATAGCTAATTTACTCTATATGCTGTGAGTCAGAGTGAGAGAGAGAGACGAGGAGAATGACCTTAAATGGAAATTACAACCAACACGCCCACCCCACTGCACTGACACCAGACAACGCAATGACAGAAAGACAATGACTCTTTGAGAGGTCGCCTAGCAACAAGAAGTACTAAAAATACATGCAGAGGTGCGCACTTTATATTGCCTGTATTTGCTACAAGTATATGAATAAATGTATTATACACACTTTGAAATATAAGCACATAAACTTTTGTTGTTGCCTAGTGACCAGAGAAATCCTTTTGAAGCTACAGAGCAGGAAACCTCCCTCCCAGGGGTGCCCCATACCTGAGTTAACCAATAGGCTACTCATGTCTCTGAATGACAAATATTCCTTTCCTACAGTATTTCTGGTGATGTCCCAAAACAAATCTGATTTAGGACAATATCAACAACATGAATATGAAAGATGCACTGTGACGTTGTGTTTTTCTGTGATTAATGTGTCGTATCCAATAGACCATAATGAATAACACATGCGTTGCTGTGCTAGCTAGTAGTATATTGATTGTTCATATTGACATTCTCTTGAAATTGAATTGTGATTTTTACCCTCCTGTGCTGTGCTTGGTGTCAAACCAACTCTTGATACTGAAAACTGTCTGGAATAACAATTGAGCTGTGACATTTGACATCCGGCTGCAGCAGGCCCAGCATCTAAATTACTGAAATGCATTGCTACTCTCATAGATAAGAGAGAGATCATTAAATAGCATTCCACCGATGAGACACCACAGTAACCAGCATCGAATGGGTAATAGGGGAAAAGACCAACTGATAAAGAGGGGATTGGAGGGAAGAGGGAATCGTGCCAGGTGCTGCAGGGTACACAGGTGCCATGGTTTCACTCCAACAGAGTCACCGTTGCCCAAATTGAGGCGTTCTGTGGCTTAATTTGCATAACCTTGACTTTGGTCGTGGCCTCCAGGATCTTATTTGAGAGACACAGGCATACAGTCGAGGCAGATTTACTATCCCCACAGTTGATTTCAGTTACACGCTACCAGAGTTGGGGACTTGCGTCTCAGACTTGAGTTACACCTAAGGCGCAAAAATACAGATTTGTGACTTGAGTCGGACTATGACTTCAGAGCTGACTCAGATTTGTGACTTGAGTCGGACTATGACTTCAGAGCTGACTCAGATTTGTGCTTGATAACTCTGAGGCTGAATTAAAATGTGTTCTAATACTGTTCAGTGAATGAAATCCAAAGACCAGCTAAGGTTAACTAACTCCATGTAACTAATCAACTACAGGAATTCTTGTAGATTTTTTCCTGCAGGATTCCTGTAAGATTTCTGTAGGATTCCTGTAAGATTTCTGTAGGATTCCTGAAAGATTTCTGTAGGATTCCTGTAAGATTTCTGTAGGATTCCTGTAGAATGCTCACTCTACTTGAAGCTGCTGTCGCAGCACAAGGATCTACATCAAAGAAAAGTGGTTAACAGACCTGGAACAGACCTTGTTACAGACCTGGAAAATGTCTTGTCTGTGGGGAAACGGGGACTCCACTGAGATGGTTAGAGTAAAAGGTTATCAATTCCCTGCTTGTGGTGTGTAATCCATTGGGATGCCTAACCACAACAAGCAACATAAAAACTTCCTGAAACATATGTTCCAGGTTGATCAGAGCAGGTGGAGGAGGGTGAGGAAATGAGGGCGCAGAGACTACGCTTAATGATTACGTAATGTAAGAAAAGTTATTTATGGACACTCTTATGGTGAATAAAAAGTGAACAGTGAGAGAGCAATGCAAGGCAGAGATGTGGGTCAGGTGTGTACACTCTTAGAAAAAAGGTGCTATCTAGAACCTTAAAGGGTTCTTGGGCTGTCCCCATAGGAGAACCCTTTGAAGAACCCTTTTTGGTTGCAGGTAGAACCCGTTTGGGTTCCATGTGTAACCTTTTTACAGAGGGTTCGACATGGAACCCAAAGGGGTTTTACCTGGAACCAAAAAGGGTTCCACCTGGAACCAAAAAGGGTTCTCCTATGGGGACAGCCAAAGAACCCTTTTGGAATCTTTTTTTCTAAGAGTGCAGTAACTGGGTTATTGAACCTACTCAATCAGTCATACAGTGGTACCCAGTCAAGCACATTCTTTTACACTGTCAAATGCAGTTCAAATTCAACAAAACAATGTTTACCAACGTGAATCAATAAGAAACTTAGCAGCTTACTGATTCAAACACGCTTTCTCTCTGCAGGGGACTGCATTTTTGACGTATCCTGTAAGCTCAGCCACCAGTTATGAATGAAAAGGGATCCGAGTCCCGATTAAGGAATAAACCAAACTCAATTTTGAGAAATGATAAATAAACAACTTTTATTTCCATTGATCATACATTTAGCGTGCATATTAATCCAAATAAAAGCAGCAATGATCATGTAACTATGAATACATCTAGAAATGATAAGAATGGATCGGAGGATCCTAGATTTCAAACATAAGGTCTACACACTGTCCTTATGCAAATTATAGGAAGGTTTGGCAATCATTTGTTTGTGGTCTTTTTTTCATAACAGTACAGTATTGTCATAGTTCTATTGTTACCATTTTCAAACCTGTATATTGGAATGTATGTGCTATGTTTAGGAAATAAACAAACGCTTAGACTTTAGAAACGTTGTTTCTGCTCCTATGCAGCGCTTTGTTTGACATGTAGCAGAAATATGTTCAAAGCCTGAACGTGACGGAGACTAAACATGATTTCTTTGAGAGGATTCCTTGGAACATAACTCAGAAGTGTAGACATTTCATCATTGAAATCCATACCCCCTTGAGTAAATTTTTTTTGATGGTATAAAGGCATGCCTTCCATCAAACTCTGAAGACAAGAAGTACAAATACCTTGAATTATCCACATCAACACGCTCGCACACTCATACAAAACCTTAGGAAAAAATTAGCTTCAACATGGTCCCAAATGTATATTTCAAAGCACACTTTTCAAGAAGCAGGAAAACTCTGGCAGGTCTTGTCTCACATTGATTAGTGTCCTGTAAAAAAAAAGGCTATTGGAAGAAGTCCATACAAGACTAAGAGGTTGTCCCCAGACAGAGTCTGGGTCAGGGAACCAGGCAGTGATACTCATATGTTGCTGTGCTTAGCTTGGAATCACATCTAGACTTTCACTCATGATGATAGCCGTATTAAAATGTTACATACAATACTTCAAAATGTTTCTATCATTCAATTCTTCACTCAATACATGCAAAAAAACACACCCACGATCTCACTCTCCCACATGTACACAACTAGCAGGAGTATTATCTTTTACATGATATACAATAAATAGTTTGAGATAATAAATATGAACATTAATCTTATTAACAAACACCAACAGCTTTGTTCAACTGATCTCCATTTCCTGAATAGCATCTGACATTATTTTTTGCTCTCAGTGGCTGCTAATTCTAATGCAGTACCATGCAAACTGTAGTTCTTCCACTTCACAACCCCCATCACAAGTTCGCTTTTCAGACCGTGTTCCAAGATAATATATGGCAATGTTTTATCTACAAACACTTAGATTTTTCAAACATCTTTACTATCTTGGCATCATTTCCCCCCCAAAATCCACAAGACAACCACATGACGTTGTTGAAAAATAAGAGAGAGGGTTAGGATGGGGGTGGCAGAAGTAGTCAGTGTTCAGGGCAGAGAATCTTCATGGGACTGATTGTGCTTGGTGGGCATCAGGGGTTAGAGAGTTGGTCAACCAGGAACCAACGTTAAGACATGGGGAGAGGGAAGATCTGATCCGGCTCTGATCTCTGAGTCAGTGTGCGTCATCTCCAAGACATTCAGACTGATTAACTAGGGCCGTACTCTATCTGAATGCAGAGATGCAGGAGAGAGGCAGTGGGGCTAAAATAGCTAAGGGTTCAGGATAGGCTATAAACAAAACGGGAGCATTCTCAGAAGAGTCGAGGGTCATTTTATTTCCCTCGTTTGTGCAGACAGCCTGGTTAGACAAAGCTACGCCTCAAGGCATGAGTCCTCCCAAGATATACATCAAGTCATTAGCTGGTCCCAGTATGCTTCCAACAGAATGACTAAGGCTGCCATCCACGTCATTGTAAATGGGATAGAAGTCTTCAGAGTCAAGTAACAACTGTAGCAATAATAATAACAATAGAAATACTTCATAACACTCAGAAAAGTACACAGAAATGAGCAGATAGACATGTAAACAATAGGAGACAAGCTTTCTCCTTCAATCTCTCTCTCTTTCTCTCTCTCTCTGTCTCTCAGAAGCCTGGCACGTGGCAGTATGCCTCCAGGGAGGCCAGCATGATGTAGAGAAGCCAGAGGGAGAAGAAGAAGAGGGAGGTGAGGAGTTTCGCGGTCCGCGGGCCCCCCAGTTCGCCCCCTGCCACCCCGGCCCGGCGGCGGTACATCAGCACCAGGACGCACACGAACGCCATGATTGTGAACAGGGTGACGGAGAAGGCCAGTGAGCCTGGCTGCACAAGGAACTTCTTGCCCTTGGTCTTCCAGTAGACGGCCGCGATGGTCCACGCCACACCGATGCCCAGGAACACATTCACTGCATTACTGCCTGTCACATTGCCGATGGAGGCGTCAGCGTACTGGTCTTGGATGGCCGCCACTTTACTGGCAAAGGTGTCTGAGAGAACATGCAGGAAGCAGAAATAGCTGGTTAGAAAACAGTTAGTGATTCTGGCACGGTTTAAAATTGGGACAACGGAGACAGATACAGCCCAGAGAAAGACTGACAGAGAGAGACTACACAGAGATAGACAGGCGCCCACCTGGAACGGAAGTACCCAGGGCCACAAATACTACGGCAGTGACAGAGTCCTTGAGCCCCACTGTGCAGCCAAAATGAGAGGCCAGGTCCCCGGTCACAGCCGTCAGAACACCAATCAGGGAGATGGACACAAAGAAGCAGGCCCAGCCGTTCCAGTACTCTGTTGGCGGGACAAAGGCGAACAGAACCTTCCAGAACACTGTGAGGAAGTGCATGATGTAGTCGAAACAGGACGGCAGGCGCTCCTCCCCACTCTCCTCCTCATCATCGTCACCTGGGAGAGAGAAAGAGAGAGGTGTTTACACCGTTTCAAAATTCCTGATCCTTTTGTTGCTTCAACTTGTATCTATAAACAGCAACTTGCATGTCTGTGACTTCATTACTGCTCCTAAAGTAGAGTGTGACTTCTCTGCCCTGAACAACACACCTCTGACTCTCCGTTAATGCAAGAGCATGCAGCTTTAATGAGTCTGCCCCAGAGATGGTAGGAGTGAAGGAGAGAGAGGCACTCACCTGCACTGACAGTGACAGCATTGACAAACTGCTCTCTCCAGCTACTGCTGCCCACCACCAGAGCAAGGTTAGTCTTCTTGATCAGCTTATCCACTGTGTTCTACACACACACACACCAACAAACACACACGAACAAACACACACACACACCAACAAACACACACATACCAACAAACACACACACACAAACAAAAAAGCAAGAAAATAACGACAATCAGATTTCAGCTATCGTAAAATAGAGTTATCAATTCATAGAATAGATAGAGAAGTGTTGTATGGGGTGGATGAGGTCAGGGTTGGTCTGATGTTTATGCTGTGTGCAATGTCATCTTGCCCTGTTTGTTTACTACATTTGTTTGTTTAGTAATCTTTAACAGAGGGCAAAGACGCATCTGTTGGTTTCAGTGCAGATGACCTGACTGGCCTTTCTGTCCACACTGTCTCCTCTTGGGAGGTGGGAGGTGGGAGGGGGGGCTCGGCAGGAGTAATGAGACAGTGATCTCTAACTGGCAGAAGACATGCTTTTAATAAATATTATGCTGCAGAGACGAGATGGGACGGGGGGGGGCAGATGAGGACAGAGGGGAACAGAGTAGAAAGGACTGCGCGTATGTGGGGGTTTGTTTTTGTGGGTTACCTTGAACTCGTAGGACTCCTCGATCACCACCTCCAGCTTGGTGTGTTCTCCTAGGCTGGGACAGCCCATCTTGGACACCTCCTCCTCATCAGTTCCTGCTGGCTTGTTGTCATTGGAGTCTCCTGTGAAGCAAAGGAACAATTCAATATCAACCTATCCTTACCTACTGCTATATAACATGTACCGGTCTACAAAAATGCTATGTAACTGACTTATCAAATGAATGCTCTGAGAATAAATAGTATAAATAGCATCGATACACAGAGTTCTGTGAGGGGGGAAAGTAAAAATGTTTTTCTCGTGGGTATCACGTTGCAGGACAAAGGCACTGAGAACATTAAATTAGTGTGTATATATATCTTTTTGTGTGTTACTGAGGCTTTCATCTGTATAGAAAACGTTAAATATAATGTTTGAAAGTAAGAAAGCAACATAACTATATAATAAAAACAATTACTGGTTAAGGATGTCATGTGTTGTGATTCTATGTGCCACAACCTCATCACTTACAACACGGAACGGCCAGGGTCTAATAAAACCTACAGCACTTCCACAACTACCATTCTATCCTTTATATACGGCCGTTGTGTTTTTCCAATGACTGATCGTGTGAAACAGAACATTTGCGACTGACAGAGATAACATGGGGCTGCTCCTTTTTGCTCTACACTGACCGTGTTTCCGTCCAATCTCCAGCAGCACAGGCTCCCCCAGCTGGATGATGAAGGTCTTGTTCTTCTCATACTCCTCATCGTCAATGACCTTCACCTCCAACAGCTTCCTGCAGACGGGGACAGACAGAGAAAAGCATGTTAGGTAAGAACCAGATAGCTCTTTCGAAGGAGAGAAAGATGGGGACAGAGAAGGGGGAAGGGACAGAGGTGAGGAAGGGCAGAGAAATAGATAAGGGGTGACGAATAGCAGCGTGGAGCGATGGAGAGAAAACAGCTTGCCATCCTGTTTTTTTCTCCTTCCTTTGACTGGAGGAGAAAGTGAGAGTGATAGAAAGAGGAGAGCAGGGTGGGCTGCACAGATGTCCAGGATGCTGGTAATTAGGGTTCATTAATAATGAAGAAAGCAACTAAGGCAGACAGGGACAGAGACACTGCTGGGAACAAACAATTAAGCAGTTAAGCCATTCACATTATGGCCACGATGCACAAACACACACACCACCCCTAATTTTCCTCCAACCTTACCACTAGCTACCTTTTAAATTCATGTGTCTGAGCCTTATCACGTAAATGTAATTCACTATCGTCCTTTCTATCTCGCCCTCCAACCCAGACTCGTTGCTTAAGCCCTCACAGAGTTCACTTTAACTACATTTAATAAGAAATCTTCTGTATTGGTTGGCACAGTATTTATCACATGATTTCCCCCCACCCCTCACTGCTCTCTCTCCCTATCTCTCTGTTTTCTTGATTAGATTCCAGTGACCCAAAAAGCCTGTTGGTGTGGTGACTCATATCAGTGTAAATGTGTCTAATCAATCAATCAATCAATCAATTTTATTTTATATAGCCCTTCGTACATCAGCTAATATCTCGAAGTGCTGTACAGACACCCAGCCTAAAACCCCAAACAGCTAGTAATGCAGGTGTAGAAGCACGGTGGCTAGGAAAAACTCCCTAGAAAGGCCAAAACCTAGGAAGAAACCTAGAGAGGAACCAGGCTATGAGGGGTGGCCAGTCCTCTTCTGGCTGTGCCGGGTGGAGATTATAACAGAACTATGCCAAGATGTTCAAAAATGTTCATAAGTGACAAGCATGGTCAAATAATAATCATGAATAATTTTCAGTTGGCTTTTCATAGCCGATCATCAAGAGTTGAAAAACAACAGGTCTGGGACAGGTGGCGGTTCCATAACCGCAGGCAGAACAGCTGAAACTGGAATAGCAGCAAGGCCAGGCGGACTGGGGACAGCAAGGAGTCACCACGGGCGGCAGTCCCGACGCATGGTCCTAGGGCCCAGGTCCTCCGAGAGAAAGAAAGAGAGAAGGAGAAAATTAGAGAGAGCCAAGATTTTCAAAATTTCCATAAATGACAAGCATGGTCAAATAATAATCAGGAATAAATCTCAGTTGGCTTTTCATAGCCGATCATTAAGAGTTGAAAACAGCAGGTCTGGGACAGGTAGGGGTTCCATAACCGCAGGCAGAACAGTTGAAACTGGAATAGCAGCAAGGCCAGGCGGACTGGGGACAGCAAGGAGTCACCACGGCCGGTAGTCCCGACGTATGGTCCTAGGGCTCAGGTCCTCCGAGAGAAAGAAAGAGAGAAGGAGAAAATTAGAGAGAGCCAAGATTTTCAAAATGTTCATAAATGACAAGCATGGTCAAATAATAATCAGGAATAAATCTCAGTTGGCTTTTCATAGCCGATCATTAAGAGTTGAAAACAGCAGGTCTGGGACAGGTAGGGGTTCCGTAACCGCAGGCAGAACAGTTGAAACTGGAATAGCAGCAAGGCCAGGCGGACTGGGGACAGCAAGGTGTCATCATGCCCGGTAGTCCTGACGTATGGTCCTAGGGCTCAGGTTCTCAGAGAGAAAGAGAGAACGAGAGAATTAGAGAGAGCATACTTAAATTCACACAGGACACTGGATAAGACAGGAGAAGTACTCCAGGTAACCAACTGACCCTAGCCCCCCGACACAAACTACTGCAGCATAAATACTGGAGGCTGAGACAGGAGCGGTCAGGAGACACTGTGGCCCCATCCGAAGAAACCCCCCGACAGGGCCAAATAGGAAGGATATAACCCCACCCACTTTGCCAAAGCACAGCCCCCGCACCACTAGAGGGAAATCCTCAACCACCAACTTACAATCCTGAGACAAGGCCGAGTATAGCCCACAAAGGTCTCCACCACAGCACAAACCAAGGGGGGGCGCCAACCCAGACAGGAAGATCACGTCAGTAACTCAACCCACTCAAGTGACGCACCCCTCCTAGGGACGGCATGAAAGAGCACCAGCAAGCCAGTGACTCAGCCCCTGTAACAGGGTTAGAGGCAGAGAATCCCAGTGGAGAGAGGGGAACCGGCCTGGCAGAGACAGCAAGGGCGGTTCGTTGCTCCAGAGCCTTTCCGTTCACCTTCACACTCCTGGGCCAGACTACACTCAATCATATGACCTACTGAAGAGATAAGTCTTCAGTAAAGACTTAAAGGTTGAGACCGAGTCTGCGTCTCTCACATGGGTAGGCAGACTGTTCCATAAAAATGGAGATCTATAGGAGAAAGCCCTGCCTCCCGCTGTTTGCTTAGAAATTCTAGGGACAATTAGGAGGCCTGCGTCTTGTGACCGTAGCGTACGTATTGGTATGTACGGCAGGACCAACTCGGAAAGATAGGTAGGAGCAAGCCCATGTAACGCTTTATAGGTTAACAGTAAAACCTTGAAATCAGCCCTTGCCTTAACAGGAAGCCAGTGTAGGGAAGCTAGCACTGGAGTAATATGATCAAATTTCTTGGTTCTAGTCAGGATTCTAGCAGCCGTATTTAGCACTAACTGAAGTTTATTTAGTGCTTTATCCGGGTAGCCGGAAAGTAGAGCATTGCAGTAGTCTAACCTAGAAGTAACAAATGCATGGATTAATTTTTCTGCATCATTTTTGGACAGAAAATTTCTGATTTTTGCAATGTTACGTAGATGGAAAAAAGCTGTCCTTGAAACAGTCTTGATATGTTCGTCAAAAGAGAGATCAGGGTCAAGAGTAACGCCGAGGTCCTTCACAGTTTTATTTGAGACGACTTTACAACCATCAAGATGAATTGTCAGATTTAACAGAAGATCTCTTTGTTTCTTGGGACCTAGAACAAGCATCTCTGTTTTGTCCGAGTTTAAAAGTAGAAAGTTTTCAGCCATCCACTTCCTTATGTCTGAAACACAGGCTTCTAGCGAGGGCAATTTTGGGGCTTCACCATGTTTCATTGAAATGTACAGCTGTGTGTCATCCGCATAGCAGTGAAAGTTAACATTATGTTTTCGAATAACATCCCCAAGAGGTAAAATATATAGTGAAAACAATAGTGGTCCTAAAACGGAACCTTGAGGAACACCGAAATGTACAGTTGATTTGTCAGAGGACAGACCATTCACAGAGACAAACTGATATCTTTCCGACAGGTAAGATCTAAACCAGGCCAGAACTTGTCCGTGTAGACCAATTTGGGTTTCCAGTCTCTCCAAAAGAATGTGGTGATCGATGGTGTCAAAGGCAGCACTAAGGTCTAGTAGCACGAGGACAGATGCAGAGCCTCGGTCTGACGCCATTAAAAGGTCATTTACCACCTTCACAAGTGCAGTCTCAGTGCTATGATGGGGTCTAAAACCAGACTGAAGCATTTCGTATACATTATTTGTCTTCAGAAAGGCAGTGAGTTGCTGCGCAACAGCTTTTTCTAAAATCTTTGAGAGGAATGGAAGATTCGATATAGGCCGATAGTTTTTTATATTTTCCGGGTCAAGGTTTGGCTTTTTCAAGAGAGGCTTTATCACTGCCACTTTTAGTGAGTTTGGTACACATCCGGTGGATAGAGAGCTGTTTATTATGTTCAACATAGGAGGGCCAAGCACAGGAAGCAGCTCCTTCAGCAGTTTAGTAGGAATAGGATCCAGTATGCAGCTTGAAGGTTTAGAGGCCATGATTATTTTCATCATTGTGTCAAGAGATATAGTACTAAAACACTTAAGTGTCTCTCCCGATCCCAGGCCCTCGCAGAGCTGTGCAGATCCAGGACAGCTAAGCCCTGGAGGAATACGCAGATTCAAAGAGGAGTCCGTAATTTGCTTTCTAATGGTCATGATCTTTTCCTCAAAGAAGTTCATGAATTTATTACTGCTGAAGTGAAAGCCATCCTCTCTTGGGGAATGCTGCTTTTTAGTTAGTTTCGCAACAGTATCAAAAATAAATTTTGGATTGTTCTTATTTTCCTCGATTAAGTTGGAAAAGTAGGATGATCGAGCAGCAGTGAGGGCTCTTCGGTACTGCACGGTACTGTCTTTCCAAGCTAGTCGGAAGACTTCCAGTTTGGTGTGGCGCCATTTCCGTTCCAATTTCCTGGAAGCTTGCTTCAAAGCTCGGGTATTTTCTGTATACCAGGGAGCTAGTTTCTTATGACAAATGTTTTTTGTTTTTAGGGGTGCAACTGCATCTAGGGTATTGCGCAAGGTTAAATTGAGTTCCTCAGTTAGGTGGTTAACTGATTTTTGTCCTCTGACGTCCTTGGGTAGGCAGAAGGAGTCTGGAAGGGCATCAAGGAATTTTTGTGTTGTCTGAGAATTTATAGCACGACTTTTGATGCTCCTTGGTTGGGGTCTGAGCAGATTATTTGTTGCGATTGCAAACGTAATAAAATGGTGGTCCGATAGTCCAGGATTATGTGGAAAAACATTAAGATCTACAACATTTATTCCATGGGACAAAACTAGGTCCAGAGTATGACTGTGGCAGTGAGTAGGTCCAGAGACATGTTGGACAAAACCCACTGAGTCGATAATGGCTCCGAAAGATTTTTGGAGTGGGTCTGTGGACTTCTCCATGTGAATATTAAAATCACCAAAAATTAGAATATGATCTGCTATGACTACAAGGTCTGATAGGAATTCAGGAAACTCAGAGAGGAACGCTGTATATGGCCCAGGAGGCCTGTAAACAGTAGCTATAAAAAGTGATTGAGTAGGCTGCATAGATTTCATGACTAGAAGCTCAAAAGACGAAAACGCCATTTTTTTTTTTGTAAATTGAAATTTGCTATCGTAAATGTTAGCAACACCTCCGCCTTTGCGGGATGCACGGGGGGATATGGTCACTAGTGTAACCAGGAGGTGAGGCCTCATTTAACACAGTAAATTCATCAGGCTTAAGCCATGTTTCAGTCAGGCCAATCACATCAAGATTATGATCAGTGATTAGTTCATTGACTATGACTGCCTTTGAAGTGAGGGATCTAACATTAAGTAACCCTATTTTGAGATGTGAGGTATCACGATCTCTTTCAATAATGGCAGGAATGGAGGAGGTCTTTATCCTAATAAGATTGCTAAGGCGAACACCGCCATGTTTAGTTTTGCCCAACCTAGGTCGAGGCACAGACACAGTCTCAATGGGTATGGCTGAGCTGACTACACTGACTGTGCTATTGGCAGACTCCACTAAGCTGGCAGGTTGGCTAACAGCCTGCTGCCTGGCCTGCACCCTATTTCATTGTGGGGCTAGAGGAGTTAGAGCCCTATCTATGTTGGTAGATAAGATGAGAGCACCCCTCCAGCTAGGATGGAGTCCGTCACTCCTCAGCAGGTCAGGCTTGGTCCTGTTTGTGGGTGAGTCCCAGAAAGAGGGCCAATTATCTACAAATTCTATCTTTTGGGAGGGGCAGAAAACAGTTTTCAACCAGCGATTGAGTGCTGAGACTCTGCTGTAGAGCTCGTCACTCCCCCTAACTGGGAGGGGGCCAGAGACAATTACTCGATGCCGACACATCTTTCTAGCTGATTTACACGCTGAAGCTATGTTGCACTTGGTGACCTCTGACTGTTTCATCCTAACATCGTTGGTGCCGACGTGGATAACAATATCTCTATACTCTCTACACTCGCCAGATTTAGCTTTAGCCAGCACCATCTTTAGATTAGCCTTAACGTCGGTAGCCCTGCCCCCTGGTAAACAGTGTATGATCGCTGGGTGATTCGCTTTAAGTCTAATACTGCGGGTAATGGAGTCGCCAATGACTAGGGTTTTCAATTTGTCAGAGCTAATGGTGGGAGCCTTCGGCGTCTCAGACCCCGTAACGGGAGGAGTAGAGACAAGAGAAGACTCAGACTCAGACTCCGACTCGCTACATAATGGGGAGAACCGGTTGAAAGTTTCTGTCGGCTGAATGAGCGACACCGGTTGAGCATTCCAACAGCATTTCCCTCCAGAAGCCATGAGAAAGTTGTCCGGCTGCGGGGACTGTGCGGGGGGATTTATACTAACGTTACTATCTGTACTTACTGGTGGCACAGACGCTGTTTCTTCCTTTCCTACACTGAAATTACCCTTGCCTAACGATTGCGTCTGAAGCTGGACTTGTAGCACAGCTATTCTCGCCGTAAGGCGATCGTTCTCCTGTATATTATGAGTACAGCGACTGCAATTAGAAGGCATCATGTTAATGTTACTACTTAGCTTCGGCTGTTGAAGGTGTTGACGAACCATGTCCAGATAAAGCGTCCGGAGTGAAAAAGTTGAATGAGGGAAAAAAGTTGCGATGGAAAAAACTAAAAATATAAACGGTAATTAAAAACAAAAACAAAACAAAAAAACGTAAAGTTGTCAGCTAGCAAAGTAAAGTTGGCAGCAAAACGCACAGCAACAAAACGCACAGCAACACGTCTGCAGATTCAACAGGAAGTTGCAGCCTTGTGCAGCCTTGTCGCTCACTGGACTATTCCCATGGGTGGCTGAGCTCTGAGCTCCACTCCCTCTGCATGCCAGCCAAACACTTCAGAGCCAAGCTGATAGTGGTGGACAGCTATCAGAGAGGCCTATCAGCCCATGTTAAGACTGCAGGGCTGGCTCCAGCAGATGGGCCAAGCCACACAGCGATAAGAATAGACCTGGATCCATTGTGATCCTATGCCCAGCAGAACTGTGGTACACACAGATGAGAGCAGAGGTCCCAGGTGACAACTGCCCCTGTCGACACAGTCCACACACAGACTGACGGGCCATCCCAGAAGACAGGCAGAGGTGCAGACAGCCTGTCGACACAGTCCACACACAGACTGACGGGCCATCCCAGAAGACAGGCAGAGGTGCAGACAGCCTGTCGACACAGTCCACACACAGACTGACGGGCCATCCCAGAAGACAGGCAGAGGTGCAGACAGCCTGTCGACAGTCCACACACAGACTGACGGGCCATCCCAGAAGACAGGCAGAGGTGCAGACAGCCTGATGGAGACGGATGATGAGAACAGGAGGAATGAGGAGGAAACGCGAGCGAGCAGGAAAACTGCATTTGTGCAGTCAACGTATTAAGCACGAGCCCTGGTCCCACACTATGGTCTTCAGGTATTGAATGGCGCTGTTGTTCACTGGAGCAAAAACTCAAACAAACACGTGCGCAAAGACCCACACACTGTAAATAGGTAAATAAACAGGTAAATATAAATATATATAGGTAATTAACCACTCCACACACATACAAATTGACTTACTCTTACCCTGAGTAAGCACGAGACTTTGCATAGTGTCTAACGAACCTACTGATATTTGACATGTTTTGAACGTTCATAGCTACAAAATGTTATGATGGAGTGTGAAATAAATGTCGAGGTGAATTCTAATGTGCACGCAGATAGTAGCCTAGGCTAGACTGTGTGAAAAAGCACAGCTACAGATTGAATTCCGTTTGTTTTTTTTCATCAGAGCCACTGTTTGTTTTTATAAAACTTAAATTACATTTGTGGTGATTTAGAGTTTGGCCTCTTTCCGGGTACGTCTGTGATAAATCAACCAATTAGAGAACAAACTCTCCCGTTGCATTTGATTGCAGCCATCACGACTGAGGTAGTTACAAGATCCTGTTCTGAATAAATAGAATTGCACCACTCAGAATATTAAATGGCAATTCCACGGTAACAGAATTACGCTTTGACTCAGCGTCTTCATGTTAAAATGTATGCCAAACAAAAACCACTGACTTAAAAGTTTAACAAAACATACAAATCTATGCACAAGGCATACTTTTAACAATTTCCACAGACAAAATGCACAAAAATGAATTTAACTGTGCAGATGCAAACTTTGGTAACGTAATAACGGTAAAATCTCCCTCAGGTTTTTAATGCAAAATCACGTTAAAACTGGGGTGTCAGCTATGACATGGCACCTTGAGATTGAATGACATCATGGGTCCCTGATCTGTACTACACAGAAATGCATAATCATGGGTAGGTGTCAGTAAGAGATGGGAGAGGTGACATTAACTGGAGGGAGAGAGAAGAGAGAGAGGGGGATGGGGTTTTCCAGACTCAGACCATTTTAACACTTGGTTTGACCTCCAGACAACAGAAAGAGAGAAAAAAAAACAGCTATGAGCTGAACATAACAGTATGTCAGTGGAAGAGAGGACAGTAACAGGAGACACTATGAGCTGAACATAACAGTCAGTGGAAGGGAGGACAGTAACAGGAGACACTATGAGCTGAACATAACAGTCAGTGGAAGGGAGGACAGTAACAGGAGACACTATGAGCTGAACATAACAGTATGTCAGTGGAAGAGAGGACAGTAGCAGGGGACACTATGAGCTGAACATAACAGTCAGTGGAAGAGAGGACAGTAGCAGGGGACACTATGAGCTGAACATAACAGTCAGTGGAAGAGAGGACAGTAGCAGGGGACACTATGAGCTGAACATAACAGTATGTCAGTGGAAGAGAGGACAGTAACAGGAGACACTATGAGCTGAACATAACAGTATGTCAGTGGAAGAGAGGACAGTAACAGGAGACACTATGAGTTGAACATAACAGTATGTCAGTGGAAGAGAGGACAGTAACAGGAGACACTATGAGCTGAACATAACAGTATGTCAGTGGAAGAGAGGACAGTAACAGGAGACACTATGAGCTGAACATAACAGTATGTCAGTGGAAGAGAGGACAGTAGCAGGAGACACTATGAGCTGAACATAACAGTATGTCAGTGGAAGAGAGGACAGTAACAGGAGACACTATGAGCTGAACATAACAGTATGTCAGTGGAAGGGAGGACAGTAGCAGGAGACACTATGAGCTGAACATAACAGTATGTCAGTGGAAGAGAGGACAGTAACAGGAGACACTATGAGCTGAACATAACAGTCAGTGGAAGGGAGGACAGTAACAGGAGACACTATGAGCTGAACATAACAGTATGTCAGTGGAAGAGAGGACAGTAACAGGAGACACTATGAGCTGAACATAACAGTATGTCAGTGGAAGAGAGGACAGTAACAGGAGACACTATGAGCTGAACATAACAGTATGTCAGTGGAAGAGAGGACAGTAGCAGGAGACACTATGAGCTGAACATAACAGTATGTCAGTGGAAGGGAGGACAGTAACAGGAGACACTATGAGCTGAACATAACAGTATGTCAGTAGAAGAGAGGACAGTAACAGGAGACACTATGAGCTGAACATAACAGTCAGTGGAAGGGAGGACAGTAACAGGAGACACTATGAGCTGAACATAACAGTATGTCAGTAGAAGGGAGGACAGTAACAGGAGACACTATGAGCTGAACATAACAGTCAGTGGAAGAGAGGACAGTAACAGGAGACACTATGAGCTGAACATAACAGTATGCCAGTGGAATGGAGGACAGTAACAGGAGACACTATGAGCTGAACATAACAGTATGTCAGTGGAAGAGAGGACAGTAACAGGAGACACTATGAGTTGAACATAACAGTATGTCAGTGGAATGGAGGACAGTAACAGGAGACACTATGAGTTGAACATAACAGTATGTCAGTGGAAGAGAGGACAGTAACAGGAGACACTATGAGCTGAACATAACAGTCAGTGGAAGGGAGGACAGTAACAGGAGACACTATGAGCTGAACATAACAGTATGTCAGTGGAAGGGAGGACAGTAGCAGGAGACACTATGAGCTGAACATAACAGTATGTCAGTGGAAGAGAGGACAGTAACAGGAGACACTATGAGCTGAACATAACAGTCAGTGGAAGGGAGGACAGTAACAGGAGACACTATGAGCTGAACATAACAGTCAGTGGAAGAGAGGACAGTAACAGGAGACACTATGAGCTGAACATAACAGTATGTCAGTGGAAGAGAGGACAGTAACAGGAGACACTATGAGCTGAACATAACAGTCAGTGGAAGAGAGGACAGTAACAGGAGACACTATGAGCTGAACATAACAGTATGCCAGTGGAAGGGAGGACAGTAGCAGGAGACACTATGAGCTGAACATAACAGTATGTCAGTGGAAGAGAGGACAGTAACAGGAGACACTATGAGCTGAACATAACAGTATGTCAGTGGAATGGAGGACAGTAACAGGAGACACTATGAGTTGAACATAACAGTATGTCAGTAGAAGAGAGGACAGTAGCAGGAGACACTATGAGCTGAACATAACAGTCAGTGGAAGGGAGGACAGTAACAGGAGACACTATGAGCTGAACATAACAGTATGTCAGTAGAAGAGAGGACAGTAGCAGGAGACACTATGAGCTGAACATAACAGTATGTCAGTGGAAGGGAGGACAGTAACAGGAGACACTATGAGCTGAACATAACAGTATGTCAGTGGAAGAGAGGACAGTAACAGGAGACACTATGAGCTGAACATAACAGTCAGTGGAAGAGAGGACAGTAACAGGAGACACTATGAGCTGAACATAACAGTATGCCAGTGGAATGGAGGACAGTAACAGGAGACACTATGAGCTGAACATAACAGTATGTCAGTGGAAGAGAGGACAGTAACAGGAGACACTATGAGCTGAACATAACAGTATGTCAGTGGAATGGAGGACAGTAACAGGAGACACTATGAGTTGAACATAACAGTATGTCAGTGGAAGAGAGGACAGTAACAGGAGACACTATGAGCTGAACATAACAGTCAGTGGAAGGGAGGACAGTAACAGGAGACACTATGAGCTGAACATAACAGTATGTCAGTGGAAGGGAGGACAGTAGCAGGAGACACTATGAGCTGAACATAACAGTATGTCAGTGGAAGAGAGGACAGTAACAGGAGACACTATGAGCTGAACATAACAGTATGTCAGTGGAAGGGAGGACAGTAACAGGAGACACTATGAGCTGAACATAACAGTCAGTGGAAGGGAGGACAGTAACAGGAGACACTATGAGCTGAACATAACAGTATGTCAGTGGAAGAGGACAGTAACAGGAGACACTATGAGCTGAACATAACAGTCAGTGGAAGAGAGGACAGTAACAGGACACACTATGAGCTGAACATAACAGTATGTCAGTGGAAGAGAGGACAGTAACAGGAGACACTATGAGCTGAACATAACAGTATGTCAGTGGAAGGGAGGACAGTAACAGGAGACACTATGAGCTGAACATAACAGTATGTCAGTGGAAGAGGACAGTAACAGGAGACACTATGAGCTGAACATAACAGTCAGTGGAAGGGAGGACAGTAACAGGAGACACTATGAGCTGAACATAACAGTATGTCAGTGGAAGGGAGGACAGTAACAGGAGACACTATGAGCTGAACATAACAGTCAGTGGAAGGGAGGACAGTAACAGGAGACACTATGAGCTGAACATAACAGTATGTCAGTGGAAGAGGACAGTAACAGGAGACACTATGAGCTGAACATAACAGTCAGTGGAAGGGAGGACAGTAACAGGAGACACTATGAGCTGAACATAACAGTATGTCAGTGGAAGAGAGGACAGTAACAGGAGACACTATGAGCTGAACATAACAGTATGTCAGTAGAAGAGAGGACAGTAACAGGAGACACTATGAGCTGAACATAACAGTATGTCAGTGGAAGAGAGGACAGTAACAGGAGACACTATGAGCTGAACATAACAGTATGTCAGTGGAAGAGAGGACAGTAACAGGAGACACTATGAGCTGAACATAACAGTATGTCAGTGGAAGAGAGGACAGTAACAGGAGACACTATGAGCTGAACATAACAGTATGTCAGTGGAAGAGAGGACAGTAACAGGAGACACTATGAGCTGAACATAACAGTATGTCAGTGGAAGAGAGGACAGTAGCAGGAGACACTATGAGCTGAACATAACAGTATGTCAGTGGAATGGAGGACAGTAACAGGAGACACTATGAGCTGAACATAACAGTATGTCAGTAGAAGAGAGGACAGTAGCAGACCCAACTGTGGTTTGTGACTATCATGATTTCCCATTGTAGCCAAGTCAGTTGCAGTAATTCCGTTACAGATTTTTTGAATAATTACCAAATAGGTAACGGAATTATGAGCTTTAATCACGTATTAATTCATAAACAAAATTGACATCAGTAAAATCACTATAAAGAATTGGTAAGTCTACCATTACGTTTTACTTCTGTGAACTGTTATTATCCTCCTCCTCATGAGCGAAAGAAATTTGAAAATAATTTTAAGATATGTGGGTTTTTAGTAAAGGAATTACAAGGCACACGGTATTTCTTAAAGTTACAGAAGGTAAACAATTTCTCCAAAACTAAATATAAAAGTGTTGATATTAGTTGTCAGGGGACTTTACTTCAACATTATTGTGTTTGATGTATTTTTTATCCCTTTTAAGACTTTTCTGGTAGATGTTTTCTAACACCCCTTTTCAATCTGTTTATCCAGAAATCAAAGCCTTTAATTATTCCTCATTTTTAAGATGGAAAATATAGACCCTTAGCTTTCATCTGACACCCAATTTGATATGCTCCTACGAACTTCACGTTTTCTATAGGAATGCCCTAAAACACCAGAACAAGGATTGGGTGAGATCACAACATTTGTTGAATAGACATTTCCAAATGTTCAATACATTATACCTTAGTGTGTGAGTGGGGGGCCTAAATTACTTGGGGCCCTCCAGCTTTGCGGGGGTTGCAGGTGGCCTCCAGTACACCAGTCAATGGGAGGGGAATTCACCGAAAATGATTTATAGACTGACCAGTATGCCTTTCTCTCTGGTGGGAGAACATGGAGAGATAAAATATCAGGCAAACATAAATGTGTTAATTAAAATTGCCTGCTGTGCCAAAGGTGAGCCTGTACAAGCACCGTCAAATGATGGTGTTTCATGCGCAACTGTGAGTGAAGTGTATGAAACACAAATTAATGGGGTTGGCATGGCAACAGGTAGCAATAATGTACGTTCTGTTAAAAAGTCATGGCCTTCGGTAAGCTAGCTCTAGTCTGAGCGTGGAAGAGGTAGAGGCTCTACATGTTTCTGTTGTAACCCATCTCATATCTATTAATGGCATTGAAATTATATGAGTGCTTTGAAAGACACCATGCCAAAGACTGATGACAAACAACAAGCATTTTGGTGTGAGACCGATCAAAACTGACCTTGTTTTTTCACCTTCACATTTATGTTGGATGAATCCTTGTCTCATTGTGTCTGTGGATTTGTGTCCCTGAGGGGGTGCTAGTGACGGGCTGCAGTATGGGTTCACCTGCAGCTCTGGCTCATCGTTCTACCACGGCATCTATGTTCCTGACTCAATGTGCTTCTGGGTGGCTGATGAAAAGGAGCTGGCGAATCCCTGAGGACTGACGATTAGAGAGAATGAAAGAAAAGCTGGCCCTCTTTATGTCTACTGTCTTGTTCCCCCTCTTCTCCTTTACCTCGTTCCTCTGCAATACCCTGCATGTCTATTAACAATTCTTCTTTGTTCACCACTCATCAACTATTGATTCCAGCTGCTTCCATCTTCCCAGATTAGAGCCTTTTCTCTGGCTCATGCTGCTTGCGCTTGTTGTTGTTGCACAACTACTGGATGGCTTCTCTAAAGAAGCCCAACTGACTTGTGATGCATCTCTGTGTCTGTGAAATATTCCTCGTTGTTATTTTTCTTCTATTGCATTAACGTAGAGTTAGTGACGCCTCGCATCTGGGTTTATACGGTAGTAATGCGGCTTGAGACTGTGGTGAGGTCATTCTACTGCTCTGTCCTGAGGCTAATGCATTGTAGGGGCAGGGCTGAAAAACGTTATATCTCTCCCAGGAGGAGGCTGCTCTGGCACTGGGAGGGAGACTGGAGAAAGTGTATATTAGGCAATACATCACTTTTTTTTTTTTTAAATCTCTGTACTTCTCCATGGCTAAAATTAATTTAGTATTCTTGCATAGCCCAGTATGAACAGCGCTTGTTCCCAATAGGCCTGCAATTTTGTCTGTGTCAGCCATTTTCAATGGCCAATGTAACGTGTGTGCTGGGAGTCGGGAAGCAAGTTCAGGGATGGGCATATTTTAATAAACAAATGAACAAAACAAGAAAAACGAACAACGCACAGACAGGAAACTGAAACAGAAACAATGACACCTGGGGAAGGAACCAAAGGGAGTGACATACAGTTGAAGTCAGAAGTTTACATACACCTTAACCAAATACATTTAAACTCAGTTATTCACAATTCCTGACATTTAATCCTAGTAAAAATTCCCTGTCTTAGGTCAGTTAGGATCACCACTTTATTTTAAGAATGTGAAATGTCAGAATAATGGTAGAGAGAATGATTTATTTAAGCTTTTATTTCTTTCATCACATTCCCACTGGGTCAGACGTTTACATACACTCAATTAGTATTTAGTAGCACTGCCTTTAAATTGTTTAACTTGGGTCAAACGTTTCGGGTAGCCTTCCACAAGCTTCCCACAATAAGTTGGGTGAATTTTGACACATTCCTCCTGACAAAGCTGGTGTAACTGAGACAGGTTTGTATAGGCCTCCTTGCTCGCTCACACTTTTTCAGTTCTGACCACAAATT
Source organism: Salvelinus alpinus (assembly GCF_045679555.1). NCBI lineage: Eukaryota > Metazoa > Chordata > Actinopteri > Salmoniformes > Salmonidae > Salvelinus > Salvelinus alpinus. The sequence continues at coordinate 12,502,095 of NC_092098.1, read as the reverse complement.
GTCTATAGTATTGAGGTCAGGGCTTTGTGATGGCCACTCCAATACCTTGACTTTGTTGTCCTTAAGCCATTTTGCCACAACTTTGGAAGTATGCTTGGGGTCATTGTCCATTTGGAAGACCCATTTGCGACCAAGCTTTAACTTCCTGACTGATGTCTTGAGATGTTGCTTCAATATATCCACATAATTTTCCTCCCTCATGATGCCATCTATTTTGTGAAGTGCACCAGTACCTCCTGCAGCAAAGCACACCCACAACATGATGCTGCCACCCCCGTGCTTCACGGTTGGGACGGTGTTCTTCGGCTTGCAAGCCTCCCCCTTTTTCCTCCAAACATAACGATGGTCATTATGGCCAAACAGTTCTATTTTTTGTTTCATCAGACCAGAGTACATTTCTCCAAAAAGTACAATCTTTGTCCCCATGTGCAGTTGCAAACCGTAGTCTGGCTTTTTTATGGCGGTTTTGGAGCAGTGGCTTCTTCCTTGCTGAGCGGCCTTTCAGGTTATGTCGATATAGGACTCGTTTTACTGTGGATATAGACACTTTTGTACCGGTTTCCTCCAGCATCTTCACAAGGTCCTTGGCTGTTGTTCTGGGATTGATTTGCACTTTTCGCACCATAGCAAGTTCATCTCTACGAGACAGAACGCGTCTCCTTCCTGAGCGGTATGACGGCTGTGTGGTCCCACGGTGTTTATACTTGCGTACTATTGTTTGTACAGATGAACGTGGTACCTTTTGGAAATTGCGCCCAAGGATGAAGCCGACTTGTGGAGGTCTACAATTTTTTTTCTGAGGTCTTGGCTGATTTCTTTTGATTTACTCAAGATGTCAAGCAAAGAGGCATTGAGTTTGAAAGTTAGGCCTTGAAATACATCCACAGGTACACCTCCAATTGACTCAAATTATGTCAATTAGCCTATCAGAAGCTTCTAAAGCCATGACATCATTTTCTGGAATTTTCCAAGCTGTTTAAAGGCACAGTCAACTTAGTGTATGTAAACTTCTGACCCACTGGAATTGTGATAGAGTGAATTATAAGTGAAATAATCTGTCTGTAAACAATTGTTGGAAAAATTACTTGTGTCATGCACAAAGTAGATGTTCTCACCAACTTGCCAAAACTATAGTTTGGTAACAAGACATTTGTGGAGTGGTTGAACATTTTTTTTAATGACTCCAACCGAAGTGTATGTTAACTTCCGACTTCAACTGTATATAGGGCAGGTAATCAAGGAGGTGATGGAGTCCAGGTGAATCTGATGACGCGAAGGTGTGCGTAATGATGGTGATAGGTGTGCGCCCATAACGAGCAGCCTGGTGACCTAGAGGCCGGAGAGGGTGCACACGTGACAGCCAAGATGAATGTCTGGTGTGTCTGTCTGGTTTGTCTGATGCGAATGGAGTAAATACAATTGCTTTTCTTCCAAAAAAGTACTATTTATAAACACCTAAACCACTCTAAAATGTTAAAGTCATACATCATAAGCCCTGTTTTATCGATACTTCTTTATTTTTCATAGAGTAAGCCAGAAGGATAAAGCAAGCAAGAAGGAGCTGCTGAGGCGGAGAGAAAGCATCTCACGGAAGAGATGAGAAGAGGGCTTTGGGGAACAACTCCTCTGAAACAGAGCATCCTCATAATTACTGAGAGAGAGAGAGAGAGAGAGAGAGAAAGAGAGTGAGAGGGAGAGAGAGAGAGAGAGAGAGAGAGAGAGAGAGAGAGAGAGAGAGAGAGAGAGAGAGAGAGAGAGAGAGAGAGAGAGAGTGTGAGAGAGAGAGAGAGAGAGAGACAGAGAGAGAGAGAGAGACGGAGACAGAGAGACAGAGACAGAGAGAGAGAGAGAGACAGAGACAGAGACAGAGAGAAGAAAGAGAGAGAGCGAGATCTGAGGTATGATATAAGATTATGAATGTAATGCATTTTTCCAAATGTTCACAGTTCTCTTCCCTGGCATAGAAATCATACACCTCTGTAGTCCCTAATTGTTTAACTTGTACTGTGGGGGTGAGTAGCTGGGGGAGACTGAGCGAGAGACGAGTAGCGAGCGAGGGAGAGAAAGAGATAGAAAGGCTAGACAAAAGGTGATAGTGTTAATGGCTAATCCAACACGCAGGGCGCTATCTCTCCATATATCATCAGCCTGTCTTCTCTCTTCCCGCAGTGAAATACTTCTCTAATCACATACATCTGATGCTAAACTATAAATGCTCTACTCAGGGAATCTGAGGGGGTGATAAAGACAGAAGTATATATAGAGAGAGAGAGAGACAGGTAGAAAGATATGTAATCTGTTGAGTTAAAGTAAGCTCAGTGAAAGTGATGTTGAGATAGAGTAAGCTCAGTGAAAGTGATGTTGAGATAGAGTAAGCTCGGTGAAAGTGATGTTGAGATAGAGTAAGCTCAGTGAAAGTGATGTTGAGATAGAGTAAGCTCGGTGAAAGTGATGTTGAGATAGAGTAATCTCGGTGAAAGTGATGTTGAGTTAGAGTAAGCTCGTTGAAAGTGATGTTGAGTTAGAGTAAGCTCAGTGAAAGTGATGTTGAGTTAGAGTAAGCTCAGTGAAAGTGATGTTGAGATAGAGTAAGCTCAGTGAAAGTGATGTTGAGTTAGAGTAAGCTCAGTGAAAGTGATGTTGAGATAGAGTAAGCTCGGTGAAGATTATCTGTGTGATTTCCCCTGTAATATTGCAGCTCAATGCCAAACTGATTTAGTGGCAACAACACACAGACCTCTCTTTGACCACAGTTGAAAGACCTACAGTACATAGTTCTGTAAATGCAGTTGTGTTCATGAGTCCTAACAGCAGACAGCAGATACTGCTAATAGTATTGTGGTAGCAGCATAGCCATGGTACATCAGCAGCAATCACCATGGCACAGTAGCATGGTAACGGTAGCTTTGGCAGCACGATCCTGTGACAGAGATGAAGTCCCTAGTCCCTATTTACAAGCTCCCGCGAACTGCGACAGAGCATCCAACGTTGTGTTTGATTTCCACGCCACATGTTTGTGTGTGCAGTGTTAATGGCCACAGGGGGGAACGTAAATAAACCAGAAAGAAATAACTGCAGTGAGGTTCGAAATGTGCTGTGTACAGGGGCTGTTCAGTTTCATGCAGCAAAACATAGTCGCAGTGTGGAACCCTTCCACCACCTTACTGCTGCACTAGCAATATTTGCCCTGGTGTGTGTGGTAACAGGGTTTTTGTGTGTAAATGTGTGTTGTTTAAGTGATACCTGGCGGTGTTGTTTCATATTACGTTCAGTGGCGTACAAAAGGCATGGAAGCACCCCAGTCAGAGCCAGACACACAGTAAATGGGTCTGACTCTGTAAATGTGTGTCTGCTGTGCTGTACTCTATTGTAGGTCTCAGTGGGAGCCCATGTGTTTGCATCAGCCATCCACACTCCCCTGTACTCTCACATTAAGTCTGTTTCCTCTCTCTTCCTCCATCTCCCTAACGATATGTGGGCGGCTGTCTATTTGTGTCCACACACAAAGAACACAAGCTTGGACACACACAGGCAGTGGTTTGGCGAGCGAAAACAAAAAAAGAAGGCTTTTACCCGAAGAGTCAGCGAGACGTCACACACACCCTCGGTGTAATGACTGAGTAGAGCCAATAAGAGAACACTGAACTGCACTGAGGAGGGGGAAGAAGAGAGAAGCTACAGACTGTACTGTACACAGATATTATTTACATTTTCTCCTCAAATAAATGCGCGAGAAAAAAATAGAGCAGGACAAAGACAGGCAGAGATACAGTCTACAGACCCACATCAGAGTTCTCCACACGGCCCTGAAAGCTGAAGGGAAGAGCAGGACAAAGACAGGCAGAGATACAGTCTACAGACCCACATCAGAGTTCTCCACACGGCCCTGAAGGCTGAAGGGAAGAGCAGGACAAAGACAGGCAGAGATACAGTCTACAGACCCACATCAGAGTTCTCCACACGGCCCTGAAAGCTGAAGGGAAGAGCAGGACAAAGACAGGCAGAGATACAGTCTACAGACCCACATCAGATTTCTCCACACGGCCCTGAAGGCTGAAGGGAAGAGCAGGACAAAGACAGGCAGAGATACAGTCTACAGACCCACATCAGATTTCTCCACACGGCCCTGAAGGCTGAAGTGATTGAGTGAGGCATGGAGCAGCTGCTACGGTGTGTCATAGAGGACCTTGGAGGGCTGGGGGGTAGTGGGTGAGGAAGTGGGGGCGCAGGTCACCCAACACTGCCTGCTAAGTCTAGCCAGGTCCAGTCCTCATTAACCACAGAGACACAGGGGCGCAGGGAGACGGAGACTTGGGAACATGACCAAGTTTTTGACAGATAGTCCATGGTAACTCAGATACTGTATATTTATTGTTATGCGTTTGCTTCCTGCTCTACTTACACAGGAGGCTGTGAAATTGGACACATCCTTTAACATCTCACCATAAGCCCAAAACATTCACAATGTAAATACAATGAAAATAAAACAGATGAATCAATCAAAGTGGTCTGACACCTCTCCTGATTTGTGACATCCGATACATCGCCAATGTAACGACACGTTTGGTTTTGGCAGAGAAATAGAGTTGCTCATCACTGCAGCTGCACCTGATGGCGTAGGGATTAGAGGCGATTAGGTTTCAGTGCTTTGGCAAAAGACAGCGTGTGATCTGAGCCGCCGTTTGATCTAGACTGTGAGAGTGAGCAAACGGATGAAAACAAAATAAAACAGACTGCAAATACTAATCAACGCTGTCACTATCATGGAGGGGGAAAAAATTCCCCAGTCAATCTGTAATTCCCTTCATTAAGACAAGTAATACAAGTGTCGTTATTGGAGGTGGCAGAATAATACCTGTTTCTCTTCAGATATCCCCTCCCTCTGGTGAGATAATATCATCCGTCCAATTAACACAATGCGGTGTGTACGAGTGTGCGTACTTGTTTATTCATGTGTGAGAGTGTATACAGTATCAGTCTTTTGGCTGAATCCAGGGTAGAGGATTTGGTTAACACATCAAAAAGACCAGCTAAAATGAGGGAATATGATTATGTGGATTAGGATTTGAATGTATTAAACACTATAGCTGCAGTATCTGTGTTTTTCCCCATACTGTGAGTGTCCTAACTCATTTACGTAGCTAGGTAACAGAGTGTAATTGCTATTCCAAATGACTGCCAGACGAGAGGCATGGGGAGATATGAGGCAGTACAGAATAAGAAATAAGGACAGGGAACAGAGGAACAGAGAGATGAGAAGAGAGAAAGAAACCTTTGACATCTACTGTGAAAACTCTATGCTTTTCACCTCTCCTAAAGATCTGTATTACTTAAATAGAACAAAACCGCTGTGTTCTTTCAATGTCTTCAAAGTGTGCCCATAAGTTCACAGCTTCTGGTTCACTCTGGTGAATTTCAAACAGACTCATTTGCATTCAAAGCACTACTAACCCCTGACCCTGCCACTGTGGAGAGTGTGTGTGTGTGTGTGCGTGCGTGTATCAGAATGCTCAGGTGGTTATCGATCCAGTAGTTAGTGTAGCCGTAGAGTCAGAGTAGTGAGGAATACGGCTGTATTGATCCCCCATGTAGCATCTGTCTCTCTCTCTCCCAGCCGTTAGATCTCTGCTTATATAACTGGCCCCTTTCCCCGTTTCCTTTCCTTTTTCATCGGATTGTTTTATGCTTGTTTTCCCTCTCCAGCCTCCAATAGGAGAAGAGCAGACACACACTAATCCACAAAACTAGGGAATGTGACATCTCTCTGTGTTTGTTTTTTAGGATCGGAGGTTTGTCTGTATAAATCCCAGTGCATCGATTGGAGCTCAGAACTGCAGGGCAAACACACAGTATACTTAATGCTTCAATTTTAAACTCAGTCATCCTGGCTCCTTGTTAGTTTGCCTATTAAATTTGCCCTCTTCCTTTCCTACTCCTCTCTCTCTCTCTCTCTCTCTCTCTCTCTCTCTCTCTCTCTCTCTCTCTCTCTCTCTCTCTCTCTCTCTCTCTCTCTCTCTCTCTCACACACACACACACACACACAAACACACACACACAAAGCCCCCTGGACTCGTGCTGGCTAGTGCCAGGCCACTTGAGTTGTGACTGTCCAGGGAGAGACAGTTAGAGTCTGTTACGCTGTTTAGAAGAGAGGGTTCATCTGTCTGGTCAGCAGAAAACACTGACAGATAGCTGCGCTAGCACACACAAACACATACACACAATAATGTCAATTCTCACTTACTGTACTACACAAAATCTGCATTCGAATGCAGAAACGTATACTCCTGCCCACTCAGCTACTCGGCCAACCAACCAACCAACCAATCAACCCGCACGCACACACACACACACACACACACACACACACACACACACACACACACACACACACACACACACACACACACACACACACACACACACACACACACACACACACACACACACACACACACACATCTCAGAAGAATAGACAACACATGCACCTGTCCCTCCACCCACCCATCTAACACACGTATACGCACTACACTTTTTTCCAGCCATGATTACCATCGCTTTTCTCGTCACACATTCCATGAAGCACCCGCCCACACACCACTCTCTGAGCTCTCTTCCTCATCAGTCAGCCAACCCTGCCTACAGTGAGAGATGAATGCTAAAACACACTGCTTTGCACTCTCATCCTCTCTCTAACTCTCCTTCCGCCCTCTTACCTGCCTCTCTACCTCGAAATCTATCTAATTTTTCTCTAGTCTAAATTATCACTCAAATCATCACCATCACACAAACCCTTTTCATTTTCTAAAGCCACTTCCCTTCCTTCAATCAGTCCACTATTCTTTATTTTACATCATTTACATATTTGACTACACCTTTTTCAGCAATATTAATTTAGTTTATTTTTATGGTCTCTCTTTCATTTCACTATATTGCCTTCTCTATGAAAATGGCGAAATCCCAAATGCCACACATTGTCTATCCATTACAATTGATGAACTCCCATAGAAACGACAGTGTTCTAATATAGCTACATGTTTTCTTCCCTTTCATCCCTACCCATTCCTCTCTCTCTCTGTCCCCCACACCGCAGCCCCACTGTTAGATCTCCTGCTGTTTATCCCCTCTCTACGGCTCTCTCCTCTTCCTCTCAAATTCTGCTAAAAATGCTATACCCCTCAAAACTCAACTCTGGACCTAGAAGCCAGTTTCACAAATGTTTTCATTGTTCCCCTCCAATCAGGGACTGATTTAGACCTGGGACACCAGGTGGGTGCAATTAATGATCAGGTAGAACAGAAAACCAGCAGGCTCTGGTCCTCGTAGGGTAAGAGTGGAATACCCCATATTCTATACCATACAAATGGGCCATATAATATCATACTGTAACGCAACACACAAGCCATCAGCAGCAGAGCAGCGTACACGACAGGAAGTGGTGTTACTCACATGGTCTCGTCGTTCTGGAACTCCAGTTTCCCAGCCACCTCCTCGTAGTCCTCCCCAGCCTTGGCGGTGCCCTCCAGGGTGTGGTAGGGGATGGCCACTTTACCCCTGGCCCCAGACATCCGGTGCACCTTTACCTGCATGGTGCCCACGCTCTCGCTCACCCTCATAGACTCTATTTCAAACGTGAAGATGCCTGCGTGGTCGTCGTCATAGATGGTTACCGTGGCAGTGTGGGCGTTGCCCAGGGCGGCCTTGGGGGATACGTGGGGGGAGAGGTTCCTCATACTGCTGGTGGTGGTGATGGTGCTGGGCTCCAGGATGGCCACCTCGGCACGGTGGACGATGCGAGGGTTGCTGAGGTGCACGTAGAAGTGCTCGTCCTCTTCAAAGATGTCGTCATCAATAACCCCCACTGTCAGCTCCTTCAGCGTCTCACCGGGTTTGAAGACCAGCGTGCCCTCAGCAAATTCATAGTCTGAGCCGGCGTTGGCCGTTCCATCCTCTGTCCGGTAGTCCACCTGAGGTGACCCAGGAACAAAACCAACTCAATGACGATTCAATTAATTCACTAGACAGGAGTAATTACTGGAGAAAATGGCCCCCTGGCTCGACCCTTATCTCATCTAAAAACCTTTCCCATTATTACATTTAGCTTGAGTGATTTTCAACATAATAATCTTTCATTATACAGTACAATAAATCACAAAGACAAATATGAGTAGCTTCTCCCCACTGACCTTGACTGTGCAGCCGCTTTCACCACCATGGCGCCCAACAGACAGCTTGAGCGAGCTACAGTTCTCGAAGCACTGGTAGTGGGAGGGTTCAAACTGCAGGTAGATGGTGTGGGGGTCCTCCTCCTGTCCGCTGGCCTCATGGCAGCTCACCACCTTCCTGGCCTGGTCGGCAGCATGCTTCTTCAGGATGTTCCCAGCACCGATCATCATGCGTGTGGCCTGGATGCGGTAGAAGGCCCTGCTCTTCTGCTGCTGGACCAGAACCTGGTAGTTGGCCATCTCAATCAGCTGCTCTGTGTCCTTCTCTGGGTGCCTCTGTTTCAGCTCCTTCAGGGTGCGGGCCATGTCCCTCCGAGCCTCATCCTCTTCTGAGTTCAGTCCTCCACCCTCCTCCACCCCCTCCAGCATGCTGTCCAGCACATCCTTGGGGTGGGGGTGGGAGTTGCCCCCCTGGCCGTCCATCTCCACATCCATCTTGGTGAACATGCTGTCCCCCTCTGTCTCGATGATGATGCCGCGGGCCTTGTCGACACGGTAACGCTTGTGGATGTACTTGTAGAAGAGCAGGCGTCGGTCCGCGACCCAGGCCTGAACCACACAGATGGGGAAGAACATGAATGTGAGCACGGCCTCCCACACCTCCACCTCCCCCGGGGAGATGACAGCCAGGATCAGGTAGAGCCAGATGTAGGCGAAGATGCTCCAGGTTGCCGTGACAAAGAACACCCTCAGGTGCTTGATCCTGCGTGTCTCGTTCTCTGGCACCACGTGCACGCAGAGGGCGATGATGACGAACATGTTGAATGCTGCGCTGCCCACAATGGTGCTGGGGCCCAGGGAGCCTGCCTCAAACGAGTGGCCACACACCTCGATGACAGACAGCAGGATCTCTGGGGCAGATGAGCCTAGGGCCATCAGGGTCAGGTTGGATACGGTCTCGTTCCAGATGCGTACGGTGGCTGTGGTGGTCTCTCCGTTGGGCTTCTTGATGGTGATCTCTTTCTCCTGAGAGGTGATGACCTCAATAGAAGACATGAAGCGGTCGGCGATAATGGACATTCCCAGGAACATGTAGATGAGGGCCACGAAGTAGACGATGGCCCGTGCCACCTTGTCACCCACCGACGGGTTCTGAGGGTTCCACATGGGCAGGACCACGCCCTCAGAGCAGGGGTCTCCATCGGAGCAGTTGCTGGGCGGGCTGCTGGGTGCTGCATGGTCTGAGCTAGCCTGAGAGAGGTGGGTAAGCCCCAGGAGGAAGAGGAGTAAGAGGGAGGTGGAGAGGCTGGAGGAGGAGGAGGGGTAGGCAAGGCTCAGAATGTGGGTGTGTAACATGCCGGCGTCCGGACATTCGAGTCAGCTGGCTTCAGAGATCAATCCACTTCACGTCTAACGTCTCAACAGACACCTCTGGAAGACACAAGGGAAGAAGTGTAGTGACTTACAGACAACACTAGCACAAACACAATATTGATCATTAGTATTACATGGATTACGAACAGAAAACCAGCCCCGTCGCGAAAATCGGCGTCTTACTTCCAGACAAACTAAACACCTTCTTTGCCCGCTTTGAGGATAATACAATGCCACCGATGCGGCCCGCTACCAAAGACTGTGGGCTCTCCTTCTCTGTGGCCGACGTGAATAAAATATTTAAACGTGTTAACCCTCGCAAGGCTGCCGGCTCAGACGGCATCCCTAGCCGTGTCCTCAAAACATGCGCATACCAGCTGGCTGTTGTGTTTACGGACATATTCAATCAATCCCTATCCCAGTCTGCTGTCCCTACATGCTTCAAGATGACCACCATTGTTCCTATTCCCAAGAAAGCAAAGGTAACTGAACTAAATGACTATCGCCCCGTACCAGTCACTTTTGTCATCATGAAGTGCTTTGAGAGACTAGTCAAGGATCATATCACCTCTACCCTACCTGTCACCCTAGACTCACTTCAATTTGCTTTCCGCCCCAATAGGTCCACCGAAGATGCAATCGCCATCACACTGCCCTATCCCATCTGGACAAGAGGAATGTAAGAATGCTGTTCATTGACTACAGCTCAGCATTCAACACCATAGTACCCTCCAAACTCATCATTAAGCTTGAGACCCTGGATCTCGACCCCGCCCTGTGTAATTTGGTCCTGGACTTCCTGACGGGCCGCCCCCAGGTGGTGAAGGTAGGAAACAACATCTCCACTCTGCTGATCCTCAACACTGAGGCCCCACAATGGTGCGTGCTCAGCCCCTCCTGTACTCCCTGTTCACCCACGACTGTGTGGCCACGCACGCCTCCAACTCAATCATCAAGTTTGCAGACGACACAACAGTGGTAGGCTTGATTACCAACAATTGACGAGACAGCCTACAGGGAGGAGGTGAGGGCTCTCAGAGTGTGCTGTCAGGAAAATAACCTATCAGTCAATGTCAACAAACAAAAGAGATGATTGTGGACTTCAGGAAACAGCAGAGGGAGCACCCCCCTATCCACATCGATGGGACAGCAGTGGAGAAGATGGAATGTTTTAAGTTCCTCTGTGTACAAATCACCAAAAAACTGAAATGGTCCACCCACACAGACAGTGTTGTGAAGAAGGCGCAACAGTGCCTCTTCAACCTCAGGAGGCTTAAAAAATGTGGCTTGTCATCGAAAACCCTCACTAACTTTTACAGGTGCACAATTGAGAGCATCCTGTCGGGCTGTATCACCGCCTGGTACAGCAACTGCACCGCCAACAACCGCAGGGCTCTCCAGAGGGTGGAACGGTCTGCACAATGCATCACCGGGGGCAAACAACCTGCCCTCCAGGACACCTACAACACCCGATGTCACAGGAAGGTCAAAAAGATCATCAAGGACAATAACCACCCAAGTCACTGCTTGTTCACCCCACTTCCATCCAGAAGGCGAGGTCAGTACAGATGCATCAAAGCTGAGACCGAGAGATTGAAAAACAACTTCTATCTCAAGGCCATCAGACTGTTAAATAGCCATCACTAGCACAGAGAGGCTGCTGCCTACTTATAGACTTGATATCATTGGCCACTTAAATATATGGAACACTAGTCACTCTAATAATGCCACTTTAAGAATGTTTACATATCTCACATTACTTATCTCATATGTATATACTGTATACTGTATCCTACACTATCTATTCTTATACTATCTATTGCATCTTAGCCGCTCTGTCACTGCTCATCTATATATTTATATATTCTTATCCCATTCCTTTACTAGATTGTGTGTATTAGGTTATGTTGTGGAATTGTTAGATATTACCTGTTAGATACTGCTGCACGGTCAGATCTAGAAGCATAAGCATTTCCCTACACTCGCAATAACATCTGCTAACCATGTGTATATGACCAATACAATTTGATTTGATTTGATTTGGATTTAGTAGCTGCAGATCAGTGAAGGGTCTGCAATGCATCCCTGGTCCTGGAGCCACGGAGTAGTCCTTGTCTTTCCCTAAGGCTAGGTGTTCCAGTGGTCAATCAGAATGTGATGGGGGAGTTAAAGTGATAGAGTTCATTACAACCCACATATCTGGTTAATCAATTAAAGCCTGGACGACAATTAAAACCAGCAGACCACGTAAGTAGCTCTCCAGAAGCTGAATTATCGATTTTTACAGATGAGCACCACCGTCGTTTACCCATCTGATTAATCTCCTATTTGCACTTACTGTAACCTTGTTTCTGGTGTTATTGGTGGTATAAAAGCCATTGCAGCTGCTGTTACAATAGCTGATGCTGTCAACTAGCACTTTATTCTCTGAACATCCCATCCAACAGCTCCTGGTTCACCCCTTCTCTGTTGTGTGACTGACTACCCATTGTGCTGTATTGTCAATGTTAACTCTGTAATATACCGAGCACGGTGTTCACTTTGAAATACACTTATTGAAAACACTAACCCTTGTTCTTTTTAATGCCTCGGTCTATGGTGCTTAACAAATGTGTTAAACCGTGGCCCAGAGTCAGTGGTAACAATAACAGCGTAATGAGTAATGTTCACAGAAAGAGAAAGTGTTTTTTCTTTCTCATCCCTGAAAAGTCCTGGCTGAGGCGTGTTTTATATAAGAGCCTGTATCACGCATGGATGACCAATGACGCCTCTGCTTCCTTAGCCTCTCTCTCCACAAACAGTACAGTACACTCACATCAGCAGCTCCTGTCCCTCCAAGCCGTACAGTGGTCCACAGCCTTTCACCTCCTAGTACCAGCCTCCCCCATTCCCCACCTCTCCACGTGCTCTCCCTCCTAACCGGTTGCCCACCTCTTTCGATGATCACCCTAACCCTAACCCTAACCCTATCAGCAGCACTACAGGGCTTCTTTGTTTCCAAACAATGAGACCACCAACAGCTATTGTACCACCAATAACAACAGAAACAGCCTCTCTGGCTAAGTGGCCATATGGCCAAGGCGGTTTACACACTAAAGAGGAGATAACTCAAAGGTGGGTGAACAGACCAGCATCGCTGATCTGTGGAAAGGATCCAGCCCTGTATTCACAGAGCACTGATGTTTTCATCAGCCTTCCTGTGCACTCCAATGGCTTTCCCTGGTACTTCCAACTACTTGGATGGGAATTATGGTGTTTTTCCTTGCCTTCTATTCTTTACTTACCATACAACATAGCTCACGTAGTGTGAGACTGGAGACCAGCTGGAGTTCCCTAATGATTGACAGGTGAAAACATTCTGTGGACATGGCACATGCCATGACTGACTCCCATTTAAGGAGACAGGACGATAGGGAACAGTGATCTGAATAACAGTGAGCATCCCTGTCCACAGTCACTGGCAGTCAAATGGTCAGGTAGGGACACGATCTCGGCGTAACATCAAAAGGACATCTAAGCCTCTGTGCCCCTTTCCATTGGTTTGGTTTATTGATTTGCACCCTTAACAAGGAAAGCGTCTTCAAGCATGTAAACCTTTAGCAAATGGGGCACACTGTTCGAGGGGTCAAAGATTAAATTGTTGCATCTCAAAAACATTCAGAGCAAAGAGGAAAGAATTGTATAACATGACAAGATGCCGAGAAGAAGATGACTGCATGAATATTAGGTTAAGAGACTCAGAGCAGACCTAGAACTGGACATCAGCTGTGTGTCTGGTAGAGGTTTAATCAGTAGTCCAGCCAGCCATCGTCTCTCTCTGCCTCCACTCAGAATTCGCCATCAGTAACCACGGGGACAGGCCAGCAACAACAAATAAGAGTTTGAAACAACATGAGCACACCACACAAACCATAAATATTGTGGTGCCATTTCTGATTTTTCTTGAGCAGAATATGCTCGTACAAATTGATTCAATTTCACTCCATGTTAAACTGTGTCTAGACTGGTACCTCATTCCTTCAACTCAATTACTATCTGACATTTTTAGGATAACTGTGCAAACGCAGTGTATTGTTTTCACATAGACTTGCAGGCATACCCACAGATTTCAGTTAGCAGTGATGCAAAGAGCTGTAGAAATAGCACAAAGGTAATTCAAACCCAATATATTTCTTTATCATTGTTGTTTTTTATGAGTCTATGGAACACTGCAAAACCATACCAAACCACCTACATTAACAGATGTGTGAAAGGGGGTTTAGGTTTGGGCACCAAAAGCAGTCAATACTGTATTGACACTGTATCCTCCCTCTGCCTCTTCAGTCTATCCAAGTCAATATTTAGCACACCTCCCCTCTGTCTTCATTTACCTCCTGACAGCTATCCCCAGCAATGCTACACAGATCATGTAAATCATACAACACAGTAACTGATCGTTGATATACTCTTATGTTTGAAGTTTTCATAATGGCCCCCAGACCGGAAAATCGATTCAGTGCCAACATTCTAATACTGAGACTTACCATGAAGACGATCTCTTTAAGGTCAAGTAATGTAGCTGTCTCATTGACGTCAGCTAACAATGTAATATAATAGCATTGTCATTTGTCCAGGTTAGATCGTGGGGCTGCTCACCGCCAGCAGATAGCAGGGGGGATGAGAGAGGAGCAGCATACTAATGAAGGGAGCATTAGAGAGAAGTTACAGAACACCTGCAGATCACCCCTGAGGTTCTTACACTAGAGAATCCCACTGAGCACAAACTGATTGAATCAACGTTGTTTCAATGTAATTACTCAACTTATTGTGACGTGGAATCTACGTGGAAAGTACATTGGATTTGAAAAAAAGTAATACATTTAAACTGTTGTTTTGAGGGTGAATTTTCAACCACAGGATTATGTCATCATGGTAAAAAACATTTTAACATAGACAAACCTTAAAATATGTGAATTTGTACCTTTAAAACAAGGTCCGATCTTTAACATTAAATCCACTATATCAGACAAAAAGCAATGGGCTGGGCAGCACCTCCTACTGGAGAATTGATCTACCTACAGCTACCCTTTGGTCTCCCATCCAGGGTTTTAAGCAAGCCAAGCTTAGCTATAATATTTATCACTGACTATCACCGATGTGCTGTGGTGAGAATGCTTGTTGAGAGATCTCCACTTAAAATTAGATATATTCACTGTTGCTATGGAAGACATTCCAAAGGGTAGGTTTAACAGAGCAGATTATATGTGACCACACTTCATCACTCATATAACATGATTATATTTAGGCCTTCAACAATCAACAGCTATTGTTTCAATTCAACCCAGAATTCAACTAATAATAGACAAAACAATAGCCTAGGGTTTCAAGCTCTGGCTGATTAAAAAAGTAATGACATTTTGTGATATTGAATTGTGTTTGGTTGTCAAAACAAGCAAATATCAACATTTGAAGAAGATGAATCTTCTGCTTGGCTAGTTCCATCTGTGCCACTGACTTAGTCTGGCTTTAATTCCAGTTGAGTGTTTTTAAATCCAGTTTAGTGTCTACAAATGAATTGATATGTTGGATTCAAGTCTCCATCACAACCAAACATCAAATTTAAAGAATAGGATAAAATCTAATCAAACTTAATCCACATTTAAAGTTTGATTTGATTTGACTTTGATGTTTGGTTGAGATAGAGACATGAATCCAGCATATCAATTATGAATTTGTTGACATCAGCTGGAATTAAAGTCAGTGCCACAGATGGAATTATCGAAGCAGAAGATACAGTAAATATTTTAAATATAAAACATAGCCTCTATTAATTTATTGACAAGTTAACAGATTATATGTTGGATTCAAATCTCCAATTTAACCAAATATAGAAGTTAAAGAATGGGATTAAGCCAGTGGCAGAGGTGGAACTATCCAAACAGTAGATACATCTCCTTTATAGGTTGATATTTGGTTGCATTGTCAACCAAACACAGTTCAATATTACCTTTGCAATACAGTAAATAGCCTGAAGCTTTCTTACAAAATAATGTAACATTCAACCTTAAAATGACTAACACATCCATGGCCACATTCCTTGTGTACTGTAACTATACTTGTCATCACAGGTCTGTGGAGATCTTCACAGTTGCTGTAATATTTTGTGCAGAATATCGAACGGCATTGATCACTTGTATCATGTACTTTTAATGTAATCTCAACTACAATCCAGGCCATTTTGTTCCGCTATTACATGTCGCACAGTCATAACACATAAATCTGATATATAAATAAACAACATATCTGACATTGTATTCCCATTTGAACTTTGGTGTGCTTTTAAAATGGTTGAAAGCACAGTCATAGACATGTGGGTGAAAATACAGTTGAAGTCGGTAGTTTACATACACTTAGGTTGGAGTCATTAAAACTCGTTTTTCAACCACTCCACAAATTTCTTGTTAACAAACTATAGTTTTGGCAAGTCGGTTAGGACATCTACTTTGTGCATGACACAAGTAATTTTTCCAACAATTGTTTACAGACAGATTATTTCACTTATAATTCACTGTATCGCAATTCCAGTGAGTCAGATGTTTACATACACTAAGTTGACTGTGCCTTTAAAAAGCTTGGAAAATTACAGAAAATGACGTCATGGCTTTAGAAGCTTCTGAGAGGCTAATTGACATAATTTGAGTCAATTGGAGGTGTACCTGTGGATGTATTTCAAGGCCTACCTTCAAACTCAGTGCCTCTTTGCTTGACATCATGGGGAAATCAAAAGAAATCAGCCAAGACTTCAGAAAAAAATTGTAGACCTCCACAAGTCGGCTTCATCCTTGGGAGAAATTTCCAAATGCCTGAAGGTACCACGTTCATCTGTACAAACAATAGTACGCAAGTATAAACACCATGGGACCACGCAGCCGTCATACCGCTCAGGAAGGAGAGGCGCTCTGTCTCCTAGAGATGAACGTACTTTGGTGCGAAAAGTGCAAATCAATCCCAGAACAACAGCAAAGGACCTTGTAAAGATGCTGGGGGAAACAGGAACAAAAGTATCTATATCCACAGGAAAACGAGTCCTATATCAACATAACCTGAAAGGCCACATAGCAAGGAAGAAGCCACTGCTCCAAAACCGACATTAAAAAGCCAGACTACGGTTTGCAACTGCAAAGATCGTACTTTTTGGAGAAATATCCTATGGTCTGATGAAACAGAAAATAGAACTGTTTGGCCATAATGACCATCGTTATGTTTGCAGGAGAAAGGGGGAGGCTTGCAAAGCCAAAGAACACCATCCCAACCGTGAAGCACGGGGGTGACAGCATCATGTTGTGGGGGTGCTTTGCTGCAGGAGGAACTGGTGCACTTCACAAAATAGATGGCATCATGAGGGAGGAAAATTATGTGGATATATTGAAGCAACATCTCAAGACATCAGTCAGGAAGTTAAAGTTTGGTCACAAATGGGTCTTCCAAATGGACAAGCATACTTCCAAAGTTGTGGGAAAATGGCTTAAGGACAACAAAGTCAAGGTATTGGAGTGGCCATCACAAAGCCCTGACCTCAATCCTATAGAGAATTTGTGGGCAGAACTGAAAAAGCGTGTATGAGCGAGGAGGCCTACAAACCTGACTCAGATGCACCAGCTCTGTCAAGAGGAATGGCCCAAAATTCACCCAACTATTGTGGGAAGCTTGTGGAGGCTAATTGAAACATTTGAACCAAGTTAAACAATTTAAAGGCAATGCTACCAAATACTAATTGAGTGTATGTAAACTTTTGACCCAGTGGGAATGTGATGAAAGAAATAAAAGTTGAAATAAATCATTCTCGCTACTATTATCCTGGCATTTCACATTCTTGAAATAAAGTGGTGTTCCTAACTGACCTATAACAGGCAATTTTTACTAGGATTAAATGTCAGGAATTGGGAAAAACTGAGTTTAAATGTATTTGGCTAAGGTGTATGTAAATTTCCGACCTCAACTGTAGATAATAAACAAAAGTGAAATACACAAAAAATGAACCATAAACACTGCACTCAAAAAAGTTCCAAAAGAATAAAGACATTTCAAATGTCATATTATGTCTTTTTACAGTGTTGTAATGATGTGAAAAATAGTACAAAAGGGAAAATAAAAAAACATAAATATGGGTTGTATTCACAATGGTGTTTGTGCTTCACTGGTTTCCCTTTTCTTGTGGCAACAGCTCACAAATCTTGCTGCTATGATTGCACACTGTGGTATTTCACCCAATAGATATGGGAGTTTATCAAAATTAGATTTGTTTTCAAATTCTTTGTGGGTCTGTGTAATCTGAGGGAAATATGTGTCTGTAATATGGTAATACATTTAGTAGGAGGTTAGGAAGTGTAGCTCAGTTTCCACCTCATTTTATGGGCAGTGTGCACATAGGCTGTCTTCTCTTGAGAGCCAGGTCTGCCTTTGGCGGGCTTTCTCAATAAAAAAGCTACGCTCACTGAGTCTGTACATAGTCAATTTGGGTCAGTCACAGTGATCAGGTATTCTGCCACTGTGTACTCTCTATTTAGGGCCAAATAGCATTCTAGTTTGCTCTGTTTTTTTGTTAATTCTTTCCAATGTGTCAAGTAACTGTGCGTTTGTTTTCTCGTGATATAGGTTGGGTCTAATTGTGTTGCTGTCCTGGGGCTCTGTGGGGTCCGTTTGTGTTTGTGAACAGAGCCCCAGGACCAGCTTGCTTAGGGGGCTCTTCTACAGGTTAATTTCTCTGTATGTGATGGCTTTGTTATGGAAGGTTTGGGAAACGCTTCCTTTTAGGTGGTTGTAGAATTTAACAGCTATTTTCTGGATTTTGATAATAAGCGGGTATTGGCCTTCTGCTCTGCATACATTATTTGGTGATTTACGTTGTACACGGAGGATATTTTTGCAGAATTCTGCATGCAAAGTCTCAATTTGGTGTTTGTCCCATTTTGTGAATTCTTGGTTGGTGAGCGGACTCCAGACCTCACAACCATAAAGGGCAATGGGTTCTATAACTTATTCAAGTATTTTGAAATGGGCTCCCAAGTGACGCAGCAATCTAAGGCACGGCACCTCAGTGCTAGAGGCGTCACTACAGACCCTGGTTCAATTCCAGACGGAATCAGAACCCGCTGTGATTGGGAGTCTGATAGGGTGGCGCACAATTGGCCCACGTCGTTAGGGTTTTGCCGGGGTAGGCCGTCATTGTAAATAAGAATTTGTTCTTAACTGACTTGCCTAGTCTCTCTCTCTCTATACAATATCAAATAATCACTATTATTCCAAGATAATTCTTCAGCCAGAAGTGCTTTTTGAGGTTGGTTAGGTTTTGGTTTGATAATTTTTTTGTTTTGTTTTAAAAACAATTGTTTTAATTAAATCCACTATGCATTATGTGGGTTGAATGCTGTAACAAAACAGAATAAAACAATTAATAAAGGTCCCATGATGGTAGCGGCTGCCCATTACTGTTATTACTGTTATCAGTTCACTTTTTACCTTAATAAAATATTTATTTCATTCCAAAAATCACTATTTTGTAGTTCTTCAAAGTAAATAAGATTTTTTTTTTAATGACTGCTGAATACCAAATATCAATCACTTACATTCTGACCACACTGCTCATACATGTTATTCAATTATTGCACCCAGTGCTCGCGCACGTCAACGAGCGTCTGTGTTGCCAAGTGCTAAAATAGAAGTCAGTTCTATTTGTGATGCTGAACGTGGTGCAAGTCCTGCCTCTCCCATCTCCTCATTGGTTTATAGAAGCAGATATCCACATGCCATCTCCTCATTGGTTATACCCACATGGGTGACTGAAAGATGACTAGAAATGATTTGGTTGACCGTTTTATGTGTGGATTAATTGTCAGAGTAGAGAACCTTGTGCATTTCAGGTAAAATAACAACTCAACGTTTATATTCCAGGACAAATTAGCTAGCAACAGCATGCTAGCTAAATAGGACAGATTAGCTAGCAACTGCAAGCTAGCTAGCTAAATTGCAATAAATGTTTAATGATTTTCGACCTGTCCACAAATGAATATAATTGGTTCAGAGTTTGTTTTGATATTTCAACCTGCGTGTCATGATCGCGTTTGGTGTGGGGTGACAAAATCAATTTGCGCACGCGCGGTCGGTTTGCGTAAGGTGTTATATCATGTATTTTCAGGTGAAGATGCGAAGCAACAGCTGCTCTCTATATATCACCTCACGATCGCGCAGTGTACTCTCTTCCATAGCAGGCTAATGAAACACAGACCGGACAAGTAGACACGCAATTGTGTTCATTGTAGTTAATTACCACGTTTTATGCACTAAACTATGTAGATATATTGGCCTTTTTAAAACTACAACTCCCTACTACATCGCACAGTTCAAGAAGGATCGGATTTATCTCTAGAGAAACTGTGCGATGTGTGCATTGAGCTCACAGAAAAAAACGGAACGAAACGGAATTCAAATAATTTAACTGACATCAGTCAATTTAGTTGTTTAAAAAAATACAAATAACAGACATTTCGGTTAATCGCTCAGCACTAGCCAGTGAGTCATGTTTCCTTTCACTGTTTGGCATAATTTCTGTAAATACAAAACACTGAGATAATCAAGGCAGGCAAGACTGTTTATTTCAAATATATGAGGCTTTGCTTCATGGAAGTGACAGAGCTGAGGTTTAAATCTTCCCTTCTTCATTCAGCTAATTTAAAATGGTTTCCTATTATCTACAACATGCACATTCGGATAACACAGAAGGAGGGACAAAAGAAGAAAGACAGAACAGTGAAATGGCAGAGAGTGAGAGAATATTTTTTAAACCTCTTCCTGAGGGAAGTGGGGGATTGAAGACTTGACTTTGAAGTCGTGGATGGGGAAAGGGAGGGGGCAGGGAACCAACATCACATGCATGGCAGCAGTAATGTGGAGAATTACACTGAACAAAAAATATAAACGCAACATGCAACAATTTCAAAGATTTTACTGGGTTACAGTTCATAAAAGGAAATCAGTCAATTGAAATAAATTCATTAGGCCCTTATCTATGGATTTCACATGACTGGGAATACAGATATTCATCTGTTAGTCACAGATACCTTAAAGAAAAGGTAGGGGCGTAGATCAGAAAACCAGTCACATATCTGATATGACCACCATTTGCCTCATGCAGCACGACACATCAAGTATCCAGAAGTTGCTGTTCCCGCCAATATCCAGAAGTTGCTGGATATTGGCGGGAACTGGAACACACTGTCAAACACGTCGATCCAGAGCATCCAAAACATGCTCAATGAGGTGACATGCCTGGTGAGTATGCAAGCAACAGAAGAACTGGGACATTTTCAGCTTCCAGGAATTGTGTACTGATCCTTGCGACATCGGGCCGTGCATTATCCTGCTTAAACATGAGGTGATGGCGGCTGATGAATGACACGACAATGGGCCTCAGGATCTTGTCACCGTATCTCTGTGCATTCAAATTGGCATCAATAAAATGCAATTGTGTTCGTTGTCCGTAGCTAATGCCTGCCCATATCATAACCCCACCGCCACCCTGGGGCACTCTGTTCACAACGGTGACATCAGCAAACCGCTCACCCACACGACGCCCGGTACAGTTGAAACCAGGATTAATCCGTGAAGAGCACACTTCTCCAGCGTGCCAGTGGTCATCGAAGTGAGCATTTGCCCACTGAAGTTGTTTACGATGCTGAACTGCAGTCAGGTCAAGACCCTGGTGAGGACGACGAGCACGCAGATGAGCTTCCCTTAGATGGTTTCTGACAGTTTGTGCAGAAATACTTTGGTTGTGTAAACCCACAGTTTAATCAGCTGTCCGGGTGGCTGGACTCAGACGATCCTGCTGGTGAAGAACCCGGATGTGGAGGTCCTGGGCTGGCGTGGTCACACGTGGTCTGCGGTTGTGAGGCCGGTTGGACGAACTGCCAAATTCTCTACGTTGGAGGCGCCTTATGGTAGAGAATTTAACATTAAATGATCTGGCAACAGCTCTGGTAGACAATGTTGCAGTCAGCATGCCAATTGAGGTATCTGTAGCATTGTGTTGTGTGACAATACTGCACATTTTAGAGTGGCATTTTATTGTCCCGAGCACAAGGTGAACCTGTGTAATGATCATGCTGTTTAATCAGCTTCTTGATATTCCACACCTGTCAGGTGGATGGATTATCTTGGCAAATGAGAAATGATCAATGACAGGGATGTAAACAAATCTGTGCACAAAATTTGAGAGAAATAAACTTTTTGTACAAATGGAACATTTCTGTGATCTTTTATTTCAGCTCGTGAAACATGGGACCAACATTTTACATGTTGCGTTTATATTTTTGTTCAGTGTACATACCGTTGAAGTCGGAAGTTTACATACACCTTAGCCAAATACATTTAAACTCAGTTTTTCACAATTTCTGACATTTAATCATAATAAAAATTCCCTGTCTTAGGTCAGTTAGGATCACCACTATATTTTAAGAATGTGAAATGTCAGAATAATAGCAGAGAGAATTATTTATTTCAGCTTTTATTTCTTTCATCACATTCCCACTGGGTCAGAAGTTTACATACACTCAATTAGTATTTGGTAGTATTGCCTTTAAATTCTTTAACTTGGGTCAAACGTTTCTGGTAGCCTTCCACAAGCTTCCCACAATAGGTGAATTTTGGCCCATTCCTCCTGACAGAGCTGGTGTAACTGAGTCAGGTTTGTAGGCCTCCTTGCTCGCACACGCTTTTTCAGTTCTGCCCACAAATGTTCTATAGGATTGAGGTCAGGGCTTTGTGATGGCAATACCTTGACTTTGTTCTTAAGCCATTTTGCCACAACTTTGGAAGTATGCTTGGGGTCATTGTCCACTTGGAAGACCCATTTGCGACCAAACTTTAATTTCCTGACTGATGTCTTGAGATGTTGCTTCCACCCCCACAACATGATGCTGCCACCCCCATGTGTCACGGTTGGGATGGTGTTCTTCTGCTTGCAAGCATCCCCCTTTTTCCTCCAAACATGATGATGGTCATTATGGCCAAACAGTTCTATTTCTCCAAAAAGTACGATCTTTGTCTCCATGTGCAGTTGCAAACCGTAGTCCGGCTTTTTTATGTCGGTTTTGGAGCAGTGGCTTCTTCCTTGCCTTTTCAGGTTATGTCGATACAGGACTCGTTTTACTGTGGATATAGATACGTTTGTACCTGTTTCCTCCAGCATCTCTACAAGGTCCTTGGCTGTTGTTCTGGGATTGATTTGCACTTTGCGCACCAAAGTACGTTCATCTCTAGGTGACAGAACGCGTCTCCTTCCTGAGCGGTGTGACGGCTGCATGGTCCCATGGTGTTTATACTTGCGTACTATTGTTTGTACAGATGAACGTGGTACCTTCAGGCGTTTGGAAATTGCTCCCAAGGATGAACCAGACTTGTGAAGGTCTACAATTTTTTTTCTGAGGTCTTGGCTGATTTCTTTTGATTTTCCCATGATGTCAAGCAAAGAGGCACTGAGTTTGAAGGTAGGCCTTGAAATACATCCACAGGTACACCTCCAATTATGTCAATTAGCCTCTCAGAAGCTTCTAAAGCTATGACATCATTTTCTGGAATTTTCCAAGCTGTTTAAAGGCACAGTCAACTTAGTGTATGTAAACTTCTGACCCACTGGAATTGTGATACAGTGAATTATAAATTAAATAATCTGTCTGTAAACAATTGTTGGAAAAAATACTTGTGTCATGCACAAAGTAGATGTCCTAACCGACTTACCAAAACTATAGTTTGTTAACCAGAAATTTGTGGAGTGGTTGAAAAACGAGTTTTAATGACTCCAACCTAAGTGTATGTAAACTTCCGACTTCAACTGTACATGCCTAAACACACACATTCTGCACACACACTTTGCACACACACGCAAAATGAAAAAAACATATTTTTGCATACCAGGACACAAACTGACAGACAGACACCGAGATGACAACTCAAAAAGAAATACTACTGGAGTGGGATCTTATTCTCAACACTGCGATACAATATTCAAGGTGTTCCAATTTTAAGACTGCCATGACAGTCACATTACACAATCACATAGGCATAAGGTCCTAACCGTACCCCTATATAATTGAGTTGATACAAACACTACAGTACCATCATTTGTAAGGCATCAAACGTGATAGAAAATGACATTTTAAATAGGTCAACGGCATTCCCCTTGAGTTGTGAAACATGAAGGCTATCGTAGCTCAGCTCCTTGCATATTCAGTGCTGTCAAGTTCCTCTGTTTCAAAATGCTGCACACTCGTCCACACACAGATTCATATTCACAGCACATGCGACACATTACCATTCAGACCATCCTAAATAATCCCAAACAGGACTTGAGGAACAGAATGAAATTGTTCCACACTAATTTCTTCTGAGGTGAATGTGCTTTTCATTTCATCGCCTGCTCCACTCAATAGTCTGAACAAACAAAATCCAACAATTACTTAACCTATTTATCCTCAGAGAGATGTTCAGGTAAGCAAATGTGTAACAAGCAATGGAACTATGCTTGTCTACTAACCTCCATCCTCTTATCTAAAACCCTGTTCAATCAACCGGTTATCAGGTTTCCGTGATAATGAATCCAAAGCGCATATTTTTGCAGCAAGAGAAAAATAATATTTTTGACACCGACCTCAACAGGATCAGCAATCAAATCAACATGTATTTGTTGAGTAAACAGATTAGCAGATGTTAAAGCAGGTGCAGCGAAATGCTTGTGACCCCACACTGGCGGTGACAGCACTCTCCGAGGGTGTCTCAGGGGGAGTTGGGATATGCAAAAAACACGTTTCCATTTCACACATGCATATAAAACAAACTATAGTACATATATAAGCACCCACCAAATTACAATAGCAGTTGTTAATGAAGCAAGCCAGTAAGATGAGTTCAAATTCACAACTGTTGATGTTTACCTGTCAATGCTGCATGTCTTTTGTTGCAACATAACCCCATGTGCTCTTCTGCCTCTGATGAATATAAGGTCAAGTGAGGCCCCCCGGCAAAAGGCCACAGGTAGTTGCCTGGGAGAGACCACAATGCAAAAGGCCACAGGTAGTTGCCTGGGAGACAGCAACTGCAGGATTTGGCATTTGCCAGCCAAAAATAACACCACTCTTTTTTAAACTTTCAATTGGTGACATTTGCCCAGGGGCAGACACAGCAAGATTCTCCATTCCTCTCCTCTCTATGTCTCAAGTAGCAGCTGGCAGTCTTGTTGCCCTCGTTCCCCATCTCCGCTTCAAGTTTTCTGTTCCTCTACTTGTGTTGCCAAATAACCCCCATATGTTCTCTTCTTGGTCTTAAAACTTCTCTGTACTTTGCCAACCTATATCCACACGTCTTGCACAGCCCTTCTCCTTTACTCTTTACTCTTCACTGCTACCCCCTCCTCCTCCTCTCCCCCTTCTGTTGGCAGTCAAATTTCCATTCAAGAGTCATTGACATTCACTCAGCTTTCCAGGCCCATTTCATTTCTTGAATCAGTAATTATATAATTGCATAATTACATAGAGATGAAGCCGGTGTGGGCACATCCCCAAATAGCTGAACAAAACCAGATACCACAGAAAAGCATTTATATGAAGGGAAGTATTAACATGGGTACTATGCCTTCTTACTATGGCTACAGCATCTTCTCCTTTCAATTATCAATAAGCAAAAACACTAGACATTTCTAACAGCAGAAACAACTTTCCTTATAATCAGTGTCATGCACAGCTGGCTGAAAAAGGTATATATCCTCTGGGTGTCTTCAGGTGTGACTTTGTGTTTTTACTTTGTCTGGTGAGAAGTGTGTAGCCTGGCATTATGCTGGGCAGAGACATTCACACTGCCCACTCATGTTGAGAGAGAGAGAAAGGGAAAGAGGAGAGAGAGAAAGTGATATAGACAGCAGTGGAGGCTGCTGAGGGAAGAACGGCTCATAATAATGGCTGGAATGGAGTGCAATCCGGTTCCAAATGATTGGCACCTTTGATAAAGATGACAAAAAAGACTGTATAAAATAAATAATACAAATTATGAGCTACAGGTAACTGCCAAAAGAAAGGAAACAGCAACATAAAGTGTCTTAATAGACACTTAATAGACCACAACGAGCCACCGGAAAAGCTTCATGGTAGCCAAAATAATGGGCAACTGGGCATGACCCTAAACATGATGGGATGTTAATTGCTTAATGAATTTATGAACCACACCTGTGTGGATTGTGGAAGCACATCCTTTCAATATGCTTTGTATCCCTCATTTACTCAAGTGTTTCCTTTATTTTTGGCAGTTACCTGTATATTGTATGCCCCAAATAATTGGGGAATTGTATTATTCTATACTAATGCAATTGCTAAGAGAAAGAGATTTTGTTTAACAAAAAGATAGGGGTCATACTTATTACCACCACTGTGTTCAATACTCTAGCACCCTCCCCTTGCAAAGATAACGACACAAA
The DNA here is from genome assembly GCF_045679555.1 of Salvelinus alpinus. Classification (NCBI taxonomy): domain Eukaryota; kingdom Metazoa; phylum Chordata; class Actinopteri; order Salmoniformes; family Salmonidae; genus Salvelinus; species Salvelinus alpinus. The sequence continues at coordinate 12,476,058 of NC_092098.1, read as the reverse complement.
TATTTGATGAGATTGGAGAACACGTTGGGAGCAATTTCAGACCATTCCTCCATGCAGAATATTTCCTTTGCCTGCTCTTATGGACTGCCCTCTTCAATTCAAACTGCAGAGGCAGATGGCAATTGCAAATTGTTGATTTTGTGGTCAATTAACCATTTATTTGTGGATTTTGATTAGTGCTTGGGATTATTGTCTTGCTGGAAGATTCACTTCCGCCTCCTGGCAGAGGCAACCAGGTTTTTGGCTAAAATGTCCTAGTACTTTGTAAAGTTTATGATGCCGTTGACTTTAACAAGGGCCCCAGGACCAGTGGAAGCAAAATAGCCTCATAACATGAAATATACACCACCATAATATTTGACCGTAGTTTTTTGGTTATTTTCTGCATTTGCTTCTGTTTTTCAACACCAAATCCGCCGCTGGTGTACGTGGCCAAACAGCTCTATTTTCATGTCATCTGACCAAAGCACCAGTTCCAATCCATGTGCCGTTTACAAAACTCCAGACATTTACATTTGTTGGATGACATGAAAATAGAGCTCTTTGGCCACGAACAACAGTGGTGGGTTTCTACTTTTTTGCTCATCTTTATAAAGAGTGACAATAATTATGGACCTGACTGTATGTATGCATCTTGAGCATTTCATAATTAAAATGTCATGTCCAATTCAAAATAAAATTCACTCTACATACAAAACATTATTTTCCATGCAGGGAGGAGAGAACAAAGTTGAGCTTTCCATCCTAACCTTTAACACATCCCCAGAGAGCGGGAGGTAGAGTCCCGGCTGACACATAACATTCTAAGAACAATATGTTTCTTAGCGCTTGGTGAGAGCGTGGTTTTCCTATGGTTATATTGCATATAACCTTCCCACAACATTCTGAGAATGGTGCAGGATACCCAGCTAACACATAATGTTCTGAGAACCATATGCTTCCTAGGTGGGAATAATTTCAGTACTTCTGCAGAATGTTTTCTGCAGGTTTCCTCATGGTTCTATACACTATGTTGTTAAGTGTGTTCAGGTGTGTTGGCCGCGCCAACTAATTGGCCACACCTGATCTTAATGAGTGCTTGTTTCTTTTGAAATGGGGTCTGTTAGAATACACTAAAATGAACAGCTTTGTATGAGTAAAAAAAGAAACATGGCATGCTACAGTAGCTCAATCCTGGTGGTGCAGCGGACTAATTCCATGGATAGAGAACAGAAGATCATAGGTTTCGAATCTCACTGACGCCGTGCCACAGTAGAAAAGAAACGTGTTTGCATGATTACTTCTTAAGCAAATTATTTTTCTTGTGTCCTATCAGTGCTTGGAGTTCAAAACAGTTAACCCAAATGAAGCTAGCAGTGTTATCAAAACTCTTATTGCAACATGTTCTCAAAACATTATTTATTTACCTTCAAATAACCAATCATTTCCGTTCTCCGAACATTAATAAAACCTCCCAGGAAAACGTTCAGGGAACCATAGTAAAACATTCTCAGAACCTCCCTGCAACCTAAAAATGCACATTCCCAGAACAGGCAAAATGTTCACTTCCGTTCTCAGAATGTTTTTAAAAAGTTCATTTTTACGAGGGAGGGAGAGAGAGTGAGCGAAAGAGGGGAAGAGAGAGTATGGGATTTAACATTCTCCATATGGATTCTCTTCACTGGGGTGGAGCCCAGGGACATACAACATAGTGTGCTTTTAATTTCAGGAAAATAATCGATAGCACTTCCTAGCTCTCCAACTCCTCCTGTCTTCAGTGGTTTGTGTTAATCAGCAAGATTTCATCAAACTGGTGTAGCTGTTTCTAACACGCAGAATCAGAACCATGGACAGCATCTGTAAACACCATAACAGTTATGCTGCTCTACAATGATTTATAGCAGTACTGTGAAAGTACTTTGCAGTACAGAATTGCATGTTTGAGTGGACAGTCAATGTTTGCCAGATTTAATTTGTCAAGCACCCTTATATTTTAAGAGGGTATGAAACACTAATGTGCCATTCTATCATAACAATATAACAGGTTGGTAGCTTGGTTCCAATTAGTCACTTCAAGATGTTTAGTGGTAAGGGGCTGTGTCAACATAAAAAAAACGATTGCATAAACATTGCAAAAGACATTTGATATTCTCAGTCATTGTGACACACACACACACACACACACACACACACACACACACACACACACACACACACACACACACACACACACACACACACACACACACACACACACACACACACACACACACACACACACACACACACACACACACACACACACACACACACACAAACAGTCAACAAAATGTGAATAATTAACCAAGACCCTGAGGACCGTTCATCAGTTTCTGTTGAGAGATTACAACGCCTCTGCAACTTCATTTAGTGCGTCACAAAGCCAAACACTAAACAGGAAATAGACATTAAATCTGAAATGAACATTCCTTCAGGACTAAAGAAGAAAGGATCCACAACCATGTTTGTGCATTCAGTAAAGCATCCCAGGATTCACTGTGCAGACTGGATAAGTTTGCCATGTTAAATTGTAATGGTCTAGGGACTGGGCACATGTTATTCTATTCAATCGCCTGATTGGGGTCCTGGAAAGCTCAACACAGTAGAGAATAACTTTGGGATTTGATGAACACAGAGGTCTCTGTGCACACAAAACAGAACACGTTGACCTATTCCTTTTAGCAATTTGTAAGACTGGAATGACATTTGGGAGACATTTAACAAAATGCCTCACTGAAGCACACAAAAAGCTTCTTCCACATAGCACATGTGTTTAACCCTCTCTAGAACCCCAGGTTCTGGGTGGAGCTGGGAAATCGATAATCATGATAAGAATGTGTATGTGTTTTCTTTTGGCTTCCCAATAACTGGAGCATGGATCACATGAATTGTATCTATCCACAACCTGCATTAAGATGAACTCAAACTTTTAGTGAGTTCATCAGCAGTAGTAGGGGATGGACATGCAACTTCTGTCACCAAGACCCCTTGCTTGAAAAAGTACACAGGGTTCGACAACACAACACAACACTGACAACAGACCTGACCTAAGTACATGAGAATACAAGACCTCTGAGTTCTAATCTTTTTTTCGCTAATTAGTATTTCGACCAATCAGATCAGCTCTGAAAAAAGAGCTGATGTGAAAATATCTGGTGTGATTCGTCAAAAACAATCTGAATTGGGCTGCCTTGGAAACGCAGCCGACATGACATAAAACACACCAGTACATGGTACATTTTCAGATTTCAGAGGAGATATATACACTGTTTTCAATAAATCCACATGCAGGATCATTGTTGTGATATTGATGTTTTTAAAAAAGTGTGACAAACTGATCTATTTTTGACCCAACATGTGATCTTTCATTTCAATGCACATTTTTCTCTGAGAGGCATCCCTGAACCCTGGCAGTACTATTACCCACCCACATCCTGGTCAGTCGAACCGGAAAGTTATCTCTGTGGTTGTGACTTATGAACTGAGAAAGACAGTGAATCCACTACTCACAATCAATCAGATTGCAGAAGCAGAACACATATTGGTGGAATGCGCCAGCAGTCAAAGTTCACGTCTCTAACCAAACCTCAAAAAACAGCAAAGAATGGTACTAGAGCCAATCCAGCTCAATGAGGATGTTGGCCATGGACAGAATTTCTCAACTTGACAAAATAACCCTACTGTACATATAAAAACAGACATGTTGATACTTGTATCTTAAGAGAGGAAACTATTTTAAATCTGATATAACACAAAGGATAATAAAATAGGACTAATACATTTAATAAATAAACTAAATAGGCACTAAAATGACAAAGATCAAGTAATTATATCATTTTGATGGATTCATGTTTGTGTCATGTTTCTGAACATAAATGTAACTGTTGCATCCTTAAAATTGTATTTCTAACACTATATAACACTGAACGTACTTGTTCTTACAGACCTTTATGACCAAGTCCCACAGTAGCTACTGAACTCATAGGAGCACAGAGGTTAAATTACTAAGGATTTGTTCAATGATTTGCTGTCTGCCATTGTTCTTTTTCACACCAGTAATAATAATAATAACTGAAACCTCTAGGATGGGTAGTTAATGTATCACACTAAAACACAACTAATTGCATTTACCATCCTCCAACCTAGAAAATGAGATCAGAAATATTCCAAATGCAAAAATACAAACGGCTGTGCATCAAAGAAAGCTCAAAACCCCCTTTCTCTCAGCATTCAACGTTTGTCCAGAGCCAAGCCCTACGAGAGCAGAGAAAACAGGAACTGGATTCCCTTAACATGTGGTAAATAAAAATAGAACCACTAACTCAACATTAGATTATTCAGGTGAAGAGCGAAGGCATCCACAGGATTATGTAATATATGGTCTAAACATCTCAGGTCTCCATCCTCTTTTTTTCATCCTTCATAAGTATCATTAAGGGAATCTACATCACCTATGCAGCACAACACGCACACTGATGCGTTGCACTAATGGAAAAAAACACTAATACAGAGGTTCTCTTCTCACACCAATGCATATGTTTCATCCAGGAAACAACACGGTCATACTACCAGCAATTCACATGGTCATTTAATGTCATTTGTTTGGTGAAAAAACACTACTTTGGATGTGCAATTTGCAGTTACATTGTTGCTGCGGTACAATAACACTCTGGACTCAGGTATAACCTAATCTCAGTGTGTTATGTAAACCATATCGACACATCTTAATAAGACAAGTACTCTACTCCTGTAGACTTTGTAGCATTACCATGACACTATCAGGAAGAGGATTTAGAACATTACACTAACCCACAGGTTGACAATAAACAGGTGTGTTAACGACAGCGTCAACAATTGGACACAATACTGTAGCTGAGGTACTACAAACGGTAACAAGTAAACTTGTAGGGTACAAACAAAGCGATTGACTGAGGTTATGACAAATTACTTATTTGCCAACATTATTACTTCCATAGTTTTAATAAAAACACACAATATTCCATAGTCTCTTGAATAGGTCAAACTCTCTGTAGAAAGAACAGTATTATCACTCACCTGAACAGCGCTCTGCCAGCAGGAACTAAAAAACGTGTCTTAACAGATCATCACCTTTAGCTCTTCGGAATGGCAGGGGACAAGCAGGTTTTCTTCCAATGTGGTACTGTTGCAAGACAGGAAAATGACATCAATTCTTAAAACTTGGTCGATAAGAGATACACAAAATGACACTAGCGTTCAGAATGATTTTTTTTTAAAGGTGCACACAATACCCTATATGAGGTTGCCTGTATCCAATCCAACGCACCTCCTCCCAATGAGACAACGAGTTGGTTAGCTTATTGTTAAACAACCTTGTTTATCATTAAAGTGGTAGCTTATTTGCGGAATTCATATGTGCAAGGTAAAGTAATGATTCATCCATTTGGCTCGGTGTTGGTCAATGCATTATATAGCAATAATACTCACTTGCTGCTGCCCAATATCAGCTGCCTCCTGTCCTTCGACTCCTTCTCCGTATACAATGTGGCACAGCAGAACTCACTGTATGTTGCCTCCAAAGAACACTAGCCTATCAATGGTGCTCCTTACGTTGATGCGCTGGATCTTGGAGACGTCGTTCAGCCTGCCTAGGCGCTTCTTCACGAATATGCTTCACAGGCAGGTTTCCTTGCGAACATGGATTGAATATATGCTATTCTGGGTCATTTTATTCTGAATAAATAATGTCTTCTATTCAGAATATTTTGTTTATGTTTTATTTATTTTTAAATCAAATTTGGCACTAGTCTCTGTTAGCCAGGTAATGAGCGGTTGTTGATGCTGAATTATTGAGTTTAATGATTGACACCGTGCTGGATCGTATAAAGACCCTAGCTCCTTTTGGATCGGCCATTTATTCTCCACAGCAACCATAATACCAAACGACTGTCTGTTTGCACTAAATTAACCAAATAATAAACAGGTTTAGCATAATGTTTCACAATTAACCAAAAATGAATTGGAAAATGCTGTTTCTCAGAGTTCATTCGAAGAATAGCCTACGATAGAGAGATGCACATGGGTGTAGGCGCGAATGAGTGATGGAAACGGACTTAAACCCAACACTCACATCAGTATCAGTAGAGCATAGAAGCAAATGCGATGGAAATGGGGGAGAACGGTATGGATAGGCAGACACAGGGATATCTGCAAATGCAGCCCTCTCTTATTTCGTCTATCAGTGGACAGGGTTAGGCACCATGCAGAAACAGTGCGCGAGAGGGTACAGCAGTTTATAGCAGCGTGGACTGCAGAGCAGGGGGGGGGGGGGGGGGGCGTTTGGAAACAGCTCGATACGCGCGTCTCGTCCTCCCCATTGCCTGCCCATTAAGGACCGGTATAAATAATTTAAATTATTGGATTTTCTCCACCAAAAAATTATAAAACAAGTGGTTACAGATTTTTTCTCTTCCTATTAACATTATTAATGCGTCTTTTGTTCATGCATACCGCAAGTTATCAATTAACAACACTACTTGTTAGCATTTATCCAGTCTATTGAAACATTGTAATCTCCATAAATCTTACTGTTATAACCAGAGGTTACATTGGGGTAAGTAAAGAATGGCGCTCCACGGCATACTGTAGAATGTGAAAATGAATAGATGTATTTAGGTTGAAATAAAGTATAATGGTAAAGCAACTAATTTGGGGAATAATTTCACCGCCTTCAAAAACTAAATGTAACCAAATAACCTTTGGATGGAACCCATGGTTGTAATTCCAAATGAGAGCAATGTTTCAGACATTTTGAAGAGGGTTATGGTCTTCCTGGACAGGGGAACTGATAAACAAATTAAATAGTTGTCACTATGCTGGTTTTGGAGTAATGGACTGCCCACAGACTGGCATTGTGTCCATGGTTGCATAATCGAAAGCCACTTATAATCACATCATTCTGGATGAGCCCAGTGAGTGACAGCAGACCTGGCCCCCACAAATTTTCACTGAGTTTCCCCTGACAGCAGGGCCTCCCTGCACAACCTTAGGCTACTAAACAATGGATATATATTCATGTAATATCAAGTAATCATGTTTTCTTTGTTTTGCGTCTCACGGAATGCACCATTAGCCTACTTGCTCACAGCTACAGATTTGAGCCACCAAGGCATCTACAGTAACAAAGCCATTCAGGTTAGTTGCTCAGTGTTACGATCGTTTGTAGAATTAACGGACCAAAGCGCAGCGTGCGTAGAGTTCCACATGTTTAATTAAAGAAACTCACCAAAACAATACAGAACAAAACGAAACGTGAAGTCAAATGCAGTACACACTGGTAACTACACACAAACAAACAAGATCCCACAAAAACCCAGTGGGAAAAGGCTGCCTAAATATGATCCTCAATCAAAGACAACGATAAACAGCTGCCTCTGATTGGGAACCATACCAGGCCAACATAGACATATAATAACCTAGATAACCCACCCTAGTCACACCCCGACCTAACCAACATAAAGAATAAAAGGCTCTCTATGGTCAGGGCGTGACACTCAGGGCCAGGGCAGGTGAGCAATCCAATTCCCCAAGCCCCTGTGGACATTGACTCAGTTTAAACCAGGGATGGGCAACTTTGATAGGGTGGGGGCCACAAAAAATCTGAACTCATCATGAGGGACGGCAGTCTGTGTACCCACATGTGCATACCCCCCCTCCATTTTGTGCAATTCAACACATTTTGCCATGGGATGTAGAGAAAATGTTGCCGTTTTAAAGCAAGTTTGCTGCAATTCTACACATTTTCCCAATGGGCGGAGAGTAGATTTAGCAATTTATAACTAATTTCATGCAATTCTACACATTTTCCCAATGGGCGGAGAGTAGATTTAGCAATTTATAACTAATTTCATGCGATTCTACACATTTTGCCAATGGGTGCAAAGAAATGTTTGCTGGTTTTAATATGATATCTGAGTGAGACTGACTAACAAAATCAATGGGGGCCCCCCAGCCGGTAATTTGACTATGATGATTAAGTTTAGATAGCTGGCTGCTAGACTAACTTACCAATCAATTTTTTTTGCTGACATGGGTTAATTGAGTGACTATCATTAACTGACATAGCAAGAGAAAAACTGCTGATGCACAACCAAATTTCGAAATTGCACCTTGTATATTCTACTATTATAACTTGGAACAAACAGTATGTTGAGACCTCAACTGCGTGGTTCTGGTACCAGTTCCAACCGACATTTTCACTTAAAAATTGATATGTGGACAGCATAGATCGAGATGGCTTGCATTGAGCAATAACCCTGATTCTCACAGACACAGGAGTATGTATCTTCTGCCTGTGTGAAGCAGGATGTGAAATCTGACACCACTTGAAGCTGGGATGTCTGTCCTACCATTTAATTAGCTATTTCGACTGTCCATCAACTCCATGCTGAACTCTATGTCACAGCCACTAACAACGCATATGTCTGAAATACTTACATTGTAATGCAACAGGAGAGAGTGGTTTTGTTGCTGTAGCACATTCAGAGCTCATTTATAGCCAGTAATCTAAAATAATTAATAGATTTTAAACAAAAAACACTTTCTGTTTGTCATAAACAGTCAATATTAATATGAGAAGAAAAGTTAGCTCCTAACGAGTCCAGGAGGCTAAGCTAGAGCTCTGTGAGAAGTTCACAGCGATGGGTGCAGATGTATTGATCAAGAGAGACCTTTAGAAAATATGCACACTAAATATGCAAATATGTATTTTACAGTTATAAGGAAGGTGAAATCTTATAGTCATTTTATGAATTGATTATACTATATATTAGAAACGAATATAAGTCATTTCAAGCCTTATTCATACAGTTTTTTTTATAGGAAATACATACTGTAAAATATTTCATATTTTCATCACATTTGTACTGTGTACTTGAGCTTGTGTCCTCAAAAGTGACTACACCTCACCAATTTATAACTATTTTTACCAGAAAGGTGAGATTTTAACCTTTCTTGGAGTATGCAGCATCGCTAGTTATTGTTTGTGGTCCTGTCATGATAGATAATTACTTTATCTATCACTCAGACCAGATTACATATTCGATTAAATGTAGTTAAAAATGATCACCCCATACTAACGTGCACAAAGGGTCCAGTAATCTGGTCTGAGTTCATAAACTAAATCAGTAATCCCGGATGAGAAACAGCAGCAGTAAGATTTACTGTACAATAAAAGACTTAAATAAACCATCCAAGCTCAAGAAATTATAAATAGAAAACAAGCCCTGAAGAATGTAGGTTGATACCATCAGAAATATTGACTATAGGCAGCCTTGACATTGCTCATTTTCTAAGACACTAGAAAACAGAAAATATCTCCCAAACAGTGTGGGTGGGTGGGTGGGTGGGTGTGTGGGTGTGTGTGTGTGTGTGTGTGTGTGTGTGTGTGTGTGTGTGTGTGTGTGTGTGTGTGTGTGTGTGTGTGTGTGTGTGTGTGTGTGTGTGTGTGTGTGTGTGTGTGTGTGTGTGTGTGTGTGTGTGTGTGTGTGTGACTGTGATCTAAACTTAGACCCATGAAGTGCTAGATAGAGTAAAACACTCCAAACAACTAAACATTCCAGCAAGCCTACTACCTCGCTTTCCAAAAATGTTAGCAGGAATGACCCTCCCTTATTATGAATTAATATAAATGCACTTGTAGTGGTTGATATGGACTCAACATACTAAATTACAATCATGGATTTTGATTGGACAATTTTATAGCACGCTACAGTCAAATAATTTACAGCACAGCTTTGATGTATAAGAGTTTCCCGCTATCTAGTGGTCATAAAACGAAACTACAACTAGATAACTATAGTAAATAAAACACCATATAGTAAATAAAACAACATATAGGCAAGATAGAAGCTGTATCTCAATGTTTTTTTATGGCTTCCTTTCCTCGTCGCCTTTCCGGCCACCTTCTCATCTCAGAGGACTTGATATAGTGTTGCAAAGAGAGGTTCTATAACTGGACATTTTCTAAGTTTACCAGTAAATTACCAGAATTTTGGTGACTTTAAATTTTGGGGGGGGAATTTTAACACATTTTTTGGGGGTTACTTCAGATTATTACAGGGGTCTGTATCTTGCCCTCTGTGTGGCCTTATCAAGTGTAAAAATATATAAAATAATCAAATAAGATTATCTTAAAATAGAACTAGAATGACATTATCCTAAATATAAACCATCAATTTACACACTTTTATTTAACCATGTCAATATTTGTTGTAAATATTTTGTTACCAAACTGGTGGCAGTTTCTTTTCCCACCTATATTTAACCAGGTAGGCCAGTTGAGAACAAGTTCTCATTTACAACTGCAACCTGGCCAAGATAAAGCAAAGCAGTGCGACAAAAACAACAACGCAGAGTTACACATAAACAAACGTACAGTCAATAACAAAATAGAAAAATCTATGTACAGTGTGTGCAAATGTAGAAGAGTAGGGAGGTAAGGCAACAAATAGACCATAGAGGCAACATAATTACAATTTAGCATTAACACTGGAGTGATAGACATGCAGATGATGCTGTGCAAGTGCAGTTGTGAAAAAAGGCAATAATTATAGAATAGAAGAGTTACAGAGTTAATTGAAAATAATGCCATTGTTGATTAGATGGTTTTTGTCAGCTATTTTCTCTTGAACCTTATGGTATATCCACTAAAAACTCATATACACAAATTAATACTATATACAAGTACATTTAAAAAAAAGTTATTCAAGTACAAATTACACAAGATACCATAGATTGTCATTGATTACCTGTATATTACCAAAATGACTGAACGTTCCAGTAACTTTGGTAAATTACCAGTAGTTTTCCTACCTTAACTTGATGAATGAAATCATTGGATTGGAGACATAACCAGTGGTTTTATGTACTGGTGCTTTTGAGGGAAGGGGTCTGGGGAACAAAAGCAGACATAGGTTGACGTGATGCCCATCATTACAGGTCCATCATCATGGCCAGAATACTGTTCCGCTTCAAACAAATGAAAAATAATTAGGGGTGCTATCTCAGATAAATCCACCTTCTCAAATTCAACAACTCAAATGAAAATTGCTCTAAATTGCCGAAGAAGAACAAATATACAGGCCATTGGGATATGTGTCTACCTAATGTAAAAGTGTGTTTATTCATCAGCTAATCTAAATCTCCACGACAACACATCTATGATTCACTACAGCAGGGATGGGCGAAATGGTAAACAAGTCACGAGACTGCGTGGCTTTCCATAACCCTTTCGCAACAGTGACGTTTTGACAAGATAGTCACTCAAAAGCGTGCGCTTATTGGCTCTTTCTGAATGCCAGTGGCAGTCGATTGGGTAAAGAGGTACTACTACAGTGGCGTACAAGACGACGGAAGACAACAAAAACATTGGGTGCGTCGCATGTGATAGCATAGACTGTAAAAGTAGGTAATCACGTGAAGACATATCGATAAGAATTTGAGAAACTCGTCCACTGAAATAGAATTTTGCGAAGACAATCATGAAGAAAATAACATGTCAGCTAGCTAGTTATGCAAGTTCATTTTGAACATTTGATCCGGATCCCCGTGGCACACAAAACAATTCAACGACTAATCAGCTAACGTTAGCTAAAGGTAGCTAGCCCGTTACTATATTTTTGTATTTTGGTGTGCCACATGCAATGCGAGGAAATCATCACCGACTGGTTCGTGGAAAATTTCACATTGAAAGGAGAAAAGACAGAAATATCATTATCGCCTCCAGTTTAACATTGACAGAAGAAGAGGATAACCAACATAGAATCAACCAATCAACCCTTTTGCAAGTCATCAGGACTCAAGACAGGTCCTTGGGTAAGTTCTAGCTAACTGGTTACTTGACAAAAATATGTTGCAGATATTTTCTAAAAAGTTCTATTAATATTTGTGTCAATAAAATACATTTTATAGTGATTTTACCAACACCCTGTGGTGATAGTATATCCTTACAGTAGATATACACCTTCCTAACATTGAGTTGAACCCCCCAGCAGAGTTGCAGTTCTTGACACAAACCGGTGAACCTGGCACCTATAAGGGATCATAGCTGTCACCTGGATTCACCTGGTTAGTCTATGTAATGGAAAGAGCAGCTGTTTTTAATGTTTTGTATACTCAGGGTACATGGCTATAATCAACACTATCATTCACTGTGGATGTCCATTTTCTCTTCAGATATTTACAATGAACCACACACATGATTGTGTGGATGACAACCCAGAAACCATGAATGAACTAGATGAGTCTGACCACTCAGGAACCACACACTACCCAGAATTTCAGCTCCATAATGTCTCCACTACGACGAGCATCAGACCACAACCAGGTCAGAATCAAACTTATCAAGCCTGGAAATGTAATATAATATGAAAATACATTAATACTCAGTTTGGATACATGTGTGAACCTCTTAAGTTATATTTAAATATATCTAACCATATCTCAATTTACCCCTCCCCCCATCCCTTTCCACTCACTGACACAGGTGGGCGAGTGCGGCTCTACTCCGAGTCCCAGGTGTGCTCCCAGGTTGGCAGAAGGGACAACACAGAGTTTCAGGATGCAATGACTCCTACTGAGGAGGGCGGGGGCGATGGGGCTCCTTTCCGAAGCCGATCACAGTCTGCTCCTCCTACACTGTGGGCTGCAAAGAAATATGGCCGCCAGCTGAGGAGGATGAGTGATGAATTTGACACCTGGCTCGACAAAGGGGTAAGATATGAGGTCTGACAGAGGAGTGTACAATTGAAAGAGTGGGGACAGAGCAGACACTCTAGTTCCCATATACTATACATTACTATACAGTAAATGTGTAATCAATTTGACTTCATCCTTCGCTACATGAATGAACTCCAAAAGTCTTGCATCAATCAACACAACACCATTTTCAGTCACCTCCTTGTCTGAAGGACAAGTGGATAAACAGGTTAATGTCAAGCCCTGCATGTTTTTTTCAAAAGTCTCATGGAATGTAAGCCTACATTGAACACCACACATTGGATGCTACTGTAGGCTGAACGATAGAAGAGCTATTTCCATGTTAAAATGTTATGGGATGCATTTTCTCCATTGTTTTTGATGTTAGGCCACTCTGTTAGGCCTACATTATGATCAAATAGCCACAATAGCCTACTTGACCACTGTTAAAACTAACCTAAAGCTGGTAGAGCCTCAGAGTTCACAGTAAACGTTGAAGTTTGAGTCCAGCAGACCTGAAATTTTCTCAGTTCCGAAAGAAATTAGAGGGAACATTGGTGACAACCTATGTAATTTGCTAGGTTATTGTTATCTATGCGCTGTTGAAAATTGTGTTTTTACATGTAGTAAGCTATCGGAGACCACTGTCATCTGGCTATACCTGCTGAACGGGCCTTACAAGAGATTCACCATCAGCAATGCGTTTGGTAGTTTTGCTTTAAACAATCAGTGTATATGGCCATTTTTAGATATACAGGGTAATGAGCAATCACTTGTGCTTGGTACACTGCATGGCCAAAGCTGGAGGAGAAAATAAGCTCATTAAAAACTTCCAAACGGTCGAAACCCTTTTTTTTCACCCCCATTTTGAGATGGGGGTGAAATACAAAGTTGTGCTATATAATCATTGGCTATGTCATATCTAATTTGTGAACTATAAATATTGATACATTACTAGCTCAAACACTTAATCTGCAAAAATGACAGGGAGCCAGGCCCAGCCGATCAGAAATTGCTTTATTACAGACAGAAATGCTCTTCAGTAAACTCCCACAGGTGAAGAAGCCGGATGTGGAGGTCCTGGGCTGGCGTGGTTACACATGGTCTGCGTTTGTGAGGCCGGTTGGATGTACTGCCAAATTCTCTAAAATTATGGAGGCGGCTTATGGTAGAGAAATGTACTTTAAATTCTCTGGCAACAGCTCTGGTGGACATTCCTGCAGTCAGCATGCCAATTACATGCTCCCTCAACTTGAGACATCTGTGGTATTGTGTTGTGTGACAAATCTGTACATTTTAGAGTGGCCTTTTATGGTCTCCAGCACAAGGTGCATCTGTGTAATTATCATGCTGTTTAATCAGCTTCTTGGTATGCCACACCTGTCTGGTGGATGGATTGTCTTGGTAAAGCAGAAATGCTCACAAACAGAGATATAAACAAATTTGTGCTCAAACTGAGAGAAATAAGCTTATTTTGCATATGGAAAATTTCTGGGATCTTTTATTTCAGCTCATGAAACATGGGACCAACAGTTTTCATGTTGCGTTTATATTTTTGTTCAGTATAGAACGGAAAATTAGTGTTTATGCAACAAATGTTAGTGCATCTTATCGCATCGAACCAAACCGCATCGATTCGTTCTCTAATCAAACTGAATCGCACATCTTTTCAAACTAAAACGTATTGTTCCTGTATTGTATTGGAGCCCATGTATCCAGTAGTGCTGGAGGTCGGTTTGGTTTTTCGGTTTCGATAAAAATGTTTTAAAAAACTAAATGCGGGTTGAATGCTGTAACACAGAATAAAACAATGAAAGTCCCGTGATGGCAGTGGCTTCCCGTTACTGCAATCACTTACTATCATTTATTCACTTTAAGAAAATATTTATGTTTTGTACATTGAGTATACAAAACATTATGAACACCTTCCTAATATTGAGTTTCACCCCCCCTTTTACCCTCAGAACAGCCTCAATTTGTCGGGGCAAGGTGTTGAAAGCATTTCACAGGGATGCTGGCCCATGTTGACTCCAATGCTTCCCACAGTTGTGTCAAGTTGGCTGGATGTCCTTTGGTTGGTGGACTATTCTTGATAGACACGGGAAACTGTTGATTATGAAAAACCCAGCAGCTTTGCAGTTCTTGACACACTCAAACTGCTGCGCATGGCACCTCAATGTGTGCATTAAGCTCATAGAAAAAAATATTAAGAAATGGAATTCAAATAATCGATGTCGGTCAATTAGTTGTTTAAAAACAGGGGGAAAAACATTATGGTTAATCGCTCTCTGATTCAGAGGGGTTGAGTTAAATGCGGAAGACACATTCCCCCTTTCCCAATACCGAATCATTTTTAAGGGAAAGACTCACATCCATACTGCTTTACATAAAAATGTATATAGTTGACCTGTCTATCCATTTCCCTCCCTAGGAGCCCAAGAGAGGGATTAGCCCAGGAGGGGTCAAGCAGGAGGTCTCCCGAGGATGGTTCTCTTTCCTCTGGAGTCCAAAAGAGGCCAAAGGCAGGGAGTGAAAAATCAATACAGTTTTTACCTCTTTCAGAGACCCAGCCAAGGCAAGAAGGAGCTCATATAATTTCCATAACGACTGAACCACAGCTGAAATATTCACGTCCCATGTGCATACTTTTGCAGAAATTACAGTATTTTTATGGAAAATATCACCAGTTCAAATGTGACTTTTGTACAATCAAATCAAACGTTATGCAAAAATTCACTGCATAATTGAAAATATGTTGCAATAATTAACAATAAGTTATTCACTGCATAATAGATGCATTTTCTAAGCGACAATCTCTTGTGCTACTGACATATTTATAACATATGTATAAATACGTATAACAAATATTTCCAGAGAAATTTCATAAATTGTTCTATTGAAGATGTTCTACATTTGTAGGTATGAATTTCAAGATCTAATAATCAATGTTTTGAAATTCACAAAATGTAAATATACTTTCGAGATTCTTAAAATATGAAACCTGTGAAAGAACAACTGATCTGTGATGACAATAATTATTAGACATATGTTGTATGTTGAACACAATTTTCTATTATACATTTCTTTCCCGATTTCAATCGTTAGCTAAGCTAGTCTATTGAATGCTTTAGTCTGCAAAAACATAATGAATTCTGACTTCACATAAGCTCTTAACTCTTCAAGTCAGGGTTTTGACATTCTACAATTATCCTCATACATACTTTGACTGGTACACTCAGTTTATTTTGGTATTTATCTTAAACTTAGACTGTACATTTCATAATATTCTTTCATTTGCAATCATCTTTAATTTCTTCTGTATATTTTTTCAATTGTAGATTGTGCATACGGATATTTAAAACAAAAATGAAGACATATTTACAATCCAGGCCATATACGCCCTTCTCAACTGCAAATATTGAGAAGGGCGTATGCAATATGCAAATATTCTGAATACTGTTAAGTCTTCGGTTGAAGAAATATGAGTGTATAGGGAAGTCTGGTGTAGAACAACTATGGTCACTGACTTCAGTTATAACTGATATTCTACTTGAAACTTTGTGTGTATCTTAACATTTTGATATTTCCCCTTTTCATTAACTGTTAACTGTTTTTACATATTTTTTATGTTATGTTATGTTAACAGATTAAATTATTGAAAATTGCTTATTAAAACTAGTGATGCACCGATATGACATTTTTGGCCAATACCAATATCCAATATTTTCCTTACCAAAAGACCCGATACGGATATTTAAAATTGTAGAGTTCTTTTAAGCATTCTAATACAGTTAACTAGTTAACACACACATGGACGCAGCGGTCTAAGGCACTGCATCTCAGTGCAAGAGGTGTCACTACAGTCCCTGGTTCGAATCCAGGCTGTATCACATCTGGCTGTGATTGGGAGTCCCATAGGGCGGCGCACAATTGGCCCAGCGTCGTCTGGGTTTGGCCGGGGTAGGCCGTCATTGTAAATAAGAATTTGTTCTTAACTGACTTGTGTTGATGATTCGTTATTAGAGAAATGAGACCAAGTCAATAGGCTGGACAGGGTGGAACAGTATTTAGTAAGACAGTTTATTCAGTGTGAAGATATCTGGCAAATCGTGCAGCACGGCTCCTTCTGTCTGACTCGTATGGAATCGTCGGAAGAGAGGGGGCTCTAAACAGTTCATACAGATTATATAGGCAACAAGCAAAGTAGGTTGATCTTGTAGTCTGGCCTTCCGATTGGTCGATCTGGGTCGTGGGTAGTCCTGTCCGGGCCTGATGTCGACATTCCATTGGCTCTTCACACAGTTCTTTGTCTTAGTCTCATCCAAAAGCATCCTGCATGTGCGTTTGTTTTCACAGGGCCCTATTCATGGGGGAGGGGAGTGTGTGTGTGGGTCTGCGGTTATTTATAAGGGTACAAAGTAGTGGGGGTATAGTGGGGATGGGTGCATGTTGTGCCAAGTATAGCTTGTGTTGAGAAGTTGTAAAACAAGTTACCAGTATCTAATACAATTTCTTACAAATCCCCCTCTTCACGTCTTATAGACGTGAATAAACTAGTTAAAATTTGTCAGAAGACAAATTTTTGATTCCCCCTCTTCACGTCTCACAAGAGACGTGACATAAAAGTAAAAAAGACACAGCTATGGGATAAAATTTGTCAGAAGACACATTTTTAATTCCCCCTCTTCACGTCTCACAAGAGACGTGACATAAAAGTTTCT
This sequence comes from Salvelinus alpinus, assembly GCF_045679555.1. Taxonomy (NCBI): domain Eukaryota; kingdom Metazoa; phylum Chordata; class Actinopteri; order Salmoniformes; family Salmonidae; genus Salvelinus; species Salvelinus alpinus. The sequence continues at coordinate 12,458,584 of NC_092098.1, read as the reverse complement.
TAGTCCTCAAATAGATAGACAGGTCCAGCTTCCCCATCATCAAGCAATGGGAACATTTGGGCCCTTTCCTGATTAGGGTCTATGGCGGCAGTGATAACACGGCTAGCAAGCGTCCGCGCACATGGAATGCAACAGCATCCACAAAGTACAAGAATGCCTGCAAAAACGGAAATAGATACTAGGATAGAGGAAACCAGCGTCTTATATTTACCAAAAGCATCCATCCATGAGTCCCACATAGAAGTGTCCACTCCAGAATGCTGTTTCATCTTACCATTAAGGGTACGAAGTCCCTCCAATGCTACAGTCAGACTCCCATCCGTAGCTGTGTTGTTGGGAATGAAAGTACAACACTGTTCACCAAACATGGCACAGACCCCCTCCCCGTTCTGCCAATAACATATCAACCGCGATTCTATTTTGAAATGCCATCAGGGATGTAGCTGCCAATTGTCCATGGACCGCCTCAAAGCCTTGTTGAGTCCAATTGCCCAGTTTCTGGACATTAAAATGAATGTAATTAATTCTGTCCACATTTTTATTAACTGTACACCACCAGCAAAATGATGATTCAAAACCCGCGGCTACTTGGTCAACCAGTTTATACTCATCTGGTACCCCCCTGGGGACTCCAATTGCATCAATGTAAGTTGGGTCCCCAGCAGAAGGGCCCACCGTGCGCTTGGTCCTGTTAGGCCAATATTCAGGACCCAGAGCTTGTATACGGGTGAGCAGATCTTGGACGCCTATGGGGTAAACAGAGATGGGCAACAGAAGAGTTACAAGTGCACAGGTACCAGTGGCATTGTGGGGAAGTCTGTCCAACAGACTAGTTCCCCCACACCACCACCACACATCAGCTCTAGACACTGGTTTAAAGATTGCCGTGAGCATGTGAGTGTACAAGCACCAACTATCAGGGAACTTACCCAACAATATCCCTCCACCTGTCATAGTTATGCATGTGAAGTTAGCTCTAGCCACACTGGAGGAGAATATTGGTTTCTTGACCACCGTGGTGACTACCGGATAAACAGCGTCCCACTGTGAACACTTCTCAGGTGGGTTGTCTTTGTCCATAAGGGGCATTAGACAGTCTCCGCTAATAGCGGCTGAGACTATGCGGAGCAATGGCCTAGCTCCCATGCAAACGACGCAGCTTTGCAGGGTCATGTTAGCTGCTTGTTCGGTCAATAGGAGCCAGTTGTTATAGAAACCTGAGATTCCAGTGGCAGTAAGAATGGTATCATCAGGGGTGGTAGGAGTGGTGACCATATTAATAGGACCCCAATCGCCCTTCCCCTTAGATGTTAAAACAGTAAACCGGTCAGTAATAGCAGAGGGCTGAGCCTGCTGTGTAATGCAGATTTTTACTGGCCAGTAGAGTAGATCCTCGCTAGAATCTACATGTGGTGCTAGTATAAAATCCTGACAACCCGTCCCAGTACCTGGTCGAATAATTAGTGTTAGACCCCAATTATGCAATCCAGTCCTAGTCAGTGACAATCTTTGTCGCCAGATAAGAACTGCTTGCCCTAATGAATAACTGGACCAGTCAGGACCAGTCTCAGCGACCAGGCTCTTCCATGACCACTCCTGAAACCCCCCTCTTGTCATATACCAGTTAAATCTGGTGTATTCCAGAGCATGCCCTCCCAGGCCATTCCTAGCTTTTCCCAATACCCCCCAAGACAGTGTAATGGTGGTGGTCACATTAGCGGGTACACATAAGGTGGTGCTCCTAACCTCTGTTGGAGTGCAGGGTTGGTCTGTGATTGTAGTGCTACGTTTGTGTATGGCAGGACTGGTGAGATCGAGGGTAATGTTGGACGTGACATTAGTAGTTGTAAGATGTGAGAGGGGTGGATGTGTGAGCTGTTGTATAAGCCATGTGAAAGTTCCTAGGGACACTCCAGTAATGATTATAAAAATAACAAACAAGGGACCGGAAATTCCCAGTTTCTCCCAGGGATTGAGATATCCCGGTCCTAGGCGAGTAGCCTTAGTTCGTGGAAACTGGGGCTGGTGTCCCATTTTCACCAACTAAGGTTTCTTTGGTTGGAGTCGAATTGAGATTGGCCAAATCGGCCCTGACTTCAGTCAGAGTTCTGGAAGGAGTTGGGGCTGGTGTACAATGTGTAAGGTGATGCCAAGGTGCGCCCGATTTACCTTTGACCTGGACTGAGTGTGAAGTAACCTCCTTCACTTCGTACGGTCCAGTCCACCTGGGTTCTAGCCACTTTCTCTTGTGGACTTTCACCCTTACCCAGTCACCAACTTTTACCTTCCGTGGTGCCGGATCTCTCGTCAGGTCCCCTTCTTGGACCTTGTGAATCTGTTTGGAGAGAGCTGCAGAAAGTTCCGTCAGTTTTCTCACATATTCAGACATTACAATTTGTTGTACATCAAGGGCGGGCATATGACCTCCCTCCCTTGGTGGACCCGGCATGACTCTACCAGTCATTATCTCATGAGGAGAGAGATGGGTGCCTGCACCTGGCGAGGCTCTCATGGCCATCAATGCCAGGGGCAGGGCTTCAACCCACGTCAACTTCGAACCTGCACATACCTTAGCTATCTTAGCCTTAAGGGTCTGATTTGAGCGTTCCACGAGGCCCTGCGATTGGGGCTTGTACACTGACCCAAACTTGTGCACAATACCAAATCTTTCCTCCACCTGTCTTAGGTGTTGGTTACTGAAGTGGGACCCATTGTCGGATCGGATTTGCCTGGGGACCCCGTACCTTGGTATGAGTTCAGTCTGCAGCCACTTAATGACTGACCTGGCCTCCTCACGTGCTGTTGGTATTGCCTCGACCCATTTGGAAAACCTGTCTACCATTACCAAAAGGTTATTTTTGATTTTTTGATTATTATTATTATTATTATTATTTTTTTGTCAGGTGCTGTTAAGGCTGCTGCCACTTAGAGATCTGTTTTCAAGAGTGCAAAAGCCTTTGATGCTTCAATAGTCCAGGTCAGTGATGAGTGTAGGTTAGTGGTGGCCAGCTTCAGGGCCATGGGGCATATTCGTCAGACATGCCCTGGAAGGGAGGAGGTGGCTGCTGATTTGGGTCTGGATTCGGGTGGTTGTATGCGGGTTGAAGGGCCGCACGTGGTTGATACATCATTGGCCTGACTCCCCCTCTTGGTCTAGGGGCGTATCCTCGTCCCCTATTGGCCAGAAACTGGCTTTGGTCCGGGGTTATTGGGTGCGGACACTGTCGCACCATGTGCCCAGCTTGTTTACAATTATGACAGCTTCCATAAGATCCAGAGTACCTCTGGGGCTGTCCCCATGTGGGTGAATAGTTTGATTGTGGTAGTGGGTAGTAGGGTTGTAGTGGTGGTTCCGACGAAGGGTATGGCTGAAGCGGGTAGGCATACGGCAGTTGGAATGGCTGCTCCTGGGGTGGGTGTATAGGTGGTCCCTGCTGGGTGAAGATGGGTAGTTGTTGTTGCTGTATCATTTGGGAAACAGTTTTTTCAATAATTTGTGAGATTTCTTGTTGGTCTTCAGCCACCATCTGTTTCTTGGGTTTCTCCCCGTTCTGAGCCTCTTTCAGTTGCAGTTTCAAAAGTTGTACCTGTAGGGACTGGACTTGTGTTTCAGCCCCTCCCTTATCCTTGTTGTATTGGGTGATGTGGTGATGCACATGGGAGTTGAACTGAGCCTGAGGAAGTGCCATTAACCCCACAGTGCCCCTGAGTTTAGTACAGACCTCGTTTGGAGCTCCGCTCACCACCATCTCCTTCCACATGCTGACCGTGGTGGCAGTGTGGTCATATGGTTCTTCGTGGACAGTTCTCCATGTGGTTTTTGCTCTGTCGAGGTAGGCTGCCGGTTGTTCCCCTGGATTGATGGTGAATGATGAAAGGGTTGCATGGTTTCGTTCTGTGGGATATGCCCTTCTCAACACTGCCCACAATTCCGCTCGGAAGTCTTCCTGGGCCAGTGCAGCCGGGGCTGTGGCAAGATCTGCATCTCTTATCAGAGCACTCATGGTGGTATGGTCTGTTGCTCTAGCCAGAAGGGCCCTCATGTCACCTAGACAGAGCCGTAGACCTGACGTTAGTGTTTGCAGTTTAAGGAGCCATGCAGAGGCACCCCCATGCAGGCTGGGTAATTGTTCCATCAAAGTGGTAAGGTCTGTCATTTTCCAGGGTTGGTATTCTTCATGCCCTCCGTCCGGAGTGGGCCTCAACGGCATCTGCATCTCCTTTCCTCCCCGTCCACCATGTTGGGGATCCCAGTCTGCCCTGGACGAGACACCCCTGCTGTTCTGTTCCCTGAGACGTACGGGACTGTCTGATAGGTTCGACCAAATCCGTCACCTTCCCCAACATTACCCCTTCTATATGGTATGAGCCTTCTCCACGTTCAGCATCTTCTATCATAGATTTGGCCTGTGCCACTGAGTCCCTGATGTCTCTCTCCACCTCTTCTTCATCTTGTCCTAATCTGTTCTCACCTTCATCGTCCTTGCTGTGGTTTCCTCTTAATGAGGCCCCAGAGGAGCATTGTCCTGGTGGCGACCATGACCCTTCAGAGACTATTTGACTATCCCCCCGTGTTCTGTTTCTGAACCAGTCTGGGTTTGGAGTGGAAGAAAACTGAATCAGCTCTCTGTCTTCTCTCTTCAAAGGGCCTGGTTGAGACCCACCACCCCGTCCTTGTGGGTAGGTTGGTAGAGACCCACCGTGTCCCTGTAGTGAGGCGGGGTTCGAACCCCCTCTACGTCCCTATGTGTACGCTCTATCCCTTTCCTCCCTTTCTCGATGATCAGGCCTCTCTTCACACACGAGTTGCCCTTCTTGGATCCCCAAAGTCATGCTTCCTTTTAGGTGTCCTTCATGCACCACAAACACCGGTGCCTGTACCACAGCAGGGGTCAGAAAAGGGTTTTGAGGGAGGTGGGTAAATGGATTTTGAAAATAGGGAGGTGGTTTTATTTTCTCTCCCTGTGGCAGTTCTGGGTAAAAATGGGTTGGGGCCGATGGGGCTGCTGTGGTGGTAGGTGGGGCGTCATTATTGTTGGACATGCCCTCTTTGGTGTCAGTTGGGGCTCCAGTGACCACCCCCATCATGTCAGGTTTTCTGTAAGGGAGTGCTCTTCTGATTTCTTCAATTGCCCACATGCCTATTTTTAATTCTGCCTCTGCTTTCTCCCTATGTTTTGTACCTTCCTTTGTGAATAAGTGGTTCTTATTCCTTTCAACTTCACTTTCTATCCCTTCCTTCACTACTTCCTCTAATTCTTTCTCCATAGTGAGGAGTTGCCCTTTTGATGGGGCCGCCCCACTAAGGTAACCTGCCTGCGTCCATTTTAGCCTCACTTCTTCCCACACTTTTTTAACTATTTTATACTGTATTTTCCCCCCTGCTCTGTCTTTCATTCTCTGATCTAAGTATTCATTGAATTTGTGTTTGGGGACGGTGGTCGTGGCCATTTTGTAATTAAGCTATATCTGGATCTATTCTATATTTTTATTTTTTTTTTTTTTCCCTTTCCAACACTTTCAGCTTTATCCTTTTGGAACCATATATTAGTATATTCAAGCGCTCCTAAAATAATTGGAATAAAGATTTTAGGAACTATTTCCCAAAAGTTATTATTGGTTTTCACTTTTTCGATTAATTAAATACTTTGCCAAAGTATTTCGGCAATATCCTTTTGGAACAATATGTTAGTAAATTCAAGCGTTTCTAGAATAATTATTTAATTAATTCTAGGACTCATTTATCTCAAAAAATATTATTATCACAATATTCAACTAATTAATTAAATACTTTCCCAAAGTATTTCAAACGTGTCCTTTTGGGACAATATATTAGTGTATCCTAGCGCTTCTAGAATAATTATTTAATTAATTCTAGTCCTTAAGGCAAACCCAGCAGCACGAGAGGGAAAAAATCAAGTCAACTTATTAGCACAAAATAGCTTCACAACAGCCCACCCATTTTGACTCGGCGGTCACTTTCAACACAGCCTCAATTTAGCATATGGCTAATCAGTAGCAATCGGCCTCGTGGAACGTTCAATCACTCACATTGATTTGGCGAGTTCGGGTTTAATTCCTATACACCTAGTTCAAGCAATAACTTCTTACCAACGCTCCTAATCGAAAATTAGTTATCGACTAGTCTCGGTTCTGCTCATGCAACTTATTTCATCAATTCCTCACTGATACATCAGACTATTTGGAATACATTCAGAATAACACGCATAGCCTTCTGTCTACTGGAATGCCAACTCCAGTAGGCTCAGGTTCGCTATTACCAACTTGATCACACAATATCACATTTCATCATTTCCTCACTGATATATCAGACTACTTGGAATACATTTCAGACAAAATTCATTTAATTCCTCACTGTTATCAGACTACTTGGAATACATTCAGACAAAATTCATTTAATTCCTCACTGTTATCAGACTACTTGGAATACATTCAGACAAAATTCATTTAATTCCTCACTGTTATCAGACTACTTGGAATACATTCAGACAAAATCCATTTAATTCCTCACTGTTATCAGACTACTTGGAATGGGATTTTTAACGCAGATATCCTTACACCATGCCTTTGTTTTAACGTTTTTTTACAAATTTAAACAGAAATTCATACTCACGCCAGTACTCCTGATCTCAATTTAGATATTGGCTATAATACAATATACAGATTTTGATTAAACCGGCTCTGCTTACCTTATAGTTTCGAGCTCTTAGATCAGTTTCCTGGGTGAGTTGAATCTCCGATATCTCCTGCGAACAAGTCACCCGTCCTTCTGGAATCTGTCTCAAACTTGTCTTTTCTCTCATCAACCTTCTATGGACCGAATTCAAAGGTGTCTAACCATCCTCTGCTTACCAAGTTCTGTTGATGATTCGTTATTAGAGAAATGAGACCAAGTCAATAGGCTGGACAGGGTGGAACAGTATTTAGTAAGACAGTTTATTCAGTGTGAAGATATCTGGCAAATCGTGCAGCACGGCTCCTTCTGTCTGACTCGTATGGAATCGTCGGAAGAGAGGGCGCTCTAAACAGTTCATACAGATTATATAGGCAACAAGTAAAGTAGGTTGATCTTGTAGTCTGGCCTTCCGATTGGTCGATCTGGGTCGTGGGTAGTCCTGTCCGGGCCTGATGTCGACATTCCATTGGCTCTTCACACAGTTCTTTGTCTTAGTCTCATCCAAAAGCATCCTGCATGTGCGTTTGTTTTCACAGGGCCCTATTCATGGGGGAGGGGAGTGTGTGTGTGGGTCTGCGGTTATTTATAAGGGTACAAAGTAGTGGGGGTATAGTGGGGATGGGTGCATGTTGTGCCAAGTATAGCTTGTGTTGAGAAGTTGTAAAACAAGTTACCAGTATCTAATACAATTTCTTACACTTGCCTAGTTAAATAAAGGTTACACCACACTGACCAAAAAGTTATTTTGTTGGCATTTACATATGTCCCCATTACCAGTAAAACATAATCAAATCCTATTTCTTTCACTTACTTGCTGTGCTGTTTCGTTGTTCATTTGTTCAGCCGTTTCATTCTCAACCAGGATTTCTATGGAACGCGTTTGGGTCTTTGCGGGTCAAAAAATATACTATTTAACACTATTTGACGTGTCAAATAAACTTGTTGATCAATCAGGATCTGAATATGACTGCACGTCAAATAATTTAACGGGTTTATGCATTTTCTACGTAGTTATTACACATTGATTACACTATCACTCGTATTTCATGTCACAACGATTCATCGATAAGTACGCTATGATGCTGACAAAGTTGTCTCGCGCACCTACAGTGCTGGTCATAAAAAAAAGCTAGCTAGCTCATAGATGCAAACAATGTTTTCCCCCAAAAACATAGAAAAACGACAATTTGTTTCAGTAGCTATAGTTAGCTAGCTAACTGTCATCTAAAAATAACCCTAATTTATAAGACAGTTCTTATTTGATGAATGGTGGTCGGACCAATTTATGTGAAGCTAGCCACAATAAGGATTAGCCACACTAGTGGACTTTGCGGTTAGCCTTCAGAATAAAGGTATGGCATAATTCTACTATTTGTATTCATGTCAATGACAAACTTTTACTTTGAAGGCAAACCGCAAATTCCACTATTGTGCCTAATCCTTATTGTGGCTATCTTCACAACACATAACCCGGTCCGGCCGAGCTTCAATAGCCAGATGAACCTAGCTGGCTGCTTATAACGTTAGCTTTGGGCGACAGGGTTAAGTAGATGGCTAGCTATTTATTTTCATGAACTGAAGTTCAATTTCAATAGGCGAACAACAAGTGGCAACCTAGCTAATACCTACTCACAATGATTCCTAAATCATTGCTAAGAATAATGAAAATGACTGCAGGTTTTACTGGTCATTGTTTTCAGGCTGGTTGTATTGGTGCTAGCTACCAAGCTAAAGCTAGCTACCCCAGAAGTTGCGGTCGAACAAATTATGCTTCATTACCAACGCATTATTGTAAACACATCGTTCGTGCGGCGTTCCATAGTATGTATGTCGTGAAGCTAATAGCCGTGACGCTACTGTTTAACTCCGGTAGGGCAACATCTGTAAAATAGCGCACTTGGTGGTGTGTGCCGGGTGGCGGAGTGGTCTAGGGCACTGCATCGCTACCCAGAGACTGGGTTCGCGCACAGGCTCTGTCGCAGCCGGCCGCGACCGGGAGCGTCGTCCGGGTTAGGGAGGGTTTGGCCGGTAGGGATATCCTTGTCTCATCGCGCACCAGCGACTCCTGTGGCGGGCCGGGAGCGCTAACCAACGGTGTTTCCTCCGACACATTGGTGCGGCTGGCTTCCGGGTTGGAGGCGCGCTGTGTTAAGGAGCAGTGCGGCTTGGTATGTTGTTTCGGAGGACGCATGGCTTTCGACCTTCGTCTCTCCCGAGCCCGTACGGGAGTTGTAGCGATGAGACAAGATAGTAATTACTAACAATTGGATACCACGAAATTGGGGAGAAAAGGGGGTATTATTTTTAAAGGCAGAAAAAAATTAATCCATTCCAGGTGACTACCTCATGAAGCTGGTTGAGAAAATGCCAAGAGTGTGCCTTATGCTTTGCACACTCTTGGCATTTTCTCAACCAACTACTTTGAAGAATCTCAAATATAAAATATATTTTGATTTTTTTAACACTGTTTTGGTTATTACATTATGTATTATGTATATGTATTATTTCATAGTTTTGATGTCTTCACTGTTTTTCTATAATGTAAAAAATAAAGAAAAACCTTTGAATGAGTTGGTGTATCCAATCTTTTGACTGGTACTGTATATATAAATAATGGTGTGTAAAGACAGTGTGGACAGTATATGAATAGAAGTGACCGCAGGGTAGAGGGTGGTAGCCGGCTAGAACAGTGACTCAGGCTAGTGGTGTTTAACAGTCTGATGGCCTGGAGATGCTGTTTCTCAGTCTCTCGGTCCCAGCTTTGAAGCACCTGTACTGTCTCCGCCTTTTATATGGTAGCGGGGTGAACAGGCTGTGATGTGTTGGGCTGACCGCACCACCCTCTGGAGAGTCCTGCAGTTGTATACTGTGCAATTGCCGTACCATGGAATTGATACAGCCCGGCAGGATGCTTTCAATGGTGCACCTGTAGAATTTTCTGAGGGTCTTGATGGCAAAGCCACATTTCTTCAGCATCCTGAGGTTGAAAAGGCGCTGTTGTGCATTCTTCACCACGTTGTCAGTGATGTGCACACAGCGGAACTTGAAGCTTTTGACCCTCTTCACTGCGGCCCAGTCGATGTGGATGGGGGCGTGCTTCCTCTGCTGTCTCCTGATGTCCACGATCATCTCCTTTTATTTGTTGATGTTGAGGGAGAGGTTATTTTCCTGGCACTACTCGGTTAGGGCTCTCATCTCCCTGTAGGCTGTCTCCTCATTGTTGGTAATCAGGCTGTTGTGCTAGCAAACTTGATGATTGAGTTGGAGACGTGCATGGCCACGCAGTCATGGGTGAACAGGGAGTATTGGATGGGGCTGTGGGGCCCCGTGTTGAGGATCAGTGTGGCGTAGGTGTTGCTGCCTACCTTCTCCACTTGGAGTCAGCCTGTCCAAGTGGAGAAGGTTGTCCAGGACCCAGTTGCACAGGGTATGAACTTAGTATTGCACTTGGAGGGCACTATGGTGTTGAAGGCTGAGCTGTAGTCAATGAACAGCTGTGACATGACTTAAAAACTGTGCCCTTGCTGTACCCAACAAATCTTGAGGGTATCAATGTACCTGTAGCACAGCAGGGTGCACCCTGCAGGTCTCCAGCAGCTCTGTCAGGTGTCTTGGAGAGTAGTTTGAGACCCCAATTCCTCTAAGCATCTCATTGGCATGGAGCTCCTCCATGACAGTCCAACTGCGGACTCGATGCTGTTTATTCCTCTAGTCCTCTGGTTCCAAACCCTCAGGCCCGTGGATCAGGTACAGGTCCCCCCTAGCCCCAGCCTCTCCAGTCTACGAGCACAGCCCTCTCTGACCATTGGGCCCATGTCCGCTGGGTACAGCTTAATGATGAGGAAGATGTCAGTTTGTGCTTGGGCATCAGGTCCAACAAGGCACAGCCCAAGTCTGCTTCATTGTCTTACACTGTAGGAGTGTCAAAGGCACGATTTCCAGCCCCGAGAGCAGCTTCAACACAGGTGCATTTGCTTACCCTGCAGCTTGTATGTTACTAGGCCCAGGAGGGGCATCTGAGCCCGTGTTCAGTCTAAAAGAGGGCAGTGAAGAAGACATCACTGCCAGATGGAGGGGCTGGGGAGGACTGTGCTTTAAGATTTTTGGGGGGGACATTGTGGATATAAGCCATACTAGATTGTCTTTATTCGGCTCAAAATCTGTTCACGAAAATAAGCCAACGAAGTGAGGAATTTTTGTATGGAGGTCAATGAGTGTCGAATTTGGTCAACAAAAAATGTAATTGCTAAATTGCTACATGAGGCTTATTTGATCTAATAAAAGTTTCGTAATGGTTAGGTTGTTACAAATGCACTGATGTAAGTGGACACCCAAAAACCACATTTGTTTAACCTTTATTTAACTAGGCAAGTCAGTTAAGAACACATTCTTATTTTCAATGACGGCCTAGTGGGTTAACTGCCTTGTTCAGGGGCAGAACGACAGATTTTTACCTTGTCAGCTCGGGGATTCGATCTTGCAACTTTTACTAGACCAAAGCTCTAACCACTAAGCTACCTGCCTAACTTACCCTGTTGACATAAAGAAAGATATAGGACTCATCATTGATATAAGCTGTTTTAGCATGGACATTGCCATTGAGGGCTTCCACCATTTTAAAGTTGTCAACTGGGTGGAGATTCCCATGAGTTGGGAGCAATCAGCCAATAGGTAGGTTTCCATTGACCCAGGTTCGTTCGACAAAAGCAATGTTGCAACAACAAAAAATTGTGACATGTGTAATGGAAATGGCAGATGCAGGATAACTTTTCTAAAGATCTATTACATTTATATCCATTTGACTGGTGGATTTAGATTTTTTGTGTGTATTTTACTCCCCTTTTCTCCCCAATTTTGATCTTGTCTCATCGCTGAAATTTCCCAACGGGCTCGGGAGGCGAAGGTCGAGACATGCGTCCCCCGAAACATGACCCACAAACCGCGCTTCTTAACACCTGCCCGTTTAACCTGGAAGCCAGCCACATCAATGTGTCGGAGGAAACACCGTTCAACTGACGACCGGGGTCAGCCTGCAGGCGCCCGGCCCCCCACAAGGAGTTGCTAGAGCGTGATGAGCCAAGTAAAGCCCCCCCGGCCAAACCTTCCTCTAACCTGGACGACGCTGGGCCAATTGTGCGCCGCCCTATGGGAGTACCGATCACAGCTGGTTGTGATACAGTCCGGGTCTGTAGTGACGCCTCTAGCAACATGGGAGGCCCATGTGGATTTTCTTTTTTCAAAGTTTCTTTATTGCGACAAATAATGAAAACTTTGCCTTTCGGAAAAAATTATGGTTGCCGAACAGACTAATTTTGAAGGTACGCTGGGTGTGATGTAATCACGAAGCCTAATTATAAAGTTCCATTCCCAATTTAATTCTAAATGCCTACTGCTTGCAAAATCCATGTATTTAACTATAAAAATAATGTTTATTTCCATGACAAGGATTGTCTTGTCTTTCAAGAATGCCTGAATTGCTTTACATTAGACTGTGGCAATAAATACTCACATGAGAATTATTAGAATATGGCAAATGGTATAGAACATTTCTGGTCAGAACTGAAAAAGCGTGTGCGAGCAAGGAGGCCTACAAACCTGACTCAGTTACACCAGCTCTGTCAGGAGGAATAGGCCAAAATTCACCCAACTATTGTGGGAAGCTTGTGGAAGTCTACCCGAAACGTTTGACCCAAGTTAAACAATTTAAAGGCAATGCTACCAAATACTAATTGAGTGTATGTAAACTTCTGACCCACTGGGAATGTGATGAAAGAAATAAAATCTGAAATAAATCATTCTCTCTACTATTATTCTGACATTTCACATTCTTAAAATAAAGTGGTGATCCTAACTGACTTAAGACAGGGAATTTGTACTAGAATTAAATGTCAGAAATTGTGAAAAACTGAGTTTAAATGTATTTGGCTAAGGTGAATGTAAACTTTCGACTTTAACTGTATATGTTTAACACAGGGTACACAAACAGGTTGTAGCATCTGAGCGAGGTTGGCTACATTCCAAAAATATTTCAAGTTTTCCAGTCATTTGCTTCACGCACTTCATCAGATGCACTGGGGACACGCATTTCAATAGTCAACAGTGGCTTCCTTCCACTACTTCTGATCTAAAAATCTAGAATGGTATAAAAATAACAAACACAGGCTGAAATCAAATGAACGAATGAGTCATTTCACTTTACTGCAGATGATCGAGTGGCCATATTTTATGATTAAACTGTCTCCTTTGCTCATCTCCTGGATTGGCTTTTACTGCCCAGATCCTTCCATCAGATATCAGAAGTTCAAAACTGTCCTTTAAATATTCAGGTAATGCAGAATACTGGTATGCTATTTTACATAACAGAGAATTAGGTGTTCCCTTTTAACACAAAGACACACGCCATGAAGAACACAAGTCATGCCCAGCATTGGAAATCAATATAATTTATTGCACAGCAGATGATAAAAAAATAAGTCTTCAAAATGGCGGCTGTTGAAATTCACTTAATGATAAATGAATGACTAATCGTTATGCTTAAATACTTACAAATCCTTAAATATACCATAAGGAACCGTACACAGTGATGTGCTTTAGACAGAATGGAAAAGGAAAGAGGGTCGAAAGAGGACAGTATCCGATTCTAATCGATGTGCTTGAAAAGGGATCACATGGGCCAAATCCTAATTACTTTCCAGTTCTTTGTCCTCATTCTCACGTGTCAATAAAGTCCTTCAAGACCAGATCAGCAAGGACAGAGAAATAGGACATTTCAGATTAGATTTTTTGGACATAACTGAAAATGTGCACCATCGTGGGACCATGGATTAGACCGGGGAAGTGCACCATGGAGAGGTTGCAATGTTGCACACCATCTAAATAAATACTAAAACATTATCAGAGACCATGCTGGAGGCCCTGTACATCCTTACATTCAATTTCAGTACTTTCAGTTTTCCTGTCAAGCTCATTACACAACTTGTCACTTACCTTTTTCAGATGGATGAAAGCTTCCATAGAATAGCTTATGTACAAGATCAATTAAATAGCAGCAGGTAAGGGTTACATTATACCGGTCCTACTCCTCTATTTGGAGAAAGGAAGTGACTAAACAAAAGGGAAAAGCCATGTGTAAGGTCTTACACAAAAGTGAGTTTAGTCACAGTTTAGCACCCTGTGGGGGTTTGTTTGTGGAGGTAGGTTATATGAAAGTTCATGTATACACCCGACACCTTACCTTCTACAGATGTTTGACCTCCAAACACCTCAACACCATTGACATAGTTCTAAGCTACTCGCTTGACCACCGGTGAGGATGCTTTTCCCCCCCTTCAATTCATATTTGGTTGTAAAAGGACACAAATCATTTCAATTAAACAATTTGTAACTGTCAATCATGTATTTGAGCAAGAATTATTCCACTATCAATTCGTAAAGATAGTCAACTAAAAAATAAATGAAATGAAAAATCGACGGGATCAGAGGTCGAACATTTATTTAAGCGGCCAAATGACAACAGCGGCGGATCAAGACATTTGTTCATGTATTTCTTCTAATAAAAACAAGTCAGATTTGTCCTTATAGGCGTAGATTTCTCAATTATTTTATCTTGGATTACATCCATTTTATACAAAAACAAAAAGGACTTGTAACTCTACGGACAGCGAGTGATTCATATGCATAATGTCAAATAGATATACAGGCTGTGACTCCGGAGGTGCAACAATTTTTCGGTGGTTATCTTTTTATTTAGTCGTCAAGTCGATGAATCGGCCGTATCGGGTTTCGTTTCGGAGACAATGCTTTATCCTATGATGCTGCACCGAACGTGGCAAGGCCTTCAGATGAGATGAGCTTGGTCAGCTGATGCAGTGTGCATGGTTAGTCAGTCAGCTAGTTTGCACACAACAAACACCCCAACCTTTGAATTGTGGTGAATGACAAAAACCTGAGTGAGAGGGATTTTAGGGGACTAAAATCCTCAGGAAGAAAATAAAAATGTCTTAGAGAAAAGTGTATCAGGACTTGACAACAAAATAAATGTGATAGACAAGTATGATATAAATAACTTACCACTGATAATTACATATCAATTTCCCTTCAAACGGTCTCTAAAAAAGCAGAAATAGTTTTAGTCAGTGCCATCCACTCAATGTAGGGAGGGATTCCCCAATAGGTGGCCCGTAATGATTTTATTTGCCGATTTAGGAAATATGTTCACAAGTATTACTACGCATAAAGAGGTATATGTGATCATATTCCAATGTAATCAAGGTTTGAAATTATTCTGTTTTTGTCAAATATGATCTGTTTTGGATACTTGAGGTCAATTTTCAGTGTACAAATTATTTATAACTATGTTCCGGCTTTCCAACCCTCCGCTGAAAAAAAATCTGCCCACGGCTGAATGTAATTGGGGACCCCTGATATAGGGCCTACTACACAAAACTTAATTCCTATACTACATTAAAAAAATCCTAAACTCCTTCAAAAATTCAAAATATGACATTAATATTAACAAACATTCAAAGACACAAGCCTACCACCTCAAGTCTAAAAATCTGGCAACAATGAAACTAATATAAAACGCATTCATATACTGCTGATATGGCTGGTGATTATTCATGATCAACAAAAACTAGTCAAAATCAATAAGTGTGCTGCTTGACTTGACAAGTAAGCTTTATGAATGAACAGTATTGTTTCCATTACCCGTTTTTCTATATAATATACAATTGCACCCAGCTTAAGAAAAACTGCGCACTCATTGCCAACATACTCATACATCTTCCACCTAAATAAAATTTCAAAAAGTGCCCTTAGTAGCCCCTACCAAAACCATTGGAGTACTTCTCTTCAAAGTAATCATCCTTATCAAAGCCTGAGCCCAGAGCATAGCACATAGAGGAAGGAGGGGGCACAGAGCTGCCACCAACAAAATCTCGCTCGGCACCCCTTCGGGCATAGCTGGCAGAGGAAGGTGGGGGTGGAGACCAGCTAGCCAGGGGGCTGCGCTCCCGGTAATAACGGGAAGTAAGGGGGGGAGAAAGTGGCCGCTGAGGGAGTGGGGGAAGCCGTCGCTCATAAGGATCCTGCTCATAGTAACGTGAGGAGGAAGAGTATGGGTCATGGCGGACATGCCTCTCATATAGGTCACACTCGTAGTAGGCCCTAGGGGGGGGTGGGGGAAGGGGAGGAGGAGGGGGATAGCGACCACGAGGTGCGTAGTAGTCACCGTGTGGAGCTCGAGGGGGGAGGTAGTGAGGATCGTGGTGTGGGTGAGGTGGATAGTGGTGAGGGTAGTCATCCCCTCTGCCATTTCTGGCTTGATTGTTGCGGGAGATGGATACAAAGATCTTTTGGCCCTCCATTTTAGAGTGGTTTAACTTGGAAATGGCCTCATAGGCCTCATTTTCTCTCTGCATGTGCACAAAGGCAAAGTTCTTCACAATGTCACACTCTACCACCTTACCAAACGGTTGGAAGAGCTCTCTTATCTTAGCAGCTGTGGTCCCCTCAGGGACATTCCCTACGTAGATCTTGGTGGCATTGCGGACCTTCGTAGTGGCAAACTCCACAGTGATGGGCGCCCCATTCAGCTCATGCTTATGGAGTTCTGCCACTGCCTTCTGGGCTTCCTCCTCCTCATTCATGTGCACGAAGCCATAGTTTTTCAGAATGTCACAGTCTGACACCTGACCGTATTTCTCAAATAGAGTACGCAGTTCTGGTTCTGTGGTTGAGGAATTCACGTTTCCAACAAATATCTTCACCATTTTAGTACGGTAGCTAACAAGACACAGTCTTGACTTAGCTGTTGCAGAGAAAGGTGTGTATCAAGTGTAAATGAGGATTCCTGGAGGACTCTTCTTCAGCACTCAAACGGTGACAGAGCAGCTTCTTCAGTCTCTAAAACCAAAATTAAGAGGAGTTAGATAGCTATTAAGATCTCATTAGAAACGTTATAGTAAATTGGAGTGCTGGGGGTTTTCTCTGGCACACTCTTGGCTCTTAGGGGTTAACATTAGCTAGCTTGTTAGCTAGAAGCTTGTTGCAGACAGGCTAGTGTCGGAGCTGACTAGTATATTTGCTAGTACATTAGCTAGCTGACTGATAGCGAGTTACAAAAGGACTTACCAAATACCTTAGTAGATGTAGACTACTGTAGCTAGAAAAATAGTTTTGCTAGTGTATGTAAGGTTAGCGAGCGAGCTAGCTAGCCAACTAGCTAACAGAAAAGCTGCCAGCAGCAGGCTAGCGAACAACGTTATAGTAATGTTAGATATGTTTAACCGTTAGTAACGAACTACATCAAGCTAACGTTACCTAGCTACCTTTTGAGGTTGTACAAACCAAGTCACTTTTGTTTAGTCTATTTCTGTACAAATGAACTTTAATCTCACCTTGCCAGTTAGGTTACGTAGCTAGCTATGTAACGTTACCTTCCTTGTACTTTGATGGCTTCTCAACAGCCCCCACATCAGTTTCCACTAGATAACACAGCCACAAAGTCACAATTGTCTATATCGAAAACGTTTATGAAAATACAAACATGATTTTGGGAATTTAATTTAAGGTTAGGCATAAGGTTAGCAGTGGGGTAAGGGTTAGGTTTCCAATAATATTTTTATAAAATAAATTGTAGAAATAGGCGGGGTTTATGACTTTGTGGCTGTGGTAACTAGTGACTACACCTCACTGACAGCAAATGGCGTGAGTCAGGCAGCAAGCCAGCTGGCTAACTGAAGAAGGAAGAGGAGTTTGTCGTGCAGCTGCGTACCAATACCAAATATATTCTAATATAATATATCTGTGCCAATACAGTCTATAGTGGCTTCCTTCCCGTAGGAGATTCTCCTCGTCTTTCTTCTTTGGTGCGGTTTATCGGCGGTTTGCATCCAACGTTATGGTGCCTTACCGCCAGCTACTGGACTGGAGTGTGGGCCATAGACATGTAGAACGTAAATACTACCTGCCAGCCCTGTTGCTCTTAAAAAAGATACAATGTTTGAGACTATATCTAATGACGTTCTACTCAATATCCTCTTTAAACGAATTTCCTGTATCCCTTCTCCCTCATACTACATCTCATCCTCTCTCTTTCCCTCTGTTACTGCCCACACTGTAGCAATACATGCTCCATGGTCTCTGTTTCCTGGCAATAATCACACTTTCCTGTTGGATGCTTTCCTATCACATTTATTCAACTGGCTGTGTCCCACCCGTAATCTTGTCAAAATAGCCTTCTCTCTTCTGTCCCTTGCTGTCCCTTCCAGGCTGTATCACAACCGGCCGTGATTGGGAGTCCCATAGGGAGGCGCACAATTGGCCCAGCGTCGTCTGGGTTTGGCTGGGGTAGGTCGTCATTGTAAATAAGAATTTGTTCTTAACTGACTTGCCTAGTTAAATAAAGGTTAAATAAAATAAAAAATATTTTGCCATCCTCCCCGACTTTCCTCTGTACTTGAAATAAATGCCTGCCCTTAGTATCTCTATTCCACTGCTCCTGCCATCTATGCACCATCACTGTCCATATCAGGCATTTTGCCTCTTCCTTGCTCATTGAAACTACAACATCAACACCCCCACTACTAAGTGCTTGTTCAACCAGTACATCAACTGCCTCATTCCCCTCCACTCTCACATGGGCTGGGACCAAAGTAAATCCTTTCTGTATACACATTTGTCTAATCCTGCCATGGGTTTGTAGCACCTAATAAGGCAGGTCTTGTCTGCTATGTGAGCTTAAGGACTGGAGACTCATTAACACTGCACGTGAATTAGAGCAAATAACTACTCTGTTTGGCTTGACTTCCTCCACCCACTGCAAGGCCAACACTATCTCCTCCGTCCTTGACACAGAAACCGATGAGTGGTATTCTTCTTTGGTATCATGGCATTTGCACATTTTGTTTGTGCATGCCACCACCTACTGTAATGGGAGTGTGTGGTTAATCAAGTTACATTTTGTGATACCCCCCAAAATAATTTCACCACCAACTAACCCTACACTTATATACCACTATTTCATCTTCTTTTTTCACCACATTCCACTACTTTGAGCCGAATTAATCCTACACCAGGCTGACGGCCTGGGAGGATGGGACGCTTTTGTTAAACACACCTTGTAAGTCTTTTGCAGTAAAACCTCATACACACAAGTACTTCTCTGCAACTGCCACCACAACATCTACAGTGCATACTGAAAGTATTCAGACCCCTTGACTTTTCCCACATTTTGTTACGTTACAGCCTTATTCTAAAATGGATTAAATTAAAAAAAAATCCTCAATCTACACACAACACCCCATAATGACAAAGCAAAAACTGGTTTTAAGAAAAAAATTCAAATGTATAAAAAATAAATTAAATTAACTTATTTACATAAGTATTCAGACCCTTTGCTATGAGACTCAAAATTGAGCTCAGGTGCATCCTGTTTCCGTTGACCATTCTTGAGATGTTTCTACAACTTGGAGTCCACCTGTGGAAAAATTATATTGATTGGACATGATTTGGAAAGGCACACACCTGTCCTTATAAGGTCCCACAGTTGACAGTGCATGTCAGAGCAAAAACCAAGCCATGAGGTTGAAGGAATTGTTCGTAGCTCCGAGACAGGATTGTGTCAAGGCACTGATCTGGGGAAGGGTACCAAAACATTTCTGCAGCATTGAAGGTCCCCAAGAACACAGTGGTCGCCATCATTCTTAAATGGAAGAAGTTTGGAACCAACACGACTCTTCCTAGAGCTGGCCGCCTGGCCAAACAAAACAGGGCCTTGGTCAGGGAAGTGACCAAGAACTCGATGGTCACTATGACAGAGTTCCAGAAGGACAACCATCTCTGCAGCACTCCACCAATCAGGCCTTTATGGTAGAGTGGCCAGATGCAAGCCACTCCTCAGTAAAAGTCACATGACAGCCCGCTTGGAGTTTGCCAAAAGGCACCTGAAGTACTCAGACCACGAGAAACAAGATTCTCTGGTCTGATGAAACCAAGATTGAACTATTTGGCCTGAATGCCAAGCGTCACGTCTGGAGGAAATCTGGCACCATCTCTACTGTGAAGTATGGTGGTGGCAGCATCATGCTGTGGGGATATTCTTCAGCGGCAGGGACTGGGAGACTAGTCAGGATCAAGGGAAAGATGAACGGAGCAAAGTACAGAGATGAAAACCTGCTCCAGAGCGCTCAGGACCTCAGTCTGGGGCAAAGGTTCCCCCTCCAACAGGACAACGACCCTAAGCACACAGTCAAGACAACGCAGAAGTGGCTTCGGGACAAGTCTCTGAATGTCCTTGAGGGCCCAGCGTGAGCCCGGACTTGAACCCGATCAAACATCTCTGGAGAGACTTGAAAATAGCTGTGCAGCGATACTCCCCATCCAATCTGACAGAGCTTGAGAGGATCTGCAGAGAATGGGAGAAACTTACCAAATACAGGTGTGCCAAGCTTGTATCTTCATACCCAAGAAGACACTAGGCTGTAATCGCTGTCAAAGGTGCTTCAACAAAGTACTGAGTAAAGGGTTTGCTAAAATTTCTAAAAGCCTATTTTGCTTTGTCATTATGGGGCATTGTGTGTAGATTGATCTGGGAAAAACAATTTAATCAATTTTAGAATAAGGCTGTAACATAAAATGTGGAAAAAGTCAAGGGGTCTGAATACTTTCCGAATGCATTTGTAGGTTTTTCTATGATTTACATTCAATTTCTGCAGTACAGTTTCCATTTTTTTATTTGACCTTAATTTAACTAGGCAAGTCAGTTAAGAACAAATTCTTATTTTCAATGACGGCCTAGAAACAGTGGGTTAACTGCCTTGTTCAGGGGCAGAACGACAGATCTTTACCTTGTCAGCTCTGGGATTCGATCTAACAACCTTTTGGTTACTGGCCCAACGCCCGGCACAAAATCGCTCACGGGGTAACTGACATACACTAACATAACTTTGTCAGGTGAAGACTGATCAAAACTAAAACGGAAACAGGAGATGATGCAGCTGTTGAGAACCAAGGGATAACTATTCTAAGGACAAGCGCATATCTGTCTTCAATTACTATAGTGCAGAGCTGTTGCGGAAAATTAAATATTAAGATGGGATCAAGATAGAATTGGCAGCCAAAAACATCACATACTCTCTGATGTTCCCTGCAAAGCTACACATCACCCATGAGAGCAAGACCCACATCTTTGATTCAGTGCCTAATGCCAAGTCATTCCTGCGCTCCATTCGGATTACACCACCTTCCAGACCTGAGGACAGGGTCTGAAAAAAATATGCCAACTATGTGGCAAACTGTTGGGTCCAGAAGAAGTGAGAGACAGATGGACTCAAGGCCCAAGAAGTAGCCTAAAACTACCACAGAACATTTTCCAGTCCACATTGAGTGCATGGAATATTTCACCCATGCTGGTCTGTTTACGGGCTCATCCCTTTTTTTGCATCTAGGCTACCCCTATTAAACAAAGTGAAATTGTGTAGTGATAAATATTAGGTCAGATATACTATAATATAGGCCAAAATATGTTTCCACAATTGCCCCACTACTGGGTCTTGTGAGGATCCCCTGGTTTAAAGAACACAACACCAAGATCTGCAGTCCAGGAATGCGTAATTCTTCCGTGTTCTAATTCACTGTACAATCTCCTTTCATTTTAGCAGAGACACTTGTTTTTGTGTTGATTTTCACGTTGTTTCTATTAGAGGTCGACCGATTATGATTTTTCAATGCCGATACCGATACCGATTATTGGAGGACAAAAAAAGCCGATACCGATTAATAAAAAATAAATATATATATATATATATATATATATCATACACACACACACATTTTTGTAATAATGACAATTGCAACAATACTGAATGAACAATGAACACTTTTATTTTAACTTAATATAATACATAAATACACACACAGCTCTGAAGTGACAATGATATTGAAGAGTCTGCTTAGGAGACAAATACTCTCAACTGTTTGAATAAAAATAGAGTTTAAGTTACCTGTGATGAATGTTGAAAACAAAAACATTAATTTCTATATGCAGGAAATCCTATTTTAATAATGGGCATGGTTAGAATTGACAACCAAAGTGCGAGTCATAATTCCCATGACACCTAGCAAAATCTGAAAAGCGGTTCCTTCATTTATTCCATAGGATATTTTTAGATTCACTTAAAATAAGGTCTGTGTTTCGTGTAGGCTTACATCACCGTGCCAATTTTATAACTGTGTAGATATCCATAGGACAAGGTAACTCTGATCAATATTGGCAAAATATAAGCGAAGATAAAAAAAATTGTAGAGTGGATCTATGAAAATATGTTGACAAACGTTACCTTATCCTAGTGAGATTTACAAGGGTATCAAAACGTCGAGGCGGTTTAAGCCTGCACGAAACACAGCCCTTATTTGAAGTAGATCAATACATTCTCTATGGAATACATGAACGGTAAAATGACGAAGGAACCAATTTCAAATTCAGCCGCAAGTTATTACAGGAATTATAACGCGTCGACTATTTCTCTCTAAACCATATACCTTTGACTAATCCGGAAACTATCACCTCGAAAACAAAACGTTTATTCCGTTCCGTATTTTATCTAACGGGTGGCATCCATGAGTCTAAATATACCTGTTACATTGCACAACCTTCAATGGTGTCATAATTACGTAAAGTTCTGGCAAATTAGTTCGCAAAGAGCCAGTCGGCCCAAACTGTTGCATATACCCTGACTCTGCGTGCAATGAACGCAAGAGAAATTACACAATTTCACCTGGTTAATATTGCCTGCTAACCTGGATTTCTTTTAGCTAAATATGCAGGTTTAAAAATATATACTTGTGTATTGATTTTAAGAAAGGCATTGATGTTTATGGTTAAGTACACATTGGAGCAATGACAGTCATTGATTGATTGTTTTTTATAAGATAAGTTTAATGCTAGCTAGCAACTTACCTTAGCTTACTGCATTCGCTAACAGGCAGGCTCCTCCTGGAGTGCAATGTAATCAATGCAAGATTGGTTCCCCCGAGCTGACAAGGTTAAAATCTGTCGTTCTGCCCCTAGGCTGTCATTGAAAATAAGAATGTGTTTTTAACTGACTTGCCTAGTTAAATAAAGATTTAAATAAAGGTTTAAAAAAATAAAATAAAAAAATATCGGCAAATCTGCGCCCAAAAATACCGATTTCCGATTGTTATGAAAACTTGAAATCGGCCCCGATTAATCGGTCGACCTCTAGTTTCTATGTGTGTTTATTGCGCTGTGCTTTGTATTGAAACGGAAAACAAAAGAGCATTGCTTTCTGCAGTTATGGGTCAAAGGCAAAGGTCAATTCAAATCAAGGTCTGTTGTGATTTACAGGCAGTGGCCAGTTTATTAGGTACACCACCCCGCTCACAGAAATAGTTAGCTCCTACTGACAGTGAGTCACGTGGCCGTGGCTTGCTGTATAAAGGAGGCAGACAGATATTCAGTTACTGTTCGATTGAGCATTAGAAAGGGCAAAATGGGTGACCTAAGAAACTTTGAGCGCGGTATGATTGATCGTCGGTGCCAGGTGCCGTTGTTTAGGTATCTCAGAAAGGGCCGGGCCTCCTGAGCTTTTCACACACAACAGTGCCTAGGGTTTACCAAGAATGGTCCAAAACAATTCTAAAACATCCAGTCAACGGCAGTTCTGTGGGCGAAAACAGCTCGTTGATGAGAGGTCGAAGGAGAATGATAAGAATTGTGCAAGCTTACAGGCAGGTCACTAACAGGCAAAGAACTGCACAGTACAACGAGTTGTGTTCTGGCAATCTCGGAACGCACAACACGTCAGTCATTGTCATGGATGGGCTATTGCAGCAGACGACCACACCGGATTCCACTCCTATCAGCTAAAAACTAGAAGAAGCAGCTCCAGTGGGCACGCGATCACCAACACTGGACAATTGATGAGTAGAAAAACATTGCCTCATCCGACTAATCCTGGTTCCTGTTGCGTTATGCTGATAAAATATAAAAATGAAATATCACATTTACATAAGTATTCAGACCCTTTACTCAGTACTTTGTTGAAGAACCTTTGGCAGTGATTACATCCTCGAGTCTTCTTGGGTATGACACTACAAGCTTGGCACCCCTGTATTTGGGAGTTTCTCCCATTTTCCCCTGCAGATCCTCTCAAGCTCTGTCAGGTTGGATGGGGAGCGTCACCGCACAGCTCTTTTCAGGTCTCTCCAGAGATGTTCAATCAGGTTCAAGTCC
This sequence comes from Salvelinus alpinus, assembly GCF_045679555.1. Classification (NCBI taxonomy): domain Eukaryota; kingdom Metazoa; phylum Chordata; class Actinopteri; order Salmoniformes; family Salmonidae; genus Salvelinus; species Salvelinus alpinus. Next base: position 12,434,630 of record NC_092098.1, on the reverse strand, counting down.
GGGCTCTGGCTGGGCCACTCAAGGACATTGAGACTTGTCCCGAAGCTATTCCTGCGTTGTCCTGTTGGAAGGCGAACTTTCACCCCAGTCTGAGGTCCTTAGCGCTCTGGAGCAGGTTTTCATCAAGGATCCCTCTATACTTTGATCCATTCATATTTCCCTTGATCCTGACTAGGGATGGTGCCAGGTTTCCTCCAGACGTGACGCTTGGCATTCAGGTCGAAGAGTTGGATCTTGGTTTCATCAGACCAGAGATTCTTGTTTCTCATGGTCTGAGTCCTTTAGTTACCTTTTGGCAAACTCCAAGCGGGCTGTCATGTGCCTTTTACAGAGGAGTGGCTTCCATCTGGCAACTCTACCATAAAGGCCTGATTGGTGGAGAGATCCTTGTCCTTCTGGAAGGACCTCCACAGAGGAATTCTGGAGCTCAGTCAGAGTGACCATCAGATTCTTGGTCACCTCCCGGCCCAAGGCCGTTCTCCCGATTGCTCAGTTTGGCTGGGCGGCCAGCTCTAGGAAGAGTCTTGGTGGTTCCAAACATCTTCTATTTATGAATGATGGAGGCCACTGTGTTTTTGGGGACCTTCAATGCGGCAGACATTTTTTGGTACCCTTCCCCAGATCTATGCCTTGACACAATCCTGTCTCAGAGCTCTACGGACAATTCTTTCAACCTCATGGCTTGGTTTTTGCTCTGACATGCACTGTCAAACTGTGGGACCTTAAATAGACAGGTGTGCGCCTTTCCAAGTCATGTCCAATCAATTGAATTTACCACAGGTGGACTCCAATGAAGTTATATAAACATCAAGGATGATCAATGGAAACAGGATGCCCCTGAGCTCCATTTTGAGTCTCATAGCAAAGGGAATACTTATGTAAATAAGGTATATTTTTTTATTATATAAATCTGCAAACATTTCTTAATTAAGACCAGTTTTTGCTTTGTCATTATGGGTTAGTGTGTGTAGATTAATGAGGGATAAAAAAAAAAAATACATTTTAGAATAAGGCTGTAACGTAACAAAATGTGTAAAGTCAAGGGATCTGAATACTTTCTGAACGACTGTATATACATTAGTAGCATATCTGTAATGTTTATGGTGAAAATAATGAGTCTCTTAAGCTTGTGCAATTGTTCTGCATTTTCTTCATCAGCAATATGTGTGCATATTAAAGTGGGCTTCTATAACAGATAACAAAACTGAAAAGCACAAACAAAGAAATCATCCAACTTTGTTTATTCTTATAATAACAATATTAATAATTATTTTCTCCAGAGAAAGGCAAGGGAACTCTGACTCAGACATTCCAGTGCAGCACATTGAAACCAACCAGCAACTCTTAATTACATTACAATCCACCAATAATTATCAATTGGCCCTTAATTATTTAAATCAGATAAATTACCCCTGCTGTAAAAAAAGGAAAAAAAAGAAAGAAAAGAAAAAATAATATTTGAAGGGGCTTGGGGAGCAGGCAGGTGAAGGCTCGCAATCAGAGTGCAAAGAGTTCAAGTCTGCACTTCCATGGTAGCCTCAAGTAAGACACTGTACTATGATGTAAAAAATGGCAGAAGCTTTCTGAACCACACAGAAACACCTTGTGCAACTGTCATTAGCTGATCAAAATTAGAACATGATGTGAAAACCAATTTACAGCTGTAGTGAATATGCGTTGTACCTCAGATACATCTGTCTAATCATGTTGTACATTCAGTGTCAAACTGCAGCTCTCTTCATCTGTTCAAAACAGACAGCTGAAAATGGGGGCAAGATGCTCAAGTACAGTAACATGGTGCTTAGACCATAGATTGGGCTTGGTGCAGGATAAGCAAGGGAGAAAGGCCTGAGGGTTACAGCTGGCTGAGTCCAGGGCCATTTTGGGCTCAAAATAAAAAATAAGAAAACCTACAAATCAGTTCATTAATTTTTAAACTCATTTCCTTTCATATTTTCCACCAATAAATGTATTTAGGAAAAAGATGATTGTGAGGTTTAAGAGAAACAAAACTGTCTCAGAAGACAACAGAAAAGTCAGAGGGGCGAGAGAGGGGCCAGAAACCCCAAACTGAAAAAAACATCCCCTCCCAAGAAAATTAACAATTCCCTCAAAACGGTCTATACACACACACACAACCTCCCCTAGCCACTTTGCTCCCTCCCACCCACCCCAAAAGTCTCTCCATGCTCCTTTGCCTTCATCTCAAAAGCTCTCAGTTCAGTCTCAAAGTTCAGCCTCTTTGCCTTTGTGCTCCAGTCTGTCTCCATCCACCATCCGACTCATTGTTATCATCACTACCCCTCTTCCAACAAGCTCACAGTTTGAGCTCATTGGCAACCTTGGAGGCGATGTTCTTGAAGGCGATGGATGTGCCAGAAATGCGCTTAAAGCGAACCCCGTTAAGGGAGAGGCGGGGCAGCTTGCACACCTCCATCTCCCACTCGACAAAGTCGTCACGGGCGGGATTCTCAGACACACACAGCAGCATGTAGCGCTCTCGCAGCTCATACTCGCAACTGTTGGAGTCCAGAACCTTCCGGATCTCCTTCATCATCTCGTTGGGCTCCATGGAGGAGGTGGTTTTCATGCTCCAGGTGAAGCGCAGCGAGCGGGGCTTGTTGTCCTTGGAGGTCAGGCCTGGGGTCGTGGTGCTGGGCACCGTAGAGGTGGAGGACAGGGAGTCCTTGTTCTCGTCTCCTGCAGAGCCCAGGGTGCCCTTCTCCAGCTTCTCAGCAGTGGTCAACATGGGTCTGAGTTGGGAAAGTAGGAAAGGAGAGTAAATATAATAAAAGGCATGGACAGAATGAATGAAAAACAGACAAAACAGCAAGGTTACAGGCTGGTTAACAATGCATTCAATCACAGGGGTAACCAATGACAGCATGAGCATGAAACATTTAAGTTGTGCATTTACATGGACTCTTCAATGAGCAGCAGAATACATGCGTCTCTTTCTGTTATTAAAAGATCAATGCTTACATTGTCAAAACCGAAGGAGCGCTACTGATCATATATAAATCAGCAAGCTATTCTTTACACCACCTAAATCAATTCATCTAATCATTATTTGATTGACATTTTTTTCACTGAATCAACAGATTGATCAAATTGTCACCATCGTAATCCTCACCTGTTGGCCTCATCTCGACCCTCTCCCTCATACGGGCTCCTCAAAGAAAATCGGCAAAAGTTTAGTCTCCCCAAATTCCAATTAGACTTTATTACCAGGTTAGAACAAACACCATCAACTCCCATTGCAACCCCTGCACCTTCAAATTCCAGATTCCATAGTATTTTTCTTAGAAATTATACTGTATGTATCCATAGATTTCATTCATGTGAGCTCCACTACATTTTAGAGGGCTATGAGGAAATAACTAGGTATCTCTACTAATACCTCTACTAATTCTATTTCAAATCCCCTAAAATTATTTACACCCCCCCCCCCCCGAAGTGGAATCACACAATCCATGGATACGGCTGTATTTGTGTTTAGCATACAACTGGAATGAACAGTCAGAGATCACATCTTTGTCTGTTATGTTAATAAGGCCCATCACCACCATCCAATAACCCCTCTCCTCAAACTCCCACAGCAAGGCATCCATAAGAATAAAATAAACAGCATCGGTCAGATGCATATGCAGGCATTCTGCGGACCTATTCTCAGTTTCCCAAGGTGCCCAAAACCTTAAGTCTGTGCCCACCACAATTATACGACGTCAAATACATGCACTCCTTGACGCAAGTTTTAGTAAACGTCAAAATTCAATCTTCATCACTTTCTTGCTGAGAATATTATATTAGTGCCAAGAAAGACGGCTCGAATGACACTTCAGGGAACTCATTCGAAATAGAAACAAAAATAAGCCAAGTTAAGAAAAAGAAACAGCAGGACGTTGCTGAAATATGAGGTTGTTTAGTGCAAACTGCAAGCCAGGACAGTGGCCTGGTATCAGACAAAAGAAATGCAGGAGAAATCCCTCCCAAAATCAACAGCAATAATCCCTACTCCTGTCTGAGCATGTAATGTTGAAAGCCGTAACCACAATACAGGCAGCTGACAAAAGCATTAAAGAGTTCAGAAGAATGCGTGTTCTTCTAAACAATCACCATCTGTCTGTATTCTAAGCTTCTTAGCTTTATGCACACTGGGTAGCATGGCATGATCACAGACTGGGCTGCACGGAGGGTTTTCTATTCAATTGGCCAAGGACCCATAGGGCAACACTCAACACTAACCGAGACAAAAGGAAACAGGGATGAGAGAAAGCAGAAAGGGAGGAGTATCATTCACTGAGGGATGACGAGAGCAGCAGATGACGGTGAACCAGGCGATGGAGAGCAGGGTGTTAGTATAAAAAGGCAAATCGTTACAAAAATAAATCCGTAAAAAATATTTAAAAAATATTTAAAAAATAAAAAGGGTAATGACACATAAAATAGCCTCACAGTGGAGAGATACGACACAAGGTAATAGTTGAGGAAAAACTCAAGGGTGTGGTTATTTTTGCCTACCTTCTGGGGAATCTGAATGAGAGATTTCTACAAAAAAGGGGAGGGGGGAAGAAAAAGCAAACTGTATGTACACAAACGTGCGCATAAACAAACCACAGCAAATCTGTTATACATGTCAGTCAACTGAAAGAGATGAATATTCCCCCCGGTGTCCCTCAGGAGGTGAGCTGCTTAAGTCAAACAGTTTGTCACTAAATGGCTGTTAATGTAGCTTGACATTACCATAGTCTTCAGGATGTTAAAGGCAGAGCAGTTACATGAACAAACTCGGATTAGGACTAACGTTTGCACTGGATGGGAGACATGCATGCCAATTATGATATATTTACACTGTGTACAAAACATTAAGAACACCTGCTCTTTCCATGACAGACTGACCAGGTGAATCCAGGTGAAAGCTATGATCCCTTATTGATGTCGGTTGTTAAATCCACTACAAACCAGTGTAGATGAAGGGGAGGAGACAGGTTAAAGAAAGATTTTTAAGCTTTGAGACATGGATTGTGTATGTGTGCTATTCAGAGGGTGAATAGGCAAGACAAAAGATTGAAGCGCCGTTGAACGGGGTATGGTAGTAAGTGCTAAGCTTCACCGGTTTTTGTCAAGAACTGCAACGCTGCTAGGTTTTTCCATAAATCAACAGTTTCCCGTGTATCAAGAATGGTCCACCAACCAAAGGACTTTCAGCCAACTTGACACAGAAGCATTGGAGTCAACATGGGCCAGCATCCATGTGGAATGCTTTCGACACCTTGTAGAGTCCATGCCCTGACGAATTGAGGCTGTTCTGAGGACAAAATTGGGAGGGGGGGGGGTGCAACTCAATATTAGCAAGGTATTCTTAATGTTTTGTACACTGTGTATAACACCTTACATTCTGAGTGTTGTACAATTTATCAATAAAACAATTAAACTATAGCAAGATACTCAGATTTGTATTTGAAGGTATTTCTACACAGAGTAACTTCCCTAGCTGCTCCAACTACATATGTGTGGCAACTGACCATAGCAACAGAAATATGCACAGCTCCAAACCAACTCAAAAAAAAAAAGAGGGGAGTACTTGTAGTCAAGCACAAGAACATTATGTCCAGACAAAAAAAATTATCACAGGGACACAGTGAAGAGAAGAACGAACATTCCAAAAACCACAATGCACAAACATGAATACCTCACACTCTCATTCACTTAAGGCAAGATGTTCAACACCAGGATGTGATCAGCAAAACAGAAAATCACATCACAGGTCCCCGTTCCCCCATTCTCTCACCTGCGCACAAATTTAGAGGTGAACTTGCTGAAGATACCAGTGCCCCCAGCTCTTCGGGCCTGGCTGTTCCCATAGGAGAGGGAGGGGGATGCTGGGGGACCATTGTAGGTGGAGGCATGCTGGTCCCGTGTCGCCCTCTGCTGCCCGGCACTGAAAGTGCTTCTGGTGGCCACATTTCTGGGGAAATTGGATCGCTCAGTCGCCGTGGAACTGCTGACGTTGTGGGCAGAGGGAGACGCCACTGGTACTCTCAGAGGGGCAGTGCTGTTTTTATAGTTTTGTGAGTAGAATGAGTAGGCAGAGGAGACATTTATAGATTTCATTATCACCGTTTTCCCCATTGCTGAAGCTATTTCCCACAAAGAATGTATGATAAAAACATAACTGAGCTTGAGATAGTGAAACAAAAGTTCAGTAAATGCATATAATTTCTATACAAATGCCACAGTTGTAAGACTGATTAAGCCTTTGGCAAAAGGAATGTGTGCAACAATGTAGCTGCTTCTATTAGGCTACAACATGCCATCCACACCGCAAAATCCCCCATGATTGACTTTAATCTTGAAAGATGAAGCCTAGTAAAATGACATATTGCCCAGAAAACGATTACAGCCTCGTGACCCGGCATGGGCAGCAGGTATAAACTACAGACTTGGAATTTGAGGCCAGTGAAGCTTTGTTGAGTGTTAAAATCAGAGGCACTCTGCATTATCACATAATCAGCGTGACACAGTAGGATCAGCTAACAGGGTAACAACAAATGCAGCATCACTACAAAGAAGGAAAGGTTGGGGAAGGGGCATGGAGCTGTGATACTGTTGATTATGTCATGGACCACTCATTGTCATTGAGGTTATAGCGAAACCACGTAGTGATAAAATGGATTACGTGTTAACCAATTGATAAGTGAATGACATCCTACCATTATAGCTCATTCACTAGGATTTTTTTTACAATGTGCATGGCCCATGAGATGTCAGATTCTGTATGGACAGGGAGTTACAGGAGGTATTAAAAAAAGATTACATGACATGCACACCAGCCAGGAGCTGAGAGAGTTCCGGCTCAGGCAAAAACAGGGCGGCACCGGCCGGGCCACGTTCAAAGTGTGATGGTGTTTGATGTGTAACTGAGGGTTTGCAGGTACACATGAACCACGGGTTGGCAGGTTCTGGATTTTATGTGCAATATTTGTGGTAGGACTGGTCAGATAAGAACAGAAGTGTTGGGGAGAAAAATATTTCCCAAAGAAGTGGGGTGCTTGTAGGGTGAGTTTCAGGGGGTGGGGAAAGTGGCAGACATTGAAAGCACCCTACTTTTTCTGTTGCCCTTCCAGTAATATTGCTACCCTTTTAACCCCTACATCTGTGATCTTTCTCTACCTATTTTGAATACCCAATGCTGAGAACTGCCACCAGGGACCATCTAACTCAAACCCTTTCATATCCACTCTATTCTCCCTTCTGACGAGTGGCTGTCCTTGTGTTCCCCGCTCTGGTGACACTTGCCTGGGCCGGTGTGCGTGGATGTCTGAGGGGGTGGGATGGGCAGAGGTGGACAGGGACTTGTGGTGTCGGGGGCGGGAGGAGGAAGAGAGAACTGCGGCTGCCGAGGCTGTGGAGGCGCGGGACCCTGGGGTGGTTAGGCTGGGGGAGAGAAATTAATAAACCCAGTGCCGACCGTCCCCCCGTGAGGGGTGGAAGAGGGCCATGGGGTAATCAAGGTTAGAAGTGGGGAGGAAGCGGGGGCACACGGAGGGAGGAAAACAACACAGACAATAAGATAAGGCAGATTTGTATTAGATGACTATACAGAACAGCTTCCATTAAGGGAGCTCAATGGAAGACTGCATTACTTCTGGGAAGCATTGCACTCCAAAGAGATGGAGAGAGAAACTGTCAGAACAGAACACAAGTTTGAGGAAAGAAAAAAAGTTGCTTAAAAAAATGCGTAAAGGAATAAAATGCATAAAATAAAATAAAATGGGGACAATGTGAATGTTACAAACCCTATTAAATTAAAAAGGCATATTTGACATAACATTGTGTGAAAGGGCCATTCTGTCAGTGAGGAGAATGTGTGCTACTGTGTTCAACCAATAGTTTAGTTTAGTAGCGATGGTGCTGACCACACTGTGTCAGTTTGCCCTCTCATCATCTCTTTCAAGCAAACATGTCTTAGCCACATGCTGTTGGCAACGCTGCTCCCCCTCTCCCACACAGAACATGTTCTTTTTTAAAATGTTTTATTTTACCCCCTTTTCTCCCCAATTTTCGTGGTATCCAATCGCTAGTAATTACTGTCTTGTCTCATCGCTACAACTCCCGTACGGGCTCGGGAGAGACGAAGGTCGAAAGCCATGCGTCCTCCGAAGCACAACCCAACCAAGCCGCACTGCTTCTTAACACAGCGCGCCTCCAACCCGGAAGCCAGCCGCACCAATGTGTCGGAGGAAACACCGTGCACCTGGCCCCCCTTGGTTAACGCTCACTGCGCCCGGCCCGCCACAGGAGTCGCTGGAGCGCGATGAGACAAGGATATCCCTACCGGCCAAACCCTCCCTAACCCGGACGACGCTAGGCCAATTGTGCGTCGCCCCACGGACCTCCCGGTCGCGGCCGGCTGCGACAGAGCCTGGGCGCGAACCCAGAGACTCTGGTGGCGCAGCTAGCTCTGCGATGCAGTGCCCTAGACCACTGCGCCACCCGGGAGGCCAGAACATGTTCTTTAAACACGTTCCCTCTGCATTCTTCCCTTTTTGTGCCTGGAAGTAACCTGCATATAAAAGCAGCCAGCATCATAAATCCCAGATGAAAGAGTGAGATCTGACTATCAGGGTCAAGAAATTATTATCGTTTCAGTTGATTGCGGATGCAGTGTTTTACTTTGTGAGTAAGCTGGCCTTGAGTATATTTGAGTCTTTCATACATTTTAGCAGGTGTCACTAATCCATTATCAAAGATTTCAAAACTGCTCCTGTGTGACTGTATGTGTATGTACACTGGGAATCCACCAGCCAACTGCTCTGTGTTAAATCCACTGGCAGCTGGCCACTGCTTGTAAACACTGCCACCTAGACATGTGACTAGCCCCAAAAACAGAGCTCCGCTGCCATGTGAGAGAGTGTGTGAGTGCGGGTGTGTGAGTGCGGGTGTGTGAGTGCGGGTGTGTGAGTGCGGGTGAGTGCGGGTGTGTGAGTGCGGGTGTGTGAGTGCGGGTGTGTGAGTGCGAGTGTGTGAGTGCGAGAGTGCGAGTGTGTGAGTGCGAGAGTGCGAGTGCGAGAGTGCGGGTGCGAGAGTGCGGGTGCGAGAGTGCGGGTGTGTGAGTGCGGGTGTGTGAGTGCGGGTGTGTGAGTGCGGGTGTGTGAGTGCGGGTGTGTGAGTGCGGGTGTGTGAGTGCGGGTGCTTGTGTCTACCTGTCCATTCCGTTCTGGACCCCAAGTGTGGCTCTCTCAGGGACTGGCGAGTTTCGACTGCGACTCGTACCAGTAGACAGGATGCTGTTCTGTAGGACCGATAGAAGAAATGATGTAGAGTACAGTAGTGTACATGCCATCAACCCTGGAGTGGCAGGCATGCAGAACAATAAGTCCACTCACGGTGGAGGGGGTTGGGGTGCTCCTCTTACGATCTGCTGTAGCTAAAGGACTGGGAGGGACTTTAGTGGAGCTGCCAGTGCCAGAACCTTTCCTCCCATAATCCTCTGCTGTGTGCTTGTTGTCACCCTGGGAACGCTTAGAAGCTGAAGAACCTGGGAAAAAGAACAAGAGACAACAGAAGAATGGAAAGAGTGGGACAGAGATGCAAAGACTGAGATCCTTACAAAAATAGCATTTGTCCAAAATAGCAGTACATTTACAGTATCCTCATCAATCCAAACAGCTTCCTACCTGCATCTGTTGCTCTCCGGGGCTTCTGATTGGATGAGGTACTGCGCTGTACCTTGTGAGAAGGGGATTGGGCATTGCTGTTTGTGAGGTCACTTCCTGGGCGGGATTTCATTGATAGGCTGATGCATTCGTCCATCTGAGGGGGAAGAGGAATGGTCATAAATATTACCATGGCAGGAGTTGGACACACTTTGCTCCTACAGATGTGAGTGTATTCACTTCGTACCTCAGAGTTCCTGTAATCCAGTAATAGATATGTGGCCATGACTTCATTGTATTTTTGGTTGACGAGCGAGTCCTGGATCTCCTCCGCAGAGTAGCCCATCTGCAACATGATATCTGGACAGAATGGAGAAAAGGTCAACCGTACAACCACATCAAGGACAGAAGTACTACGCACACATGCAGCATACTGCAGAGAGAAACATATCACTAACACAGGCACATGATTCTACAGACAAAATAGTTAGAACATAAAGGCATATCATTTGAGTAACAAAAAAGTCTATGATTTAGTTTTACTTAACATGTAGGCACATGTCAACACAGCAAAGGGCATGTTACGCAACACAGAGGTAGGCATACTAAGACTAACAGGGCACGTAAAATAAGACTACCTTCAGATAGAGGGGCCCTCCCCCAATTAATATGACCTCTAACCCCTTCCCCAGTAACCCCTCTGCTGCCACCAGCTCATCCACCAGACGCCTGCCCCACCTCTCTTCCACCCCCCCGCTCGGTCGGGGTGCTGACCTGTCCTCTTGGGGTCCTTGTAGTCTGGCTGGGGCTCGATGAAGGGCTTCAGTTCCTCCTCCTCATGGCCTACGTTCATCCAGCGGTCTTTCATGATCTGCTGCTGGACACAAGCAGAGAGAGAGAGGACGGAGTCTTGGGGTTAATGGGGAAAGGGAGATGGATAGAAAAACAGTACCAACAGTTAGTTGTCTCTACACAATTCTGGTTTGTATCCAGCAGAGGCAGTGGCTAGGTGAGGTACTATTAACCTCCAGGCTGCCCCTCTTGGTTGGGTTGAGAATGAGGAACTTCTTGAGCAGGTTTTCGCAGTCTGTGGACATGTAGAAGGGAATTCTATACTTCCCCCGCAGAACCCGTTCGCGCAGCTCCTAAAGGGAAGACGAGCGCAACATACAAGGATTAAAGTGAGGTGTTGGGTAGGTATTCAACAACATCATGTGTTTACCATGCATCCCTTCCACCTCCACTGTTCCCTGCCCACCTTTAGGTTCTGTCCGTCGAAAGGCAGAGATCCGCTGACCAGTGTGTAGAGGATGACCCCCAGGCTCCAGACGTCCACCTCGGGGCCGTCATATTTCTTCCCCTGGAACAGCTCTGGGGCGGCGTAGGGAGGCGAGCCACAGAACGTGTCCAGCTTGTTCCCCATGGTGAACTCATTGCTGAAACCAAAGTCTGCGATCTTGATGTTCATGTCAGCATCTAGGAGTAGGTTCTCTGCCTGGAGAGAAATCATTTGCCATTGATACCAGTTCTTTCAACAAAAATATTTAAACACCACCAACATGAACATGGGAAAAAAAAGGTGTACTCAAAAGGCACTTCAGCCCAGCTTAAAAGAAAAAAGGGTGGATCCCAAAAACATTCCTTACCCCAGGATACTTCTACTGGTGACTATCCGTGAAAAAAAAGAAGAAAAAAAAGGAGCACTGTTGCTGGGTAAATCTGATGGATTTATTGACGGGAAAAACAATAGGCTTACGTAAAAATCAGATATACGCAGCAACAGAGTGCTCCTTCTTGTTTATTCTCTGGGGTAGTAACCAGTTGAAGTATCCTGAGGTAAGGAATGTTTTTATGCATTTCATAATGTAATAATCATGATTTGTCACAAATGGAGCCATCTCTTTCTCTACATTACACATCAAAATACTTCCCCATTTCTTGTCCATCCTCACCTTCAGGTCTCTGTGTACGATGCACTTCTGGTGGCAGTACTGTACCGCTGAGACTATCTGTAGCAAGATAAGGAGAAACAGCTAGGATGACCATTCCCTTTTAAACAGTATTGTCAATAACAGGAAATGAAACCAGCAGACAAACAGTCTCACCTGTCTAAATTTGGCTCTGGCCTCTTTCTCTTTCATTCTCCCATGAGCAACAAGGTAATCAAACACCTCACCTGAGGAGAGGGGTTGAGGGGGAGACAAAGTAGGGGAGTGTTGAAGAAAGCAGTGGAAACACAAAAGAGGAAAAAAGGTTGAGTGAGTAAAAAGAGTATGTGAATAAAGCGAGACAGAACTGAACTGATGTTATTAAATGCTGAAAACAGAACGTCAGGTTGAACTGAGTGGGTCTTTACTCACCTCCACTGGCATACTCCATGATCAAGTACAGCGTCTTCTCTGTCTCAATAACTTCAAATAACTTAACTACAGAGAAAAGACGAGAAATTTTGTACACCTTCAATCACAACTTAGCGGTCAATTTTCTAAATGTGAACTATGACCTCTACATAGGAAGCTTTCACCAATAAGCAGGCAGGCGAAACATGTTTCTGTTATTTGGTTGGGGATGATAGTCTTAAGGAGGGCAGCACAAAGCTCACCGATATTTGGGTGATTGAGCAGCTTCATGATCCTCACTTCACGAAACAGCTATGGGCAGGAGAACAGAGACATTAACAGAAGATCAATCAGTTTATATGTGACAAAGTCAGAGTTTATCCGATATGATTTTAACTCTATACTCCAAGACTATGTGAAAATCACTGTGTGCACGTCTCCATGCATACATTTCTGAAGAGAGTACTGGCACCCCACCCAAACCATCACGACAGGAAGTACTTGGGTCTAATTTCCTGTAATTACCTCCATATCCTGCCCTAAGCCCTACAGAGGGAACTATCCTCTTCAGGAGAAGATTGGGGTTAGGGACTGGAAGATGCTTCAAGAGGATGGATGTGAATAAGCAATGCTGTGTCAAAATCTCTTGATTTTAGCTGTATTCTTTCTATTTCAGAAATAAACAGTCCCTATCCGAACACACAAATCAAAACAACCGTATGGCATTAACCCAGCATCTCATTGTCCTCACCTTTTGGAGACTGGAAGAGTTGAGCTGCGTTTTGTCTATGATTTTCACAGCCACCTTTTATAGGAGGGGAGGGGGAAAGTTAGACATGAGTAGCTCCAGACTTGAACTATACCACCCACTAGTGGAAAGAGCTGGATGAGGACTCTTTCCCCCCAAACAACTCTATTGCTCTCGGTATTGTTTCTCCATGTGATGCCCCACCAAGCACTCATGGCACATCAACAGGGATGTAAACATTTCTGGTATCTTTTATTTCAGCTTATGAAACATGGGATCAACGCTTTACATGTTGCGTTTATATTTTTGTTCAGTGTAGTTGGGTGACAATCAATGTAATTTGCTGGGTCATTGTTACCAAATGTGCTGTAGAAAATTGTGTTTTACCGTCATAGTTGTGTCGGCTACCGGAGTGGACAACTCGCATTTTGCCGATTGCACATCTAACTGCTGATCGGGGCTTTGAGATTGCCCGTTTCACGATAATAGTTTTTCTAGTTTTGCTTTAAACAGTCAGTGGTCATTTTTACATGAACATGGTAAAGTTGTAATTTCATTACAAGGACTGAAATAATTTGTGCGAGCACCAGCCCATGATTTGAGCTCATATACAAAAATGTGGGGTCACGCAATAGAACAAAATGAGTAATCATCTTAGAAGGTCATTCACAGTGCTTTATTAAAAAGTGTAATAGACTACTGAGATGGTATTCAAGAAATAAGTTGTTTAATCTCATGTGTTGTGATTCAAAATAATTTGATGTGCAACCTAATCCATTTAGAATTTTGGGTTGACTAAGGCAATTGTTATATTTTACTGTTAAAATAGGGCTCCATAATTCTTGCTCAATAGAGATGAATTTGCCTATGTCTTTATGTGCACTAATATCATAGGCCAATTTATTTGGGGCTACTTTACACCTGAGTAACTTGAAACTCCAAAGATATTAGCTAGATCGTCAACTCTAAATATAATACACACTGCTAGTAGCCATGTATTAATCTAAGTAAATGTAATGTCCTAAAACTTCGCAGTTGTAGCCTACTATCCAATGACGCCTATGCAATCACAATCGCCGATGCACATTTTGTGCACTCTGTATCTCAAAGCCATATCAAACATCTTGCTGAATATTCAGTTGAGAAATAAAAGTCCTACCTACATAAAGCAGAGAACCTCCTCTCTTCAATGGCAACAACAGTATTACACGATTGCTGTGTTTTCCCCATGATTGGGCTTTGAAATGCTATAATCAGAACACTTTTTCGATACAACCAATTAAAAATGTAACTCGCACAGCCAAGTCAAAGGGTTGCAAAATGGGACTAAATGGTCACAGTCTGGAGCCCTGTAAAATGACAAGTTAATTAGTGGGTGACGGGGATATCAGAATTAAGTAGGGGGACATAAAACAAATTCTCCCCTCCCCCCAATTGGATAGTGTTAGATGCTCAGTCTGCCCTATGGCTCAGCTCAGGAGTCTACACACCCACCAGGGGTCGCGTTAAATGCAGAATTCTGTGTTTTCACAAAGAGAAAAAGATTAAACTCATAAGAAATATCTTTCTTCATTTTGTAAACACAGATATAACATGCTTCTTATTGTAATTTCTGTTCGGCATCAGACTAATTTTGTGCTTCAGTTGCACTTCTCCATTCAGATGAGAATGCCCATTCGCTCTGACCGACGTGTAGCTACTTTTCTCAGTGTAGCCTACCTTTCTCTGGTAAAATGCAAGATTAACTTCAAGCAAAACTTAAGAAATAATGTAGCCAGCCTCATTTCCTATGATAAACATTATAAATACGTTTTTGCATAAAATACCTTGCTAATTTACTTGTGTGGCTGCTAGCAAAATATAGTGCCTTCAGAAAGTATTCACACCCCTTGACATGTTTTTGTAATATAGCCTGAATTTTAAAATGTTATGTTTATGGAATTATGTTATTAGAATGTTTTACTAATTAATAAAAAATGAAAAGCTGAAATGTCTTTTCAATAAGTATTCAACTCGTTATGGCAAGCCTAAATAAGTTCATGAGTAAAAATATGCTTTACAAGTCACATAAGTCAAAGACTGTGTGCAATAATGGTATTTAACATGATTTTTTAATGACTACCTCATCTCTGTACCCCACACATACAGAGAATTGTAAGGTCCCTCAGTCAAGCAGTGAATTTCAAACACAGATTCAACCAAAGACCAGGGAAGTTTTTGTATGCCAGGGCAAAGCAGGGCACCTATTGGTAGATGCCAAAAAAATAAAAAGCAGAAATTGAATATCCCTTTGAGCATGGTGAAGTTATTAATTACACTTTGGATGGTGTATCAATACACAGTCACTACAAAGATACAGGCGTCCTTCCTATCACAGTTGCCAGAGAGGAAGGAAACCGCTCAGGGATTTCACCATGAGGTAAATGCTGACTTTAAAAAACAGTTACAGTTTTAAAAGGCTTTGACAGGAAAAAACTGAGGATGGATAAACAACATCGTAGTTACTCCACAATACTAACCTAATTGACAGAGTGAAAAGGAAGCCTGTACAGAATTTAAAACATCCTGTTTGCAATAAGGCACTTAAGTAAAATGTGGCAAAGAAATTAACTTTATGTCCTGAAAGCAAAGTGTTATGTTTGGGGCAAATCCAACAACACATCACTGAGTATCACTCTTCATATTTTCAAGCATGGTGGTGGCTGCATCATGTTTTAGGTATGCTGGTCATCAGCAAAGACCAGGGAGTTTTGTAGGATAAAAAGAAAAAGAATAGTGCTAAGCACAGTCAAAATCCTAGAGGAAAACCTGGTTCAGTCTGCTTTCCAGCAGACACTGGGAGACATTCACCTTTCAGCAGGACAATAACCTAAAACACAAGGCCAAATAGGCAATACACTGGAGTTGCTTACCAAGACGACATTGAATGTTCCTGAGTGACCTAGTTACAGTTTACTTAAATTGGCTTGAAAATCTATGGCAAGACTTGAAAATGGCTGTCTAGCATCGATCAACAATAGTGTACATTCCAGGTGTGCAAAGCTCTTAGAGACTTACCCAGAAAGACTCACCGCTGTAAATCACTGCCGACGGTGATTCTAACATGTATTGACTCAGGGGGTTGAATACTAATCTAAATCAAGATATATTCATGTTTTTCTTGTTTTTTTTTAAAACTGTTAGAATTTTTCTTCCACTTTGACAGAGTATTTTGTGTAGACTCGATTTAATTGTAATTTTGTCAACATTTTAATCCCACCTTGTAACAACAAAATGTGGAAAAAGTAAAGGGGTGTGAATAGTTTGATGGCACTGTACCTGTAGTGTTGCACTTCTGTTGTCATCTGATGGAAATTAAGCTTTTTTTCTGCCAAATGTGTTGCACTAATGTATTTTCTATGAAGGAAAACTATAGTTGCACACTCCTGATCACTCTATTGACGCAAAAAAAACACTTGACTTTCAATATAAAATGCAGGTGAAATGGTATAAAACACAGCCTGAAATTTTGAAAACTAACGCAGCCCCTGAGACACATACACACACATGGGCCACTCAGCTCAGACAGATCCAGTTCAGAGGCCCAGCTCCTGAGCTCCATCAATTTTTTTATTTAGAATGGAAAATTAATGTGTTCAGACAACAAATGTTAGCGCATCAAATTACATCGATTCCTTCCACTAATCAAACCGAATCGCACCAAATCGTTTCAAACTAAAAGTATCATATCAGAGCCCATGTATCTAGATGCGTATCAAACCGTATTTGAAAGGAAAGAGTCACATCCCTAATAACAACACATCTAACAAAAAAGCAATCCAATGTTTGGACTTGGTTTGATCTCAGGTTATCCTCACCTCTTTCCCTGTGAGGACATGACGAGCCAGTTTGACCTTGGCAAAGTTGCCCTTGCCGATGGTTTTCAGCAGCCGGTAGTTGCCAATGTGTGGCTGCTCGTCTGGCGTCGTGGCGACAGAATTCCGGCACCGCGGCATATTAGGACGCCCGCCTGCCTTGGACTCCGAGTGAGACTGAAAGAGGAGAACAAAATTCTGTTAGGAGTGGTGATTTCCTAACACTAGCCTACACAACACTTCTGACAAATCCAGACAATGCATTTTAGACTCCCATCAAAGGACAAAGAGCCTTGGATCCAAGGAGACCTCATAGAAAAACGCAACTGTGAGCATAACTTGATACTGTCCAATAATGTTGATCTCTCAATCTACATAGTCACTATATAAAAATAATGAAATAAAGTCGCAAACTATGTATGCTCCAAACTATTTAATGGGTCAACCTAAGCCATTAGGTTTACCCATTAAAATTATTGGGAGCATATACTCCTCTTTATTTGGACAGTGAAGCTGAAATGTGTACATTTGGCTCTGTACGCCAGCATTTTGAATTGGAGATCAAATGTTTCATTTGGCGATAGTTCAGAATGTCACCTTTTATTTAAGGGGGTTTTCACACATATCCGTTTTACCATTTAGAAATGAAAGCACTTTATGTATCTAGTCCCCCCATTTGACCTTTTTTCATAAGTATTTGGGGTCATTCTGTCATTTCAGCAAGCCATGATACCCACCATCTCAGACTGTTCTGGAATTGTTTCTGTAGTTAGAAACATAAGACAGCATTCCTGCAATATTTTGTTAAGATTTTCACCCAAATTGGCTTTTTAAATTTATAATATTCACATAATATTCAAGTTATAGCACCAAAACATCCAATTTGGACCAAACTTCTTCCCAACAGTGAGTAAGACATGAGCAATCCAATAAAAGGGTCAAAAGCCACCCGCGGACCCCCCCCCACAGCAATCCCACCCCAACAACCATCATCAGTTATCTATGTCTGATAGGTAGTATGGAGATGCTGCTTTGAGTATTGCTTCTTGATCCTTTGTTATGTATTCCCTGTGAATCTGGTGATGTTTTTTCCTCCCCTGTTCAGTGAAATTAACCATTGAAGTTGCTTGCATTATTTACCATAAATTAGTGTGAAAGTACCAGGTTTTGCCCACTGGATGCCGCTGTTCTTGCTACTTCCGCAACACCCTTTTATCAATTTTACTAGTCTCTTGTGTTTATTAAATGGATCACAACATTTTCTTTGCAACTTTGGGCAGAAAACCAATAGCTTGTGACTCCAATGGCTAATTTCTCTGACCAAAAAAAATGTAAGATTCACAGGGAATACATTAAAGGCTGAAGAAGCAATTCTCCAAGCAACAGCTCCATACGTCAGACAGAGAACTGATACTGTATACTGGTTGTTGGGGTGGGATGGCTTTGTGGGTGGCTTTTGATCCTTTTATTGGATAGCTCATCTTACTCGTTGTTAGGAAGAATGGTCCAAATCGGATGTTAGGTACTATATTTATTGAAGAACATATAAATCCTATAAAAAATATAATGGCCAATTTGGGTGCAATTAATTTGTTTAATCAAATTATATTTCATGAATGATCATCTTATTTGGTTTAAACTAAAGAAACGATGTTGTAATAAATCGGAGATAGTGGGTGTCGAAATCGTCTTGTGCTTTTTGAGGTGGAATGACTAGACAAAATTCACAATGATTCAATTAGTCAAAAGTTCAGTATTTTGTCCCATATTCCTAGCACACAGTGACTACATCAAGCTTGTGACTACAAACTTGTTGAATGGTGAATAATGTAGCGTGCCATTTTGGGGGTTTGGCATTTTTTGGGGGTGGTATGAGCTTTGTTCCTCTAAGTCTTCAAATGTATGCATAAATAAATATTGACACCCGTTCTGAACGGACCCGAGGACAACTACACCAGTTCCTTATAGACCTGGTCGGATCCAGACCCGGTCCAATCAACAACATGTGGAATAAGTCAAGGGGTATGAATACTTTCTGAAGGTACTGTGAAGTGTGCAGCTTTCTTTTTGTACGGTTCACTCTTCATTAGTAAAAAAAGAAAGATGTATTGGTCGTGTAAACATATGAGATGTTATAGCAGTAGCAGTGAAACGCTTATGTTTCTAGCTCCAACAGTGCAGTAATACCTAACACACACACATCCAAAACATGTAAAGAAAGAAATATCAGAACAAGCCATGTCAGAGTCCAGAATATAAATATATATGTATATAATGGGTGTGAAATAGACAGTATGAACAGTAGTCTATATGAATAGAAAAGCTGTGTACAGTAGTAGTTATATAAAATGATCCTTGACTAGAATACAGCGTACACATATGAAATGGATAAAACAATATGTAAACATTATTAAAGTGACCAGTGTTCAATGACTATGTACATAGGGCAGCAGTCTAAGGTGCAGGGAGAGTAGAGGGTGGTAGCCAGCTAGTAACAGGGAGTATGGTTCAGCTCCTCTACAAAAATTTCAGCTCATGCTTTTTACTAATCTACATAGTCACCCCACCTCTCAGCTAATGAGGCTATCACTGACAGAGGGCCTGTTTGTCTCTGCTAGCAACTCAATCCACACCGACAAGCAAACAGGACAGAGAGAAAGTGTTGGGGGACTGAAGAGTGACTCAAGAAGACAAAAGCGAGCAGACAGAACAGAAGGAAGGGGGGGGGGGTGATCGAGATCAGAAAAAAAGACGAAGGTACAGTACCTTTATGGGGAAAAGTGCAAGAGAGGTAGTTAGTGTGTGGGAGCCCCAGAAAGCAAGGATGAGAAAGCGACTGAAGGGGGGGGGTATCTGTTTACATGTCTCTGCTCTCTCTGTATTCACAAACTCTGCATTGTATCCTTTTGCGCTCACTCTCTCGAGGAGATTGTTACCTTGTGAGCATACGTAAGTGGACAGAAAAGCTATTGACACGGGCACTGTTGTGTGTGCATTGTTCCGCATGGACCTTAGTTTCCCTGTTCAAATCTGGGCACAAGGCGGAACTACTTCTCTGCATTCTGAACTGGAAAATTCTATGGATTCTTATCAAGAGCAATGTTAATGTAATTTACAATTGAATTGGACAGAAATATCAGGGCTATTGGGCATAGGGTGAATAATTGACAGTTGACACAAACAACGTTGTGTAATATAAGTCAAGTTCTGCTCTTCTACTTATTCCAAGAAGAAACAAAAAGCACGGGCTATGAGACAAAGACAGTACGTCACATTTCCCAACAAGCCACTTCCCTTTCAGAAACAAAACAGCATTCCACATAAGATTTTTTTTAAACCCACCAATATCTGCATTTCAAAAGGTGTGCCTGCTTTGTGTTAAATTACGTAACACCTGTGTAGTGTCTGTGTTGAGTCCCGCCCCAGAGTTTTCATAGAGCGATAAATCAGAAGCTTGTTGCAAGTCTGCCTGTAGAACAAGCAGGAGCCAATGAGCCAGAAGGCAGCTGTCATCTAAAACGCTCCCTCCCTCCCACACACATACACAACAAAAAACACACTCTGGCATAAATGCATGAGGAAGTGCCTCATCACAGAGAGCTCCATACAGAGCAGAACAGGGTAAGCCAGACTACCACACTTTCAGTGTGCGGACCTCGTTTTGTTTTCCTTTTCATTTCTGTGCTGGCAGACATGGTTTAGCCATCACTCTACAGTGGGTTTGTTGTGTGTCGGAAGTGTGAGGGAAAGTGTCCACTATGTCAAAGAGGTGTCTTGCACCCAGCTCATCTGCAGAGGATGCTCTGCAGTAACAGAGCGTCAGCAATGCACTCGCAGTCCTCACAAACACAGCTTTGACCTTCAGTACAGCAGCCGGCACTTCTATCCCTACCAGATACGCACATTAGTCTACCACACAAACTAATAAACGCACTCGCAGAGGCTGTCACACAGACAGCAGCACATTCAAAGATGCATAAATAAAACATGTTCACAAATACACACAATAGACAAAACCGAGCGCAATGCAGACATACCGTCAAAGTCATGGAAGCTCAGCTCCAGGGCTGACTGACTGACAGCGAAAGACAGAGAAAGACTGAGGAGAGTGCAGCCAGGAAAAGCCTGAGGGACCTAGAGGGTCTCATCAATTACATATACAGCCCCACATCTCTCTGTTCAGCCTCAGGTGGAGAGAGGCAAGAACCACAAGAACCACACTCAAAACACTTGAAGATGACAGATTTGAAATTCAAAAATCATGTCTCTATAGAGCCGGTAGTATTAGGGCAAAACCTCACTTATCAGCCGGCTATCATTCTGTCAGAAAGACTCATACATGAATCATTCAACAATACGCACAAAACAACTACACATGCAAATGTACTTGACCTGTTATTTTGATGCTTGAAGTGGGACTTGTGGACTCCATCCATTGCTAACAGTAGCATGAGAACTGACCATCCAGATACCATTCAGGCTATAGGAACCTTGTCACTTCCTCTATGAAGAGACAGACTTCAGCTATGCTTTAAGAAAAAGGTGTGGACAGAGTTCAGATTGTAAATGTCCCCCTCGACACAGATTTCAAAGCATAAAGGGGGTGTTGATGGCTTGGATGGATGACCAAGAAGTGGGACACAGGGGGCCATGAGGTCTCAGGCTAAAATAGGACATAGCACGCACAGCCAGGCTCTCCAGAGGGCCAGACACAACCTCGCCGGTCCCAACGCTCAACAGGAAGTTTGTTTGGGTAATTTGAGGAAGTATTGCAATTACACCCCCCCCCCCCACAAAAAAAGAAAAAAAGTCAACAAAATGGCTGACACAATGACAGGGTCAGGTTCCTAGTGCCAGTGAGACGTGCCTAGGTTTGTCTGGCTAAGGGAGCAGCAGCACTGGTGAGACATGACCAGGGAGAGAGGCAGCCCGATGGACAAGAGCTGACATGCTCAGACAGCTGTGCCACAGATACAAATCAGGAGAAAGGGAGGATATGAGAGGGAGAGAAAAAAATATATAAGGGGGGGAAGGTCAAGGATTCCCCAATACTAAAGCACAACTTGGTAATGAGTTAAGGAGTTTTAAGGAGATCAAATTGGTTTTAACAGATGAGCAAATCAGTGTATTGTGTAGTAGTCTCTGTACCACACCCCTTTTAAAAACACTGCCCAATTACCTTTTCAAACATTTACCTGGTGTCAAATCAGGTTACTCACACACAAACACATGATGAATGTGCTCAGTAACTAGTACTCTAGTAACTCCTTCAAGAAATTAACCTGAAAACTATATCCTGAAAGAGGATAATAGACAAGTGCATGCTCTGGTCCATATATAACATCATAGGCCGATGATGAACTAGCTTTACCCATCTACCTTAGCAACCATTCTCCCTCTTATCCCCATCTCCCTAGTCCAGCTTAAACCATCAATACATATTTCTTGAAATGTATTGCCTTAGCCATTCACAACTGTACCCTCTAAAAGTATCTGTTGACTTACACTTGTGCCTGTTGTCACAATTGCACTAATGTTATTTTATACTTGATAACTTTAAACAATCGAGAACATAAGATTTGTTGGAGTAATGTGCAATGCTGCTATGAGAGGTTGGGGAAATGCTTTAGCGTTGCTAAGATCAGAAGGAATGGTCCTTCTCTGAAAAAGTAGTCTTGCTGTGGGAGTGTTGCCATGGGGACCTGCTGCTTAAACCTGTCCTCTACTCTGCCCTCCTCCCTCCCCAACCTTCTCATACACACACAGAAACAAAACACTCACTCACTCCAGCCTAGCTGTCGCCTCACATCTCTCTCTCCTTAACATACTCAGAAAAAAGCTTTCAATTCAGACTGAGCAATACACAGTAGTCAAGGACACAAGCACATTTTTTCCAACAAAAAAAATAGCCTAGGCCTAAAGATGTGAACATATTTAATCAAATAAAAAAATTAGGTCTATTAGTAATTGTTAGGCTACCTGTCAGAGGAAGTGTTTCTTGCCTGCTCAATTTATTGAATCTTAAGAGGGAAAGAAGAAAAGCGAGTAAACAAAGTAAGAGACTGGTGGGGAGAGAGAGACAAACTGGTAAATAAAGGAGGCAAGTGAGCCAGCT
Organism: Salvelinus alpinus; assembly: GCF_045679555.1. Classification (NCBI taxonomy): domain Eukaryota; kingdom Metazoa; phylum Chordata; class Actinopteri; order Salmoniformes; family Salmonidae; genus Salvelinus; species Salvelinus alpinus. Next base: position 12,411,915 of record NC_092098.1, on the reverse strand, counting down.
TGTCATTTATCTGGGTATTAATATCACACACGGCTATTTCCAGTCAGGGTAGCGGCAGCAAGAACCACAAATAGACACTAACTGAGCTCTCCCTCCAGTCCCCTCTCCATACACTTCTGACAGTCCTTTACCTCAATAACATGAGTAGAACATCCTGAAATCAAAACTCATATGGCATAGTGGAACTATGGGGGAGAGAAATGTCAATTGCAACCCAGTTTTGTTTAGTCTTTAATTATAATTGAGCACAACTCAAGCTGCTAAAATGAAAAGGACCACAACCATAGGCTTGCACAATCACATAGACCTACACTGCACTGGAAGGAAAACACACCACTGGGGCTCTGGTTTAATATATTCTATACAAATCAAAAATATAAACAACATGTAAAGTGTTGGTCCCATGTTTCATGAGCTGAAATAAAAGACCACAGAAAATGTTCCATACTCAAAATAAGCTTATTTCTCTCAAATGTTGTGCACAAACTTGTTTACATCCTGGTTACTGAGCATTTCTCCTTTGCCAAGATAATCCATCCACCTGACAGGTGTGGCATATCAAGAAGCTGATTAAACAGCATGATCTTTATACAGATGCACCTTGTGCTGGGGACAATAAAAGGCCACTAAAATGTGCAGTTTTGTCACACAACACAATGCCACAGATGTCTCAAGTTGACGGAGTGTGCAATTGGCATGTTGACTGCAGGAATGTCCACAAAAGCTGTTCGCAGAGAATTTACTGTTAATTTCTCTACCATAAGCCACCTCCGTCATTTTAGAGAATTTGGCAGTACGTCCAACCAGCCTCACAATCGCACATGTAACCACGCCAGCCCAGGACGTCCACATCCGGCTTCATTCTGATTGGCTGGGCCTGGCTCCCCAGTGGGTGGGCCCATGTGAAACCCATAGATTAGGGCCTAATGAATTTATTTCAATTGACCGATTTCCTTATATAAACTTTAACTCTAAAATCTTTGAAATGGTTGCGTTTATATTTTGGTTCAGTATAGATAAAGACAGGTAGCCTATGTTGTAAGAGAATACATTCATTAGTAAGCCTAAATGTTAAAATACTTAGCAGAACTAAAAATCGGTCAACTTTTTCCTCAGAGAAGACAGCACAAGCTACAAAGCTGAGAAATAAAAGGAATACTGGATAGTGATGAATCCTTTCAGACAAGGAACCTAATCATCATTTTAAACAAAGCTGGAACAAGAAGAGTGTTTACACAAGCTTTTAAAATCATCCCACCCCTGCCTATGTGAGCTATTAATACCCACAAGTATATGACTGGGGTTAGGTCATGACAGAAAGACCACAGGGAGAAACCAAGATCACTAAGGGAATGGCTGGTAAAAACAAAGACACTGTCACTGAAACCAGATAGTAAAAACCTAAATGTTTTCAATAGGCCTACAACCAGACGGTGCGCAGGCGCCGGAAAGAGATGGCTGCCTCGCTTCGCGTTCCTTGGAAAATATGCAGTATTTTGTTTTTTTACGTGTTATTTCTTACATCGGTACCCCGGGTAATCTTAGGTTTCATTACATACAGTCGGGAGGAACTACTGAATATACGATTAACGTCAACTCATCATCGTTCCTACCAGGAATATGACTTTCCCGAAACGGATCCAGTGTCTTGCCTTCCACACAATACAATGGATCTGATCCCAGCCGGCGACCCTGTGCGTCGCCGAAAAAGGGGAAAACGTGGCGGTCTCGTGGTCAGGCTTCGGAGACGGGCACATCGCGCTCCACTCCCTAGCATACTACTCGCCAATGTCCAGTCTCTTGACAATAAGGTTGATGAAATCCGAGCACGGGTAGCATTCCAGAGAGACATCAGGGATTGCAACGTGCTCTGCTTCACGGAAACATGGCTAACTCAAGGGACGCTAACGGAGTCGGTGCAGCCAGCTGGTTTCTCCATGCATCGCGCCGACAGAAACAAACATCTTTCCGGTAAGAAGAGGGGCGGGGGGGTATGCCTTATGATTAACGAGAAGTGGTGTGATCATCATAACAACACACAAGAACTCAAGTCGTTCTGTTCACCTGATCTAGAACTCCTCACAATCAAATGTCGACCGCATTATCTACCAAGGGAATTCTCGTCAATCATAATCACAGCCGTATACATTCCCCCCCAAGCAGACACATCGATGGCCCTGAACGAACTTTATCTGACTCTTTGTAAACTGGAAACCACACACCCTGAGGCTGCATTCATCGTAGCTGGGGATTTTAACAAGGCTAATCTAAAAACAAAACTCCCTAAATTCTTTCAGCATATCGATTGTGCTACCAGGGCTGGAAAAACACTAGACCATTGTTACACTAATTTCCGCGACGCTTATAAGGCCCTCCCCCGCCCCCCTTTCGGAAAAGCTGACCACGACTCCATTTTGTTGATTCCAGCCTACAAACAAAAACTCAAACAACAAGCTCCCGCGCTCAGGTCTGTTCAACGCTGGTCCGACCAATCTGAATCCACGCTTCAAGACTGCTTCGATCACGCAGATTGGAATATGTTCCGCATCGCGTCCAACAACAATATTGACGAATATGCTGATTCGGTGAGCGAGTTCATTAGGAAGTGCATTGACGATGTCGTACCCACAGCAACGATAAAAACATTCCCAAACCAGAAACCGTGGATTGACGGCAGCATTCGCGTGAAACTGAAAGCGCGAACCACTGCTTTTAACCAGGGCAAGGTGACCGGAAGCATGACCGAATACAAACAGTGTAGCTATTCTCTCCGCAAGGCAATCAAACAGGCCAAGTCTCAGTACAGAGACAAAATCGAGTCGAAATTCAACTGCTCAGACACAAGAGGTATGTGGCAGGGTCTACAGTCAATCACGGATTACAAAAAGAAAACCAGCCCCGTCGAGGACCAGGATGTCTTGCTCCCAGACAGGCTAAACAACTTTTTTGCCCGCTTTGAGGACAATACAGTGCCACTGACACGGCCCCCTACCAAAACCTGCGGGCTCTCCTTCACTGCAGCCGAGGTGAGTAAAACATTTAAACGTGTTAACCCTCGCAAGGCTGCAGGCCCAGACGGCATTCCCAGCCGCGTCCTCAGAGCATGCGCAGACCAGCTGGCTGGTGTGTTTACGGACATATTCAATCAATCCTTATCCCAGTCTGCTGTTCCCACATGCTTCAAGAGGGCCACCATTGTTCCTGTTCCCAAGAAAGCTAAGGTAACTGAGCTAAACGACTACCGCCCCGTAGCACTCACTTCCGTCATCATGAAGTGCTTTGAGAGACTAGTCAAGGACCATATCACCTCCACCCTACCGGACACCCTAGACCCACTCCAATTTGCTTACCGACCCAATAGGTCCACAGACGACGCAATCGCAACCACACTGCACACTGCCCTAACCCATCTGGACAAGAGGAATACCCATGTGAGAATGCTGTTCATCGATTACAGCTCAGCATTTAACACCATAGTACCCTCTAAACTCGTCATCAAGCTCGAGACCCTGGGTCTCGACCCCGCCCTGTGCAACTGGGTCCTGGACTTCCTGACGGGCCGCCCCCAGGTGGTGAGGGTAGGTAACAACATCTCCACCCCGCTGATCCTCAACACTGGGGCCCCACAAGGGTGCGTTCTGAGCCCTCTCCTGTACTCCCTGTTCACCCACGACTGCGTGGCCATGCACGCCTCCAACTCAATCATCAAGTTTGCGGATGACACTACAGTGGTAGGCTTGATCACCAACAACGACGAGACGGCCTACAGGGAGGAGGTGAGGGCCCTCGGAGTGTGGTGTCAGGAAAATAACCTCATACTCAACGTCAACAAAACAAAGGAGATGATTGTGGACTTCAGGAAACAGCAGAGGGAGCACCCCCCTATCCACATCGACGGGTCAGTAGTGGAGAAGGTGGAAAGTTTTAAGTTCCTCGGTGTACACATCACGGACAAACTGAACTGGTCCACCCACACAGACAGCGTTGTGAAGAAGGCGCAGCAGCGCCTCTTCAACCTCAGGAGGCTGAAGAAATTCGGCTTGTCACCAAAAGCACTCACAAACTTCTACAGATGCACAATCGAGAGCATCCTGTCGGGCTGTATCACCGCCTGGTACGGCAACTGCTCCGCCCACAACCGTAAGGCTCTCCAGAGGGTAGTGAGGTCTGCAGAACGCATCACCAGGGGCAAACTACCTGCCCTCCAGGACACCTACACCACCCGATGTCACAGGAAGGCCATAAAGATCATCAAGGACAACAACCACCCAAGCCACTGCCTGTTCACCCCGCTATCATCCAGAAGGCGAGGTCAGTACAGGTGCATCAAAGCAGGGACCGAGAGACTGAAAAACAGCTTCTATCTCAAGGCCATCAGACTGTTAAACAGCCACCACTAACATTTAGCGGCCGCTGCCAACATACTGACTCAACTCCAGCCACTTTAAAAATGGGAATTGATGGAAATTATGTAAAAATGTACCACTAGCCACTTTAAGCAATGCCACTTAATACAATGTTTACATACCCTACATTACCCATCTCATATGTATATATACTGTACTCTATATCATCTACTGCATCTTGCCATCTTTATGCAATACATGTACCACTAGCCACTTTAAACTATGCCACTTTATGTTTACATACCCTACAGTACTCATCTCATATGTATATACCGTACTCTATACCATCTACTGCATCTGCCATGCCGTTCTGTACCACCACTCATCCATATATCTTTATGTACATATTCTTTATCCCTTACACTTGTGTGTGTGTGTAAGGTAGTAGTGTGGAATTGTTAGGTTAGATTACTGTTGGTTATTACTGCATTGTCGGAACTAGAAGCACAAGCATTTCGCTACACTCGCATTAACATCTGCTAACCATGTGTATGTGACTAATAAAATTTGATTTGATTTGATTTGATAAATATTCTCTTCATCTTTCATTGACCAATCATAAATATGATGCCATATCCAGAACCATAATTACTAACAGATGCAGGAGAAAGTGGGAGGCAAGTAGCCTAGCGGTTAAGAGTATTGACCCAGTAACCTAAAGGTTGCTGGTTAGAATTCCTGAGTTGACTAGGTGAAAAATCTTCCAATGTGCCCTTGAGCAAGGCACTTAACCCGAATTGCACCTGTATGTCGCTCTGGATATCAGCCTCTGCTAAAATGTAGAAGTACACACACAGGGAAACTCTGACAGATGTGCGTGCATACAAATAATGCTAATCCTTCCAAAGTGGAGAAAAGAAGCACTCCCCTTGGCCTTCACACATATCCTATGCCCAGCTCAACTGGAAATGCTGGTTTTAACGAACAGAGAAACTGGGGTAAGAAGAACATTGAGAGTCCCTGGTCAACAGCAGTCTGTAATCAAACAAGCTGGGCAGGGTACCACTCCTTGCTTCAGCCAAATTCAGTGGCAAACAAAACTTTGGAATTAGTAGCATGTGCAAGTTAGGGATGGAATAGATCAACATCTCTGCTACTCATGTATAAGGATCAGCAATTTGTGATTTGAATAGACAATTGTTTCATAATGTCATTATTGACTAAAACATTAATGTCAGTAATGAGAGCCAGCCTTCACTGCAAGCAGATGTGTGTTCATGACTGAGTTGCTGCTCAAATGCACAAATGTAAATTATGCTGTCCTCTACTTACACCTGATTTGAGCTATTCCTACTAAAGTATATTTAGGACACTCTCAGGCAATTTGTATGATGGAATCCCCCATTCCAGTTCAGACAAGAGCTACTGGCTAACACAAACAAGATGGCAGAGGATGCAGCTCACACTCTAAACAGTTGTAGAAGTGGCAATATCTAGTTGGGCCTACAACTTGACTTACTGGCTGGCAGTGAATGATCTGTTGACTAGTTAGACAAAGTCACTCAAACAATGTGGGGGCATACAGGAAAAGGGGAAGACCTATAAAGTTGTCAAAATATAAAAGTAAACATGATTGATATATTCTGTGTAGACATTAATGTCAGAGATTACATCTGCTCCTGTTGACACGATTTGAAAAAGACATGGAAAAGTGAGTTTTAAAAAGTATTGGCATTTCCTACTGAAATGCTTCATAAAGTGTCTAAACCTGGTTACAAATGTTTCCTAACTAGTTAAGCTATTAGCCCTCTAACGTTATTTAATCATAGTTCGATAGCTAAATATCTATTAAAAAAAAAAAAAACTGAAATTCTATACCATGCAATACCTCCTAACCACAAACAATGTGTGATTAGTAAAGTAGCCAAGTTAGGAAGATAGCAAGCCTGAGGGCTAGGAAAAGAAAGAGGGTTTATGTGGTTTAAGTTAACTAGTTCAGGCTAGCTAAATTAGCTACCTAAAAATTGTCTGATATACCGCAACTGCAGTTGGCTTACCTGGTTTGACGAATGTTCAATTGTTAATAATGGCGTCCGGGTTGACATCTTAACAGATTTTCGGGGGGTAACTTCTTAACAGAATCTCAAAACTCAATGTACATCTGCCCTCCGTGTTTGTTATTGCTGAACTGGGGACTATATTGTTTGTGTAGCTAATTTAGTTAGCTAGCCAACTTATCAAAAAGTTACTCATACGTAGCCTTAGCTCGAGGCTAACGTTAGCTAGCTAACGTTACGTGTCGAGGAGTAATTAAACTAGCTAGCTAGCGAGCTAAAGTTCTAGCTAGCTAACTAGCTAGCTATCCAGCTAGCTGAAGTTACTCAATCGTCAATGAAATACCATACCTAGTCCAGGTAGTAGGAAGATAACGTTAGTAGTTAGCTACCTATCAATAGAATATAAGTACCGTTCGAGTTCAAAGCAAAGTTCTGGATTCACAAGTATCTGAAATAACAACTATTCACGTGAAAAGGAAACTCCGCATTCACAAGCTATCTACATTGGTACGACTATTCTACTCAATGGAGAAAAGTGGTCTGCCAATTACACACGGAGCTGTGCAGTGGAAGGATGAGCTGTCAAGTTAGAGGGCTATGCTAGCTAAAGCTCCACCCAAAGCGAGGTTTGTTCCCACAAGTAGGCGGTAAAATCTAGTCCGGGGATTCTACCAAACTTTGGCCACGCCGATAGCAGCAGCCCAAATGTCCTCTTTAGAGGAATAAAAAAACGCTCGCTAGTTAAATATCATTAACTATAATACACTATCGACCTTCAGTTGTAATGATGAAAACGTTATCAGCAAGCTGCTTTGCCAACTCTAGGTTGTTAGATAGCGTAGGCTAGTTTCCCTCCACGGCAGAGGTAAGAATCCGCGAGTTAAACTGAAAATGAACTGCAGTCGCTTTGACTAGCCGGTTAGCTAAAATGGTACACGAGCAAAACAACCGCAACGTCCTGTATTCTTCCTGACCAGCTATCAACGTACGTTAGTTAGCTTGCTATGTTACTTGGCCAGTAAGTTAGCTCGCTCGGTCCGTCTTTGGTCTTGCTTTTATAAATGTGGTATATAAGTTGAAGGTAGCTGTCTACGCTAGCAGGTTTGAATATCAGAATAGCTAGCTAAAGCGACATATGTAATCAAGTTTAATTCCGAGTTCGTCCCTCCGCGCTATGCGAGTATGCTCAGTTTGCTGGGTCGCGGAATCTCGGGTGGGCTATACACTAACTAGAGTTGAAGCGCCCCCCAGGTTTCGACTGCGTCTACGCTGATTATTTTCCAGCTGGCCAAACAACCTAGTGTGAAATCAAATACTAGCCATAGCTAGCTACACATTTACCGCAATATCTGATGGGTGTAAGCAATATGGTGGAACCTACCAGGTGTCTAGGTGGAGTTTTTTTTTTTTTTTTACTCATCCGATTATTTCAGATCTAAGAAGGTTTGATTTGATTTCAGACTAGCCATTCAAGTTTTAATTATGTTAATCTGTCACCTCCACGAATTGTATTAAACAGACAGTGGCGTACCGATTTTTCAGTGTGGTTGAAGGAAATAAGAAGCCACTAACAGGAAACATTAGCCTGGGTACCAATCTGTTTATGCTAACATTACACCCATTACTCCGTGTCATATGCCAAATTAGCCCAAGATGTACTAAAGGCTAGTCTACTCTTTTAACGTCCAAGACCCTTATGTTAAGAGGTGCTCTGACAGCCAAATATTCCATCTGAATGTGAATCGATACGGTTTTATAAACGTAAGGCCCTCTACTTTCATATCACATCAAAATAATTGTACAAAAGCAAAATATGCACGTACTGTTTTAACAGTTCCAGCCAGTGCTTTTATGTTACAACACCATTCAGGCTTCCGTTACACACAGGTGTTCTGAGACGCTAAATAGCTAATTAGAACAGATGGGCACCTCTCTTCTGTAAACGAGCCATAACCTGTGTAAAAAAAAATATCGATGACAAGGTTACCAAAACAGTACCGCAAGCAATGATTATTTAAAAAGAGCGTCGGTACTGTTGTACACATTGGCCGAGCCATTGTTCATGTTTCAATTGAGAACCCAAGAGGACCCCCTCTTGTGTAAACGAGAGATAATGCTAAACATGTTTTGCATGACCAGGAGTGGAAATATAGCACAAACAGATCTGGGACCAGGCTAAGGAAACAAGGTTCTATTGCAACTGACAGTTCGTTTTCTATCTGCAACACCTTACATCTTCTGTCCCATTAAAGCCTCAGGCCCTCAAGAAACAGCCCCGAACCCACTTATGTTAAATGTTCATCCAAGCTCATCGTTCAAATAACAGGGGAGCTAAAGGAGACGTGGGCATCCTCATATCAAATCAGGGCTCCTCCTCAATGTGAGCCCCCACCAAAAAAGTAAAATATTTCTACACCGAGCACCCTCCAAGAGGCATTGTGTACCTCAGGAATCAATGTGTAAATTGAACTAATCACATTCTGAAACTACACAAGGGTAGGGCCCAATGATGTACATGTACAGCGCCTTTAGAAAGGACTTATTCTAAAATTGATTAAATAAAACAATATCCTCAGCAATCTACACACAATACCCCATGATGAAAAGGTGAACCACGTTTTTAGAAAATTAAAAACATTTAAAAAATATACCTTATTTACATAAGAACTCAGACCCTTTGCTATGAAACTAAACATTTTTCTCAGGTGCATCCTGTTTCCATTGATCACCCTTGAGATGTTTCTACAACTTGATTGGATTCCACCTGTGGTAAATTAAATTGATTGGACATGATTTGGAAAGGCACACACCTGTCTATATAAGGTCCCACAGTTGACAGTGCACTTCAGAGCAAAACCAAGCCAAGAGGTCAAAGGAATTGTCCGTAGAGCTCCGAGACAGGATTGTGGCAAGGCACAGATAAGGGGAAGGGTACCAAAACATTTGGTCAGCATTGAAAGTCCCCAAGAACACAGTGGCCTCCATCATTCTTAAGTGGAAGAAGTTTGGAACCACAGACTCTTCCTAGAGCTGGCCGTCCGGCCAAACAGAGCAATCGGGGGAGAAGGGCCTTGGTCAGGGAGGTGACCGAGAACCCGATGGTTACTCTGACATAGCTCCGGAGTTCCTCTGTGGAGATGGAAGAACCTTCCAGAAGAACAACCATCTCTGCAGCACTCAACCAATCAGGCTTTTATGGTAGAGTGGCCAGATGGAAGCCACTCCTCAGTAAAAGGCACATGATAGCCCACTTGGAGTTTGCCAAAAGGCACCTAAAGGACTGTCAGACCATGAGAAACAAGATTTTCTGATCTGATGAAACCAAGATTGAATGTGTTGGCCTGAATGCCAAGTGTTACATCTGGAGGAAATCTGGCACCGTCCCTACGTTGAAGCATGGTGGTGGCAGCATCATAATGTGGGGATGTTTTTCAGCGGCAGGGACTGGGAGACTAGTCTGGATCGAGAGAAAGATGAACGGAGCAAAGTACAGAGCGATCCTTGATGAAAACCTGCTCAGGACCTCAGACTGGGGTGAAGGTTCACCTTCCAACAGGACAACGACCCTAAGCACACAGCCAAGACAATGGAGTGTCTTCAGGACAAGTCTCTGAATGTCCTTGAGGGCCTAGCCAGAGCCCGGACTTGAACCTGATCGAAAATCTCTGAAGAGACCTGAAAATAGCTGTGCCGCGACGCTCCCCATCCAACCTGACAGAGCTTGAGAGGATCTGCAGGGAAGAATGGGAGAAACTCCCCAAATACAGGTGTGCCAAGCTTGTAGTGTCATACCCAAGAAGACTTGATTCTGTAATTGCTGCCAAAGTTGCTTCAACAAAGAACTGAGCACAGGGTCTGAATACTTATGTACATGTGATATTTCAGTTTTTGCTTTGTCATGGGCTATTGTGTGTAGATGCGGGGGTGGGGGAATGACTTAATGAATTTTAGAATAAGGCTGTAACCTAACGAAGTGGAAAAAGTCAAGGGGTCTGAATACTTTCCGAAGGCACTGTATTCACAAACCATTACTTCTGCACTGTTACAGCCAGAATTTAAATTTGATTCAATGGTGTTTTTTTTGTCACTGATCTAGACACTACCCCATAATGTAAGTGGAATTTTGTTTGCAGAAAATGTTAGGGAAGAAAATGAAAAGCTGAAATGGCTTGAGGCAAGTATTCAACCACTTTAGGGCAAGCCTAAATTAGTTCAGGAGTAAAAATGTGCTTAACAAATCGCTTAAGTTGAATGGACTCATTCCATGTTTGAATGACTACCCCATCTCTGTACCCGACACATACAATTATCTGTAAGGTCCGTCGATCAAGTAGTGAATTTCAACAACTGATTCCACCACAAAGACCAGGGAGGTTTTTCCAATGTCCTGCAAAGAAGGGCACCGATTGGTAGATGTGTAAAAATAGTAAAAGCAGATGCTGAATATCACTTTGAGCATGGTGAAGTTACTAATTAGGCTTTGGATGATGTATCAATACACTCAGTCACTACAAAGATACAGGTGTCCTTCCTAACTCAGTTGCTGGAGAGGAAGGTAACTGCTCAGGGATTTCACCATGAGGCCAATGGGGATTTTAAAATGGTTGGAGTTTAATGGTTGTGATGTGAGAACTGAGGATGGATCTACAACATTGTAGTTACTCCACAATACTAACTAATGTAATTGACAGAGTGAAAAGAAGGAACAGAATAAAACTATGCATCCTGTTTGCAACAAGGCACTAAAGTGATATGGCAAAAAATGTGGCAAAGAAATTAGCTTTTTGTCCTGAAGACAAAGCATTATGTTTGGGGCAAATCCAACACATCACTGCTTAACACTATTTTCAAGCGTGGTGGTGGCTGCATCATGTTATGGGTATGCTTATCATCGGTAAGGACTAGAGAGTTTAAAAAATAAACAGAATATGCACAGGCAATATCCTAGAGGAAAACCTGTTTCCGTTTGCTTTCCAACAGACATGGGGAGACGAATTAACGTTTCAGCAGGACAATAACCTAAAACAGAAGGCCAAATCTACATCAGAGTTGCTTACCAAGACGACATTGAATGTTTCTGAGTAGCCTAGTTACAGTTTGGACTTAAATTGGGTTGACAATCTATGGAAAGACTTGAAAATGGCTGTTGAGCAATGTTCACCAATCAACTTGACAGAGCTTGAAGAATTTGTTGAAGAATAATGGGTAAATATTGTACAATCCAGGTGTGCAATGTTCTAAAAGACTTACCCCAAAAGACTCACAGCTGTAATCACTGCCAAAGGTGCTTCTACAAAGTATTGACTCATGTTACTTAAGTAAGTTAATATTCCTGTATTTCATTTTCAATACATTTGCAAAAATGTGTTTTCACTTTGTCATTTTAGAGTATTGTGTGTAGAAGGGTGAGAAGAAGAAAAACATATTTAATCCATTTTGAATTCTGGCTGTAACACAACAAAATGTGCGGTAAGTCAAGGGGTATGAATACTTTCTGAAGGCACTGTAAACACATCATTGCAGGGCCCCAGTTCCTCTTGAAACCGGCCCCAGTTCCTCTTGAAACCCCAACACAGATATTTACTCGTTTTTGCTGCCCTCTGTTGGTTATTGCTTAAAATAACAGCATTTCAAGCTTTTACTAGCCTACAAGTTGACCTACAGTGCCTTCTGAAACACTTTTTTCACATTTTGTTACGTTACAGTCTTCTAAAATGGATTACAAAAAAAAAGATCAGCAATCTACACACAATACCCCATAATGACAAAGCAAAAACAGGTTTTTATACATTTTTGAAAATGTGTTTTAAAAAATTTAACAAAGTAATACATATTCAGACCCTTTACTATGAGACTCGAAATTCAGCTCAGGTGTATCCTGTTTCCGTAGATCATCCTTGAGATGTTTCTACAACTTGATTGGAGTCCACCTGTGGTAAATACAATTGATTGGACAATATTTGGAAAGACACACACCTGTCTCTATAAGGTTCCACAGTTAACAGTGCATATCAGAGCAAAAACCAAGCCATGAGGTCAAAGGAATTGTCAGTAGAGCCCCGAGACAGGATTGTGTCAAGGCACAGATCTGGGTAAGGGTACCAAAAAATGTATGCAGTGTTGAAGATCCCCAAAAACACAGTGGCCTCCATCATTCTTAAATGGAAGAAGTTCGGAACCACCAAGACCCTTCCTAGAGCTGGCCGCCCGGCCAAACTGATCAATCGGGGGAGAAGAGCCTTGGTCAGGGAGGTTACCAAGAACCCGATGGTCGGTCTGACAGAGCTCTAGAGTTCCTCTGTGGAGATGGGAGAACCTTCCAGAAGGATAACCATCTCTGTAGCACTCCACCAATCTGTCCTGTATGGTAGAATGGCCAGGCGGAAGTCACTCCTCAGTAAAAGGCACACGACAGCCCGCTTGGAGTTTGCCAAAAGGCACCTAAAGACTCTCGGACCATGAGAAACAAGATTCTCTGGTCTGATGAAACCAAGATTCAACTCTTTGGCCTGATTGCCACGTGTCACGTCTGGAGGAAAACTGGCACCATCCCTAAGGTGAAGCATGGTGGTGGCAACCATCATGCTCTGGGGGTGTTTTTCAGTGGCAGGCACTGGGATACTAGTCAGGACTGAGGAAAAGATGAACGGAGCACAGAGGGATCCTTGATGAAAACCTGCTCCAGAGCTCTCAGGACCTCAGACTGGGGCGAAGGTTCACCTTCCAACAGGACAACACAGGAGTGGCTTCGGGACAAGTCTCTGAATGTCCTTGAGTGGCCCAGCCAGAGCCCGTACTTGAACCCGATCGAACATCTCTGCAGAGACCTGAAAAAAGCTTTGCAGCAACGCTCCCCATCCAACCTGACAGAGCTTGAGAGGATCTCCAGGGAAGATTGGGAGAAACTCCCTAAATACAGGTGTGCCAAGCTTGTGTCATACCCAAGAAGACTCAATGCTGTAATCGCTGCCAAAGGTGCTTCAACAAAGTACTGAGTAAAGGGTCTGAATACTTATGTAAATGTGATATTTTTTATAAGTTAGCAAACATTCGAAACCTGTTTTGGCTTTGTTGCTATGAGGTATTGTATGTAGATTGATGTGTGAAAAAAACTATTTAATCAGTTTTAGAATAAGGCTGTAAGTTAAATTTTTTGGGAAAAAGTCTAAATTCTTTCCGAAGGCATTATTTCTGAAGCTCGGGGCTGGGAAATGAATTACATAATTCTTCAGGTGTGAGTTAGTGTTGTAACACAATGTTCAACAACTCATAGAATCACATAGGCTATGCCTGTGTAGTCAAGATCATGACATCAATGTGCTGACTAAAGTTGTCAGACTTCATTATAAATGACTCTCACATGTCCCCACCCCCCTCACTCTCTCTCTCTCGTTCTCTCTCTGTCTCTCTCTCTTACACACACACACACACACAGATAGAGAGAGAGGCATGAACAGTGTTCTTCATAATGAGGGATGACATCAATATTTTGTCTGAATGTGGTTATTTTCTGCTTATGTATCCTTATTTTGACGCCAAACCCACCACTGGTGTGCATGGCCAAAGAGCTCTTTTTTTTATGTCATCCAACAAGTGTAAACACCTGGAATTTGCTAAATGGCATTGGTACTTGAATCGGAACCGGTGCAATGATCAGATGACATAAAAAGGGAGTTCTTTGGCCTCGCACCCCAGTGGTGGGTTTGGCATCGAAATAAGGATGCATAATCAGAAAAGAACCCCATACCTACTGTAAAATATGGTGGTGGATCAAATCAAAAGTTTATTTGTCACATGCACTGAATACAACAGGTGTAGACCTTCTTTGATGTTATGGAACTATTTTGCTTCCACTGGTCCTGGGGCCTTTGTTAAGGTCAAAGGCATCATGATCTTTACACAGTGCCAGGACATTTTAGCCAAAAACATGGTTGCCTCTGTTAGGAGGCTGAAACTGGGATCTACCAGCAAGACAATAACCCAAAGCAGACAAAACAATTCATAAATAAATTGTTAATTGACCACAAAATCATCATCTTGCAATGGCCATCTCAGTCTCCGGACTTGAACCTCATTGGAAAAACGGGTTTGAACTGAAGAGGGCAGTCCATAAGCGCAGACGAAGGATATCAAGGATCTGGACAGATTCTGTATGGAGGAACGGTCTAAGATCCCTCCCAATGTGTTCTCCAATATCATAAAAAAAATGTTAAAGGCTCAGTACCGTTATCCTCACAAGCTGATGTATTGAAACATGGGTGCCAATCATTTTGACCCATACATTTTTTGGGAAAAATAGTATCACTTGTTAAACAAAATCTCTTTCTCTGAGCAATTGTATTAGTATAAAATTATATTATTGTGCATTTTTTTGTGCTAACAATATAGCCCATTATTTGTAATATTTATTTTATACAGTCTTTTTTGCTAATCTTTTTCAAGGGTGCCAAAAATTTGGGACCTGACTGTATATCGTAAAAAAAATCATAAATGTGTATGTGTGTGTGTGTATTTGTGTCTGATAGACACAGGCCTTATTTGTAGGTTATGTAGGCTAGGTCAAGAAGAGGTTGAACAATGGCTGAAACTAAATGTTCTAGTTCTATAACTACAATGACACAATCGATTTTATTCAAGCTTTCACTGTTACATAATTTCAGCACAACACTGGCTTGTAATAGGCCTACCTACCACTGTTATCACCGCCTCCCACCCCGTCGAATGACATTGGAGAATACCACTTTATACTGCACACGTGCTCAAAACGAAGCTTAATTTGCTGGCTGCCTTATAACATTTTGCTTGCCATTGGTCTGGAATGATGTCATCCACTGCACAGACCACAGACCCCACCTCCATACAGCACCGCCTGTCTTAGTGTCTTCCTCGCTCTCATTCACATATACAGCCGAGAGCACATTGACACATGCACAAGCACTGACACTGGTGTGGTGTAAGCACTTTTTATAGTGGTGATATTTTTTTATTTTTTATTATCAATAATAGATGCTTAGTGTCGTAGGTCCTCTATTTTTATATGCAAGCTTATTCTTGCACGGAAAACGGATCCGCAAAATATGATAGGTCCTCCAGTGTAGAAGAGGATACCGTTAACCAAAGAAATGTCTGGACAACATCAATGAAAATGTAAATAACTATATTACACGGAGAGCATGACGATACAACGGAATTGTCAATCCTAACGTAAGTGAATTTATTTTAAACCAGGCGTAAAGTATCCTGACGAACAAGACTCATGTCTGATATACAATTACTCTGAATATTATAGGCTATTGTTGACACATGAGGATCCAGCACTATGGCTACGTGTTACACACTTATGCATATAAGAAACACGCCAATGCGTTAGAATGCAGCCTGGTCTCACAGACTAGACTCCTAAGAACAGTGATGTCCTCAAACTAGTTTTCCCTTTCCTGAGACACCGGACGCTATATATCCATTTGACGCGACACTACGAATCAATTTGATTAAATTCACCTTCATTACTTATAAACTGCCCAGCAGAGGATAATACTACCAACCCTCAATCTCTGCAGTCTTTGCCAAAATAAGTTATATTATTTATCAGGACTGTGGGAGTGAAAGTGATACTAGATGATGATGAATCATTTTCCATGGCCTAATGCTGGAGTTGTGGGACATACAAGGCCATAACCATTATTTCTTCTATATATTTTTTTGTTGCATGGTTTTCTTATTAATTATTTACATGATGTGCGTTTTTGCAAGTCACTATTCAATACTAGTATGTATTCTAATTTTGGCTATTTTTATATAGCCTAGGTCTAATCATTTCAGCATATCTATATCCTATATGCGAACAAAGGGCAAACGCCACTCATGGAGATGAGAGGAGACTGCTTCTTCTTCCCTGCCATTCACAGAGAGATGTGCGACAATGCGCAAAATAATTTCACTCTGTTAGAAGTCAATTTATTATGTTTTTTTCACCAATGCCCGTTGTTATTATTCTCCTTACCTTGCAGGCGCAGCATGATGTTATTTGTCCACAGCAAACCGGGATAAATAGTATTGCAGGTAGGTCGTTGTGTGAATGTGTAGATAGGTGACCAGAGGTCACGGAAGGCTTCAAATAGGCCTCACAATTTCAGATAATTTCAGCAGTAGACTGATGTGCCATAACAGATGATACAGTGCATTCTGAAAGTATTCAGACCCCTTGACTTTTTCCACATTTTGTTACGTCACAGCCTTATTCTAAAGTTTATTAAATTGTTTTTCCACCTCATCAATCTACACACCATAATAACAAAGCAAAAACTCGTTTTTAGATTATTTAGCAAATGTATTACAAAAAACTCCCCAAAATATCACATTTACATAAATATTCAGACCCTTTACGCAGTACTTTGTTGAAGCACCTTGGGCAGCGATTACAGCCCTTGATGCACAGATAGTTTCAGGTCTCTCCAGAGATGTTAGAAATGGTTTGAGTCATGGCTCTGGCTGGCCACTCAAGGACATTCAGACACTTATCCCGAAAACATTCCTGTGTTGTCTTGGCTGTGTGCTTAGGGTTGTTGTCCTATTGGAAAGTGAACCTTCACCCCAGTCTGAGGTTCTGAGTGCTCTGGAGCAGGTTTTCATCAAGGATCTCTCTGTACTTTGCTCCGTTCATCTTTCCCTCAATCCTGACTAGTCTCCCAGTCCCTGCCGCTGAAAAACATCCCCACAGCATGATGCTGCCACCCCCATGCTTCACCGTAGAGATGGTGCCAGGTTTCCTCCAGGCGTGACGATTGGCATTCAGGCCAAAGAGTTCAATCTTGGTTTCATCAGACCAGAGAATCTTGTTTCTCATGGTCTGAGACTCCTTTAGGTGCCTTTTGGCAAACTCCTAGCGGGCTGTCATGTGCCTTTTACTGAGGAGTGGCTTCCATCTGGCCACTCTACCATACAGGCCTGATTGGTGGAGTGCTGCAGAGATGGTTGTTCTTCTGGAAGTTTCCCCCATCTCCACAGAGGAACTCTGGAGCTCTGTCAGAGCAACCATCTGGTTCTTGGTCAACTCTCTGACCAAAGCCCTTCTCCCCCAATTGCGCAGTTTGGCCAGGTGGTTCCAAACTTCTTCCATTTAAGAATGATGGAGGTCACTGTGTTCATGGGGACCTTCAATGAAGCAGAAATGTTTTAGTACCCTTCCCCTTATCTGTGCCTCTACACAGTCCTTCCTCGGAGCTCTACGGACAACTGTCAACATTGGGACCCTATATATGACAGGTGTGTGCCTTTCCAAATCATATTCAATCAATTGAATTTACCACAGGTGGCCTCCAATTAAGTTGTAGAAACATCTCAAGGATGACCAATGGTCTGGCCACTCTACCATAAAGGCCTGATTGGTGGAGTGCTGCAGAGATGGTTGTCCTTCTGGAACTCTGTCATAGTGACCATCGAGTTCTTGGTCACTTCCCTGACCAAGGCCCTTCTCCCACGATTGCTCTGTTTGACCGGGCGGCCAGCTCTAGGAAGAGTCTTGTTGGTTCCTAACTTCTTCCATTTAAGAATGATGGAGGCCACTGTGTTCTTGGGGACCTTCAATGCTGCAGAAATGTTTTGGTACCCTTCCCCAGATCAGTGCCTTGACACTATCCTGTCTCGGAGCTCTACGGACAATTCCTTCAACCTCATGGCTTGGTTTTTGCACTGTCAACTGTGGGACCTTAGAAGGACAGGTGTGTGCCTTTCCAAATCATGTCCAGTCAATAGAATTTTTCCACAGGTGGACTGCAAGTTGTAGAAACATCTCAAGAATGGTCAATGGAAACAGGATGCACCTGAGCTCAATTTCGAGTCTCATAGCAAAGGTTCGGAATACTAATGTAAATAAGGTATTTCTGTTTGTGATTTTTTTTAAATTTGCAAAAAAATCTAAAAATCTGTTTTCGCTTTGTCATTATGGGGGATTGTGTGTAGATTGATAAGGAAAACATTTATTTAATCCATTTTAGAATAAGGCTGAAACGTAACAAAATGTGGAAAATGGGAAGGTGTCTGAATACTTTCCGAATGCACTGTATGTGGTGAAAGATCCTAAAGAGACAGACAATGCCTTGTGAGTCCAACATGGTCCTCCGCTTCAGACTGAGACTAATCATCAGGTCACCTCTCTACATTCACCTTTGTGACATTCAGGGACAGAATTTCAAAAATGTTCTAGCCATTCTATCGCCGTAACAATGATCACATAATGGTATAGCGGGTGGAAGTCTGTCTTCTGCACATCCGAAGCGTTGTATCTATTAGAGGTAAGCCTATGTTCTTATTCTGTAGCAAAAACATTACTTTTACACCCTTTATCAAGCCTCCACATTCAGAACATATTTTCCCACAATGTATGTAGGACTACTGGCTGCAATTGTAGATATGGTGACAGTAATGGTCAGAATGGCACTGATGAACAATGATGATGATGACAATGATCTCTAGAGGCATTGCTTGCTGCAAGCATTTGCTTAAGTATGTTTTTGTGATTTGCACTGTGTTTTTGGTCTGACTGTTCTTTTGACAGTATGATTAAAAAGGACCAATACACCGCTACACTGTGTTCATTTATGTGCTGATGAGGTGTTTACAATGTGTGAGTGAAAAGTGATCAGAGTGATGTTGACTTCCACCATGACAAAACTGGGTCAATGTAACCCCACCCCCCTCCACCACAGGCTACGAAGGCAAGGCTGAAAAAGGGAAAAAGATGAGGATGCCATCACCAAGCTCTGTGCGTGGACGTATGCATGTGGAAAACGCAAGCATGGTGTGCTTTGTCTATGGGTCACTATGTGTGTTGCTTGGGAGTGAATAATCATTAGTGCCTTTTGCCATGTATCTTCCTCCTGTCTAGTCTGTGGTCTACCCTGTCACGTCATATTCTGTCTTTATATCGCTGTCCTCCCGTCTCTCTATTTCTCTCCCAACCTTTCTCTCTCTCGTTATCTCTCTGTACTGCCCTGTCCCAGAGAATCTTCTTTAATGCAACAAAAAAAGCTCATTAATGGGTTTTGTCATCGTAAGTAGCGCTTAGTAGATGACAAAAGTCTTTAGTACCAATGAGAATTAGGCATCAATTTTACTGTCTTTATTTAAAGGGTAGAACAACATGATGATAATAATACAATATCTAAAGCTTTACCCAAAATGTCCTCTCTCCTCCAGTCTTTATTCAAGTATTTCATGACGAAGTGCTTATTTATAGGTTACGACACGTACATCGATGGTCATTCAGTGCCTGTGGCAGTAACAGCCAGCTCTCTTGTCTGTTTTGCTATGGTAAAGGGCCTTCTCTAACAGGGAGATATATTTGTCTGTTTATTTGGTTCTACCTCATTTCTTCAACCATTCGATTGAGCTAACTTCAATTTCAACAAAATGTTCTTAAAACAGTGGTCTCTGCCCTGTTTTGGCAAAACCATAAAGGCTGTATTTTGGTCTTTTGGTTTTGATTTCATTACTGTGTGTTTTTGCTGTATTTTCTTTCCAAATCCAATGGATTATATATGTATATTAAATATGCTTTGCATATTCTTCTGATCGTTCACTACGGTGGTCGGCAGCAGTAGTCAAGTAATAGTCACGGGATGTGTTCTTCTTGAATTCGAACTCTGCAACAATTTACATTAAATGGCTTTATTATGTGTTATCTATAAGGGAATAACACATGTAAATACCTTGTGTACTAGGTATGTATAGAGACTGTTTCATAGTATTGCCCAAAGAGCGTTTTGTTCAAGATTAAACCAAAAGCAAGAGCAAACGTGGGAATTGTCCATAACACCATACTCCATACTTAGTCTGTTGCAAGGTAGTTACATAGCTTAGTTGTTCCACTGGTCATTACTCTGGCGTAGGACAGATGTGATGTAAATGTGGCTTCAAATTCAAAAAAAATTATGATGTTGATGCCAACAGTCATTTAAAAATGTTATCTGAATACAATCCTGACATTGTTTCTCTGTTTCTTTCTCCCCTACCTCTTACACACACACACAGCTTTGCGTAGACCCAGATGCCTCCACTCCCTCTTGACGAGCGCATAGTGGTTATTCAGCGCCCTAAAAACTTGGTCCTACCTGGGTCCTCCCCACAGCCCCACTCCCATATAACAGCCCATAGCAACAAACTTCTCTCCCGCCCTTCTCATCCCCATCCTCCTCAGTCCTACCCCAATCCTCCCTCCTCGAACTCACTGTCCTTGGAATGCAAGCGCAGGTCATCATCCCGTCTGCAGAAAACCAAGGTCGACAAGGCCATTGTCTCAGAGGGTACCAGACACACCCCTAGCCACTGTCACAGCAACGGGACAGTGACTCTTGGCCCTAGACCACACCAACACACACATACGATCGACATCAAGTTATCTGTGAACAAAGGAACAAAAGGAGGGGGGCACAGCAACTCTTTAGTTCGCAGTGGGAGTGTGAAGGGGAGCAAAAAAAGGGTTTCGTTGCGCTTGGATCCAGGATACGGGGAGAAAAACACTGGAGGAACATCAGGGAAGCCTGGAGGAGCAGTGCAGCAACTCCAAAACCATCCACAGAACCAGAGACAGGCCTCACCAGGCAGTCACCATCAGAATCATCTGGCTGTGTCCCCGGGAGGAGTCTTAGAGTTTGTCCCATCTCAGAGACAGCAGTCCAAGTCCAGAAGAGAGAAGGTGCAGAACGTGTCCTCCAAAGTCTGCTCTGCCAGCTTCCCCTCCAGAGGTGCCCGGGAAGTACCCTACGTGGGTAACAAAGAGAATTCCAAACTGGGACCTGTCCATCAAAACCCCAACCCCCACAGCCTGCCCGGCCACCACAACTCTGTCCCTGTGCCCCATGCTGCTGTTCTAAACTCCCACTACCCTGTCCCCCCTCCCTCCCACCACCCCCGTGCTCCTACCTCGTTTCAGCAACCCCTCAACCAGCCTCGTCCATCCCGCGGCAGGGATCATCGTCCTCAGATCCTCCACGGCCTACCCCTCTCCCCCTGTTCCTCCCGTGGAGGTTTCCCCAGCCCAGACCACACCTGTACCATCGACTTTTCACATCCCTTCAGCTGTGGCTGTTGGAAGCTGGTCTGCTGCAGGGGGGGCAGGGGACGTTCTGCTGGCTGCCAGAGGGGTAGGGAGAGTCCGTCTTCCTCTTTCTCCTGTGGCCACGGCCACGGGGTTGTAGGTGTGAACCACAGAGGGGGCGCAGCAATGGGATTAAGAACTCTTGGGGGATGTTTGTCCACAGCCTCCACCACCAACACTTCATCCTCCAACAGCACTGTGTCGGACTGCCGCACGGGCTTGCTCAGACCCCTGCGATGTGCCTCCTGCTCCGGGGAGGCTGGCGCCTTTGAGAGTCCTGCTGCATTCCGCAAAAAACTGGTGGGGGGATGCCTGCCCTGTACCCCACTATCCTCCTCAGCCCCGCTGCGAGCCTTACAGAGTTGTGTGAGTGGCTGCAACCCCAAAGCCAGTCAGGCCGGCAGCTCTACCTGCAGCTATTGTAGCAGCGACCCTATAGTTGTCACCTTCAACCCCCGTCGGGGCAGCAAGCCCCCTGGGATGGGCAGGGGTGTAGGGGCAGGGCCCCCCATGGGAGTATTCCCCGCTGATGATGATGATTACAGCGTGCGCACAATCTGGCCAGAGGAGCTGGCGAAAAAGATGACCAGGTCTAAAACCCAACAGAACCAGCAGAGCTGTGCAGGGATGGGGATGGGAGTGGGGAAGACAAGTGTGGGTCAGAACCAAAACAGCAGCAACGGAATCAGCCCTGTCACCCTGGACTGTAGGAACCTATTGGAGTTCACCCGGAATCAGATAACAGACCACGCTGGCCGACGCCGGCTTCAGCAGGGCAAGATGGCCGTCCTAGATTTTATTGGGTCTGGGCCTGGGCGAGATCCAGACCAGGACTCCCTGAAGAGGCTCTGGAACAAAGGTGGGGAGTCAGGAAAGGTGGATGGCATGAGGCAGGAAGGCAATACTACATACCCTCGCACCCCTTCCCCCAGCACCCCCTCTCCCCAATCCCCTCCCTCCTTCTCACCCCCACCGTCAGCTCCCAGCACTCTCCTCAAACCCAAACCCAGACAGAGAGATGCAGACGGACGCCATTCCCTCCCCTCCGCCCAGTCCCTCCACCTGGTCCTCAACTCACTCAACAGAGAGCAGGACGAAGAGAGTGGCAGAGGTAAGGGTGTCATACACTGGTTTTTGTTTCAGTCTCTTAGGCTATACTTCTGCAGATTTTTGGTGGGGGACTTTTTTGACACCAGATAGTTACAGAAACAAAATCCCCAATTGAGAGACCAGCTTTACTGTCTGACTGCATAAATGACCATTTTTGGGAGAAAATCTCTTTCATCCTATTCTTATTCTCCTGACTGTCTCTCTTTCTCCATGCTTCCCTCGCCTATCTTTTAAATCCACTTCCTTTCCTGCCAATCTCATTTTATATGTTATTCTAACATGTTGGTTGTTTAAAAGGAACCCGGGGATAATGACTTAATTATAGCCTGGGCTCCAGCATAAAAAGAGAGAGAGGAGCGAAATGGAGGGATGGTGATTGGAACGCAAAGACAGCTGATAAGAGCGGGAGATTAGAATAGCTGAATTAATTAAAACAATTCTCAGGGAAATTGAGTCGCTGACACTGAACCCTGTCAGTGGGAGATTAAGCTGTTCTCATTTAAATGACAAAGCCCAAAAAGCTATGATGTATTCTCTTTTCTTAATAGTTACATAACTGTAGCCTCCTCCACTCTGTTAAGTGACTGCAGGATCTGTTGATGACATAGAGTATAGTATAAAGAATCACAAGTTTCAGAAGCTTTTTCATGTCTGTACGTTTCCCTCCTGTTAGGAGAACATGTATGAAATGATGAAAGCATTAGCAGTTCCTCAGAGCTGCAAACGTCTTTGCTCTGCAGGAGTAAAGTGAATTTCAATGATACTCCTACTCAACAAAAACCGTAAATGTGATATATTGTACACTTTCATTGTCTCTCCGTCATTCACACATCTCTTCATAACTCTTTCCATCTCTGATGCTTGATTTATTTTCTCTGTGTCTAACTCTGGTATAATTCAGGGTGAATGCCTGTCAGTGATCCAAATCAAATTAAATTGTCCTTTCTAACAGCAATCTCTCACTGTGTTGTGTTGTCCTCTCCCAGTGCACCTCACTCTGCCGCTCTCCTCCTCGCTACCGGCTTCCCTGTCAGATGAGAATGGGATGACCCCTGACGTGGAGAATGCGGTGGTCAGCCCCATCCTACCCTTCCTCTTCCTGGGCAACGAGAGGGACGCCCAGGACCTGGACCTGCTGCTGCGTCTCAACATCGGCTACGTGGTCAACGTCACCACACACCTGCCCCTCTATCACCTCGGTTCCGGCCTGGTACGCTACAAACGGCTGCCGGCTACCGACAACAGCAAGCAGAACCTACGACAGTACTTTGAGGAGGTGTTTGAGTTCATCGGTGAGTTGAGCAGTATCTACCTAAGGGGTGTCAAACTCATTTTGCCCCAGGGACTGGTCTTCTATCCGTAGTTTGGGGAATTTTCTATGCTCCCTGACTGTCTACCTTTCATTTCGGTGATTATTAGCAAGCCTGACACAATCAAGAAACTGTGTCGCCATCGCTCATCCATATACAGTTGCAGTCGGAAGTTTACATACACTTAGGTTGAGTCATTAAAACTAGTTTTTCAATCACTCCACAAATTTCTTGTTAACAAACTATAGTTTTGGCAAGTTGGTTAGGACATCTACTTTGTGCATGACACAAGTAATTTTTCCAAAAATTGTTTACAGACAGATTATTTCACTTATAATTCACTGTATCACAATTCCAGTGGTTCAGAAGTTTACATACACTAAGTTGACTGTGCCTTTAAACAGCTTGGAAAATTCCAGATGATGTCAATGATGTCATGGCTTTAGAAGCTTCTGATAGGCTAATTTACATCATTTTAGTCAATTGGTGGTGTACCTGTGGATGTATGTCAAGGCCTACCTTCAAACTCAGTGCCTCTTTGCTTGTCATCATGGGAAAATCAAAAGAAATCATCAAAGACCTCAGGAAACAAATTGTAGACCTCCACAAGTCTGGTTCATCCTTGGGAGCAATATCCAAACACCTGAAGGAACCACATTCATCTGTGCAAACAATAGTACGCAAGTATAAACACCATGGGACCACGTAGCCGTCATACCTCTCAGGAAGGAGACACGTTCTGTCTCCTAGAGATGAACGTACTTTGGTGCAAAAAGTGCAAATCAATCCCAGAACAACAGCAAAGGACCTTGTGAAGATGCTGGAGAAAACAGGTACAAAAGTATCTATATCCACAGTAAAAAGAGTCCGATATCGACATAACCTGAAAGGCCGCTCAGCAAGGAAGAAGCCACTGCTCCAAAACCGCCATAAAAAAGCCAGACTACAGTTTGCAGCTGTACATGGGGACAAAGATCATACTTTTTGCAGAAATGTCCTCTGGTCTGATGAAACAAAAATAGAACTGTTTGGCCATAATGACCATCGTTATGTTTGGAGGAAAAAAGGGGGAGGCTTGCAAGCCAAAGAACACCATCCCAAACGTGAAACACGGGAGTGACAGCATCATGTTGTGGGGGTGCTTTTCTGCAGGAGGGACTGGTGCACTTCACAAAATAGATGGCATCACGAGGGAGGAAAATTATGTAGATATATTGAAGCAACATCTCAAGACATCAGTCAGGAAGTTAAAGCTTGGTCGCAAATGGGTCTTCCAAGTGGACAATAACCCCAAGCATACTTCCAAAGTTGTGGCAAAATAACTTAAGAACAACAAAGTCAAGGTATTGGAGTGGCCATCTCAAAGCCCTGACCTCAATCCTATAGAGAATTTGTGGGCAGAACTGAAAAAGCGTGTGCGAGCAAGGAGACCTACAAACCTGACTCAGTTACACCAGCTCTGTCAGGAGGAATGGGCCAAAATTCACCCAACTTATTGTGGGAAGCTTGTGGAAGGCTACCCGAAACGTTTTACCAAGTTAAACAATTTAAAGGCAATGCTACCAAATACTAATTGAGTGTATGTAAACTTCTGAACCACTGGGGAATGTGATGAAAGAAGTATAATCTGAAATAAATAATTCTCTCTACTATTATTCTGACATTTCACATTCTTAAAATAAAGTGGTGATCCTAACTGACCTAAAACAGGGAATTTTTACTCGGATTAAATGCCAGGAATTGTGAAAAACTGAGTTTAAATGTATTTGGCTGAGGTGTATGTAAACTTCCGACTTCAACTGTAATTACAAGTACATATTCTCGTTCACCCCTTTAGATTTGTGTGTATTAGGTAGTTGTTGCGGAATTGTTAGATTACTTGTTAGATATTACTGCACTCTCGGAACTATAAGCACAAGCATTTCGCTACACTCGCATTAACATCTGCTAACCATGTGTTTGTGACCAATACATTTTGATTTGATTTGTATTGTAGGGTCCATTATAATTTCTTCAAAGTTTCGATTTGGTTTTTGTCATTTTAAAGTATATTGTGTTTGTCGTCGTCCCCAACACACACATTTTGTTGTGCTACAGCCAAAATTAAACATTTATTAAATTGAAACTTTTTTTATCACCGGCCAACGCACAATACCCGATAATGTCAAAGTACAGTTATGTTTTTCGGGGGGGAAAAATATATATAATAAAAAATTAAAATCTGTAGGGTCAATAAGTATTCAACACCTTTGTTATGGCAACCCTAAAGTTCAGGAGTAAAAGTTGCTTAACAAGTCACATAATAAGTTGCATGGACTCACTCAGGGTGCAATAATAGGGTTTAACATAATTTTTTAATGACTACCTCAGACCAGGGAGGTTTACCAATGCCACGCAAAGAAGGGCACCTATTGGTAGAAATAAAAAAGCAGACATTGAATATCCCTTTGAGCATGATGAAGTTATTAATTACACTTTAGGTGGTGTATCAATACATGCAGTCACTACAAAGATACAGGTGTCCTTCCTAACTTGCCGTAGAGGAAGGAAATCGCTCAGGGATTTCACCATGAGGCCAATGGTGACTTTAAAACAATTACAGAATTTAATGGTTGTGATAGGAGAAAACTGAAGATGGATCAACAACATTGTAGTTACTCCAGAATACTAACCTAAGTGACAGAGTGAAAAGAAAGAAGCCTGTATAGAATAAAAAATATCCCAAAACACGCATCCTGTTTACAACAAGGCAATAAAAAAAAATGTGGCAAAGCAATTCACTTTTTGTCCTGAATATAAGGTGTTATGTTTGGGGCAAATCCAATACAGCACATTGCTGGGTACCACTTTCCATATTTTCATGCATAGTGGCTGCATCATGTTATGTGTATGCTTGTAATCAATGAATTCACATTTCAGCAGGATATTAACCTAAAAACAAATTGCCAAATCTACACTAGAGTTGCTTACCAAGAAGACAGTGAATGTTCCTGAGTGGCCGAGTTACAGTTTCAACATAAATCTACTTGATAATCTATGACAAGACCTGAAAATGGTTGTCTAGAAATGATCAACAACCAATTTGACAGAACTTGAATCATTTTGAAAAGAACAATGGGCAAATGTCGCACAATCCAGGTGTGGAAAGCTCTTAGAGACTTAACCAAAAAGACTCATAGCTGTAATCACTGCCAAAGGTGCTTCTGCAAAGTATTGACTCAGGGGTGTGAATACTTATGTAAATTAGATATTTCTGTATTTTATTTTCAATAAATTTGCTAAAATATCTAAAAACATGTTTTCACTTTGTCATTGTAGGGTATTGTGTGTAGATGGGTGAGCATTTTTATTTATTTAATCAATTTTGAATTCTGTCTGTAACACAACAAAATGTGCAATAAGTCAAGGGGTGTGAATACTTTCTGAAGGCACTGTACATGTATAAACTGTAGATAAAAAAAAAATAACTCAAAACACCCGTTGGCCGGATTGGACCCCCTTGCTGGACCAGATCCGGCCCGCGAGCCGTATGTTTGACACCCCTGATCTACCTTCATTTTCTATCGCACCCACTCTCCCCGTTCCTGTCTTTCAGTCTTTATCTCTCTGAGCTTAGAAGTATTTTAGCACTGAGATAAGGAGAGGATCATGATGATTTCTATGTGAAGTCTTTCCTCTGATCTCGTTCTCTGATTTCAAAGTTTTTGACTGGAGAGACATTTAGGGATCTATAAATGGATCAAAAGGGAAGATGGGAGAACTGGAGAGTCAGATCCAGAAAAAGCTGTGGATAGATGAATTCCAGTGATCATCCTTGACAGGAATCTGATAGCCACCTATTTTCATCCACAGAGGAGGCTCACCAGAGTGGGCGAGGAGTGTTGATTCACTGTCAAGCGGGCGTGTCCCGTTCCGCAACCATCGTCATCGCCTATCTGATGAAGCACACCCTTATGACCATGACTGATGCCTACAAGTATGTGCGTGGCCGTCGTCCTGTGGTGTCTCCCAACCTCAACTTCATGGGTCAGCTACTGGAGTTTGAGAGGGACCTCAACTCCGGGGTCACTCCTCGCATCCTGACCCCCAAACTCAGCGGCCTGGAGACCCAGGTCTGACAGCGGGATATGAGGAATGGAGGGGAGGAGGAAACCAGCATTGGGCCAGCCATAGTTTTGTGAAGGAGAAATTAAAGGTAGAACAATAAAGAGGGGAATGCTGATTGACAGAGTGTCCCTATTGGCATAGATTAAGAATAAAGTATTGAAATAGTGCACTTTCTAGAGATTATAGGATAAATCATTTGATTGGTTAACTCATAAATAGTCCCAATTTTGGTCAACCTAATCCTCATCCAATACCATTTGTAATTATGTGCCAAGTTTTTATATAATGCTTAGATATCATTATTTACCATGATCCACTGTAATCAGATGGCTCATTTGATGCTTGTGGTATAGAGCATTACAGAAGTTAAGGAGGTGCAATGACTCCTGGTCTGACTCAAGGCTGTCATTTACAAAATCCATAATGCATGCAGAACCAGAATAGAAACAACTATAGTGACACCCCACCATTCAGCTATGACAACGAACACTATCCATAGCCCCAGAGAGGGCATTCCAATGCACTTTATCAATTTATCAATATTTGTTTGGTCGTTTCAACTCAAGTGGCCCAGTCCCAGAGGATAGCTGATCTTGCCATATTGTTGGTTTATTTATATTTTTCCCCACTGGGTCGGAAATGTCTAAATTACCTTTAAAAAATGTAAAATAAATATATACGTATATATACTGTATATATATATATACTGTATCTTGGGAGTTGTGCAATAGAGCAGCTTGTGGCTGGTGGAGGAGTGACCGAGGTTTAATCGTGCCAATTCTTAGGAAAATGGGGTGAAACCAGAAACCTACAACTCAGTGAATGAAACCAGATCTGGTGCCAATAGAGGGATGGTCAAGAGCAACAATACACAGACAACACTGAACAGATTCAGCAGACTGTTATTGAACAGGACTTAGTCATGGATCTATCTATGTTGTGTTTCCAACAGACAATGGTTGGAAAGATATAAAAAGATGAACACTGCAAAGTGTGTGCTTTAATTAAGACACAAAACTGCACAAAGATGTTGTTCTTTGAGTGCCCTCCTTGTTTGTGAAATATTTCTCCTGAACATGTTTACTATTGCATATATACAAGTACAGAGTATTTATTTTTATTGATGTGTTTTGTCATATATTTTGTGTTGTTTATGTCACTGCTTATATTTTAACTTAAAGAATATACATTATATACATGTATGTATTAAAATGTATCATTACTGAGAAGGAAGTTGAGGAAAAAGAGGGAATATAGAAAATCCCCTTGATCATTTCTTGTAATTGGGAAACATACAGTAGGAATGAAAATCAGACTCGAAAGATAAGATAAAGGCAGCAGAGAGACAATCCTTGTCAACTTGTCTTCCTTTCGTTTATGGCCGAGATAATTAT
This sequence comes from Salvelinus alpinus, assembly GCF_045679555.1. NCBI lineage: Eukaryota > Metazoa > Chordata > Actinopteri > Salmoniformes > Salmonidae > Salvelinus > Salvelinus alpinus. Next base: position 12,382,494 of record NC_092098.1, on the reverse strand, counting down.
TTTTTTAAATGTTTTTTTAAACAATACGTTTTTAAAGCAGTTGATTTATATTAGACTTATTCAATGAAATCCTTTGATTGCCAAACTGAGGACTTTGAGGTCCTTAGCCAAACTATTAGGTTGGGAATGAAAATATAATGCAATGTTCAACTATCCTAGTCTTTAGATAGTATCCAGGCCTTTATCTGCCTTGTCTGTCTGCCTGTTTGTCTGCTCATCTATCTTTATCCTCCACCCATCCTAGTCTTGAGTTAATTAGTTCTTCCTGATCCGTTTATTCCCTCAAGCTGTATTCAGCTATACCATGTTACTGTGTGTATATCATGCTCAGGATAACGGAAAGGAGCAATCCTTTGTAGCAGACAGAATGATACCTCTCTTATTCTTATCTTCTGACGTGATGTTGTATCCCTTCTTTTGCCCTCCAGTGTCTGCTTTGTGCTCCCATCTGCCTCTGTAGAGTTTGAATCTCTTTTACAACAATACTATGCATTGTTCTTGTTAAAAATATGGATTTGATCCGCGAAAACGATAACAAAGCTTTATCATTGAGTTCACTGTGAATCACACTCTTCCTGCATATTGTTTAGTTCTCAGCCTTGGTCCTTAAGTATAAACCCATCCAACTTGTATTTAATACTGTGGGTTGTCAGTCGCCCCTCAGCTCCTGTCTGTCAGACTGTGGTTCCTGCTCACTAGTTTTACATTTACTGATCCTTATCGCACAATTTATTCTGTGATGCCCAGCCAAATTTGATCTATTACAGTCCTGCTATGTATCACATTTTGATATAAACGGAACAAAAATATAAACGCAACATGCAACAATTCCATTTGATTTTACGGAGTTACAGTTCATATGAGAAAATCAGTCAATTGAAATAAATTCATTAGGCCCTAATCTATGGATTTCACATGACTGGGAATACCGATATGCATGGGGCACTCTGTTCACAATGTTGACATCAGCAAACCACTCGCCCACACAACGCTATACACGTGGTCTGCGGTTGTGAGGCCAGTTGGACGTACTGCCAAATTCTCTAAAACAGCTTATGGTAGAGAAATTAACATTCAGTTATCTGGCAACAACTCTGATGGACATTCCTGCAGTCAGCATGCCAATTGCACGCTCCTTCAAAACTTGAGAAGTCTGTGTTGTGTGACAAAACTGCACATTTTAGAGTGGCCTTTTATTGTCCCCAGCACGAGGTGCACCTGTGTAATGATCATGCTGTTTGATCAGATTCGTGATATGCCACACTTGTCAGGTTATCTTGGCAAAGAAGAAATGCTCACTAACAGGGATGTAAAAAAAAATCGGCACAACATTTTTGAGAAATAATGTTTTTGTGCATATGGAACATTTCTGGGATCTTTTATTTCAGCTCATGAAACATGGGACCAACACTTTACATTTTGCGTTTATATTTTTGTTCGGTGTAGATTATATCAATGATCTCTAGTTGTTCCCACACACTATTTTCTGATTATTGATGATGACCCCTATAGATGGTTGTTTCATTTGATTTAGGTGCATTAAGGCCTAGTTTGTCCCCAACCTCATACCAAAGGGTTCAGTTTGATGAGGGAGCTCTGGGATTGGTTAGACAAAACCTAACTCATGGGTGGGTGTTGCTGCTGTAAAAAATAACAGAATATATGTGTATTTAAAACTTGAACTTTTGTACTTGAGATTATGGCTTTCATATAAGTGTTCCCAAAGGATTGAGAGGTTCACTCTTAATCATCCTATGCCATAAGTGTTTTGCTGTGAAGGCATAATTTCCCCCAACACATTTTGATTGAAAACTGCCAGTAGCCCCTTTTCCAGATTTATAAACACATTTGGTATAAAATACAAGAAATCTGAAATCTGAAAACCAAGAATGCCTTTGGTTAAGATGTGTATAGTTTGGTTATCTAAAGCAATGTAGCATCCATTCATATTAAATTTGCAGTTGAATAGTTTGATCTCTAAATACTTAATTAATTCTGGGATTTTTCTCCTGCCTACTTCGTAATTATGTGTTGATCTATATTTTTCTACATTTCCATTTGTTCATGACGTACACACATTTGTGTGTACCTGCATCTTAGTGAGTTTTTGACTGTGGATCTCAGTTTTGTATGAGTAAATGGTTCATCAGTGCTTCTTCCAGTCATCTCTACCAGGTATTTACGAAATAATGACCTCTAGCTGCCCTCAGTCTTGCTCTGTATTATTCAATCACGCATCAGACCTCCCTAAAGGTGTGCTGTGTGTCAACACACCATATTCCACTGTGACATCCACAATGAGTTTCTATTCCTGCTGTTCTTTTCAATTTGATCTGAATGACATCGTTCCAATGGGATCTATTGTGAATGAACCTTGTCAAAGTGATGCAAAGCGGGTGTCCACACAATTATATTGCATTCAACTTTTACTTTAAAAAAAAAAGTTGGGTTTACCCAGCCCTCAAGATGACAGACGCTTCTCTGAGGAACAATTATTAGATCGTACATTAGATCAAGAGAAGAAAAAAGAACTGTATAGACTTCACTTTAATCTTTGATGGCTTCTTGAACATTCTCCCTTTAGTTCACGCAAGGCAAAAGGGAACAGTCTCAATATATATAACTCGTGATGAGTAAAGAATCTTCCATTTGTAGTTTGCACATGAAAAGAAACGCAAACAATTTAAACAATTATTGCTTTGTTGTATGACTTCCTTTTGTAAATCTGTTAATTGATGAGTTGTGTGAATTTACATTTATTCGTGTATGTGTTTAAGGCTTGTTTTCTATTGTTCTCTAATTAGAGACATCCTCCTTTATAAATGATGAGGGTAATAAATGTCTATAAGATGTGGAAAACCTATCATTAGATCTGTAGTGTTTTTATCCTGTTGCTCTGCTTCCTTGGACATCAAACGGTCAGTTCCGCTGGCCTCTAATGACACTGCTGTAACTCTCTCAGTTTTCCAACCGTTGAACAACTGAGCAGATAATACTATTTTCATTTTGTAATAATTGGGTTCCCTTCCATGTATGTACAGTTTTATCTTCTTGTAACTTTTATCAGTGATTCTTTGTATGGAGTGCACTGTGATTAATAAGATGCTACTACACTACATGGCCAACAGTATGTGGACACCTGCTTGCCGAACATCTCATTCCAAAATCATTGGCGTTAGTATGGAGTTTGTCCCCCTTTTGCTGCTATAACAGCCTCCACTCTTCTGGGTAGGCTTTCCACTAGATGTTGGAACATTGCTGCTAGGACTTGCTCCCATTCAGCCACAAGAGCATTAGTGAGGTCGGGCACTGATGTTGGGCTTGCGGTTGGCATTCCAATTCATCCCAAAGGTGTTTGATGGGGTTGAGGTCAGGGCTCTGTTAGGTTCTTCCACACTGATCTCGACAAACATTTATGTATGGACCTCGCTTTGTGCACGGGGCATTGTTATTCTGAAACCGGAAAGGGCCTTCCCCAAACGGTTGCCACAAAGTTGGAAGCACAGAATCGTCTAGAATGTCATTCTATGCTGTAGCGTTAAGATTGTAACTAAGGGGCCTGAACCATGAAAAACAGCCTCAGACCATTCTTCCTCCACCAAACGTTACAGTTGGCACTATGCATTGGGACAGGTAGCATTCTCCTGGCATCCACCAAACCCAGATTCGTCCGTCGGACGGCCAGATGATGAAGCGTGATTCATCACTCCAGAGAACGCGTTTCCACTGCTCCAGAGTCCAATGGTGGCAAGCTAAACACCACTCCAGCCGACGTTTGACATGTGCATGGTGATCTTAGGCTTGTGTGCGGCTTCTCGGTCATGGAAACCCATTTCATAACGCTCCCAAACAATTCCTGTGCTGACGTTGCTTCTAGAGGCAGGTTGGAACTTGGCAGTGAGTGTTGCAACCGAAGACAGACCATTTTTACACTCTACACGCTTCAGCACTCAGCGGTCCTGTTCTGTGATCTTGTGTGGCCTACCACTTCGCAGCTGAGCCATTGTTGCTCCTAGAGGTTTCCACTTCACTATAACAGCACTTATAGTTGACCGGGGCAGCTTTAGCAGGGCAGAAATTTGACTAACTGACTTGTTGGAAGTCACGTTGAAAGTCACTGAGCTCTTCAGTAAGGCCATTCTACTGTCAATGTTTGTCTATGGCGATTGCATGGCTGTGTGCTCGATTTTATACACCTGTCAGCCACGGGTGTGGCTAAAATAGCCGAATCCACTAATATGAAGGGTGTCCACATACCTTTGTATACATAGTGTATGTTAGACAGGCATGATCAGAGTGTCACATTCAGTTGATGGAAGGTGGTACATTTCACTAAGGACGACTGATACAAACTGGACATGCATGTTCTCAATCCTGCTTATATTTCCTCTGATCAATTCAGATTGCGGTGCACCTGCTCAATGCCACGGTGCATGAGGCTGGATTTGTTGATTTATATCAGTATGGCCATGTGCACATGCATACAAACTGTGTGGTTTTCATCAAGTTCCTCATTGACGGTGCAGGGGGAGGATCTTTCTGTTTGAGAACATTCTAAACATTCCAACCTCTTCTGTCCTACACCTTACTGTGATAAAGAAACTGTAATATTGCTGTTCAACGGCAATAATATTCAGTGATATTAATACCAACAGTATTAATTAACAGTTGATTACATGATTACAATACTGTATGTTATGAGTGTGTTTTACCCATTGTACATAAAGGAGGGATGAGTGGAAGGGAGAGAATAATGATTCTTTACCCATGATTACACCCCTAAACATGTGCAGGACCAAAACAGACGGCTGGAATAGAAAACCAACCACTGTGCAACATTTCTGGTAAATATGAAAAGCCAGAATCGTTTATTTGAATAAAAAAATTTACATACAAAACCACGTGAATCTTTTGTTTTTATTATGTTGTGACAAGACTTTCTAGTCTGACGTTTAATGGTGAATGGCACACACTTGAAAAGCCCATATCTATTCATCCATTGTAGACTTTGTTGACTGGAAACATGCACAAGTGATATGTGTGTGCTGAAAGGTGCCATGAACCAACAAAAAAAGTGACCAATATAACGACACATTAGTGAGTGATACTCTGAAGCAGAGGCTGCTGCTCTCTCCCCATCGACTGTTGGACTTTCAAGCCAGGAATGCCAGTTTGGAAATTATCGAACAGTTACATTATACAGTCAATGGGACTGTCAGATTGCCATTGATGATTCTGATTTTCACCCAACCCGGATGCACCCTGTCCATCATTACATAAGTGTTGGTTGGGAGGCAGGGTGGTGTGATTAGGCTCCCTGGAGGCAGATCAATCAGTAGCTCCACTCTAGGACTTACATCTACGGCATGTGGTCTGTGTGACAACAGACTCTCCAGCCAACAATACTAGACAGGTACAGGCATAGTGAAACTGCCAAACACTTGATGTTGCCTTGCCCGGGACCTCTGTCCTTGCTGAAACTTTGGTTCCATCATTGCATACAAACGGATGATTTTCAGGGACGAGAGGAAAGGGGCTACAACAGGTTTCAGCGAGCGAAAGGGACAGGGAAAGGGGGAGGGATGGAGTGCCACAGACCCGCAAGGAATCAATGGGTAGAGAAATGATACTGGTGCTCCTCAATGCAGTTATCATGAAAGTGTTACAACTAAAGCCTTAGAGGGAAGGAGTTTTATTCAGGTTTGCACAATGTGTGTTTCATATAACCTATGACCTTCAGTTGCAACATTCTTTTCATCTGTAGGCTACTGTACTGATGTGTTATAGCTCATGTCCTCAAAAAGTACAATATATTATTATGAAGTTGTACTTATTATGTCTAAATCCATCATTCAAATCATATAGTCAAATACAATTCTGCAATCAGAACAAAGTAAATCCGAACGTAGATGTTAAACAACTGAGTCAAAACAAAGGTTGTCTGTGATTTATAAATACAGTGAGATCTTTTTTTACAATAACCCTCCTGCTTTGAGGAGTTTGACTGTTTGTGTATGTGGTGGGCGGTGGCCCCATATTTCAAAACCTCATGACAGATGTGCATTCACCTGTTGGTACAGTGTATTTAGATATCTTAGGTCTATGGGTGTGGTTTGCCTTCTACGTTGTTTGCGTCAATCAATAACTTGCATGCAAATGCGCACCTGTGGAGAACTCACATGCGGAGGAGGCTGCGTGCAAATCGGTTTTCTTCAAGTTCGATGAGTAATAGTGTATATCTATTTATTGAACACAATGCCGACCAAAGCTAATAACTAACATCATTATTTTGATTCAAAGCTATGGAAAGAATATGCACAATTTAGTTTTTCCTTTTCCTACCAAATGGATGAAGGCGCCATAATCTTTTTGAATCTTGGGATATTGATTTGTTGACTAGCCGATTATTGTAGTTTGATGTAGTTCATTTTCTCAGTAAATGTTTTAGATTAGGCTATGTATCATTAGGTTTTCAAACTACTAGAAGACATATACTGATGTATGCTCTCTACTCAGCATCATATCGTCTCCGCTTCAGCCTACAGTAAATTACTTCCATATGTATTCAATATAACCTATATTTTATTTGTGATTGTTGATAATGTTCTGATTCATGGTGGCAGGCATAAGTTCACAATGACAGAATGTAGACGTAAAACTATGGGGGCTAATAACCTTGAAATACGTATTACATGGGAATTATATATCATGGCTCACATCAACACCATTATCCCAGAAACCCTGGACCCACTCCAATTTGCATACCTCCCCAACAGATCCACAGATGATGCAATCTCTATTGCACCCTTTCACACCTGGACAAAAGGAACACCTATGTGAGAATGCTATTCATTGACTACAGCTCAGCGTTCAACTCCATAGTGCCTTCAAAGCTCATCACTAAGCTAAGGACCCTGGGACTAAACACCTCCCTCTGCAAATTGATACTGGACTTCCTGACGGGCCGCCCCCCAGGTAGTAAGGGTAGGTAACAAAACATTCGCCACGCTGATCCTCAAAACGGGTGCCCCTCAGGGGTGCATGCTCAGTCCCCTCCTGTACTCCCTGTCAACTCATCACTGCATTGCCAGACACGACTCCAACACCATCATTAAGTTTCCCGATAACACACCTACAACGATGAGTCAGCCTATAGGGAGGAGGTCAGAGACCTGGCCGTGTGGTGCCAGGACAACAACCTCTCCCTCAACGTGATCAAGATAAAGTAGATGATTGTGGACTACAGGAAAAGGAGGTCCGAGCACGCCCCCATTCTCATCAACGGGACTGTAGCGGAGCAGGTTGAAAGCTTCAAGTTCCTTGGTGTCCACATCAACAACAAACTATCATGGTCCAAACACACCTAGAAAGTCGTGAAGAGGGCACGTCAAAGCCTTTCCCCCTTAAGAGACAAAAATTTTTTGGCATGGGTCCTCAGACCCTTTATATGTCACTCTCTTAGGTTTCTTCCCCAGTCGTCAATGTTTCTGTATCTGTGTCATGTTGGTGCACTGTTTGTGTTTCTTGTTGTGTTCGTTTATTTATTAAATGTATTCACTCCCTGAACTTGCTTCCCGACATTCAGCGTACATCATTACAGAGAGTTAACTTATCGTACATACATTTGGAAGCTACACTCATGGGAATATGAATACTTGATACATGAACGATCGCTCATTTGGAAAAGAAATGCAATGTATATATTTACACATAGATGTCTTTGTCGTCTCTCTGTTGAACTCGATGGTTCTATGGGAAGTGGTTGGATGTAAGTCTCTGGTTGTCCACCAGAGGTCACAATGTCCTTCTTAGTTAGCTTCTTCTGTCTTGGAGTGTTTGTTAGGATAGATACCTCAGGTGTACCACGTGGTGGTGAGAGAGATCCGTTCTTCCCTCTCGTCTTTGGTCAAATGTCCTAGACTACTTAACATACACAGCTGCAGACTGTGAATGTTTTGGTCTTTACCTTCTTCACTCATTGAGAGTTTCATAGGGTCTTACCATTTTCAGCCTCCCCTCCACACTGTCTGGTCTTGTAGTTTTAACCATTTCAACGTGTGGGCCATGGCCTCACAAATCAAATGAAATTGTATTGGTCACATACACATTGTTAGCAGATGTTAATGTGAGTGTAGTGAAATGCTTGTGCTTCTAGTTCCGACAGTGCAGTAATATCTAACAAGTAATCTAACAATTCCCCAACAACTACCTAATACACACAAATCTAAAGAGAGGAATAAGAATATGGATGTATAAATATATGGATGAGCGGCTTAGGCATGGTGCAATAGATGGTATAAGGTACAGTATATACATATGAGATACACATTATTAAGTGGCATTGTTTAAAGTGACTAGTGATCCTTTTATTTAAGTGGCCAGTGATATGAGTCTCTATGTAGGCAGCAGCCTCTCTGAGTTAGTGATTGCTGTTTAGCAGTCTGATGGCCTTGAGATAGAAGCTGTTTTTCAGTCTCTCAGTTCCAGCTTTGATGATGCACCTGTACTGACCTCGCCTTCTTTTTCTTATTTTTTTTTTTTCACCCCTTTTTTCTCCCCAATTTCGTGGTATCCAATTGGTAGTAGTTACAGTCTTGTCTCATCGCTGCAACTTCCATACAGACTCGGGAGAGGCAAAGGTCGAGAGCCATGCGTCCTCCAAAACACAACCCAACCAAGCCGCACTGCTTCTTGACACAATGCCCATCCAACCCGGAAGCCAGCCGCACCAATGTGTCGGAGGAAACACCGTACACCTGGCGACCGTGTCAGCGTGCACTGCGCCCGGCCCGCCACAGGAGTGGTAAAATTTTGTTAGGGTTTTAGGTGAGAAGCTAAATTTCTTCAGCCTCCTGAGGTTGAAGAGGTGCTGTTGCGCCTAGTTCACTACACTGTCTGTGTGGGTGGACCATTTCAGTTTGTCTGTAATGTGTACGCCGAGGAACTAGGGGGGTGCTCCCTCTGCTGTTTCCTGAAGTCCACGATCATCTCCTTTGTTTTGTTGATGTTGAGTGAGAGGTTGTTGATGGGGGTCACCTTGGGGTCATGATAGGGGCTGCACCAAATGATTGATGTATTATAACAATTGATTATGCTTATATTGTATTAATAGAAGGGGAAGGGCTATAAGACCCTCTCCCACTACATTTATAGGGTCCTGGACCACAGATTAGAAATATATGCATTAAAAGGTTTAATACTGTTCCACAGTTCTTTTCTAGTCTCTGCCTCTTATAGAAACGTTCGGAGCAGATGTGTGAGCCATTGCATTCAAAACAAGGTGTCTGTGAGAAAGCGCCTCAAGGCTAAAAGAGATACATAGACACAGACCCCTGCAGGGGAGTAAATAGAGAAGAGACAAGTCAGACCCAACCCTGTAAGCCACACGGGAATGGAAAATTACTGCTGAGCCCTTAGAAAATGCTGGACTATTGTTTTCTCCTGCAAGTTTGTATAACTGTATATGCATGGGCTTGGTCTCATGAGTAGAAGATATTGATGTAGGCAGTTACATCACTAGGGGTTGACTGCAAGTATATTAAAGTAACTTTAACCTTTTTTATTTTGCAGAACTTACTCTGAAACATACGTGCTGTGTTTCCGTTGTCAACTTCTGTCTGCAATTACATTAATAAAGGTTTGATTGATTTACTTAAAGAAGATATTGTCTGATTGCTGATTTCAACAATAAGCCAATGATTGACAAGGAACAAGGAACCTACCCCGACATTGTTTTCCTAACACCACACTCCGAGTGCCCTCACCTCCTCCCTGTAGGCTGTCTCGTCGTTGTTGGTAATCAAGCCCTCTACTGTTGTGTCGTCTACAAACTTGATGATTGAGTTGGAGGCGTGCATGGCCACGCAGTCATGGGTGAACAGGGAGGGCTGAGCACGCACCCTTGTGGGGCCCCAGTGTTGAGGGTCAGCGAAGTGGAGGTGTTGTTTCCTACCTTCACCACCTGGGGGCGGCCTGTCAGAAAGTCCAGGACCCAATTGCACAGGGCGGGGTTCAGACCCTGGGCCTCAAGCTTAATGATGAGCTTGGAGGGTACTATGGTGTTGAATGCTGAGCTGCAGTCAATGAACATCATTCTTACATGGGTATTCCTCTTGTCCAGATGGGATAGGGCAGTGTGCAGTGTGATGGCGATTGCATTGTCTGTGGACCTTTTGGGGCGGTATGCAAACTGAAGTGGGTCTAGGGTGGCAGGTAAGGTGGAGGTGATATGACCCTTGACTTGTCTCTCAAAGCACTTCATGATGACAGAAGTGAGTGCTACGGGGCGGTAGTCATTTAGTTCAGTTATCTTTGCCTTCTTGGGTACAGGAACAATGGTGTCCATCTTGAAGCATGTGGGGACAGCAGACTGGGATAGGGAGAGATTGAATATGTCCGTAAACACACCAGCCAGCTGGTGTGTTTCAGAGCACATGCTCTGAGGACGCGGCTAGGGATGCCGTCTGGTCCAGCAGCCTTGCGAGGGTTAACACGTTTACATGTCTTACTTACGTCGCTTGTTTGATTGCCTTGCGGAGGGAATAACTACACTGTTTATATTCGTCCATATTCCCAGTCCATTTTCCATGGATAAATGCGGTGGTTCGTGCTTTCAGTTTTGCGCAAATGCTGCCATCCATCCACGGTTTCTGGTTAGGGTAGGTTTTAATAGTCACAGTGGGTACAACATCTCCAATGCACTTCCTTATAAACTCACTCAGAGAGTCAGTGTATAGATCGATGTTATTCTCTGAGGCTGTCTGGAACATTTCCCAGTCCGCGTGATCAAAACAAACTTGGAGCGTGGATTCTGATTGGTCAGACCAGCCTTGAATGGTTCTAGTCACGGGTACATCCTGTTTGAGTTTCTGCCTAAAAGACGGTAGGAGCAAGATGGAGTCATGGTCGTATTTGCCGAAGGGAGGGCGAGGGAGGGCCTTGTATGCATCGCAGAAGTTAGAGTAGCAGTGATCAAGTGTATTGCCCACGCGAGTGCTGCAATCAATATGCTAATAGAATTTAGGTAGCCTTGTTCTCAAATTTGCTTTGTTAAAATCCCCAGCTACAATAAATGCAGCCTCAGGATATATGGTTTCCAGTTTACATAGAGTCCAGTGAAGTTCCTTGAGGGTTGTCGTGGTGTCTGCTTGAGGGAGTATGTACACAGCTGTGACGATGACTGACGAGAATTCTCTTGGGAGATAATATGGCCGACATTTGAGTGTAAGGAATTTTAGGTCCGGTGAGCAGAAGGACTTGAGTTCCTGTATGTTGTTATGATTACACCATGAGTCGTTAATCATGAAGCATACATCCCCACCCTTCTTCCCAGAGAGGTGTTTATGTTTGTCTGCGTGAAGCATGAAGAAGCCCGGTGGCTGAACCGACTCCGACAACATATCCCGAGAGAGCCTTGTTTCTTTGAAACAGAGAATGTTACAATCTCTGATGTCTCTCTGGAAGGCAACCCTTGCTCTAATTTAGTCTACCTTGTTGTCAAGAGACTGGACATTGGCGAGTAGTATAGTCGGAAGCGATGGGCGGTGTGCACGCCTACGGAGCCTGACCAGGATGCCGCTCCGTCTGCATCTTCTGCGGCGACGTTGTTTTGGGTCGGCTTCTGGGATTAGATTAGTGTTGGTCCGAACAAAGGATCCGCTTCAGGAAAGTCATATTCCTGGTCGTAATGTTGGTAAGTTGACGTCGCTCTTATATCCAATAGTCCTTCCCGACTGTATGTAATAACACTTAAGATTTTCTGGGTTAAACAATGTAAGAAATAATACATAAAAAACTAAATACTGCATAGTTTTCTAAGGACTCGAAGCGAGGCGACCATCTCTGTTGGCGCCATCTTGTTAGCCATCACGTTCTCTGGTCTAATGTAAATGTTATTAGCGAGTCCTCTTAAGCACTCTGGCCTTGGAGGTCATTTCGTCATGTTGACACGAACTCTGAGCTCACTTGGGTATGGCTACTGACTGGGCACAAGTTTGCATGAAACACAATTCTCATTTTGAAGGCTAAAATCACATTGCTATCTTCACAACAATATTCTCATATTTAATCATATAATTTGTACAACATTTAGATGTAAATCGGATATATACAGTGTGAAAGCTCTTAAAGTTGTTTCCATTATAATGTCTTTCTGATCATTTTAATGACAATCACAAAATAGACATTAACTTTCCATATTCCATCTCTCATCATTCCCAACATTCGGATGTTGAAATATATTGTCCCAGTGTCCATTGTTTGATGTTGAAGTTTTTGGTGGCAAGAGTCTCTCTGTAACAAAGGGATTTTTAACTTCTCGATACTGCAGGGCAAGAGAGAGAAAGTTTATGACCGGCTGTTAAGTTAAGTCATAAAACTGTCCCAACTCCTCCCCCCTCTCCTTTCTTGTGGGAGAGAGGGGGGTCTGGCTATCTGTCAGCCATTGCCAGTTGATTTGGCACCTTTGATCCTCACCAAGGGGAGAGAGTCATGACAGAAGTGATGTCAATGTCTATTTAGATATTGAAAAAGCATATGATACAATGTGGCGGCAAGTTCCACTGATTTAATTGAATGGAATTAGTGGGAGATTATAAACTGGGTGGTTCGAGCCCTGAATGCTGATTGGCTGACAGTCGTGGTATATCAGACCATACCCCACGGGTATGACAAAACATTTATTTTTACTGCTCTAATTACGTTGGTAACCAGTTTATAATAGCAATAAGCCACATCGGGGGTTTGTGTTATATTGCAGATATACAGTTGAAGTCAGAAGTTTACATACACTTAGGTTGGAGTCATTAAAACTCATTTTTCAACCACTCCACAAATTTCTTGTGAACAAACTATAGTTTTGGCAAGTCGGTTAGGACATCTACATTGTGCATGACACAAGTAATTTTTCCAACAATTGTTTACAGACAGATTATTTCACTTATAATTTACTGTATCACAATTCCAGTGGGTCAGAAGTTTACATACACTAAGTTGACTGTGCCTTTAAACAGCTTGGAAAATTCCAGAAAATTATTTCATGGCTTTAGAAGCTACTGATAGGCTAATTTACATAATTTTAGTCAATTGGCGGTGTACCTGTGGATGTGTTTCAAGGCCTACCTTCAAACTCAGTGCCTCTTTGCTTGCCATCATGGGAAAATCAAAAGAAATCAGCCAAGACCTCAGAAAAAACATTGTAGACCTCCACAAGTCTGGTTCATCCTTGGGAGCAATTTCCAAATGCCTGAAGATACCACGTTCATCTGTACAAACAATAGTGCCTAAGTATAAACACCATGGGACCACGCAGCCGTCATACTGCTCAGGAAGGAGGCGCGTTCTGTCTCCTAGAGATGAACGTCCTTTGGTGCGAAAAGTGCAAATCAATCCCAGAACAACAGCAAAGGACCTTGTGAAGATGCTGGAGGAAACAGGTACAAATGTATCTATGTCCACAGTAAAACGAGTCCGATATCGACATAACCTGAAAGGCCGCTCAGCAAGGAAGAAGCCAACTGACAACTGACAACATAGCTGACAAGGTAAAAATCTGTCGTTCTGCCTCTGAACAAGGCAGTTAACCCACTGTTCCTAGGCCATCATTGAAAACAAGAATTTGTTCTGAACTGACTTGCCTAGTTAAATAAAGGTTAAAAAAAATCTAAAATTAATAAATAACCTGAAAGGCTGCTCAGCAAGGAAGAAGCCACTGCTCCAAAACTGCCACAAAAAAAGCCAGACTACAGTTTGCAACTGCACATGGGGACAAAGATCGTACTTTTTGGAGAAATGTCCTCTGGTCTGATGAAACAAAAATAGAATTGTTTGGCCATAATGACCATTGTTATGTTTGAAGGAAAAAGGGGGAGGCTTGCAAGCCAAAGAACACCGTCCCAACCTTGAAGCACGGGGGTGGCAGCATCATGTTGTAGGGGTGCTTTGCTGCAGGAGGGACTGGTGCACTTCACAAATAGATGGCATCATGAGGAAGGAACATTACGTGGATATATTGAAGCAACATCTAAAGACATCTGTCAGGAAGTTAAAGCTTGGTTGCAAATGGCAGAACTGAAAAAGCGTGTGCGAGCAAGGAGGCCTACAAACCTGACTCAGTTACACCAGCTCTGCCAGGAGGAATGGGCCAATATTCACCCAACTTATTATGGGAAGCTTGTGGAAGGCTACCCGAAATGTTTGACCCAAACATATACCATACCCACTCGGGCCTTATTGCTTAAATGTATAGCTGGATTATGGATTTATTTTTTGACCGAACCTTCCAGGTCAGGGTGGGATTGGAGTTTTCAAGAGAATATGAGGTGGAAAATGGAACTCCACAGGGTAGTGCTATTAGTCCTATCTTATTTGCTGGACCCCAGGAAGAGTAGCTGCCTTGGCAGCAGCTAATGGGGAACCATAATAAATACAAATACAAATATTCACGTTGATGATTGATGATATCTTTGGGGATATCGGACAGGGTATAGGAGTGGCGTTATATGCAGATGATGATGCCATTTCAAAAAGGGGAAGTAATATTCCTTATGTAATAGAGAAAATGCAAGGTGCTGTTGAAGCAGAAGAGGAATGGTCCTTATCATGGGGTTTCAAGTTATCTTTATCTAAATCTTGCTACATGTTGTTCGCTAACAAAAATGTTAAGGAAGATGTCAGTGTCCAATTATATGGAGAACGAATGAAAAAGATGACAGAATTTAAGTATTTGGGGCTATGGTTTGCTGAAAAGCTGAGATGGAGACATTATATTACATGTATTGAGACTAAATGTAAGAAAGTATTAAATCTTATGAGGACAATAGTTGGGGATGATTGGGGGGCATATAGGCAATCTTTTCTGAATATTTATCGTACTTTGATGAGATTGTCCATAGATGATGGGTGCTTTGTATATGGTTCTGCGGCTTTTACATTGCTGTTGTGCCTTGATAGGATGCAAGCGAGGGCACACAGGATGTGCGATGGTGAATTTAAAACTACACTGGTTGAGGCTTTACAACTAGGGAAATTCCCCTAGTTAAGCTAGCATGGCACACTGGGAAAGACTGAAGGGTAATACACTAGATCCTCCTACACTGACAGTATTGGAAGACTGCTGGAAATATGAACGATATCAGAAGAGGGGTTTAGTGCCTCCTGAGTGGCGCAGTGGTCTAAGGCCATCACTACAGACCCAGGTTCGTTCCCTGGCTGTGTCACAAATGGCTGTGACCGGGAGTCCCATAGGGCTGCGCACAATTGGCCCAGCGTCGTCTGGGTTAGAGGAGGGTTTGGCCGGGCCGGGCTCCTGCAGGCTGACACTGTCGTCAGTTGAACTGTGTTTCTTCTGACACATTGGTGCAGCTGCCTTCCGGGTTAAGTGGGCGGGTGTTAAGGACCTGGACCCATACAAATCAGCTGGGCTTGACAATCTGGACCCCCTATTTCTGAAACTGTCCGCCGCCATTGTCGCACCCCCTATTACCAGCCTGTTCAACCTCTCCTTCGTATCATCTGAGATCCCCAAGGATTGGAAAGCTGCCGCGGTCATCCCCCTCTTCAAAGGGGGAGACACCCTGGACCCAAACTGTTACAGACCTATATCCATCCTGCCCTGCCTATCTAAGGTCTTCGAAAGCCAAGTCAACAAACAGATCACTGACCATCTCGAATCCCACCGTACCTTCTCCGCTGTGCAATCCGGTTTCCGAGCCGGTCACGGATGCACCTCAGCCACGCTCAAGGTACTAAACGACATCATAACCGCCATCGATAAAAGACATTACTGTGCAGCCGTCTTCATCGACCTGGCCAAGGCTTTCGACTCTGTCAATCACCATATTCTTATCGGCAGACTCAGTAGCCTCGGTTTTTCTAATGACTGCCTTGCCTGGTTCACCAACTACTTTGCAGACAGAGTTCAGTGTGTCAAATCGGAGGGCATGTTGTCCGGTCCTCTGGCAGTCTCTATGGGGGTACCACAGGGTTCAATTCTCGGGCCGACTCTTTTCTCTGTATACATCAATGATGTTGCTCTTGCTGCGGGCGATTCCCTGATCCACCTCTACGCAGACGACACCATTCTATATACTTCCGGCCCTTCCTTGGACACTGTGCTATCTAACCTCCAAACGAGCTTCAATGCCATACAACACTCCTTCCGTGGCCTCCAACTGCTCTTAAACGCTAGTAAAACCAAATGCATGCTTTTCAACCGTTCGCTGCCTGCACCCGCACGCCCGACTAGCATCACCACCCTGGACGGTTCCGACCTAGAATATGTGGACATCTATAAGTACCTAGGTGTCTGGCTAGACTGCAAACTCTCCTTCCAGACTCATATCAAACATCTCCAATCCAAAATCAAATCAAGAATCGGCTTTCTATTCCGCAACAAAGCCTCCTTCACTCACGCCGCCAAACTTACCCTAGTAAAACTGACTATCCTGCCGATCCTCGACTTCGGCGATGTCATCTACAAAATAGCTTCCAACACTCTACTCAGCAAACTGGATGCAGTTTATCACAGTGCCATTCGTTTTGTTACTAAAGCACCTTATACGACCCACCACTGCGACCTGTATGCCCTAGTCGGCTGGCCCTCGCTGCATGTTCGTCGTCAGACCCACTGGCTCCAGGTCATCTACAAGGCTATGCTAGGTAAAGTGCCGCCTTATCTCAGTTCACTGGTCACGATGGCTACACCCACCCGCAGCACGCGCTCCAGCAGGTGTATCTCACTGATCATCCCTAAAGCTAAAACCTCATTTGGACGCCTTTCCTTCCAGTTCTCTGCTGCCTGCGACTGGAACGAATTGCAAAAATCTCTGAAGTTGGAGACTTTTATCTCCCTCAACAACTTTAAAAATCTGCTATCCGAGCAGCTAACCGATCGCTGCAGCTGTACATAGTCCATCTGTAAACTACCCACCCAATTTACCTACCTCACCCCCCATACTGCTTTTATTTATTTACTTTTCTGCTCTTTTGCACACCAGTACCAATATCTCTTCTTGCACATGATCATCTGATGATTTATCACTCCAGTGTTAATCTGCTAAATTGTAATTATTCGATTTATTGCCTACCTCATGCCTTTTGCACACATTGTATATAGATTCTCTTTTTTCTACCATGTTATTGACTTGTTTATTGTTTACTCCATGTGTAACTCTGTGTTGTCTGTTCACACTGCTATGCTTTATCTTGGCCAGGTCGCAGTTGCAAATGAGAACTTGTTCTCAACTAGCCTACCTGGTTAAATAAAGGTGAAATAAAAAAAATAAAAAATAAAAAAGGAGTGCGGTTTGGCGGGTCGTGTTTTGGAGGACGCATGACTCGACCTTCGCCTCTCCCAATCCCGTTGGGGAGTTGCAGCGATGAGACAAGATTGTAATTGGGGAGAAAAAGGGGGTAAAATACAAAAAATACTAAAAAAAGAGGGGTTTTGGCCCATAGATTGGACAAAGAGTATAGGAATATGGACTCAGAGAAATAGTTATAGTGCCATCTGTGGCAATAGGAAACGTGCCACCATGGTTTTATACAAGACCACATGTTGATCTGAGCCTGACAGAAGTAAACAAACAGTGGTGTGGAGAAGATAATGTAGGAACAATAGTGGATCAATATATTAGTAATCAGTTTTATTATTGTGGAAGACAGGAGCAGGTGTATTTATTCCTGAGTTTGATATTAATCTATCCAAGAGATTAACAAATTATTTTTCTGTATATTCAACAGAAATTGCTGCGATAATTGTTGTATGCGGAGAGGAGGTGCAACATAGAAGAGTAGTAATATGTTGGGACTCTGCATCAGTTTTGTGTAGTTAAAGATCTGGAAAGTCAGAACATGAGGATTTATGGTTAGAAATAATGATGCTATTGTTGTGGTTACAAAGAAATGGTATTGAAATTCAGTTCTGTTGGATTCCTCCTCATACAGGTGTTTATGGAAATTATATAGTAGATATATTAGCAAAAATATCAGTGAAAAATAATATTATGGATATACAGGTGCAGTTGGGTGGAGGGGGAATCTAAACATTGATTCAGAAAAACGGGTTCGATTGCTGTCAGATAATGGGAACAGAAGGGAGGAGGTTATGTTGTGTAGGACGAGATTAGGGCATACAGGTTTGAAATCCTCTTTGAAATTGATAGGGAAACATGATACTGGATTGTGTAATGGCTGTATGGTAGAGGAAACAGTTGAACATGTATTATTATTTTGTGAAATGTATGATGTAGAAAGGGAGAGGTTGTTTGACAGGGTCATTTAGGTTGGATGGGAATGGGGAGTGGTTGAAGGGAATTATTTTATTTTATCAGAAATTCAGGGTTAGTTTTAAGAAGAGAATGTAGTGGTATAGATAGGTAGTTATCTGCCTCACACTCCAGTACAGTAGGTGGCGATGTATGAACCAGTCAGTTGGTTGTGATTCGTCAATAAAACTTAAAGAAGAAGAACGAGGTCAAATCATGACTTCAGTGCTCTTCAGGTCGGAGCTCAAGAAAGAGGCCCGAGTGAGAGATATACTGCTTGGATTCTTTACCTACGATAGAAATAAGCTGAAACAAATTTATGTAATTAATTTCATTATTCTGTTGGCCAAATTTCATATTCACAAATGTAAATTTACAAACAAAACATCACATTTTCTTACGTTACAAAAATACATTGAACTGTATTTTAAGATAATTAAATACTCTACTAACAAAAAAGCTGTTAGAAATATAAGTGTATGTATGTCTCTTAAGATCCTTGTGTAATGTGATGTTGTACCCCCTAGCCCAATTGTCCTTTGTATATTATTTATATATACTTGTGTTCCCCCATGTACTTCCTGTATTGATTTGTTGTTAATAAAAAAATAAAGAAATAAAAAATAAAGTGGCCCGAGTTCCTGACTTAGAATTCCAAGTTCGATTACCTTTCAAAACGGTTTTTCCCAGTCGGCGCTCGTTCTTTTTTCCGAGTTCCCAGTTTACTTGAACGCACTGAAAGCATTTGCTTTCAAGAAAACTGGTAAATCGAGGTGAAATCATGACGTCAGTGCTCTTCAGATCAGAAAGAGGCCCTAGTTCCCGACGTGGAATTCCGAGTTTGATGATAGTTCATAACGAATTTTCGCAGTAGGAGCTTGTTGTTTCTTTTTCGATTTTTATTTTATTTTCGAATATCGATGCAGCATTCATAACAAATAGGAACTCGGAACTTGGAATCTCCGATTTCAGTATGTTCAAAACAACTGGGAAAAATCGATTTCAACAGTCATCCAACTCGGAACTCGAGCCTCTTCCAGAGCTCCGACTTTCTGACCTGAAGATCACTGTTGTTATGCTTTGACCTCGTATTTTTCCGAGTTCCCAGATGTTTTGAACGCAGCATAAAACCAAGGATGTGACGTTTCATATGACACCGGAAATAAATCCCAAAAGGTCTTAACAACAAGTCGTCCATTCGTTTCCAGTGTGATTTTTAGTTGTTATTCACTCATACGTAAAGACTAGCTTAAAACATTTGTTGGAGATTGCACCAAGATGGGGGTTGACTAGCAAGCATTTTTATTATAGTTAAACGTTTTCCCTCTAGCCAGCTAACGTTGTCGCTGGCACGTTAGTTGCACAGAGCGGTAAATTGGTGGTACTTCTTTTAAACGAGTTAACGTTAGACAGCACTTTTAGTTGTACAGCACATAACAAGGAAGATGGGGTCGTCGAAGAAACACAAGGAGAAAGGCCGTGATAAGGATGCAGAAGAGCGTCACCGCGAACACAAAAAACACCGTCACAGGGACCGGGAGAGGGACAAGGAACGAAATGTCACCCGAGAGAGGGAGAAGAGGAAACGGTCCAGATCGAAGGAAAGGAGCGGACGGGGTTCCGAGAGAGAAGGTCGCAGTAAAGGCGAAAGGAGTACTGGGGAGCCTCGCGTAAAGAAAGAAAAAGTGGAGGCCGGATATGAAGAGAGTCCAGGTAAATGCAGGCAAATATCCTGGCTTAAACAATTACATACATACATACATAATTAGAACCAGTCAGTGCGCAATACACTCGTATAGTCTGCAGGTATGATTTTGAAGATGCTATCTTTTCTCCTGTGTTTTTCACTTCAATTGTAATTTTCCTTTTAGGAATTGGACCACAGTCTGCAAGTGGAGATGCCTCACTTAGCATTGAAGAGACAAAGTAAGTGACAGACATTGAATGATGGTGCCCTGATGATGGTGTAAGTAAATTCTGAATAACTTTCTAACCTGCCTGCCTTTCTTTCTTAACAGCAAGCTGAGGGCCAAGCTTGGTCTGAAGCCTCTGGAAATGACTGACACAACTAAAGGTGAGAAACTTGAGCTATATGGTGTCTCTGGTTAGAACTCGATTGCCATGGCTGCAAACACGTAAAAGACGCACCCTCAGCCCTCAAATGAAGTGGACTCTTCTGATGTATCATGATGTATGGTGAATGGACACTTGCAGGGCGAGGGAAGAATTAATTCATTTTAAATGGACCGCCCTTGCCCGGAAATTTGTCACTCGTTAGTCCCACAATTGTGTTTTCAGTCACCATGGAACCACCGGTAGCTGGTGTGCATGTTTTTTTTTTAATATGAGCTACAGTTCATTATGATTGCATTGCATCTGATGATATCAGGTAAATCGAAAATTACAATGTAGAAGTGTGATGTCAGGGAAAGTTGTATGCACTAGCTAATGTTTCCAAAAGCTAACCAAACAAAAGTGCATTAGTAGCACAATTTCTAGCTTATTTACATTTGTTTTTACTTACACTTGCATGTTGACTTCTCCATATTGATGATGGTGTTAAGTTTCGGATGAATTTTCTTAGCGGATGTACAATCATCGCAAATTGAATTATGGGGTGTTTCAAGGCCCCGGAGTGAACAGAATTGTACACTCGCAAACTTGATAAAAAACGGGGGCTGAGGGGCTTATGTTGCCAACTTCCCTTGCTTGGCTAATTGTTTGGACCGACGGCAAAGATGGCCGCGGGGATTCCCCCAAAGGCATAAGGTGAGGGTAAGTGGAGGAGGGTGTGTCTTTTGTGTTTGAAATACAGCCCATGTCTATAGTAGTGAGGTCATGTGTGAAAGTGTGGCTGATCGTGATTTGACTGGCTCACCCCTGTCTGCTGCCCCAGAGCTCGGTACGAAGGAGCAGCCAATGGTTGCGGAGACTATCAACCCTGTGTACATCAAACAGCAGAACGAGATGAGGGAGAAACTGGCGGCTATGAAGGAAAAGAGGCTCCTCAATAAGAAACTGGGGTAAGGTCTAACTGCAGGAAGGTTTTGGCTGCGCATACTCCACCAACATACTCCACCAACATACTCCACCAACATACTCCACCAACATACTCCACCAACTTGCACTACATTGATACGTGATCTAATGTAACTTTTTTATTTTCTCTTCCTCTTCCACTTTTTTTTTTCCTTCTTCAGGAAAGTGAAGACTTTAGCAGAGGGAGACTGGCTGGACGACACTGTAGCCTGGGTGGAGAGGAGCCGGAAGATGGCCAAAGAGAAAGAACTGGCAGAGAAGAGAGTGAGTAGGGAGGGAACCATGTGGGGAGGA
Organism: Salvelinus alpinus; assembly: GCF_045679555.1. NCBI lineage: Eukaryota > Metazoa > Chordata > Actinopteri > Salmoniformes > Salmonidae > Salvelinus > Salvelinus alpinus. The sequence continues at coordinate 12,360,898 of NC_092098.1, read as the reverse complement.
GGAGGGCTGTGAGATGAAGGGAGATGCTTGTCTTAGTTATGATTTTGTACTCAGTGTTTGATTGGTTCCTTTTGATTTCCTTGCTTTCTCTATCAGGCCAAACTTCTGCAGGAGATGGATGAGGAGTTTGGTGTGAGCAATCTGGTGGATGAGGAGTTTGGCCAGACCAAGAAGGTAAAATCTGCTTTCTTGTGTTGAATATCTCAACTGCTCAACTTACGATTGTGAAGACACTGTCTTCTGGTTTGTGTATGAGTGCAGGCTAGATTTGAACAGCATTCAGTGAATCTGCCAGTTTCCCCCCTATGGAGTTTGAGACCTGTGACACCATGCTTGACGTAGGATGCTTGATGTCTTGATTCTGTGCAGACTGAGTTGTCGCGCTGTCTGACGTTAGAAAATGCCTCTTATGTTATTCTGCTTATCTTTGTTATAGGCCGCTTACAGTTCTCGGGACCTAAAGGGTCTCACTGTGCAGCATAGGATTGAGTCATTTAATGAAGGGGAGACTGTCATCCTCACACTGCAAGACAAAGGTGAGAGGAGGTTGAAATGTTAACAATAACACAGAAATATATCAATGAAGACCGTGCTTACACCAGACCCTCATCAAACACCCACACACTTGGCCTTTGTGTGTCTCTTTCAGGTGTGCTTGAAGAGGAGGACGATGTACTTGTAAACGTGGGTCTAGTGGACAAAGAAAAGGCTGAGAAGAATGTGGAGTTGAAGAAGAAAAAGCCTGATTACAAAGCTTACGAAGAGGACGAGAGTGTCGATGACATGGTTACGGTAAGAAAAGAGTTCGTCATAATTTCGGGAAATGCTGTAATATCGCTCTCATGCTTAATTCAATCTCAGTGACCAATGTCCACCTCCCGCACTTATTCTCTGCAGTTCAAGCCGCGCACTGTGCTGGGCAAGTATGATGAGGAGATTGATGGAGAGAAGAAGAAGAGTTTCCAGCTGAGCAAAGGGGGCTGTGCTGAGGGGGAACGGGAACGGGAGCTGCAGGCTATCCGGGAGACCCTGAGGAACCAGGCCCAGTCCCTGGAGATGCCTGCTCTCGCTATTGCCTCAGAGTACTACACACCACAGGAGATGGTGAGGGTTGTGGAGAGGTGGTGCTCTGGAGAGGGCCTGGGAAAGCTGTCTTTTGGATATGTTTTCTCTCAGGTTTCATGTGTAAATGTGTCTACTTTTGAATGCTGTGTGTTTTTTTGGAGATTTGTTCACACACAATATGAGCGCTCATTAATGGTTGTTCACACAGATTCTTACTTATTTTGTTGTTAAAGGTGGGCTTTAAGAAGACCAAGCAGCGCGTCAGGAAGATCAGGAAGAAGGCGTTGCCTGACGAGCTCCAACTAGACGACACGCGCAACACCGACTTCGGCTCCAGGTTCTGCTCCTCTCTGCTTCAAGTGGAATATGACAGATGAGCCACCTTAGTTTCAGTCTGACTCTTTCTCTCTCTCCTTCAGGGTTCGGGGTCGGGGTCGCAGGCAGTTGGATGAGGGCCAGGAGGTGTCAAAGGAGGGTGTCATCATACCGGGACTAGATGTACCCCAACAGTCTGATGACATCAGGATGGCTGACATGGACATCAGTGATGATGGTGAGGGAGACATCTGTTAGTGGTTTAGTGATGAGCTAAACAAATGTATGATTCACTCATGCCTGGTTTTGTTTAATATTATGACAACACTTACACTTTACTCTTCCTTCAGAGGACATCACCCCCTCTGAGCCGGCTGTGCTGGAGGAGGACGAGGCAGAGCAAGATCTGCAGAAGCAGCTGGAGAAGCAGAGGAAGCTCAAACAGAAGCAGCTGGAGAAGCAGAAGAAGCTCAATCAGAAGCAGCTGCTCCAAGACTCTGGGGAAAAGGTGTGAGCATTCTGTTCAGAAATGTTCCTCTCTTTACTCAACTTAAAATATCACTGTGGCCAAAGATTCTATCCGGTGCATTGATCCCTCATTTGATGACTGAAAACTGCAATGTTGTGTGGATTACCATCAAAACTGTTGTGCTATTTAAGCACCAATAAATGGTTAAACATTGCTCTCACTCTCTTGTGCTTCAGGTGGCAGAGCAGGTCCCATGGCTTGCAAGAGTGGATGGCAGTGACGACGAAGACAACAAGAACAACCTGAACATTGTATTTAACGCCACCTCTGAGTTCTGCAGAACTCTGGGTGACATCCCCACTTACGGCCTGTCAGGAAACCGAGAGGACCAGGAGGATATCATGGTGGGTACATTGTAAGAGATGGGATATAGCTAATTGGTTAACAATATATAGATCTCATTAGAATTGGCACGTAACCATAGCATAAACAAGGAAACTATTACAATTGTATTCTAGTGTGCTCCGTAGAGCGACTTGACATATCCATGAGCTCTGTTGTGTGTTTGCACTTGAACACACTATGTTTTGAGTCTGTATCAACTGTATCCTTCTGTTTTTAGGATTTCGAACAGGAGGCGGAGAGAGATGGGGCCGGAGGATCAGACTCGGATGAGGATGAGAACGTAGGCTGGAGCATCGTCAACGTGGATGAGGAACAGAAGCAGCCTGATGTGAGTGTCATCCTCCTGCCTTGTTGTCTCTTCCATTTCCCCATGCATTTACCAGTAGTGCTGATTGGAGTCCCCTGGTGGGTCATTTACAGAATAACGTACTGTGATTAGGGCTGTGGCGGTCATTTCATTTTGTCAGCTGGTGATTGTCATGCAAATAACTGCCGGTGTCACTGTAATTGACCATTAGCATAAGCATGTTTAACATCCATTGATGCTGACTTTTGGAACGTCTACATTTTGGTCGAATAAATCCATTTAATATAGCCTACAACATCACAATAAATTATTTATTTTAGACCGGTCTAGAGAAACATGATGAAAATGTAGAGTATTTCGGAAGAACAGAATAGCATACTCTGAATTGTCCTTATGTTAGGCCCTGACCTGGCTATACCAAATGGCTGTGGGCTACACTAGTTCATTTAGCAGACAAGATTTGCTTAGAGTTCCGTGGTATTCTTTAATAGTATGAGGAATACAATTAAACATAGCTCAATCAAATAGAAAGGATATTTTCAAAAAAATGATTTCTGAGGATTGAGCGGTTAACAAAGAACCAGGTCCTCCTATATGCTTAATTTTTTTAATACATTCTAAGCTTGCATGATGCGACTAATGATTTGAAAAAAGTCGCATGAAAGGCATGAGCTCTGCTCTGTTTCTTCTGCAGGCTGCACATACCATCAGTCTAATTCCCAATTTGGCTAGAACTTGATAATATTCTCACCCATCAGACTATTCTTAATTTAATGTGGTCTTTACATATAGCCTACTAATAATGTGTGGAATTATTTTAGATTTGGAATGCCCCCCCCCCCCCAAAAAAAAAAATCTGTAGCCTGCACTTGAATAGCGAGTGGAAGTTACATACTTTACATTTTTTATATGCAAGCATAGGCAGCACATCCATGTCCCCGGTGAGTGCGCACTGGACATATTCACTATTGATCATTGTTGGGTCAGTGCTACTTAAGTTTGTTTTTGGACAATAATTTCCTCCTCCAGTTTAGATGGACGTCATATTCTATTTGTCTTATATTATTAGCCTAAATTATGACTATCTACTCATCACATTACGAAGTCTATCTTACATAAGTTCACAAATGCGATGATGCATGAAATGCTTCATTATAAAGGTGCATTTTTATGGTGAAATGTATCTTCCCCAAACTTAACTATATTATATATACAGTGGGGAGAACAAGTATTTGATACACTGACAATTTTGCAGGTTTTCCTACTTACAAAGCATGTAGAGGTCTGTAATTTTTATCATAGGTACACTTCAACTATGAGAGACGGAATCTAAAACAAAAATCCAGAAAATCACATTGTATGATTTTTAAGTAATTAATTTGCATTTTATTGCATGACATAAGTATTTGATACATCAGAAAAGCAGAACTTAATATTTGGTACAGAAACCTTTGTTTGCAATTACAGAGATCATACGTTTCCTGTAGTTCTTGACCAGGTTTGCACACACTGCAGCAGGGATTTTGGCCCACTCCTCCATACAGACCTTCTCCAGATCCTTCAGGTTTCGGGGCTGTCGCTGGGCAATACGGACTTTCGGCTCCCTCCAAAGATTTTCTATTGGGTTCAGGTCTGGAGACTGGCTAGGCCACTCCAGGACCTTGAGATGCTTCTTACGGAGCCACTCCTTAGTTGCCCTGGCTGTGTGTTTCGGGTCGTTGTCATGCTGGAAGACCCAGCCACGACCCATCTTCAATGCTCTTACTGAGGGAAGGAGGTTGTTGGTCAAGATCTCGCGATACATGGCCCCATCCATCCTCCCCTCAATACGGTGCAGTCGTCCTGTCCCCTTTGCAGAAAAGCATCCCCAAAGAATGATGTTTCCACCTCCATGCTTCACGGTTGGGATGGTGTTCTTGGGGTTGTACTCATCCTTCTATTCCTCCAAACACGGCGAGTGGAGTTTAGAGCAAAAAGCTCTATTTTTGTCTCATCAGACCACATGACCTTCTCCCATTCCTCCTCTGGATCATCCAGATGGTCATTGGCAAACTTCAGACGGGCCTGGACATGCGCTGGCTTGAGCAGGGGGACCTTGTGTGCGCTGCAGGATTTTAATCCATGACGGCGTAGTGTGTTACTAATGGTTTTCTTTGAGACTGTGGTCCCAGCTCTCTTCAGGTCATTGACCAGGTCCTGCCGTGTAGTTCTGGGCTGATCCCTCACATTCCTCATGATCATTGATGCCCCACGAGGTGAGATCTTGCATGGAGCCCCAGACCGAGGGTGATTGACCGTCATCTTGAACTTCTTCCATTTTCTAATAATTGTGCCAACAGTTGTTGCCTTCTCACCAAGCTGCTTGGCTATTGTCCTGTAGCCCATCCCAGCCTTGTACAGGTCTACAATTTATCCCTGATGTCCTTACACAGCTCTCTGGTCTTGGCCATTGTGGAGAGGTTGGAGTCTGTTTGATTGAGTGTGTGGACAGGTGTCTTTTATACAGGTAACGAGTTCAAACAGGTGCAGTTAATACAGGTAATGAGTGGAGAACAGGAGGGCTTCTTAAAGAAAAACTAACAGGTCTGTGAGAGCCGGAATTCTTACTGGTTGGTAGGTGATCAAATACTTATGTCATGCAATAAAATGCAAATTAATTACTTAAAAATCATACAATGTGATTTTCTGGATTTTTGTTTTAGATTCCGTCTCTCACAGTTGAAGTGTACCTATGATAAAAATGACAGACCTCTACATGCTTTGTAAGTAGGAAAACCTGCAAAATCGGCAGTGTATCAAATACTTGTTCTCCCCACTGTATATATATATATATATATATATATGGTACATGTGGGCGACTGATCGGGGAAAGTACAAAGTAAGACATGCGCTGTTTCTTGCCTTAGAACAGCGTATGCTGGGGATTATTCACAAGTGATCATATTGTCACTCATCAGGCTATTCTCAATTTAATCTTGTCTTCACAAATACTAAATAATACGTGTGAAATTATACTGAACAAAAATATACATGTGACATGCAGCAATTTCAAAGATTTTACTGAGTTACAGTTCATATAAGACAATCTGTCAAATTTAAATAAATTCATTATGCCCTAATCTATAGATTTCACATGACTGGGCAGGAGTCATGTGAAATCCATGTGAAAATCCCCCCCCCCCCCCCCACATAAGGGCTTTATTACAGACAAATACTCCTCAGTTGTGAAATAAATATAGGTGGCCTAGTTTATAGAAAGATGATGGGATTCTCTTTTTAAGAAGCAATCAACTCTGTTTTCTCACGCGGTTGCGTAGCCTATAGAAATGTTGAGAAACATGAGCTCATGGGCTCTCATGAAGTGTTTGATTAGATTTTAGATTGCATTTGCATTGATGTCAGAGTGATTAGAGGGACAATAGAGCGCTGAGTACCAGGCAGTTAGGACCTGATGGAGGGACAATAGAGTGCTGAGTACCATGCAGTTAGGACCTGATGCAGGGACAATAGAGCGCTGAGTACTAGGCCATTAGCGACTAGCCATTAGCAAGTTTGGGAGGCTACTAATGACCATCAGCGGTATCAGTGTGCAGTTTTGGAAAAGCCTAGTTCCCTTAAATGGTCACGTGGTATTTACATTTACATTTACATTTAAGTAATTTAGCAGACGCTCTTATCCAGAGCGACTTACAAATTGGTGCATTCACTTATTTTTTTTATTTTATTTTTTTTTTAAAATATTTGACTGCGGCCTTGACTCGTGACCACTGGTGTGGCGGTAATATGGTCACCGTAACAGCCCTAACCATGATGACCCATAAAAATACACAAGACTTTCCCACCTGAACTACTGAGGTGAAAATATGTGTCAGCTGTATGTGCTTTACTCACCTCTTGCTTCCGTCTCATAGTTCTCCACAGCATCAACCACCATCCTGGATGAAGAACCTATTGTCAGCTCTGGGCTGGCTGCCGCCTTGGCGCTGTGCAAGAATAAGGGTAAGAGATTGGAGTAGCCCCACTGACAGTATTTGCTTAGTAAAGGACTGTCATGTAATGTTTCTGGTCTATTCCTCTCGTCTCTCCTTTCCAATCTTCATCATTTCTTTCATACTCTCCTTCTCTCCCTTAGGTCTCTTGGACACTCAAATGCAGAAGATATCCCGTGTCCGTGCTCCCACCGGTGCCCTGCCCAATGATAACTACAGCATTGAGGACAAGATGTGAGTTCCCTGTGCTTTGTGTGCTTATATGCTGCCTAAATAATTGCTGCTTGCTCACAGACATTGCAAAAGTTACATCATAAATAAAGTGGCATGTTTTGTGTGTTACATGTATTTAGCGCAGTGCCTCGTTAAGTTGCGGGTGTAAAATGGAGTCCTAACTAATGTATGAAAACCCGTTAGCCTCTCCATTTGATAACTCTCTGGCCTTGTTTCTCCAATTCTCTAGGACTATAGATGACAAGTACAGTCGGAGGGAGGAATATAGAGGCTTCACCCAGGACTTCAAGGAGAAGGACGCCTACAAGCCTGACGTCAAGATTGAGTATGTGGATGAATCTGGACGGAAGCTCACTCCCAAAGAGGTAGATTATTTAATATTCCCTTAACATCATTGACATACAGAATGTTGCTTTTGTCAACTGCTGTTTTGACGTAGGTAAAGGGTGCTCATCAAGAATATTGCACGCTAATCCTATTCCTTTTCTAGGCTTTCCGGCAGCTCTCACATCGGTTCCATGGGAAGGGGTCTGGCAAGATGAAGACTGAGAGAAGGATGAAAAAGCTGGAAGAGGAAGCGGTATGTCTAACCTTGCTCACTCAAAGATTATTTTAGTTCACTTTTGAAGTGGCAAGCCCTACTTGATAGGACTGAAATCAGTATTTTTGTCTCATTTAAGTTCAAATCTTGGTTTATCTGATACTTTTCATCCAAACTCGCATATGGCTTTCAATTGAATAACACACTTTATATTCCAAATCAAATTTATTTATATAGCCCTTCTTACATCAGCTGATATCTCAAAGTGCTGTACAGAAACCCGGCCTAAAACCCCAAACAGCAAGCAATGCAGGCGTAGAAGCACGGTGGCTAGGAAAAACTCCCTAGAAAGGCCGAAACCTAGAGAGGAACCAGGCTATGAGGGGTGGCCAGTCCTCTTCTGGCTGTGCCGGGTGGAGATTATAACAGAACATAGCCAAGATGTTCTAATGTTCATAAATGACCAGCATGGTCAAATAATAATAATCACAGTAGTTGTCGAGGGTGCAACAAGTCAGCACCTCAGGAGTAAATGTCAGTTGGCTTTTCATAGCTGATCATTAAGAGTATCTCTACCGCTCCTGCTGTCTCTAGAGAGTTGGAAACAGCAGGTCTGGGACAGGTAGCACGTCCGGTGAACAGGTCAGGGTTCCATAGCCGCAGGCAGAACAGTTAAAACTGGAGCAGCAGCACGGCCAGGTGGACTGGGGACAGCAAGGAGTCATCATGCCAGGTAGTCCTGAGGCATGGTCCTAGGGCTCAGGTCCTCCGCGAGAGAGAGAATTAGAGAGAGCATACTTAAATTCACACAGGACACCGGATAAGACAGGAGAAGTACTCCAGATATAACAGACTGACCCTAGCCCCCCGACACATAAACTACTGCAGCATAAATACTGGAGGCTGAGACAGGAGGGGTCAGGAGACACTGTGGCCCCATCCGATGATACCCCCGGACAAGGCCAAACAGGAAGGATATAACCCCACCCACTTTGCCAAAGCACAGCCCCCACACCACTAGAGGGATATCTTCAACCATCAACTTACCATCCTGAGACAAGGCCAAGTATAGCCCACAAAGATCTCCGCCACGGCACAACCCAAGGGGGGGCGCCAACCCAGACAGGAAGATTACGTCAGTGACTCAACCCACTCAAGTGACGCACCCCTCCTAGGGACGGCATGGAAGAGCACCAGTAAGCCAGTGACTCAGCCCCTGTAATAGGGTTAGAGGCAGAGAATCCCAGTGGAGAGAGGGGAACCGGCCAGGCAGAGACAGCAAGGGTGGTTCGTTGCTCCAGAGCCTTTCCGTTCACCTTCACACTCCTGGGCCAGACTACACTCAATCATATGACCTACTGAAGAGATGAGTCTTCAGTAAAGACTTAAAGGTTGAGACCGAGTCTGCGTCTCTCACATGGGTAGGCAGACCATTCCATAAAAATGGAGCTCTATAGGAGAAAGCCCTGCCTCCAGCTGTTTGCTTAGAAATTCTAGGGACAATTAGGAGGCCTGCGTCTTGTGACCGTAGCGTACGTGTAGGTATGTACGGCAGGACCAAATCGTAAAGATCGGTAGGAGCAAGCCCATGTAATGCTTTGTAGGTTAGCAGTAAAACCTTGAAATCAACCCTTGCCTTAACAGGAAGCCCGTGTAAGGAGGCTAGCACTGGAGTAATATGAGGCCTTACAAGACCATTCAGGTTGCAGGGCTTGCCCAGTTTAGTCTAGACCTGGGACGATAACCAAAAATGATCGATATCGATCACTTATCGCTGGCATTTTGCTTATATTTCATTACAATATGTAGCCTATACTAGAGAAATGTGATGTTTTGGAATGAAATCAGTTTGCTATTATGGGTGATTGTTAATTGGACAATTGATGGCTGCAACCATCAATTTAGTAGTTTAAATGATCATAAATAATTATGTGGTGCAGATTAATGTTCTAAAATTATAGTTCTATTTATTCCTAACGCATCAATTCGGGCAATTTATCGCACTATGGATTTTTGTCCATATGGCCCAGCTCTACTTTAAATCAAATCCAATTTTATTTGTCACATACACATGGTTAGCAGATGTTAATGCGAGTGTAGCGAAATGCTTGTGCTTCTAGTTCCGACAATGCAGTAATAACCAACGAGTAATCTAACCTAACAATTTCACAACAACTACCTTATACACACAAGTGTAAAGGAATGAAGAATATGTACATAAAAATATATGAATGAGTGATGGTACAGAACGGCATAGGCAAGATGCAGTAGATGGTATCGAGTGCAGTATATACATATGAGATGAGTAATATAGGGTATGTAAACATAAAAGTGGCATTGTTTAAAGTGGCTAGTGATACATGTATTACATCAAGATGGCAAGATGCAGTAGATGGTATAGAGTACAGTATATACATGTGAGATGAGTAATGTAGGGTATGTAAACATTATATGAAGTGGCATTGTTTAAAGTGGCTAGTGATACATTTTCTTCATCAATATTTACATTGTTAAAGTGGCTGGAGTTGAGTCAGTATGTTGGCAGCAGCCACTCAATGTTAGTGGTGGCTGTTTAACATTCTGATGGCCTTGAGATAGAAGCTGTTTTTCAGTCTCTCGGTCCCTGCTTTGATGCACCTTTAGTCTAGTCAGTGGTTTGACCGAGGGTGTATTTAAATTGATCCCCCACCCGTCTCTCTTATCAGCTGCTGAAGAAGATGAGCAGTAGTGATACCCCTCTAGGAACGGTCGCTTTGCTTCAGGAGAAACAGAAGTCACAAAAAACACCTTACATTGTTCTGAGTGGGAGTGGGAAGAGCATGAATGCGTGAGTATTTTACAAACCTCTTTCTTTGTCTTCTCTTTCACCCTGCCTTAGATGTATGTATTTCTAGTCTAATTATAGTGGCGCTGTTTGAGAATGACAGCAGCTCAAAATATTTCATTTCAGTATTTCATTTAAAGGAGAATGTGACCTACATAGATTATGTACCTAATTATTACTCACACTGCTGTCTGTTTCCCTCTCAATATGTTTTGCCTGTATTCCTCCTCTTTCCTCAGAAACAACATCACCAAATAGATGTGGTTGAGAAGAGGGATCTGACCAGTGAGGATGCAGGCTGTGCACCATTAGACACACAAACACAGACAGATGTTTTACATTTATTTTCCTTGTTGAATAAAATCAAGTAGCTGCATATTGCTGTTGTGTGTAAAGTAGAGTTTTTGCTTTTGACCCTGGATTTATGTAAACAATGATTGTTATTTACATACAGTAAAGATTTGACATGAGTTCTTGTTCCTTTTTTTATTTCCCAAATGTATTTATTTTTTAGGGGCAAATGAAACCATTGAAATTTCAAGGTACTGAAGTTAGAGCAGCATTGTGTGTAGGCTATTTCATGTGAGTCAGGTAAGGTTTAATATGTATCCTCTCAGTCTCTCCCACTTTAACACACTTGTACAGCACACAACACATGCACTGACTCTCTCAATTATCTAAAACCTCTCTCCAGTTGATGTCACATGTTCCCGGAATAAATTATGTCAAAAATTTTGGTAGAAATAACAAAGCATTGATTCATTATTGACAGATGCCATTAACCAAAATCTTTATGTAAGTCACACAGACATACACACACATTCCCAATTGGGCCCCTTGCTTTGACCCTACACTGTAGTCTATGCACTTGTGAAGATCAAAGAGAATTTGACAACACCAATCAAATATAGAGAAGATATCAACAATATGTGTATCTTTTGAAAGCTGAATATTAAACATCGAAATGCTCTTGAGATAAATTTGGAAGATGATTATTAGAAGTAGGCCTAAATTACACATGGGAAAGTGGCAAGTTCACATTTACCGAACCAGAGTTTTTGATTAAATCTGAGTCGCAAAATGAAATAACGGAAGCGGAAATAACATAACGGCGGGATAAGGAAGTGTTATCGGAATTTATGAAAACCATTTATCACATACACAGCCAGTGCGGTAACTACCGTCTACTCTTCGTGGTTGGAAAGGGTCACGAAACCGCGTACGACAAGAAACAAGGTAGCTTATACACCACTTCGCGACTCGAATAGTTGTAATATTCTAAACTTCTACGCTTGCTTTAAATCTGATTGTTGGTACGGGAGACTAGCTATAATATATCCATAGAAGCAGACCGCACACGTTAGATCCGTTAGCTCAGGCTAGTTAGCTAGCACACAATCACCATTAGCAAACATTGAATAGTCATGTGAGTTTCAGTTCAATTGTCTGATCCAAACACGTTGCTACGTAGCTAGAAGCTAGTTATTTCTGACGTAGCAAGCTTTTTATCACACCCAATTGTTATGTTAGCTAGTTACACTTTTGCTTGCTAAATGGCTAACTAGTTAGCTCAGGTGAAGTTGCTGGGCGCGGAGTTTGAGAGCTCCAAAAATAGTGCTCCTACTGTGGCTATGTATATTAGCAAACTCAATGTAACTTTGCGTGCATTACACTGTGGTCCTGGTCAAGTTAGCATACAATGAGTATTTGTTTCCCACAAAGAACATGGAAAGGTGTTGGTTTCAGTTTTGAACTTGTAAGACACTGAGGTAATGCTAGGGCACTCCCAATATGTTTTATGCAAATTGTGGCACTGCTGTTTGTCATGTTCACCCGGTATGTCCTGTTTAATATACGTTAGTTACAGCTAACAACACCATATATTGACGTAGATCAAGTGTGTGCCTCAACTGTTTAAAACCAAGAGTAGTAGATAAAAGGTGCAATAACCTCCAATTGTAGTGAATTAATTCATTTTCTATTCTGTTCCTTGTGTGAAGGTACTCTAGGTGATCACTGACAGAAAGCAGCCATGTCGTCAACATCCCAGAAACACAAAGAGTTTGTGGCAGAACCCATGGGGGAGAAGTTAGTCAATGCACTTGCTGGCATTGGAGAGGTGCTTGGCAAGAGACTGGAGGAGAAGGGCTTCGACAAGGTGATGCAGAGTTTACTTAACTTTGGAACTTTAATCAATCAATTGAATATATTTCTAAAGCTCATTTTTACATCAGCAGATGTCACAAAGTGCTTATACAGAAACCCAGCCTAAAACCCAAAGCGCAAACGATGCAGATGGGCATAGTGGCTAGGGTTAAACTCTCTAAAAAGAAAGGAACCTAGAGGAACCAGGCCCTGAGGGGTGGCCAGTCCTCTTCTGGCTGTGCCGATGGACATAATAGATAATGGAACTTTGTTTTGTATATTCATTTTACCTAGTGGTTAGTGTGTCATTCATGTTCTCTTTTTCCCCCTCATTTCTCACTTGTGTACTCCCATAGGCTTACGTGGTCCTGGGTCAGTTCCTAGTGCTGAAGAAGGATGAGGAGCTATTCCGGGACTGGCTGAAAGATACATGCGGGGCCAATGTCAAACAGCAGGGCGATTGCTATGGCTGCCTGCGTGAGTGGTGTGATTCTTTCCTGTAGAGAAGCTATTTTCTCCAGTTTCAGTTTTTCCAATTTCTAAATCCCCAACATCCATTTACCTCTACTGTGGTCTCACATCAACTTACACCTCATATGGACTCTCACTGCACATGAGGAAGTTAAGCAAAGTCGGACGTCGTAACATCCAGTTATTTTTGAACTATAGTCTTATAGACTTATGAATGCTTTTAAATCAGTAAGACATACTTTGCTGCAGTCATCCATGGGGTTGTTACACCCAACTGTGTAGCTCTGTAATGCTGACCTTTTCTATGATTCAAATCTTTGGCTGCACAGAAACGTTGGGAATGAGCTCGTTTTGGTTTTCCTGCAATGTTATTTCAATTTGTTCTCTCTGTCAAAGGAAATAACTTTTATCAACACGGTCCCTTCACATAAAAGGTATAACTAATGTTTGTACTCATCTCCAACTGACTGTTTGCCCTAGCATTTATTTAAATTAACTTATAATAGGATTTTAAACCATTTGATACCACATAGCTTTAACATCTGTAGTTAAAATGTCAAGATGTTACTGTTCATTTTTACAAAAGAGTTCACAGGAAACACTAAGGTGTAATTGCTCCATGTTTTTTCTTGTGTTTGTTTTTGTCAAAGTTGAAGAGATGCCTCAATGTTGTAATACATTTTTTTTTCGTGATCTACTTAAGAAGTTAGCTACCACAAATCACCTAATTTTCGATTTTCACACATAAAATTAAAGCCTAAAATAAACCCACGAAAAGGAGCACTGTTCCAGGAAGTTATTTCGAAGCATGCGAGTGTTGCTTGCTAACTTTTAATAGCTGAATGATGTTTTTTTCTGAAATACTGGTTCATGTTTTTGTGTTTGACTGTGAAAGCATATTAGCTTTTATATTTTTCTTTTGAAATGAACAAAACCAACTGCAAGATCTGGACAATTCTGGGTTTGTTTTGTTTTTGCCATTTTTGTGGGGGAAATAAAATCACAAATGAAATGCAAACTTGTTTTTGGTGACAGTGTTTATTTTAAACTTTGATTACCTTACGCCCTGATAAGTTCCTTTCCTGAGGATGGCTCACCGCTCACAGTTCTGGGTGACTTTAACCTCCCCACGTCTACCTTTGACTCATTCCTCTCTGCCTCCTTCTTTCCACTCCTCTCCTCTTTTGACCTCACCCTCTCACCTTCCCCCCCTACTCACAAGGCAGGCAATACGCTTGACCTCATCTTTACTAGATGCTGTTCTTCCACTAATCTCATTGCAACTCCCCTCCAAGTCTCCGACCACTACCTTGTATCCTTTTCCCTCTCGCTCTCATCCAACACTTCCCACACTGCCCCTACTCGGATGGTATCGCGCCGTCCCAACCTTCGCTCTCTCTCCCCCGCTACTCTCTCCTCTTCCATCCTATCATCTCTTCCCTCTGCTCAAACCTTCTCCAACCTATCTCCTGATTCTGCCTCCTCAACCCTCCTCTCCTCCCTTTCTGCATCCTTTGACTCTCTATGTCCCCTATCCTCCAGGCCGGCTCGGTCCTCCCCTCCTGCTCCGTGGCTCGACGACTCATTGCGAGCTCACAGAACAGGGCTCCGGGCAGCCGAGCGGAAATGGAGGAAAACTCGCCTCCCTGCGGACCTGGCATCCTTTCACTCCCTCCTCTCTACATTCTCCTCTTCTGTCTCTGCTGCTAAAGCCAATTTCTACCACTCTAAATTCCAAGCATCTGCCTCTAACCCTAGGAAGCTCTTTGCCACCTTCTCCTCCCTCCTGAACCTCCCTCCTCCCTCTCTGCGGATGACTTCGTCAACCATTTTGAAAAGAAGGTCGACGACATCCGATCCTCGTTTGCTAAGTCAAACGACACCGCTGGTTCTGCTCACACTGCCCTACCCTGTGCTTTGACCTCTTTCTCCCCTCTCTCTCCAGATGAAATCTTGCGTCTTGTGACGGCCGGCCGCCCAACAACCTGCCCGCTTGACCCTATCCCCTCCTCTCTTCTCCAGACCATTTCCGGAGACCTTCTCCCTTACCTCACCTCGCTCATCAACTCATCCTTGACCGCTGGCTACGTCCCTTCCGTCTTCAAGAGAGCGAGAGTTGCACCCCTTCTGAAAAAAACTACACTCGATCCCTCCGATGTCAATAACTACAGACCAGTATCCCTTCTTTCTTTTCTCTCCAAAACTCTTGAACGTGCCGTCCTTGGCCAGCTCTCCTGCTATCTCTCTCAGAATGACCTTCTTGATCCAAATCAGTCAGGTTTCAAGACTAGTCATTCAACTGAGACTGCTCTTCTCTGTGTCACGGAGGCGCTCCGCACTGCTAAAGCTAACTCTCTCTCCTCTGCTCTCATCCTTCTAGACCTATCGGCTGCCTTTGATACTGTGAACCATCAGATCCTCCTCTCCACCCTCTCCGAGCTGGGCATCTCCGGCAAGGTCCACGCTTGGATTGCGTCCTACCTGACAGGTCGCTCCTACCAGGTGGCGTGGCGAGAATCTGTCTCCGCACCACGTGCTCTCACCACTGGTGTCCCCCAGGGCTCTGTTCTAGGCCCTCTCCTATTCTCGCTATACACCAAGTCACTTGGCTCTGTCATATCCTCACATGGTCTCTCCTATCATTGCTATGCAGACGACACACAATTAATCTTCTCCTTTCCCCCCTCTGATAACCAGGTGGTGAATCGCATCTCTGCATGTCTGGCAGACATATCAGTGTGGATGACGGATCACCACCTCAAGCTGAACCTCGGCAAGACGGAGCTGCTCTTCCTCCCGGGGAAGGACTGCCCGTTCCATGATCTCGCCATCACGGTTGACAACTCCATTGTGTCCTCCTCCCAGAGTGCTAAGAACCTTGGCGTGATCCTGGACAACACCCTTTCGTTCTCAACTAACATCAAGGCGGTGACCCGTTCCTGTAGGTTCATGCTCTACAACATTCGCAGAGTACGACCCTGCCTCACGCAGGAAGCGGCGCAGGTCCTAATCCAGGCACTTGTCATCTCCCGTCTGGATTACTGCAACTCGCTGTTGGCTGGGCTCCCTGCCTGTGCCATTAAACCCCTACAACTCATCCAGAACGCCGCAGCCCGTCTGGTGTTCAACTTTCCCAAGTTCTCTCACGTCACCCCGCTCCTCCGCTCTCTCCACTGGCTTCCAGTTGAAGCTCGCATCCGCTACAAGACCATGGTGCTTGCCTACGGAGCTGTGAGGGGAACGGCACCTCCGTACCTTCAGGCTCTGATCAGGCCCTACACCCAAACAAGGGCACTGCGTTCATCCACCTCTGGCCTGCTCGCCTCCCTACCTCTGAGGAAGTACAGTTCCCGCTCAGCCCAGTCAAAACTGTTCGCTGCTCTGGCACCCCAATGGTGGAACAAACTCCCTCACGACGCCAGGTCAGCGGAGTCAATCACCACCTTCCGGAGACACCTGAAACCCCACCTCTTTAAGGAATACCTAGGATAGGATAAAGTAATCCTTCTAACCCCCCCCCCCCCTTAAAAGAGTTAGATGCACTATTGTAAAGTGGTTGTTCCACTGGATATCATAAGGTGAATGCACCAATTTGTAAGTCGCTCTGGATAAGAGCGTCTGCTAAATGACTTAAATGTAAATGTAAAATTACCATGTCTCCTTTTATTCAGAGCTCTTTATTTTTAAGAAATATAAACAGTGAAGGTCTACATTGTAACACTGATCTGAAGAGTGATAATATTCCTAAGCAACCTTAAAGACTGGTCTCGAAATGAATAACAATTTATGAAATGTACCTCTTAGTTAATGTTATTGTCATAAAGGCATAACTTATTTATTATTAGGCACCCACTTGACAAGTTAAACCGCTTTTATCATTTATCCAGGCTGTATCACAACCGGTTGTGATTGGGAGTCCCATAGGGCGGCGCACAATTCACCCAGCGTTGGCCGTTGTAGGCCGCCATTGTAAATAAGAATTTGTTCTTAACTGACTTGCCTAGTTAAATGAAGATTCAATTACTGATCCAGTGGCACCTAAATTTCTGCAACAACGCTTAAAAAAGTGACATCCAGGACTGTCTATCGCAGACAAACTATTTAACAAAGGCTGATTAGGGCAGGCAATGGATATTTACCATGAAGTGTGTATTAAAAGTTCCAAATAATTCCAATTTGTGTTGTCACCCCTCTCCATCATCCGTCTTGCCTATTGAGTTGATTTGAGAAATTAGCTATTTAATGTTGCATAATGTATTTACAGTATATCCACTTGTATGTTTTTCTTCGGTTCAAGATTCTGTTAGCTTTGTTGGTGTGTTTTAGATGTGTATTTGTTTTGAAAGGCTATCATCATGACTCCTTATATGTTAATGGTTACGTATTGTTTATGTAAATGTAAATTTTTGTCTGGACATTGTTTTTCACAACCATCCTGTGGCTTGTCTCAGGAGTGCACAGAAGAGCTTCTTCTCCCTGAATGGGTTCTCCGAGGTGGGCACAGGGGTGATGAGGGGGTCCTCAATGGCGTGGGTATCACAGTATGCCATCAGGTCTGCAGCCGCCTTTGATACCTGAGGGTGGCAAGTAGTGGTAATCAAGACTGGAAATGAAGATGTGGGCATTCACCAAAGGCATTAAGGCACGCGCAATGTGCCCCCTCAGTTTCAATGGGCATGATGCCTCTGCCGAGGCTTACCTTGATCCTGCAAAAGCTGGCTTCAATCTTCAATTGCTCCACCAGCTTCCTGGCTTGGCCGACACTCATGGTGCTGTTCACTGGGGTGTCTCCTTTCATCCTGTCAAGAGAGCCAAGAATACATTTGGCACATGTTTGACGCAAACACATTCAATTATTTGTTTCAGAAAAAAGACCACTGACGGCTGGAAAGGCAGATGTACATCATGGTGCATCACATTAAAACATTGCACTGCATTCATTCTAGGTAGATTACATTTCTATGGATTCTTATCAGTGAAAATATATATGAATCACTGACTGCATCCAATTCCACTCCCTCCTAAATTTGACACACTTTTTTAGCTCATTTACTTCAATCTTCCTCTGCTCTCCTTCCTCCTCTGTCTATCTCCAGGGACCAATGGTGTAATTTACTACTTCCATGCCAAATGCAGGTCTAAGGCACTGCATTTCACTGCTAGAGGTGTCACTACAGACCCTGGTTCGATTCCAGGCTTTATCACAGCCGGCCGTGATCGGGAGTCCCATAGGGCAGCGCACAATTGGCCCAGCATCGGGGTTAGGGGTGTGGCCGGGGTAGGCCGTCATTGTAAAATAAGAATTTGTTCTTAACTGACTTGCCTAGATAAAGGTTAAATAAAAAAATACAAATAAGCTCCTTGCCCAAGAAAAACAATATCTCATCTATATATAATAAAAATCTCTATAATACAGGGATGTTTTTATACTGGACAAAAATATAAACGCAACATGTTGGTCCCATGTTTCTCGAGCTGAAATAAAAGATCCCAGAAATTTTCCATATGCACAAAGAGATTATTTCTCTCAAATTATGTGCACAAATTTGTTTGCATCTGTTTGTGAGCATTTCTCCTTTGCTAAGATAATCCATCCACCTGACAGGTGTGGCATATCAAGAAACTGATTAAACAGCATGATCTTTTTACAGGTGCACCTTGTGCTGGGGACAATAAAAGGCTACTCTAAAATGTGCAGTTTTGTCACACAACACAATGCCACAGATGTCTCAAGTTTTGAGGGAGTGTGCAGTTGGCATGCTGACTGCAGGAATGTCCACCAGACTTGTTGCCAGAGAATTAAATGTTCATTTATCTACCATAAGCCGCCTCCAACGTTGTTTTAGAGAATTTGGCAGTATGTCCAACCGGCCTCACAACCGCAGACCGCGTGTAACCATGCCATCCCAAGACCTCCAAATCCGGCTTCTTCACTTGCGGGATTGTCTGAGACCAGCCACCCGGACAGCTGATGAAACTGAGGAGTATTTCTGTCTGTAATAAAGCCTTTTTTTGTGGGAAAACTCATTCTGATTGGCTGGGCCTGGCTATCAAGTGGATGGGCCTATGCCTTCCCAGGCCCACCCATGTCTGCGCCCCTGCCCAGTCATGTGAATCCATAGATTAGGGCTTAATGAATTTATTTCAATTGAGTGATTTCCTTATATGAACTGTAACATCCAGGACCTTTTTACTAGGCGGTGTCAGAGGAAGGCCCAAAAAATTGCAAAGACTCCAGTCGCCCAAGTCACAGACTGTTCTCTCTGCTACCGCACGGCCAGCGGTACCAGAGTGCCAAGTCTAGGTCCAAAAGGCTCCTTAACAGCTTCTACCCCCAAGCCATAAGACTGCTGAACAATTAATCAAATGACCACCCAGACTATTTACATTGACCTCCCCCCCTTTGTTTTTAAACTGCTGCTACTCGCTGTTTATTATCTATGCATAGTCACGTTACCCCTACATACATGTACAAATTACCTCGACTAACTTGTACCCCCTATATAGCCTCATTATTGTTATTTTATTGTGTTAATTTTTACTTTATTTTATTTAGTAAATATTTTCGTAACTCTATTTCTTGAACTGCATTGTTGGTTAAGGGCTTGTAATTAAGCATTTCACGGAAATACTGTTGTATTCGGCGCATGTGACAAATACAATTTCATTTGATTTGAACTCAGTAAAATCGTTTAAATTGTTGCATGCATCTTTACAAGCTGTAGGACAATTCATAATGTGTACATGGATGATTGGTTTAATTGTCAGTGTACAATTTATTTGCTATACAGATAGTCATCTTAAGTCGGTTAAAGATGCAATCTCAAACTTTTGTAAAATTTCAGCCATTAGTTTTTGAAAGTGGTGCTCACGAGCCAAACATGGTCCCTGTTGTTCGTGTACTACGTCATCCAATTGTGTACTATGTCATCCATTTCGTATGATATGTTACGAATTTTGCAATTTGTATGATATCATACGAATTTAGCATTTCGTGGGATATGTTACGAATCCAATTCGTGCAATATATGTTATGATTTTGGATCCCGGAGGGCTTCTTTAATATGTGTATATGTACTGGCTGAAAGATAAGTGCTTTTTATAGAATATGTGGACAACCAAGAGTACAATACATGTATGTTCAGAGACCATGTATGATTTTCTCTACCATTACCACTCTAGCTGTAATCTTTAAATAATGTAAAATAGGTTATATTCTATTAATTTTATCATGAGTTTGTCTGTCATTATGTGTTCAAGCAGACAGCACTATGATCCCAATGGCAGGACAATCTCTAGAGCTTATAGAAAGTATAGAAACAGCCCCTTGTTCTTGTTGAAAACAAATAGTTTTAGGTCAGGATGATGGGATTTTGTAGATATATTTGATATGGACAGTTATTTATGGGACCTCATTTGACGGGAACACACCAATTGAATGGCTCAAGCAGCCAAAAAACTGGGCCAAATGCACAAATGCCTCAACACAAAGATCTAGATGTATGTGAATATCATCAAATCATATCAACATCAAATATGCGAAGGATATAAGCACACCACTGCCTGGCTAATACAAATCAAGTTGAAGTGACAGCACACCACTGC
Organism: Salvelinus alpinus; assembly: GCF_045679555.1. Classification (NCBI taxonomy): domain Eukaryota; kingdom Metazoa; phylum Chordata; class Actinopteri; order Salmoniformes; family Salmonidae; genus Salvelinus; species Salvelinus alpinus. The sequence goes on along the minus strand of NC_092098.1, from coordinate 12,340,528 downwards.
CTGGCTAATACAAATCAAGTTGAAGTGACAGCACACCACTGCCTGGCTAATACAAATCAAGTTGAAGTGACAGTACACCACTGCCTGGCTAATACAAATCAAGTTGAAGTGACAGTACACCACTGCCTGGCTAATACAAATCAAGTTGAAGTGACAGCACACCACTGCCTGGCTAATACAAATCAAGTTGAAGTGACAGTACACCACTGCCTGGCTAATACAAATCAAGTTGAAGTGACAGTACACCACTGCCTGGCTAATACAAATCAAGTTGAAGTGACAGCACACCACTGCCTGGATAATACAAATCAAGTTGAAGTGACAGTACACCACTGCCTGGCTAATAAAAAATCAAGTTGAAGTGACAGCACACCACTGCCTGGCTAATACAAATCAAGTTGAAGTGACAGTACACCACTGCCTGGTTAATACAATTCAAGTTGAAGTGACAGTACACCACTGCCTGGCTAATACAAATCAAGTTGAAGTGACAGCACACCACTGCCTGGTTAATACAATTCAAGTTGAAGTGACAGTACACCACTGCCTGGCTAATACAAATCAAGTTGAAGTGACAGCACACCACTGCCTGGCTAATACAAATCAAGTTGAAGTGACAGAACACCACTGCCTGGCTAATACAAATCAAGTTGAGGTGACAGTACACCACTGCCTGGCTAATATAAATCAAGTTGAAGTGACAGCACACCACTGCCTGGCTAATACAAATCAAGTTGAAGTGACAGTACACCACTGCCTGGTTAATACAAATCAAGTTGAAGTGACAGCACACCACTGCCTGGCTAATACAAATCAAGTTGAAGTGACAGTACACCACTGCCTGGTTAATACAAATCAAGTTGAAGTGACAGCACACCACTGCCTGGCTAATACAAATCAAGTTGAAGTGACAGCACACCACTGCCTGGCTAATACAAATCAAGTTGAAGTGACAGCACACCACTGCCTGGCTAATACAAATCAAGTTGAAGTGACAGTACACCACTGCCTGGCTAATACAAACCAAGTTGAAGTGACAGTACACCACTGCCTGGCTAATACAAATCAAGTTGAAGTGACAGTACACCACTGCCTGGCTAATACAAATCAAGTTGAAGTGACAGCACACCACTGCCTGGCTAATACAAATCAAGTTGAAGTGACAGTACACCACTGCCTGGCTAATACAAATCAAGTTGAAGTGACAGTACACCACTGCCTGGCTAATACAAATCAAGTTGAAGTGACAGTACACCACTGCCTGGCTAATACAAATCAAGTTGAAGTGACAGTACGCAGAGAAAGTTCAACAGGAAACAAATAATGAATGGACAAGAAGTGTGAAGAGAAATCACTAACTGGAGAAAGAGAGAGGCAAAAACACCAGTTCATTCTGGGCCTCTCCCGCTCCTCTGATTATTCCTTTCCTTCATCACCTCTTGTCATCCTCTCCCTTACCCTTGTTGTATTCCTCTTCAGGTACTTTCTCTTCCTCCACTTCTCTCTCTCCCTCTATCTGCCCGTGTTAGGGCTTTTAGTGTAGCTGAACCCCACCCCTCATGTATGCTACACCGTTCTGGTAAACAGTCCTGTACCCTGAAATTCTGTTATAATGAACATCAGACTCCTAGTACATGCATAAGAACCCCCTCTGCAGTGAGTGGAACCTTCCGGGCAAAGGGAGGAGGGCTCCATTGGAATCGATTTTCTTCTGCAAGCTGGATCATACCATCTCTACATGAAAAGAAAGGGGAATGAGGCGGATATGGAGTCTCACAGACTAAATCGTTGACATAACAACAGATGAACATGATGTTATGTCCAGGCCAAATACAATATTCACAATCATTGATATGCACTGTTAGAATTTATATTATTTATTAGTTACTCTCTACCTCTCTCTTCTGTTGCCATGGGAACTGCTGCAGTTTCTGGGCTCTTTGACTTTTACATTCTATCATCATACTGCCCTCAATGGTCTTTCCCACCTTGGCAAGAGATATTTGTAGTCCACCCTACCAACGCTGCCCCTTCCTTTCTCCACCCTTCCTCCCTTTCCCATCACACCTCTCATGTTACAGTCTCTATCTCAATCTATTAAATTGGAGAGAATAGAAGATGTGAACAAGGACAATGGCATGGATAATATTTCTTATAATGTTGAATTCAGTTGAATTATTTTTCTATTAATGATGAACATATTAATAAGAATTTCTATGAGCTGTTAAGCATAGGCTATGGTTTTGACCACGTTATCTTCCCTAATCTAATCTATTTTATCTTTCTCATTTGAAATGTCTACATCCATTCTCATACATAACAATTTTCATGGGTTACATACTGATGTGTGAAATTATATCAACTTCAACCCCCTTTGCACATGAACGAGTCGGTTTGCTCTTGAAGTTTGTCCTCTCGTCCGTATCTTATTTGCAGTTTGGCTGTAGTTTTTGCATTTTTAGAAAGTAGCTAGCTATCTACAATAAATAGAAGTGTGTATCATAAATATTATACGATGTTTAACTTTGAATAATCACAATTATGTGTATGTACATTATTTATCTATAGTGCTTGAGGTACTATAGACGAAAAGGTGACTATAAGGATGTTGCACATTTCGATGCATTCTTGCCAATCACTTGCACTTGCCTTGCGCGAGTTAGCCATTTTTCCCATGTAGCTGGCTATAACGTTAGCTTGCTACCTTTATATGTGTATTGCTATCAAGATTTTAATATGTCAACTGAATCCTAGATCATATAAAATAAATGACATTCTGTCTAAATATATGGGTAGCTACCACTGTCATTCATGATCATTTTGAAATGTTGTTATCTTTACGATAATGTTGAAGCTAGCTAGCCAGCAGCAGACGAGTCTTCTATTATAGGGGCTCTGGCCAGCAGCAGCATAGTTACACTATACATTGCATTCGGGAAAGTATTCAGACCCTTTGACTTTTTCCACATTTTGTTATGATACAGCCTTATTCTAAAATTGATTAAATGTTTTTTCCCCCTCATCAATCTACACACATTACCCCAAAATGACAAAGTGAAAACAGATTTTTAGAAATTTTTGCAAATGTACTGAAAATAAAAATGTATATATCACATTTACATAAGAATTCAGTCCCTTTACTCAGTACTTTGTTGAAACACCTTTGGCAACGATTACAGCATCAAGTCTTCTTGGGTATGAAGCTACAAGCTTGGCACACCTGTATTTGGAGAGTTTCTCCCATTCTTCTCTGCAGATCCTTTCAAGCTCTGTCAGGTTAGATGGGGAGCGTCGCTGCATAGCTATTTTCATGTCTCTCCAGAGATATTCGATCCGGTTCAAGTCCGGGCTCTGGCTGTGCCACTCAAGGACATTCAGAGACTTGCCCTGAAGCCACTCCTGCGTTGTCTTGGCTGTGTGCTTAGGGTCGTTTTCCTGTTTGAAGGTGAACCTTCACCCCAGTCTGAGGTCTTGAGTGCTCTGGAGCAGGTTTTCATTAAGGATCTCTCTGTACTTTGCACCGGTCATCTTTCACTCGGTCCTGACTAATCTCCCAGTCCCTGCCACTGAAAAACATCCCCACATTATGATGCTGCCACCACCATGCTTCACCGTAGGGATGGTGCCAGGTTTCCTCCAGAAGTGATGATTGGGATTCAGGCCAAAGAGTTCAATCTTAGTTTCATCAGACCAGAGAATCTTGTTTATCATTATCTGAGAGTCCTTTAGGTGCCTTTTGGCAAACTCCTAGCTGGCTGTCATGTGCCTTTTACTGAGGAGTAACTTCCGTCTGGCCACTCTACCATAAAGACTTGATTGGTGAAGCACTGCAGAGATGATTGTTCTTCTAGAAGGTTCTCCCATCTCCACAGAGGAATTCTGGAGCTCTGTCAGAGTGACCATCAGGTTCTTGGTCACCTCCCTGACCAAGGCCATTCTGCCCCGATTACTCAGTTTGGCTGGGCGGCCAGCTCTAGGAAGAGTCCACTGCTTTCTTGGGGACCTTCAATGCCGCAGAATTTTTTTGTACCCTTCCCCAGGTCTGTACCTCGACACAATCCTGTCTCTGAGGTCTACGGACAATTCCTTCGACCTCATGGCTTGGTTTTTGCTCTGACATGCACTGTCAACTGTGGGACCTTATAAGGACAGGTGTGTGCCTTTCCAAATCATGTCCATTCAATTGAATTTACCACATATGGAATCCAATCAAGTTGTAGAATTATCTTGAGGATGGTCAAAAAAGATGCACCTGAGCTCAATTATGAGTCTCATTGCAAAGGGTCTGAATACTTTTGTAAATAAGGCATTTCTGTTTAGTTTTTTAATACATTTTAAACATTTCAAAAAATCTTTTTTTTCTTGGTCATTATGGGGTATTGTGTGTAGACTAGGGCTCAAAGATTGATGAGGGGAAAAAAATCAATTTCAACCATTTTAGAATTAGGCTGTAACGTAACAAAATGTGGAAAAAGTCAAGGGGTCTCAATACTTTCCGAATGCACTGTGCATACAAAAGTAAGTGGACCCCCCTTCAAATTAGTGGATTTGGTGTATAAAATCGAGCACACCGCCATACAATCTCCATAGACAAACACTGGCAAGTGACTTTCAACGTGGTACCGTCATCGGATTCCACCTTTCCAACAAGTCAGTTCATCAAATTTCTTCCCTGCTAGTGCTGCCCTGGTCAACTGTAAGTGCTGTTATTGTGAAGTAGAAATGTCTAGGAGCAACAACGGCTCAGCTCAGAAGTGGTAGGCCACACAAGCTCAGAGAACGTGAACACTGAGTGCTGAAGCACATACCACGCAAAAATTATCTCGGTTGCAACACTCACTACCTGGTTCCAAACTACCTCTGGAAGCAGCGTCAGCACAATAACTGTTTGTCAGGAGCTTCATGAAATGGGTTTCCATGGCCGAGCAGCCGCACACAAGCCTAAGATCACCATGCGCAATGCCAAGCGTTGGCTAGAGTGGTGTAAAGCTTGCCGCCATTGGACTCTGGATGCAGTGGAAAAACGTTCTCTGGAACTATGAATCACGCTTCACCATCTGCCAGTCTGACGGACTAATCTGGATTTGGCAGATGCCAGGAGAACACTACCTGCCCCAATGTATAGTGCCAATTCTAAAGTTTGGTGGAGGAGGAAGAATGGTCTTGGGCTGTTTTTCATGTTTCGGGCTAGGGCCCTTAGTTCCAGCGAAGGGAAATCTTAACGCTACAGCATACAATGACATTCTAGACGATTCTGTGCTTCCAACTTTATGGCAACAGTTTGGGGAAGGCCCTTTTTCAGCATGACAATGCCCCCGTGCACAAAGCAAGGTCCATATAGACATGGTTTGTTGAGATTGGTGTGGAAGAACTTGACTGGCCTGCACAGAGCCCTGACCTCAACCCCATTGAACACATTTGGGATGAATTGTAAAGCCAACTGTGAGCCAGGCCTAATCGCTCAACATCAGTGCCCGACTTCACTAATGCTTTTGTGGCTGAATGGAAGCATGTCCCCAAAGCAATGTTCCAACATATAGTGGAAAGCCTTCCCAGAATAGTGGAGGCTGTTATAGCAGGAAAGGTGGGACCAACTCCATATTAATGCCCATGGTTTTGGAATGAGATTTTTGACGAGCAAGTGTCCATATACTTTTGGTGATGTAGTGGAGCTAGCTATACTTAATGTTTTGTCATTTCGATGGATTCCCTAGTCCTTTATCTTTTATATTTTCATATCTGTCTTGTGTGTGTGTATGTCTAATTGCTCTCTCACATGTCCATTGGCCGTGTAGAAAAAAGTCTTAAAACTCATTGTATGATGCACTAGAAATTATATTCCTAGAAATTCCTAAAGCAGAATGATTTATATCTTCAGAGTGATGTAGATTTGAATGGTGCTTTTGTATTCCGTATCCATCTGCATTAAAGTCTCAATGCTATTCTCTTCTATTTTACAGCTTGCTACAGAAATATTATTTAAGACCGGCCAGCACATTATCAGATTTTAAACTTGCAGTAGAGAAAGAAAAAGTAACCCTCGCAAGGCTGCCGGCCCAGATGGCATCCCTAGCCGCGTCCTCAGACCAGCTGGCTGGTGTGTTTATGGACATATTCAATCAATCCCTATCCCAGTCTGCTGTGCCTACATGCTTCAAGATGGACACCGTTGTTCCTGTTCCCAAGAATGCTAAGGTAACTGAACTAAGGTAACTTTGAGAGACTAATCAAGGATCATATCACCTCCACCCTGCCTGATACCCTAGACCCACTCCAATTTGCTTACCACCCCAATAGGTCCACAGACGACGCAATCGCCATCACACTGCACACTGCCCTATCCCATCTGGACAAGAGGAATACCTATGTAAGAATGCTGTTTATTGAGTACAGCTCAGCATTTAACACCATAGTACCCTCCAAACTCATCATTAAGCTCGAGACCCTGGGTCTCGACCCCGTCCTGTGCAACTGGGTCCTGGACTTCCTGACAAGCCGCCCCCAGGTGGTGAGGGTAGGAAACAACGTCTCCACCCCGCTGATCCTCAACACTGGGGCCCCACAAGGGTGCGTTCTCAGCTCTCTCCTTTACTCCCTGTTCACCCATGACTGCGTGGTCATGCACGCCTCCAACTCAATCATCGAGTTTGCAGACGACACAACAGTGGTAGGCTTGATTACCAACAACGACGAGACAGCCTACAGGGAGGAGGTGAGGGACCTCGGAGTGTGGAAAATAACCTCTCACTCAATGTCAACAAAACAAAGGAGATGATCGTGGACTTCAGGAAACAGCAGAGGGAGCATCCCCTGATCCACATTGACGGGACAGTAGTGGAGAAGATGGAAAGTTTTAAGTTCCTCGGCGTACACATCACGGACAAACTGAAATGGTCCACCCACACAGACTGCGTGGTGAAGAAGGCGCAACAGCTTTTACAGATGCACAATCGAGAGCATCCTGTCTGGCTGCATCACCGCCTGGTACGGCAACTGCTCCGCCCACAACCGCAAGGCTCTCCAGAGGGTAGTGCAGACGCACAACGCATCACCGGGGGCAAACTACCTGCCCTCCAGGACACCTACAGCACCCGATGTCACAGGAAGGCCAAAAGATCATTAAGGACAACAACCACCCGAGCTACTGCCTGTTCACCCCGCTATCATCCAGAAGGTGAGGTCAGTACAGGTGCATCAAAGCTACCCATTGTCGGAACCAGAAGCACAAGCATTTCGCTACACTCACATTAACATCTGCTAACCATGTGTGTGTGACCAATAATATTTGATTTGATTTTGAGACTCTAAATTGTGCTCGGGTGCATCCTGTTTCCATTGATCATCCTTGAGATGTTTCTACAACTTGATTGGAGTCCTTCTGTGGTAAATTCAATTGATTAGATATGATTTGGAAAGACACACACCTGTCTATATAAGGTCCCACATTTGACAGTGTATGTGAAAGCAAAAACCAAGCCATGAGGTCAAAGGAATTGTACGTAAACCGAATAAGAAGAAGAAGAAACACTCTCAAACAAAGATAGAGGACATAAAGAAATATCGTAAAAAGCTTTGGAGCACCTTAAATTAAATGTTGGGCAAAAAGGAAAACTCAGCTCCATCATTCATTGAATCAGATGGCTCATTCATCACAAAACGCACTGATATTGCCAATTACTTAAATTATTTTTTCATTGGCAAAATTAGCAAGCTTAGGCATGACATGCTTGCAACAAACACTGACACAACACGTCCAAGTTTATGAAAGACAAGCATTGTTATTTTAGAATTCCGTAAAATGAGTGTAGAATAAGTGAAAAAATTATTGTTCTCTATCAACAATGACAAGCCACCAGGGTCTGACAACTTGGATGTAAAATTACTGAGGACAATAGTGGATGATATTGCCACTCCTATTTGCCGTATATTCAATCTAAGCATACTAGAAATTGTGTGTCCTCAGACCTGGAGGGAAGCAAAAGTAATTCCCCTGCCCAAGAATTGTAAAGCCCCCTTTACTGGCTCAAATAGCCGACCAAAAAGCCTGTTACCAACCCTTAGTAAACTTTTGGAAAAATTGTGTTTCACCAGATACAGTGCTGTTTTACTGTAAACAAATTGACAACAGATTTTCAGCACGCTTATAGGGAAGGGCATTCAACAAGCATAGCACTTACACAAATTGCTGATGATTAGCTGAGAGATATTAATGATAAAAAAGATTGTGGGAGCTGTTTTGTTAGACTTCAGTGCGGATTTTGACATTATCGATCACAGTCTGCTGATTGAAAAACGTATGTGTTATGGCTTTACACCCCCTGCTCTATAGTGGATAAAGAGTTACCTGTCTAACAGAACACAGAGTGTTCTTTAATGGAAGCCTCTCCAACATAATCCAGGTATAATCAGAAATTCCCCAGGGCAGCTGTCTAGGCCCCTTACTTTTTCAATCTCTACTAATGACATGCCACTGGCCTTAAGTAAAGCCAGTGTGGCTATGTATGCGGATGACTCAACACTTTACGCGTCAACTACGAAAGTGAGTGAAATCACTTTTCACCCCTTTTTCTCCCCAACTCCCGTACGGATTCGGGAGAGGTGAAGGTCAAGAGCCATGCGTAGTCTGAAACATGGCCCCGCCAAGCCGCACTGCTTCTTGACACACTGCTCGCTTAACCCGGAAGCCAGCCGCACCAATGTGTCGGAGGAAAATCTTACAGCTGGTGACCGAAGTCAGCGTGCATGCGCCCGGTCGCCACAAGGAGTCGCTAGAGCGCGATGGGGCAAGGACATTGCAGCTGGCCAAACCCTCCCCCAAACCAAACGACGCTGGGCCAATTGTGCGTCGCCTCATGGGTCTCCTGGTCGCGGCCGGCGGCAACACAGCCCGGGATCGAACCCGAACTGCGCGACTCGTGAGGCCCACTGCAACACTTAACAAAGAGCTGCAGTTAGTTTCAGAATGGGTGGCAAAGAATAAATTTGTCCCAAATATTTCAAAAACTAAGAGCATTGTATTTGGAACAAATCATTCACTAAACCCTAAACCTCAACTGAATCTTGTAATAAATAATGTGGAAATTGAGTAAGTTGAGGAGACTAAACTGCTTAGAGTAACCTGTTGCGGATGAATCAGAATTAGTTGGGTAACATAGATAAATAAGATGTTTTATTTACATAATATGCTTATGTGAGATACTTGTCATTAGAATGTATCCCTTTGGACTATACTGTTGGCAGTTGCACTTTTCCCTTTTCAACTAGGGCTCAGTCACTTGGGGCCCAGAGAGGGGAGAGGTCAGGCTTGTCTTTTACATGTCTCTGGTAATATGCAGAATATCAGAAAGGGAGGAGTACAGAATGGAACATTGTCTTCATATGTGAATGTATCTGTTAAACCATGTGAAGGGATGGCGTGATTAACGGGGCTCTTGGCTCCACAATGTCTGTGCGCAAGTCCCTCCCCTCAGTGAGCTTGTCCAGGAGTGGGGAGAAGAGGGGGTTTACTTGAGATTCGAGTATATAGAGTTGACAATTGACCAACTCCATATTAATGCCCATGGTTTTGGAATGAGATTTTTGACGAGCAGGTGTCCACATACTTTTGGTCATGTAGTGTAGCTAGCTATACTTAATGTTTTGTCATTTCGATGGATTCCCTAGTCCTGTATCTTTTACATTTTCATATCTGTCTTGTGTGTGTGTATGTCTAATTGCTATCTCACATGTCCATTGGCCGTGTAGAAAAAAACTCTTAAAACTCATTGTATGATGCACTAGAAATTATATTCCTAGAAATTCCTAAAGCAGAATGATTTTTATCTTCCGAGTGATGTAGATTTGAATGGTGCTTTTGTATTCCGTATCCATCTGCATTAAAGTCTCAATGCTATTCTCTTCTATTTTACAGCTTGTTACAGAAATAATATTAAAGACCTGTCAACAGCTCATTATCAGATTTTAAACTTGCAGTAGACAAAGAAAAGGTAAATTAGCTAAGAAAGTAATGTCATATTAAGGGATGTGACAAATATATAGATATTATTCCGTACAGCAGTTCACTTAAATGAGCGGGCCAATGTTGGCATTGTTGAGTGGGCGTCTTCCAATGAACAGGGCGCCATAACCTTCAAAATAGAAACTAATTTTCCAAGTAAACAGAGAGAGAGAGAGAGAGAGAGAGAGAGAGAGAGAGAGAGACAGAAAGAGATAGCGAGGGGCTTTTAACAGGAGCCACAGGAATAAAAGGCAGTGAGATCTCAGCGAGTGGTGTGGAACGTCTGGAAAGAGTCAGTGCTGGGTTGGTCACCATGGGTGGTGTAACGGGACCAGTTTTCCTGTGGCTGCAAGTTGTGTTGGGGGTAACTCTCCACAGAGCCCGTCGGACTTTACTGCAGGCTGCCATCCTTTTCTGCGTTTTAGCGCTGCTGGTCTGGGTGGCCGTCTTCCTCTATGGTAGCTTCTACTACTCCTATATGCCCACCGTCAGCTTCTCTACACCAGTGCACTACCACTACAGGTACTGGGAGACATCATGGAAAGTTTGTTTGGTGCCTTTTTTTCTTCAAATTGAAGTAAAATCCAGTCTTTCTACTCCTTTCAAATAATTGCTTTTGCATTTGCATTTAGCTACACTTAACAAAATGCTCTATGCTGTTGCACATGATTTTTATTTTGTGCTGTTAGTACCATGTCAAGGTAAAAAGCATAGGCCCATAACGTCACACCTTTTTTCCTGGCCGCTGTTTGTTCTAGTTCCGACTGTGATGCTACCAATTCAGTCCTCTGCTCTTTCCCTGTGGCTAACATCTCACTGCTGAAGAATGGCAAAGACCAGGTATGCTCTTCACACATAACCATCGTTTCCCTCACCCCGTCTATCCTGAGGTAGATGCTAATATAATTACAATATGCTAAGAAATGATCGCTGTAGTCAGGTATGCTCATTGTCTCTCACAGTATTCTATCCCTCATTGTCTTTCCTAGGTTATGATCTATGGTCAGCCATATCGAATCTCTTTAGAGCTGGAAATGCCTGAGTCGCTTGTCAACAAACAGCTTGGCATGTTCATGATTAAGATGTCTTGCTACACCAACGATGACCAGACAGTTGCAGCTGTGGTGCGCTCTGTGAGTGCTAAAGTGCCAAGTTTATTCTGTTTTGTCTTCCTACCAAACACCACTATTGAGCCTCTCCAAGCATTTCAGAGCCAGTTTGTTCTTAGTGGAACATAACGTGCCCGTTCCTTCCGTTTCCTCCCACATAAAATATCCTCTCACACTTCACAATGTGATGTATTTGATTATTGTGGGGCCCTCTGACAGTGACTGTTTTCTTTTCTCCAACAGGCTATGCTGCACTACCGCTCTGGTCTTCTGCAGACCTTAAATACTCTACTGTTCTCTCCTCTCCTGCTGACTGGGATGACGGAGCAGAAGCAGCTCGTTGAGGTTGAGCTCTTCTCAGACTACAAGGCAAATTCTGTAAGTGCTGTTTGTGGTTGCCTGTGCATGTCAAATCTGTTTTCCTCTCCCACAGAGCTTGCACTTAGTTCACTGTGCCCTCTTACTGAATCAGATCATCATGATCTTGTGATTACCATTTGCAAGTTATCTGTATATATATTTTTTTAGTGGGGGTGGTAAATCAGCTTTAATATTGCAGATAGATTGTGGCTCCATCAATGTAATGCTCTGCATCATCTATATTTTTTTGTAAATATATAAAATGTATATTTTTTCCTTTATTATTTTCCACTAACCCTTCCACCCCTTCCCCTAATTGGAGTTAACTAATGGACAACAACACTTAGGCTTCTACTTCCAGCTTATACATACTATATTCATTTTACGGACACAGTGTATTTTACAATAGTTCTCTTTGGTCCCATCACCATCCAGTTTAGATTTCTATTTGTCACACCCTGATCAGTTCCACCTGACCTCGTTATTGTCTCCACCCCCACCAGGTGTCACTTGTTTTCCCCAGTGTATTTATCCCTGTGTTTCCTGTTTCTCTGTGCCAGTTTGTCTTGTATGTTTCTAAGTCAACCAGCGGTTTTCCCATTCGCCTGCTTGCATTCTTTGCATTCTCCTTTTTCTGGTCTTCCCGGTTTTAACTCTTGCCTGTTTCTGGACTTTGTACCCGCCTGCCTGACCATTCTGCCTGCCTTGACCATGAGCCTGTCTACCACTCTGTACCTCCTGGACTCCGATCTGGTTTTTACCTTTGGTCGTGGACAGACAAATTCTTTTGCCTACCCCTTTGGATGAATAAACATTGTAAGACTCCAACCATCTGCCTCCTGTGTCTGCATTTGGGTCTTGCCTTGTGCCGTGATCCTATTTGTCATATCTTTTTCAACTGTGCTGTTTCACACAAGTTCTAAACCTATATACATTTTACGGACACAGTGTATTTTACATTAGTGATCTTGTTATTTTTAGTTCCACCCTTCATCTCCACTCAACCCATTTCATTTTTATTTGATGAAATTCGATTTTACTTGTGTGAAACCCTCCCTGACCAAGCATACTTCCCTTTCAGCAGCTTTCGCTGTTCATGTGCTTTCAATTAAACAGTACTTGGACAGACCTCATTTATTAAGGAGTCCAGACAAATACAACCTGTCGGAAATAAAATGTCCTCTCAAAGTAAGAATGAGTTTCCCATTTTATTAGACTTTTAATTGTCTTGCAAGCCAGACCACTTGGTCTTGCATTTGTTCAGTGCTGCAAGACTGGCCAACTCAGACTAGTCTTTTTAGGTAATAAGGTCAAAATATTTTTCTCTCTCTTATTATTGATCTCTGCTTCTCTCTACCTGTACATTTCTCTCGCTACAGTATCAACCCACTGTTGGCGCTGTCATTGAGATTCAGTCTCGGCGGGTGCAGGTCTATTCAGCTCAGCTCAGGATCCATGCTTTCTTCACTGGCATCAGGTAAGGTATTCCAATGTATTCCAATAGTATATAAAAAAAAATCTGTTTCAAATCCAGATTATTTGAGGCCAATAAGTCAAATACATGGAATGTCATTGATGTTCTTACCTACTGTTGTATCTTCCTTTTTTGTTTTTCTCCTATTCCCCATCCTCTTCTATTCCTATATCTGAACCCTTTGTCTTAATAGATACCTCCTGTACAATTTCCCGGTGATGTCTGGAGTGATAGGTGTGGCCAGCAACTTTGCCTTCCTCAGTGTCATTGTGCTCTTTGGATACCTGCAGTTTATATGGGGGGGACTTTGGCCTCCCGAGCAGGTCAGGGTAAGATTCGGTCTCATTTTCTCTGTAATAGAACGTTCCCCATCTATGCAGTACATCTATATATCTTACATTAAAATATAACTGCTGTGAGGTGATCCTCAGTACATCAACTTTGTTTTGTTTTTCTTGTCCGTAGGTTATGATGGGAGACACGACTCGCATGCAGTGGAGAAGAGAAGAGGCTCGGAAGCGCATGTCCTTCTCACAAAGTGAGTGAGTTCTACTCTGCAACAGGCATCACGCGCATTGTGTAAAACAAACATAACATGGTTCATCTGAATGTGTTTTAGCTAAAATTCCACAGAAAGACAATGATCATGTTGCTGAGCAGTTGGAAGAACCTAGACAAGAAGCATCAGTAATACAGAAAGGTGAGGGTGTGAATGTGTGAATAAAAGTGTATACACAAGAATATATTAAACCTACAATATGTAACTTTTTTGGCAACCCGACCAAATTTACATAGAATTGTGAGTTATAGATTTGTAATTCTCATTGAAAGCAAGTCTAAGAAGCGATAGATCTGTTCTGTGCGCAGTGGTGATTTTAAAATGTAAATCTTGGTGGGGAAAACTCCCCCCCCCAAATATGTGGATGCATGCCAGAAAAGCCACTGCATAACATTAGCAACATTAATTGCACTATAAGGGTGACAAACGGTGCCCACAAACTGTTAGGGCCTACATAAAGCTGTCCCAACAGCAGAGCTTTCTTTTCAGCACCATGGAGTGAATCCTTAACGCCGCTACACCTGGCTATCAGTGGAGCCTTGTCTGGCAGTGAAACAGATAATTCAGCCTCATTTACTGCCTTTTTAAAAAGCATAGCTGATATGGCTGACTTGCTTAAACAAATGTGCTCTACTGACATTTGAGATGTACAAACTATGGCATAAGGGAACGATGCGCGGATAAGAGACAATCCGTAATTTCAATTAAGCAAGCTAAGAATAACTTAGTCAATATAACTATTTGTTCAGCATTTTTTAAATGTACAGCGACAGAATTCAGAACATGGGCCGTTCTTACAGTATTCTCCCTGTACACCAAGTCAGAACCGTAGGACAAATAAAGGGGGCATATAAGCAGACACTGAAAGCTCTTACAATATTCAACAGGCTATAGGCTACATGTGCACCACCATGTCAGAACAGAAGTCTAAGTTATGAGTGTGAAAGGGACCAAATTATTAGGGTGAGGCACATGGGCTACTAACAGCTTACTACACAACAAACATTTAGTATTACTTTCATAGCTACAGTATACATATCTCCCCGGCATATTACATAATTTATGCAGAAGCATACAAGACATTTTTGGACTCACCTTGTTGTGCTGTGCTCACTTGAACAGGAAGGTGAACTCACAGAAGTCTGAGATTTCCCAGTTCCGAGTTTCCAGTTGCTTTGGATGCGTCAGAAGTCATGCTGGATTGACAACATGGCCAATGTATTCAACCTTTTCTGGCCTATGGTATTGCATGTGAATGTTTATCCTTTAAAGCTTGGAAAAGAAACCCTTAAACTCAGACATGGACCACACACCCTCTCCACTGAGTAGCAGGCTAGTGATTGCTTTGCAACGGTTGCAGTTAGCCATTGATTCCTTCCACACCACTCATTGTTGAATTTGTGATTTCCAACTTGTTGTCTAATGTTTATGTCCAATGGCCGATGAGCACCGATACATTTTATCTATAATTTTTCTTCATATGACAAGGTTTGAGAAGGATTTGCCAGTATATGATCAACTTGATTCATGATGATGACTGCTAGTCTAGCTTGCTAGCTAAGATTTTTAAAGAATCAGTCCAATCAAAGCTACGGTAGATATAACGTGATTTGACGTCATTTTATCTGTAGCCAATGACCTTGAGCCTTCTTGGATGGGCACTTCTAATGTAAATATGTGGTAGCACCCAAGGAGCTTACATTTTTGAGCTATGTAGATTTTGTGATGACGTAGTATCCCCATGAGTGACAGAACACTGAGCCAATCACGGCACAACTAGACAACATTACCAACCCCTACGCTCTGTATTTTCCCCACCACCAGAGATAGCACTGAGCTAGGCTGAAACACCTGCATTTTGGAGCTGCCTTAATCAAGAAAGGAAAAAGAGACCATGTTTGTATATGGCTTTATTAACTCATAGATTTAAAAAAAAATGTTTTAACAATATTTGCAAACTGATATGTGACATGTATTGATGGCAAAACAGGCAACAAAATTATTGTTGAAAATATAATATTTTGGGATATTTCAGTGATTTAGATGGTACAATGATTCTCTACTTTCTCAATGCTTGTTTTATCACATACACTGAAATTAGGCTAACTATTAGAATTTTAGAAACCAGCAATTTTAAATAAACTGATGTTGATTCAATTTAAATCTGACTCGTCTCACAATGTGTTAGATTACTAGTTTAGCCACACGCTGTGTTGTGGGTTTGTACTTGAAGAGTAGTTGTGGATTCTGTTTATGTTTTGTGTAACATCATGCTATGAATGTTACCGTACTGTTATTATGTTCAGCACAGTTGCTGTTCACATTTTATCGTTGCATTCTGTCTGGAGCTGGAAACACCAGATGTGATTGGTTCACTGAAGGAGCCTTCGGGTTTGCCAGTGTCAAACAGGTAACAGACTCTTTCAAACTTCTTGAGTCGTTTGTAGGAACCTTTTCACTATTATGATAATTTCGTCATTATCTTCTGACAGTTATTTAATGACCTTAAAAGTAGATGATGGTGCCTCATTTCATTCAGCCTAACTCAAGCGGTCTCTTCTTCTGCCTCGCTGTATCGGCTCTAGAGTCGTCGTCAGATGAGCCCCCAGTGCTTCTGGAGGCTCTTCAAATTTATGAGACCGATGCAAGTGAAGAGGAGCCTGCTGATCTGCAGGATAGAGGTGCAGTGGCGGGACCCCAGGTGCCTCAGCTAGGGGACTCTATGCTGCGTCAGAGACGGGGACCCTGGATGAGTCTCTGAACCATGGATCATCGCTCACATTTACACACTCACAGGTCCCTCGACGTGCCTTTCCCTTTCACGCAGACACAGAGGCATCCACTGAGAGTGAATTCCCTACAGACAGCGACTCCAGATACCATCGCACCACACTGTTTTTTTGTTGTTGCCCGAAAGCAGCTCAACAAGGCTCCACGACAGAAAATAAACAATGTGGGAGAGGCAAGCGGTCAAAGAGGGGACCAGGAACACAGGCCGTGGACACGGAGCTACAGCAGGACGCGGTAATTAACCTCTCCAAAAAAGAGCTCACTGATGTGTAAGTCTCAGTCTTATCTTAGGGCCTCTCTTTTGTACCTACATGTACAGATAAACCATTCAATACGAAAGTAGATCTGTTTCAATTATTTTGCAAGATTAAACTTAAGCACATGTTTTCTCAAAACACTGTTTTGGGCCTAAAAACCCAACAAAGAACTGGTACCCATTTTAAACCCAAAAGCAAATTATGTCCTATATTTAACAACTCGATTAATACCTGTTATTGGTTAGTCGAACGCATTCAGAAGAACAGGCCCTTAATGAACTAATGAAAGGTTAATCTTTGGTTATCAAACCTGCAGACAGGGGAGTGCTGTGGTCGTTTTAGACTATGAAAAATACAAAGAAGAGATTCAGAGATACAAAGAAGAGAACTCGGTAATGGACGTTTCTATAGAAAATTAAGTTTTGATCCCACACAGGTGTTCCAAAGGGATATATGCTCTAATCTGGAGCAAGCCCTATTAAATAACCTTATGTCAAAACCTGAATATGAATATCTTTGCTGCAAATGTGCCATATGTCCATGCCTGTACATTTTGCCGAAATTAGACAATCCTAAAACACAAGGCAATTAGCACTTTGTGACATCGGCTGATGTAAAAAGGGCTTTATAAATACATTTGATTGAATTATTCAGGCAGACAAGTAGTTGCAGGAATAGGCTCAATGCTAGAGCTATTGTCGAACTTCGTAGAATGTTTTATTAAATCTCACGTGCAAGCATTGCCATCATATGTGAAAGACTATAGACTTCATAAACAAGATCTCACCAATAATGGGATTAACAGAAGACTGTATTTTGGTCACATATGTCGAGAGTCCACATACCAGAAGCTTTAGCTGACTATTTGAGACAGATACAAACGAATACCAACCAACAAACTTTGTTCTAAAGTTGGCTGAATATGTTTTGATGTATAACTATTTCAGGTTTGATGATGAATACTACCTCCAAACGAATGGAACATCGATAGGCTCCACATTCGCTCCGAGCTATGCTAACCTTTATGTGGGTCTTTTTGAATAACGTTTTGTTAACATTAAACGAAAATCAATTTTTGAATTAAGTCCTGAAATGGTATGTATATATTGACGACATTTTTTTGCATATGGGTAGGAACGGGAGAAAAGCTGTCAGACTTTATGGCATTACTCATTGACCCCAATCTCAAATTCACTATTGATTGTGATACTAAACGTGTTCATTACCTCGATATGTGGATTGATAAATCAAATGGAACCCTGTTTACATCTCTGTATAGAAAAGAAACAGACAGAAATACTATATTACAGGGGGACAGCTTCCACCCTGAACCATTAAAAAGAGGACTTCAGTGAAGCCAGTCTTTCAGAGTGCACGGTATATGCCACTCCACAGAGGACTATCTAGAAAAAGCAGCGGAGATGCGCAATAGGTTTCTAAGAAGAGGTTACTCTCCACAATGTGTGGATGAAGCTCTTAATTTGGCATTGGGGAAAACACGAGATTAACTCGTACAAAAAAGACCCACGAACACTCTGTAATGTTCACCACCACTCCTCGCTCTTTTGTTTGGGTTTCAGCCCTGTGTTTTTGTTACAGGTTTGTTTGGTCTTCGTCCCCTTGCCTTTACACGGCACGCCGTAATTTGGGCAAAATTTTAAAAAAAATATTACGTATTTCTGCGTCTGTCTCCCAAATCATTCATGCCAACGTGACATAATAATCGACCATTAAGGGAGACGGCGGGAATGGCCCGTCCGACGCTGTGACTAGTCTGTCCGGCGCTGCCGCAACTTGGGCAGCTGCAATTGGGCCGTCCGACGTCGACGCAACGGGTCCGTCCGACAACGCCACTTCAGCAGCCACAACTGGCCCGTCCGGAACTTTCATTGCGCATACCTGGCCCATATTCCTACTGCTTGTATTTATGTGACCTTTGTTCACCATGGTGGGGTCGATTATTGTCACAATGTCTGTTGGTGTGTGTGTTTTGAGCTTTCGTGCCCTTGTGGATTGCGCAGATCACGGGTCTCGTCCCGTGTGTTAATCATTGTGCGTGTGTTATTTATTCGAGGTACTCCTCGATCTTTTGTTTTGGGTTTCTACCCTATGTGTCTTGTTACGTGTTTTTTTTGTTCTTCATTCCCTTACACCGCACGTCGTAATTTGGGCTGAATAAAAAAAACTATTACGCATTCCTGCGTCTGCCTCTCGATTCATTTATGCCAACGTGACACTCCAGTCTTGAAATGCTTACTTAATTCCCTTTCCTGAATCATTGTAGCAATGACAGAGTTGTTCAGCCTTTGTTATATTTAAGGTTTATTTAGAATTTTACACATATGCAGCTAATAGCTAAATTGCACCACAAGTAAATTAATTGAAAAAATTTGATGTAGTATACAATATTACAGTTAAGTAGCATTAAGCGGACTCACAAAGTATGACATCGGGCTGTTGTAGTGTCTGTCCGTCAGAGTAGGGGGAAGGTTCAGTTTGTGACTGGATTGGGTAGATCTGCCACTGTCAGCCATTTCTATTCTTGGGGTTTTGCAAGCTTCTGGGCAGAGGTTCTGCAGCGATGGGTGCGGCGGGACTCCAAGGACTGCAATCCCAGGTCACTGCATGCAGAGTTGTAGGAGCTGTAGGTGAGGCCCATAATGATTTTGGTTCCACGTCGTTGGATCTTGTCAAGTTGGTTGTGTTGTGAGACCTGGGTGCCATACTGGAGCATCGTAATCGAGCACTGGACGGACAAAGCAGGTGTAGACTGTCAGGTCTTCGGCGGGAGATGGAAGTGGTGAAGATGGTTCATCATGAAGAACCTTCGGTTTCCTTCATCTTGTTTGGATCTGACCAGTCAGCTAGTTGGTTGAGGTCCTGCTGTATGGTGGAAGTGCCACATAAGGGTCTTGATTGGATGAGGTTCAGGTCATCCACAAAGGCCCAGGAGTTGGATAGGGTGCCCTCTGATGCACCATTGACGTGAGCCACAAATACAATTGGACCAATCCGTGTGCCCTGGGGGAGGTCACAGGAGTCTCATGGTACTGTATTGCTACACCCGGAATGGAAGTTACAAACCCATGGCACGATCTCTGGTCGGACAGATAATTGCAAAAGGTGTTTCATTGCAATGGTGTGATCCACAAGATCAAAGGCCTTGTTGTAGTCTGTCAGGACCCATGTGCTAGAGGTGACTCTGGTGTCTTCTGTTCTGTACAACTGGTCTGCCATGCTTACAAGGCACTGGGTGATTGAGCATCCCTTGAGGCAGCCAAACTGTTGGTTGGAGATGTTCTTTTGGATATCCTGTGTCACCCATTCAGCAACAAAACCTTCACACCTTTGCCAGAAGGGGCGTGAGCTAGACGGACCATATCTGGTCAATGCTTGGTGGATTAATCTTCGGCAGGAGGAACACTATTGCCTCCTCCCATTGATGTGGAACCACTCCTTCACGCAGGGAGGTGTTGAATATGTCAGTCAGGGGGCTGGATATTTCAACATAAATTACTTGATGAATCTGCCACTGAGGTGAGGACCTGGGGCTTTTCTGGTTGGAACGGGAGAGTATACTCCTGTGCATTTCCCATGGTTCAACAACAACAAGGAGTGGCATAGCTGGCAAATATGCAAGTAGGTCTATGTGTTATGAGTCTTAAGGAATGTGATTGAGCAGGTACACCAACATAGTTGAGAATGTCTTGGTGCCTGGGATTGAAGCCTATGGTCCTGGACCTGCTGTTTTCGACTCTCTCTCTCTACCGCACCTGTTGTCTCTAACACTGAATGCTCGGCTATGAAAAGCCAACTGACATTTACTCCTGAGGTGCTGACCTGTTGCACCCTCTACAACCCCTCTTTATTTGACCCTGCTGGTCATCTATGAACGTTTGAACATCTTGGCCATGTACTGGTATAACCTCAACCCGGCACAGCCAGAAGAGGACTGACCACCCCTCAGAGCTTGGTTCCTCTCTAGGTTTCTTCCTTTCTAGGGGGTTTTCCCTAGCTACCGTGCTTCTACATCTGCATTGATTGCTGTTTTAGGCTGGGTTTCTGTATAGCACTTTGTGACATCGGCTGATGTAAAAATGACTTTATAAATACATTTGATTGATTGATTATGGTTACCATATAAATCAGAGTGCCCTGAGCTGCAGAATGCTGACCCTGAAGATTACACTGTTACAAATGTAATGTTTCTCCATTTCTTGCAGTATAGTTGTTCTTTTTAAACATAAGGAACATGCATTATGTTTACACCTTTGCAATACATTATTGTATGATTTTCCTTGAGTAAATATGCTTTTTAGAGCTGTTACAAGGACCACCACGTGTTGAATGGAATTTTAATTTATTTATTTGGGTCGAAACATATACAGCAAGATGTACATTGTATTCCCAGAGGATAGCACTTAAAAGTATTTATTAAACACTTGGTCCACGATTTTACTTTGCTTTTAAATACATGTATTTTTTTATGTTTTAGATAACTTAATGTTTCAAGGAGCAATGAAGGATAAGTGAAGTTACAATTGGTAGAGTTTTGTTGAAAAGTACCCGTTTAGGTAAAAAGTGTTATATCAAATCAAATTTATTTATATAGCCCTTCTTACATCAGCTGATATCTCAAAGTGCTGTACAGAAACCCAGCCTAAAACCCCAAACAGCAAGCAATGCAGTTGTAGAAGCACGGTGGCTAGGAAAAGCTCCCTAGAAAGGCCAAAACCTAGGAAGAAACCTAGAGAGGAACCAGGCTATGAGGGGTGGGCCAGTCCTCTTCTGGCTGTGCTGGGTGGAGATTATAACAGAATATGGCCAAGATGTTCAAATGTTCATAAATGACCAGCATGGTCAAATAATAATAATCACAGTAGTTGTCGAGGGTGCAGCAAGTCAGCACCTCAGAAGTAAATGTAATTTAGCTTTTCATAGCCGATCATTAAGCGTATTATAGAAAATAAATAAGATTTTGTCTGATATGTGTTTGTGTGTGTCAAATTTCATTGGTGATGTTAATTCAAATGTGAATGAGGGTAATAATGCAATGAATAGAATATGTTTTGACTTGAGTATGAATAAAAGGTTATTTGAAATGTCTTCAAGATAATGTGAATTTTATCAGTATATAACTTGTCAGCTTTAATGCACAACTTAATAAATGAAAGGCAATACATTCAATCTTTATTAATCAGGTAAAATGAAGCTGATACATACATGTGTATGTTAAGGATAGACAACAAATATGAGGTTATTTTCTGGTGAAGTAGTTTTAGTTCATTTTGTCCTAGCAGTAGGATGGTAGTCTGTATTGTTATTCCAGTATGAAAAACAGTGATGTTGCTCTGTAACTTCCTGGCTTTTGTGAAATGTGAAATGTGTTTATATGACAGGGGTTTCTTTGTACCTAGTTCACACCAATGTTGAAAAAAGCCAGTGGTGTAAAGTACTTAAGAAAAATACTTTAAAGTACTACTTAAGTAGTTTTTGGGGATATCTGTACTTTATTTAGATTTTTGTACTTTACTTTGTACTTTACTACATTCCTAAAGAAAATTATGTGCTTCTTACTCCATACTTTTTCCCTGACACCCAAAAGTACTTGTTACATTTTCAATGCTTAGCAGGACAAAAATGGACCAATTCACACACTTATCAAGAGAACATCACATGTCATCTCTACTGCCTCTGATCTGGTGACTCACTAAACACGAATGCTTTGTTTCTGAATGATGTCTGAGTGTTGGAGTGTGCCCCTGGCTATTCATAAATAAAAAATTGTGCCACCTGGTTTGCTTAATATATGGAATTTGAAATTATTTATTATTTTACTTTGACTATTTATAATTTGACTTTGACTTTTGATACTTAAGTACATTTTTGCAATTACATTTACTTTTGACACTTAAGTATATTTAAAACCAAATACTTTTAGAATTTTACTCAAGTAGTATTTTACTGGGGAACTTTCACTTACTTGAGTAATTTCCAATTAAGGTATCTTTACTTTTACTCAAGCATGACAAATTGGTACTTTTTCCACAACTGAAAGACGCAGCTTCTGGTTTACAGTATCATATTAAATTGTTTTTAAAAATCCTAATTGAATATTGTATGTATATCACTGTAAATATTGATCACATTCCCTGTGCATGATCATATATTTTGATACATTGAATGTTAATATTGTGAAACTGTTATACATTTTAAAAATATACCTCATGTTTCAGGAAGTGATGTCACTGAGTACTGCCCCTATATACAGGACATTCCACTCCCACCTGAGATATGGATGCCTGATGAAGACCTAAGGGTCGAAACGTTGTTAATAAACATCACCTGGGAGCATGAGCAGCAGTGTGCAGTGTTTTCCATGAGTTTGCCTACAACTCAAGCACCTGCGGAAAGTACCTTGATGTGTGTATGTTCTTCAGCTTTGGTTTGACACTGAGCAATGGAGTTGGCAAGAGCACAAACAGATCTGGGACCATGGCCGTTTTCATAAAGCATCTCAGAATAGGGGTGCTAATCTAGGGGTGCTAACCCTGTTCATTCATAATAATCTAAAGGCCAAACGGATTCTTAATTTGTTTATTTATTTAACTAGGCATCAGATCCTAGGCCAGCCCAGCACATACTCTGAAATGCTTTATGAATATGGGCCCAGGTAGGCCTACTATGAAACAAAACATTAAAAAACGCACACAGTGAGATCAGTGTGAGATCCAACATCTGAGGACCACACACACATAATACTTGTATTGAAGACATATCATGAACATGTGTGAGAACTTTTCACAATGTTAGAGAAATAAGTTTTCATGACGTCATTATCAGAGAGTGTTGTGAGCAAAACGAGTTCAAATCGAATGCACATGCTCAGACTGCGGGGTCAAACATTGCATGCTACGAACAAAGCGAATGTCTTTGCTAGCTTCGGATGATACACTCGAATTGATCTACATATAGAAGTGATAATATCCAGTATTATTGAACTTACGTCTTCGTGTTAAGTGTGTGTTCGGTTCCTGATTATGTCAACAGCCGACGATTCACGTTACCACAACGGTACGATGAGGTTAGTTAGCTAACGCGTTAGCTAGCTGTTGTGGCTTAGCTAACTGACGTTAGCTAACAAACCTGTAAACAGCAATGTTCTTCCTTGCCAGCTAAAGTTTTTCGTAATACTAAATGTAATACGACAATAACTATCAATTGATACGTAGGTAGCTAACGTTAACTAGCTACATAAACAAGTTAGCCAGCGAACGTTAGGGGTTAGCCGCAGAAAGCAGCTAGATACTGTAGCTAGCCAGCCATCTATGTGTGGTTTATAAGTTAGCTAGCATTGTTTTTATTTTATTACACCCATGGCTCGCGTGCTGATACTCACTCTGACAGCATATATATCTGGCTAGCTAACATTCACACCTCTTGTGTGACATAAGTAACGTTAGGTAACTAGTTAGCTAGCCAACAGCAACGTTGAGTGATTCCATAGCTAGCTAGCTAACTACATCGTAACGTGGCTGCAAGTCTGAACGTGTCGGCGTAGTAAAAGAGTGCATTAGCTAGCGCTTCTGCCAAACATGTATGATAACAGACGACGATGACAATAAATATGGGCCATTACCAGGCTAATTGCTGTAACCTTGTTTAAGTACTTATTCTGTGAAAGCAAAAACAAAAAACTAATTTTGGTGACATTGTCCATCAGATCATGATGACAGAGTTGGAGGACAAACGTTTCGCAACCGCAAAGGCAGGGGCCCTTTTAGGGCCCATATGTATATTGACCAGGGGCCAGGAGCACCAGGGACAAGAACAAGATATCGTGGCGGCCAAAAAGGCGGTGGCGGCCAAGGATCCAGAGCGAGATTCGACGATGAGGATGGAGACGTGGCAATGACAGACAGCAACTCCCAAGATGGGTCCTCCCAACACAGATTGTGGGTTTGTCATGCAAATTCTGGAGAATATTTAATTTAACATGTTTATAGGTTTTATCTTGGAAGTTATCCTTTTAACTCTCTCATGGTTTTACCTTTTCCAGTAACCCTTACGGAAGGCCGAATCGCCGTGGTGAAGACCGCTTTGATCGTGGCCGCAGAGGTGGCGGTGGAGGAGGTCACAGGGGTCGTAGTAATAACAGAGGGGATGGAGGTGGAGATGGCCGCAATACCTGGTTCAAGATATTTGTGAGTCAACATTGTGAATGAATTGGGTGGCTTTACTGATCTACTAAGCTGTCATTGATTGGATTGTAATTAACTAATGCTAAATTGTGACTCTTACAGGTCCCCTATGGAAAGAAATATGACAAAGACTGGCTCATAACAGCTCTGCAGAATATCTGCTCCATGCCCTTCACCCCAGTACATGTAAGTGACCACTGCCTAATGGTTCTTTTGGTTAGTCCATATATAGTTTAATTCCCATGTCCCTTGAAATTGTTTCATTTTATTGTTTTTAATATAACCTAAACTACATTCTTTCTACACCTCTGTTTTCCAAAGTACCAAGTAGAGGGCAACCGAGCACAGTTCTATATTGACGATTCCACCACTGCGAATGCCTTGTTAAAGGTATCACGGAAGATCACAGACAAAGAAGGCTACAAGGTACTATTTTTTTTTCTCCTTCCACAAGACCTCTGCCAGTTTTATCAATTAGTGTTAAGTGGGACATTTTGGCAGACTGGGAACCAGACATGAATACACATTATGTCATCAGAATTGTTTTATTAAAGGCCCAGTGCAGTCAATTGTATTTTTCCTGTGTTTTATATAGGGCTGACCCCCAATTAGTCGACTTGTCGATTGTTTGGTCATTAGGCCGTTAGTCGACCACGATTGTTTTAGTCGAGCAGTAACAAATATATATATATGCGCCCATCTCAGTAAACTAATCCATTGCGGAGGCCTCGACTAAAAGACAATTTATGTTTGATCCGAAGATGTGGTCGGATGCGCCATATGCAGGGTGTGAAGTAATTGCGGAGCCTGCAGAGGCCAAATCGAGATCTGTACCCCATCACCTTACACCTCCCAAATTTTGTAACAATGCGGAGGGCTCTGTATAACTCTGCATTGACATGATTGGTTGACGGTAGATGGGGGCGGTTTATCCTATAGAAAACGCAAACTCACTTCATTGACAACTGCTCCACAAAGCTCAAGAAGTATGAAGCTCAAGAAGACTTCTGCTGAGGCCATATCGCCATAAATGCTGCATGGCCAGTGCAGATGTCAGATATACCACTTCTCTCTCCAGAATGCGCTCTCTCCCACCAATTTGTGCACGTATATTGTTTCATAACTTCATTGTGTGAATTGCTTGTGTTTGATTGTTAGTGTATTCAATTCCCCATTACATATATCACCAGTTGTACATTTACCGTTAATTCCTATAATTTCTAATCTACAGTGTTTGTTACTTTGATTTTGGTAATTTCTCTCAATTCATTCAATATTATTATTCCAGTCTTCCTGTTATCATTGTCGTAGTGGACACATTGTTGGCAGAGTGCACAACCTACAGTGGTTCCTCCTTTAAAAGTTGCGAGCTTACACTGCGGGACTTAGAGGTACTCAGCATCACGGCTTCATTGCTCCAGACCACCACAAGGGGGAGTTAGAGCACTCATTATGCATTTGGGTCCCAAGGTTTTTATATGACCAATCATATCGAGTGTGACTTCAGCAAAGATGGCTGACAAAACATTACAGGGAAGCAAATGTATGTAGTTATAACGTCATAACGAGTCCAGCAAAAAATGTGCAATTGAGAGGAATATGTTAGTTAATGTAGAGGCAAACGATTGTGCATATTATTTTGTCATAAAGTTAATTTACTAAAATCCCTATTTAAGCAAGTTTTTCCCCAGCCATATCCAATAACAGGTGTATCATTATAACAAGCAGGGAGCAGGTTTCGAACCCTCAAAATTCTAGCCCGAAGTCCAGCACGCTATGGACGGTGCCCAAATGTATTAATTGGGGTTGGGGCCGATTGTAGCTAAAAACACTATCAAACACTTTAACGTGGAAAGGGGGAAAAGTATTATTATTCGCTTTTCACAAGCGTAGCAGGATGGGCTATTAGCTGAACAATAGACTATTCAACCTTTACTAAAGAATTGTCTAATAGCCGAGCTAGGTGTGAACCGCCCTCCTCCCCAACTTGGAACAAATCATTTTCAGGACTATCTAGAAAAAGCAGCAGAGATGCGCAATAGGTTTCTAAGAAGAGGCTATTCTCCACAATGTGTGGATGCTCTTAAAACACGAGATGAACTGCTACAAAAAAGACCCGCTAAAGAACACTCTATAATGTTCACAACCACATATACTTTGAACTCGCAAAAAGTGGGACATGCGGTCAAGAAACACTGGCATGTTTTATTTACGTGATAAATTGGTCCGTGCCAACTGCCAGCCACAAAAGAAAATCAGCCAGAATGTTTTGGGATTTTCACCCTACAGACATGATTTCCTAGAGGTCTTAATGATGAAATGCATATGTATGTTATGTTGTAAATTTGAACATGAATTATGATGTTTTTCTTACACTGTACCCAAGGATTTATGAAAACTTGCTTGGTAGGTCGATGTCCCCATTGTGGTTTTACAGACGTGTTTACTACGTTTTATGTACACCCTTTATTTGAATATTTATGAAATGCATGTTATATTTGGTAGCACTTACTTGTTTTTCCTTCGCCTCCAACCCCTTCCGATGCGTGGAACGGATGTGGGTGTGGCTAGGTCTACATAACGGTGCTAATTTAAAAAACTCACAAAAGCCCTGGCGAAGGCCGTGAGGCCGATATGTAAAGCTTATTAAAGATCAGTGATAATATCAAGAGCAGTGTGCGGGTTCCTTCCTCTTTTTCCTCATCTTATCCGGCTGTTGCCATGCACCTGCAAAAAAGATAGCTCAGATGTGCGAGTGCCTTTTGAATTTGACTTTACAAACAACAAGAGGCCTTAATTGGCTTAATTGGAGTCTAAGTCTGCACGTTCTAACTAAAACAGTGTAACTAAAAAGAAAGCGCACATTAGTTATTCCCAAACTCTAAAAGTAATTGGAAAGATAGATACAAATGATGTGTGACATTGTGGTTACAATAAAGAATGTAGCCCATCATGCAAATGTTTCCTATTAGCAGGGCAATATACTTTTTATACCCGGCTACTGTTGTGAAAATCCCTCAACTTGCAATGTATTCGATGCTTCAGTTCTCTAAAGTGTTACGTTTCTAACTCAAAACAGCAGTACAGTATTTCTTCATCAACATCTTTATGCTTTCATAAATAAAATAACGAGAAAAAAGGACATTCAAATGTGGATGTTTATTTTTCACTTAATCTCCATTTGGGTATTGGTTAGACAAGAATTAGAAAATTAGGGTGTAGAAATTTTATGCTCTTAGTGTAAACTTTATTTAACTAGGCAAGTCAGTTATAAACAAATTTTTATTTACAATGACAGCCTACTCCTTCCTCGTAAATAGCCCAGTACTGTACTGCCGACCGTCATTTTCCGTTCCAGCAAGTACCAGTCAAAAGTTTGGACACACCTACTCATTCCAGGATTTTTCTATATTTTTACTATTTTCTACATTGTAGAATAATAGTGAAGAAATCACAACTATGAAATAACAACTATGGAATCAGTACAAGGACAGCCTACCCCGGTCTCCCGCGTGCCCTGCATTATGTTGTACAGACATGGCCTGCTCTCCCTTATGTAAGGAATTAGGGACTTGTTTTCTATAGTATGCATTGTAGACTGCACAGTAGCCTAATAAACAAATAAACACATTTCCTTAATAAAATAATGATAAATACTTTCAAAATGCAGATGTTGATTTAGTTATGGATCCATAACGAATTATTATGGGAATAAATATCACTGATTTACAGAAATATTGGAAAAAAGTTGTCTAATGAAGGCAAACAATTTAGAATCCTCCAATCCTGTAGCCTACTCTCGACCGTCATGTTGTACATCGCCATATTTTCCATTCCACCCTGAGGGTTTCGTTTTTCTCTGAATAGAAACACCATAATATTAATCAAATTAATTAAGCCACATTTCTTAAAATCAATCCCATATACTATGTTATTACAAAAAAGGTTTTACATTCTCTGGTAATGCCAATACGGAATACTATCAAACGCTTCTTAAAGATGCCCTCTGGTTGTCAAACTTGCAGTAACAGGAAAAATGGCTGAGAATTAAATGACGTGCTGCGGAAGCACACAAGGTGTGCCGCACTATGACGCAACTTTTAAAGGAGGAACCACTGTATGCTACACTTGTGAGAAACAAGTTTTGGTTTATTTCATTTCATTCATTCCATTTACAAGTTTTGTCAATTTAGTCATTGTCTGAAAACCATAACTGGCATGCAGACCTGTAGAAATGGTAAGATGAATTGGCATTCCACATGAGAAAGGTTGCCGACTCATCGCGTAGCTTATTACTGTCAACTTCAGGAGCGTAATGGCAGAATCTGAGTGAGGAGAAAAATTGGGTCAGGTTAAGTTTTTTTTCTTCTGGTTATCTAGATCTCTGGCACCCTCTTGAGGCATTTGTCTTGTTTCATCAAACCGCGAGCTCAATACATATAGTTGAATTTACTAAAACACAGGGTGTGTGTATATGGAGAAATACACGTACATGTTTAAAAAAAATTGACCAATCGATTGGTCAAAAGAACAGAACTTTCTGTTTTAGTCAAGGACAGCCCTAGTTTTATATCATATTGTACAACAGCATCTGATGAAACTAACACTGTAAAAGTGAGATGGGGGGAAAAAATCTGTGTTATTTCCGGGTAGTTGCTGGTCTACATAGGACCTACTAATCAGCAGATTTGCATGGGTGGGAGTTTCGGCTTTGCATGGTGACATCACCATGCGGTAAATTTAGTTTTTTAGACCAATAACAAAGACGTCCAAATAACGGCTAGTTTTCAGTTTTCCCCTCTCAACTCACACCACAGCCAGGCAGTCCTATAGCAAAATTATTTATTGATAAATAGTTTTTCGCTCAAAGGCTATTTTTGCCCATTTTAATGGAGATTATTACAGTACGGTTCTTAATTGTTACCCAGAAATGATTTGATATTGATATAAAAACAGCTGGGGCCAGGGTTAATGGTTTGAGGATGGCAAATCAGTAAGGATAGGACCATCAATAGGATCTTGAGAAGGGGTCAAGTGGTGGTTAATGATTAGGGCTTCCAATCGGAATTCAAGTACAACCATTTCCCCTTGGGGATACTCATTAGAAGACATGCCATTCACTCCTCCAACTTCCATCTTTTCCAGGTGACTGTACTGATGAATCCCTGTCCTCCACCCTCCTTTCTTCAGTCTGAACTAAAGCCAGCTGATCTGGAGCACCTAAAGGTAAGACAAGGAGACCAGCTGTTAACGAATAGGAGATGGCGTGATGGGTTTTAATAAAGTATATTATTATGTATGGAGAGATGTATGGGCTGAATGTCTATTAAAACCCTTTTCCCCTCATTAGCAATGCATGGCTAAACGCTTTGATGGCTCTCAACAAGCCCTGGACTTGAACAACATCCGGATAGACCCAGGTAAGCACACGGCAAGAGCAGTTAGTCACATCAAATGTTTTTCCCTGTACATTTACATTATAAGACATGGATTCTGGTAGTGCCATCTAACACTCCTACGCTTCCCTGATTTTCACAGACCTGGTTTCCCAGAACATTGATGTGACATTGAACAGAAAGAACTCTATGCACGCTGTTATAAAGATAATTGAGGAGAACATTCCAGAGGTATGGATGTGGTCCTTACTTGTAGCCAAATAATATGTATGCTTTCCTTTCCACTGATCCCTACTTGTTTCCTTCCACAGCTTGTTTGTCTGAACATCAGCAACAACAAGCTGTTTCGGCTGGATGACCTGTCAGAGCTGGTCAACAAGGCTCCAAACTTGAAGACACTCAATCTTTCTCATAATGAGGTGAGGAGACCGGGTCTGGTTGAGGCACAATGGGTTGTTACTCAAACACTGATTTTTACTGGGACTGCACAAAGTCTCGTTGCTGTTCAGTTATCCACATAATTCATTTCGTAAATTGACTGCTCTTGGGGACTAGGAGTTCTCTCTCTGTCAGGTCTTCAGAGTATCAATTAGGCTAGTGGTTGTTTGATTAGATTTTATTGTCCCTACCATTCCAGTTAAAGACAGAGCGTGAGCTGGATAGGATCAAGGGTCTTAAGCTGGTGGAGCTATGGCTGGAGAGGAATCCCCTTTGTGACTATTTCAAGGACCAGGCTTCTTACATAAGGTCAGTCTGTGCTCAGGATGGGTGGGTGGGTAATAGTATGATGTTGACAGTGTGTTGTGAGGTGTATGGGGGGGGGGGTAGTTTAGCTCTCTATTCTCTGTATTTCAGGGGGGAACTTGAATGTATTCAGAAAATTCCCGTGCTGTGGGAAATGACATGTTATTTATGGATTATATGATCCAGGAAGGACATGTTTGGTGTGGTACTACTGAATATGTTTGGTGTGGTACTACTGAACATGTTTGGTGTGGTACTACTGAATATGTTTGGTGTGGTACTAGTAACGCACCGCTCAAATTTGAAAGAACTGGAGTGGCTTAGTGAACACCATCCTATCAGAGAGTCTCTCACTGAGCCCTCCCACTTTACTACAGTAACATATGTGGTGAAGAAGTTAAGATTTCAGATGATCTGTTCTTAGACATTGTTTTGGTTTATGTTGGAATCCTACAAATACCCTACTCCATGCTTGTGGGGAAGCACCAGAATTCAAATGTAATGCCACCTTTATGATTCTTTTAATTTAAGGTCCATGCATGCCATACCTGCCGAAGTTTTGACATGATCAAACCATTAACCTCTTCACGCCATATACCTCAACATTAACTAGCTTAACACATGGTGTATTTGAGGATAATTGCTACATCTATCACTTTAAATATTCTCCACCCCTCCCCCCTTCTAGTTGCATGTTCAACTGTCTGAGTGCTCTTTGTCTGTCTCGCTCTACCTCTCTGAAACTCTGCAGCTCATCTTTACCTTCAATCTGTTTTCTGCAGTGGAGATGGCCCTGTGCCCCCTACAGACACCTCTGTATAAAATGTTTACATAAAAGAAGGAAATCCATATAATTTAAATGTCAAGAAGTATTCGCTCGAGCATACACACACACTTATCTTGGATAATACTGACCACAGCATTTTGACCCCTAGTAGTCATTGAGACCCATACTTTGGGAAGAGCTTGGATTAATAAAATGGCATTGTGGAAAGGGATTCCTTAAATATTCATATGGGAAACATGGTATTTACTATCTGCTTGTGCTACATGCTGATTGGGCTGATGGTACCTCCTTCCATCCTCCCCTATAACGGGTCCTGAAATGTGGCCAGTGAAGAGGGCTGGTTAGCCAATGACGGGTAAGATCCCACCTTTGATACCGGGACAACCTAAGACAGGCACAGCCGTGCATCTGGCCACATCGTACGCACGCACGTACATGCAGTATATGCTGAACAAAGAAGACATTGAAGTGAAGAAGAAAACGAAGGTGATGATTTGCTCTACAGGCCTGGGGTTGGAGAGGGAGAGAGGTTTCCACAAAGCCAAGCAGAGTCCCCAAATACAAGCTTTCTCATAATTCCCTTAAATATAACATGCCTTTACTTCAAGGCTTGTTTGATTTTCGCAGGTTGGTGGACACGTCCTCAGAATGTAACAGCCAGAGAGGAGGAGAGGCTTTGAAAATGAGGGACACAAAGATACATTTATTGAGAAACCCTCAATTAGTGGGATTTCAATATAGGAAGTTGATTTCCTTTTAAGGATATGACTCTTAAAGTTTCTTCTGTGGGCATAAAGACATGCAGTCATGTCAGAATCTTCACTGATCAAGTCCTCAGATATCGCTCTCAACATGTTTCCCTAAAAATATCAAACAAAAACACCTTTGCTTGAATGCCTTATTTATTTTTAACCACCCCCGGAATGTTAAAGTTGAAGTGGGGTCCAAAATGTAATTTATAATTTTTTCTGGTACAAAATGCGTTGTGTGAGATGCAGTATCAGTCTTACGTCAATCAATGCTAGCAACAAAGAGCTACTTCCAATAGTGCTCTGTCTGTAGTGGTGCTCAGGGCCCAACTCATGTTCTCTAGCACTCTGTTTATCTTTTCATTTCTATTTGTGTGTATTTTCTTCATCTGAAGGGGATGCTGTGCATGGTCTCCTCAACTTACTCGTTTTCTACTAGTGACATTGCATCATCTATCAAAGCTTTTCGTGAACTCCCCTTTGCTGTTTTGGTTTGATACGGCGACTCTGTCTTGTTCTATGTTACCATAAGTCTAGCGCTTCCCTCCATCCCCCTCTGTTCTACATATCGCTATGGCTTTGGTGAAATACACTGATGACAAGTGTGTAGTTGCTTTCTACATGAAACGACATGGTGTAACTTTAACCAGCCTTAATGTAATGGATTAACCCCTCATAACCCTGCTTCATGGAATTCAGTCATCTCCAACAGTCTCGATCATCACTTCTACATCTCATCCCTGCAGTCTTTAGATTCCATTTCACTATCTCTTGGTTCTATGACGTGTGTGTCGGACAGCTCAAACTTGCAACATCTAGTTTTACCACGGTACCACCCTTGTAGACTCTACCAATCACATTGGCCACATCACACGTCTGAATCACCAGTCCACTCCCCTATGTGTGTGAAAAGCACTGATCTTTCTCTTGTTGGTATGAGCGCTCACAACCAACGTTCACACCCCTACCCTACCCCTACCACCCCTTCCAAGACAGCGTGTGTCAGTGTGTTTCGGCGTGTAGGGGGGACGGTGAGTATCACAAAGGGGTGAGTACATTGCCACAGGAAAGGGGGCCGGGGTGGGTGGCGAAGTCGGGGCTGTCGCCGTAGATTTATTTTACATTTGATTTATCTGTATTATCTGTATCCCTGTTCATATTAGTACATGAGGACGTGTAGCATTTAAGTACCTCTTCACTGATATGCAGAGCTGATTAGTTCATGATCAGGCATGGGTGTGGTCTATCCTGAACAATCAAATATGAAGTTCAAACCACCCTGATAATGATGAATCAAGTCCGTTGGTCTTTGGCCAAATTCCTCCCCTAATTTTAGTTAATTGTCTGGACGGGGATTATATCAACAGTTGGGCAGCTATTAGAGATTATTATCCATGGATGAGTGCATGAGCAAACGTGTGTGTGTGTGTGTGTGTGGTTTAAATGGTATTCAGGGGGATGACTCCGAGTCTCTTATATTTGGTCAGCAGCACTAACTCCTGTCTCTTGTATCTTCTGTGTTTTTGTGAATGTCGGACAGCACGGTGAGAGAGAGGTTCCCCAGGCTTCTCAAACTGGTAAGGATTCTAAATGCATCCTTTTCCATTCAAGTTCATTTTTCCCCCAACTCGTTTTTGATATTATTATAATTCTATTTGTGAAGCTCAACTCTTTAATGAGTTATTTTAGTTCTCTCCTTGACCTCGCTCTGCCTCTCACTAGGATGGTCAGGATCTCCCCCCTCCTATAGTCTTTGATGTGGAGGTGACTCCTGCTGCTCTTCCACCCTGCAAGGTAATACATACAGCCAATTGTTTATCATGAGTGGCTGTGCATGTAACCACCTCTGTCAAAATAGATTTTTCTTTACTTTACAATTTCTTTACTTTTAACTGCTGTCACAGGCCAGCTACTTCTGCTCAGAAGAGATCAAGACTCCCATCCTCGCCTTCCTACAACAGTGAGTTTGCACTTAGCTCTTTATATGTGTAACAGGGGAAGACAAAGGAATCCACAGATACAGATTATTACTGTACACACTAAGCCTGAACCCAAAACACTGACTCACTACAACATATATTATTGTTATAACAAAAGGGGAGAATGATTTGATGTCATTTGGATTATTCTTTAAAAGACATTGATCTGCAATAGGTAGAACATCTATCTGTACTGACTGGAAATGTAAGTTGTATGTTTCTTTAACGTTTTTTTTTTAGGTACTACAGTGTGTATGACTCCGGGGACAGACAACCTTTGTTAGATGCCTATCATGATGGAGCGACCTTCTCCTTGAGCATGTTCATCACCATGCAGAACCCATCCAGGTACCCCCTCGGCTAGTTGTTAATGTCTCCAGCAGCATAAACAGTGTATTATAAACACACTCAGCAGCACCTACAGTTGAAGTCGGAAGTTTAAATACACTTAGGTTGTCATTAAAACTTGTCAATAAAACTTGTTTTTCAACCATTCCACAATTATTATTTTTTTTTAACTATAGTTTTGGCAAGTTGGTTAGGACATCTACTTTGTGCATGACACAAGTAATTTTCCCAACAATTGTTTACAGACAGGTTATTTAACTTATAATTCACTGTCTCACAATTCCAGTGGGTCAGACGTTTACATACACTAAGTTGACTGTGCCTTTAAACAGCTTGGAAAATTCCAGAAAATTATGTCCTGGATGTAGAAGCTTCTGATAGGTTAATTGACATAATTTGAGTCAATTGAAGGTGTATTTGTGGATGTATTTCAAGGCCTACTTTCAAACTCCGTGCCTCTTTGCTTGACATCATGGGAAAATCAAAAGAAATTAGCCAAGACCTCAGAAAACAAATTGTAGACTTCCACAAGTCTAGTTCATCCTTGGGAGCAATTTCCAAATGCCTGAAGGTACCACGTTCACCTGTATAAACACCATGGGATCACGCAGCCGTCATACCGCTCAGGAACGAGACGCGTTCTGTCTCCTAGAGATGAATGTACTCTGGTGTGAAAAGTACAAATCAATCCCAGAACAACAGCAAAAGACCTTGTGAAGGTGCTGGAGGAAAGGAAGAAGCCACTGCTCCAAAACCGCCATTAAAAAAAGCCAGACTACGGTTTGCTACTGCACATGGGGACAAAGATCGTACTTTTTGGAGAAATGTCCTCTGGTCTGATGAAACAAATATAGAACTGTTTGGCCATAATGACCATCTTTATGATTGGAGGAAAAAGGGGTATGCTTGCAAGCTGAAGAACACCATCCCAACCGTGAAGCACAGGGGTGGCAGCATCATGTTGTGGAGGGACTGGTGCACTACACAAAATGGATGGCATCATGAGGAAAATTGTGGATATATTGAAGCAACATCTCAAGACATCAGTTAGAAAGTTAAAGCTTGGTCGCAAATGGGTCTTCCAAATGGACAATGACCCCAAGCATACTTCCAAAGTTGTGGCAAAATGGCTTAAGGACAACAAAGTCAAGGTATTGGAGTGGCTATCACAAAGTCCTGACCTCAATCCTATAGAAAATGTGTGGGCAGAACTGAAAAAGCGTGTGCGAGCAAGGAGGCCTAGAAACCTGGCTTCGTTACACCAGCTCTGTCAGGAGGAATGG
This sequence comes from Salvelinus alpinus, assembly GCF_045679555.1. Taxonomy (NCBI): domain Eukaryota; kingdom Metazoa; phylum Chordata; class Actinopteri; order Salmoniformes; family Salmonidae; genus Salvelinus; species Salvelinus alpinus. The sequence goes on along the minus strand of NC_092098.1, from coordinate 12,304,495 downwards.
GCCAAAATTCACCCAACTATTGCTACCAGAAACGTTTGACCCAAGTTAAACAATTTAAAGGCAATGCTACCAAATACTAATTGAGTGTATGTAAACTTATGAACCACTGGGAATGTGATGAAATAAATAAATGCTGAAATAAATAATTCTCTCTACTATTATTCTGACATTTCACATTCTTAAAATTAAGTGGTGATCCTAACTGATCTAAGACAAGACAGGGAGTTTTTACTAGGATTAAATGTCAGGAATTGTGAAAAACTGAGTTTAAATGTATTTGGCTAAGGTGTATGTAAACTTCTGACTTCAACTGTATTTCTCACCTGTTTCTAACATAGTCAGTCACTGTTTCTAGGTGCAGTCTCGGAGATTACCATAAAGACACTCGCAACCTGAAAAAGCTCAAAGATCCCTGTGAGTCTCTTCTGATTCTCTAGTTCAAAGTTTTGAGAAGTAATGGTTGATGTCATTATGTCATCTCTTTCAGTGCAAATTTAGTCTCTGAATAAAGTAAACCTCTTGGTTGTGAAAGTCACTCATATTAAAGTAAAAGACTACATTGAGAGTAACATCTTTGTTCTTAAACAAATCCTCTTGCCCTCTGTTCTTTCAGCCACACGATTCCGCTTACTGAAGCACACCCGTCTGAATGTGGTGGCTTTCCTGAACGAACTTCCTAAAACGCACCATGACACTGCATCGCTAAATGTGGACGTCAACACCTTCACCGTGAGTAGAATTCACTCCTAACCATCAACTCACATGCATGACCATCCTTGATTTCATAGCTTCAATCTCTTCTCTCTCTCCACTTTTACAGAACACGTTACTGTCGTTCACAGTCACTGGAGTGTTCAAAGAAGGTATGTTTTTAAAAAAACTTATTATAATGCAAAATTATACTGTTTCCCACATACATTTTCATTAGCAAAAAAGTCATTAACCATGTATTTTTTTTCTCTCTCTCTTTCACCCTAGTTGAAGGTAAATCCCGAGACTCTGTCAGAGCTTTCTCTCGGGTGTTCATCACAGTGCCGGCTGGAGGGACAAGGTAGGCCTTGACATTTGTACCAGACCACAAGCTAGAGATGGTTCCTCAATATACTATGTAAACAAAAGTATGTGGACACCCCTTCAAATTAGTGGATTCGACTATTTCAGCCACACTCGTTGCTGACAGGTATATAAAATCGAGCACACAACCACGCAATCGCCATAGACAAACATTGGCAGTAGACTGGCCTTCATCGTGGCACCATCACAAGATGCCACCTTTCCAACAAGTCGGTTCGAATTTCTGTCCTGCTAGAGCTGCCCGGTCAAGTGTAAGTGCTGTTATTGTGAAGTGGAAACGTCTAGGAGCAACAACGCTCAGCCGCGAAGTGGTAGCCACACAAGCTCACAGAACGGGACCGCAGAGTGCTGAAGCGCTCTGTCCTCGGTTGCAACACTCACTACAGAGTTCCAACCTGCCTCTGGAAGCAACGTCAGCACAGGAACTGTTTGTCGGGCAGCTGCACACAGGCCTAAGATCACAATGCCAAACATTGGCTGGAGTGGTGTAAAGCTCGCTGCCATTGGACTCTAGAGCAGTGGAAACTCGTTCCGTGGAGTGATGAATCACACTTCACCATCTGGCAGTCCGACAGATTAATTTGAGTTTGGCGAAGGCCAGAAGAACGCTACCATAATGCCAACTGTTAAGTTTGGTGGAGGAGGAATAATGGTCTGGGGTTGTTTTTCATGGTTTGGGCTAGGCCCTTAGATTCTGTTCTTCCAACAATGTGGCAACTGTTTAGGGAAGACCATTCCTGTTTCTGCATGACAATGCCCCTGTGCACAAAGCGAGTTTCATACAGAAATGGTTTGTTGGGGTCGGTGTGGAAGAACTTGACTGGCCTGCACAGAGCCCTGACCTCAACCCCATCGAACACCTTTGGGATGAATTGGAACGCCGACTGCGAGCCAGGCCTATCGTCCAACATCCGTGCCTTACCTCACTAATGCTCTTGTGGCTGAATGGAAGCAAGTCACCGCAGCAATGTTCCAACATCTAGTGGAAAGCCTTCCCAGAAGAGTGGAGGCAACTCCATCTTAATGCCCATGATTTTGGAATGAGATGTTTGACGAGCAGGTGTCCACATACTTTTGGTCATGTAGTGTATTGACAACTCTGCTAGATTTGTCTTGACTGTAACTCAGTATAGTAAAAGATCATGGAAATGTGTAATGTCGTATTTTCTTGTGTTCGTCTTGTTTCAACAGTCTTTGCATAGTAAACGACGAGCTTTTTGTCCGTAATGCTACGACTGAGGAGATCCGGCGTGCCTTTGTTGCACCCGCCCCCACACCATCCAGCAGCCCTGTCCCCACCCTCTCAGCTCCCCAGCAAGAGATGCTTTCTGCCTTCTCCCTAAAGTCCGGCATGAACCTGGAATGGTCCCAGAAGTGAGTGGCACACAGTTACCTTGCATTAGATTTTACAGAGTGGCTGCGGATCTGACTTTTCTGGACCCTCTTCCCGATAGCTAAAGGCCCTGAAGCGTCTGTGAATGATTCTCTACTTACGCAGTCTGTGCTCTAGAGAACAGGCTACTCTGGTGAATGCTGCTCGTCTAATAAAGTTAGATCAAAGCTGAATCAATGTCTGCAAGATCACAATGCTAGTATTGTACATAACAGAACCCAATATAATAGCATAACGTTACTGTGTAAGACAAAAAAACACCTAATTTTGAGGATGATCGAATGGTCAATTTTTGTATTCATGTAGGCAGAACTCAACAGCGTGCCACTATGCAAAATATGTACATTTATTAAATTAAACCCAGGTAGGCTATGCTACAGTTTAGTGCCATTTGCTGTAAAGGTTGCTCACTGTACATAATTCGAAACGCACTGTTTAACTCAAGAAGTTCTAAAGCATCTCCCTGTGAAACTGAGAACAAATGGTTGGTATGCAGATGCTGCATGGACGTTTCACCTGTAATATGCATCATTGACAGTGGGACCACAATGTGTGTAAAGTAGATCTAAAGAAACATGCGCAGAATGTGATTAGGATCTTCAGCTCTGGGGAAAGGGGATCTGGGGGTGGACAGACACTAAAACCAGTAGATAGTGGTAGTGCTGTCGTCATCCTCTTGTTCCTATGGAAAACTCCCGATGGCGCATTAAGCATTTGAATTTAAAGTGTGCCATGTTTCTGAATGGTACCAACAAAAATCATGGTGAGAGTGGCCGTAACTAGCAAAGGGTCATGGTCGACGTAGTCGTTTTCATACTGCCCGAGTCAATTCATAGCATGCCGGCCTGTGATAAGTCTGTTTCAGCACGGATCACTATTTAATTAAATATCTCGATTTGTAGCGAATATTAAGTCATTTTAGAGCCAAAAACATTTGGGAGGGCCTATTGTAATTAACATGGGCACACCAGGACTTTTGCCACTGCTAGGTTGCAACGCAGTAGCGCTCATGCTTCAGACAGGACACTGGGTGCCTTCTCTCTACGGATCTGCAGCCTCGGCCTAGATTCTAAGTGGGCTCAAGTAGTGACAAACACAGCTTCGTATGAAGTTCAATTCATGTTGAGTTTTAACTTACTTGATCAATGTATTTCAGATGCCTGCAGGACAATGAGTGGGATTTCAACCGAGCAGGGCAGGTCTTCACAGACCTCAAGGTAAATGCTTGATCCTAGTATATCTAATGGAGCAATGTGTGTTGCTTTCGTTTGACTGAATGTCTAAGATGTTATGTACCCTTTTAAGCTTCATACTGAACTTCTGTTTCTCCTCAGGCTCATGGAAAGATCCCAGATGTCGCTTTCATAAAGTGATTAGGAATGATTGTGGAGCTTTTAAATTGTCACTTATTTCCTTTTGATTCTTATAATTCCCCTCCTGGATTACTAGATAACAAAAGCATATTTCATTCTGTCATTCTTATAATTAAAAGTGAACGTATTCATGTCTGCTTGTAGTCATTTTGCATTGTTGATTGCACAAACCTTAAGGATTCAAATTAACTGCCATGCCTTTTAAAGCATATCTAAAACTCTAGGATGAGGAGTTAATTTTATACGTTGAATTTGGCAATTAGTGAATCTCCAGTAACATCAAGTGGGACTGCCCTGCCATTATCCAGAAAGTCCCCAAGCAGGTGGGAAAAAAACAAGGAACATCTTTGCAGTCTACATGTTTTGCTTTAATCACAGTTTATGAACCATACAATGTCTACATTGAACCACATCTATTTTCACAGGCATGTGACATGGGTCAGGTGAAGTAGTATGACAGTGCATTGTAACTTAAGGTTAGACTTCTGCTGTCTGGTTGGAGTGAGCTAGTCCTAACAGGCCTACACCAGCTCAGAGAGCATGTTAGAGGCCAGGCTGCATGTCAGACCAGTACCGTCAGGCTCCACATTGATTTTCTTCACAACGCCGTCTTCCACCAACATAGCGTACCTGAGACATAAGGAATGTGGCAATTACTTTATTGGGGTTGATTATACTTTTTGCAGTGTGAAATCCAAATGTTACCCGTCTACAGTCTGTTGCAGCAAGTTAACACTGACATAGGAGAAAAGACCTCACCTCTGGGAGCGCTTGTTTCCAAGCACAGCAACAATCTGATCGTTGTCTAGCAACAGGTCCACTGCCTGTAAATAAAATGGGGGTTACATTCACACAATGTACAAAGTGTAAACTAATGAAATCAAGGCTTTGGAGATGTATCTGACCTTAGTGAATGCGCCAGTAGGATCAGCCAGCATTCGCACCTGCAAAAGACGGGCCGTAGACAGCACACACGCAAGTATAAATTGGGTACACTGTAGCTGTATGTATGATTAAACTACAAACGGTATATTCATTTCATGCTTGCATACATGTTTTATGTTCCACTCCTGCGCAGATTAGGGCTGGGATTCAATCCTAACCCAAGCCGTAGCATTCATGACATTTAATTAAAAGGTCATTTCCAATTGAGCATTGAGCCGACGTCTGCAGCTTTAACCTTGAACGCAATCTTCGCAAACGTAATATTGCCTTTAAAAGTCGGATTGATTCCTGGCCTAACACTCGAGATGCAAGATGTTCAAGAACAGGTCCTGTAAGTGACAGGAACTCAATGCCACAGCTATCAGACATGTCTAGACTGAAAGATCTCAATATACAGTACCAGGCAAAGGTTTGGACACACCTATTCAGTAAAAAAAAGAAACCCTTGAATATGTTCTACATTGTAGAATGGTGAAGACATCAAAATATTTGCCTTGTCAGCTTGGCATTCTCTCAACCAGCTTCATGAGATAGTCACCTGGAATGCATTTCAATTAACAGGTGTGCCTTGATAATTTCATTAATTTGAGCTAATCAGTTGTGTTGTTACATGGTAGGTGTGGTAGCCCTATTTGGTAAAAAGCCAAGTCCATATTATGGCAAAATTTCAAATAAGCAAAGATAAATGAGTCCATCCGGACAATTTCAAAGAACTCTGAAAGTTTCAAGTGCAGTCGTAAAAACTTTTCTAGCACTATGATGAAACTGGCTCTCATGAGGACCGCCACAGGAAAGGAAGACCCTATGTTACCTCTGCTGCAGAGGACAAGTTCATTAGAGTTACCAGCTTCAGAAATTGCAGGCCAAATAAATGCTTCAGAGTTCAAGTAACAGACATATCTCAACATCAACAGTTCAGAGGAGACTGCGTGAATCAGGCCTTCATGGTTGAGTTGCTGCAAAGAAACCACTACTAAAGGACACCAATAATAAGAGACTTGCTTGAACCAAGAAACATGAGCAATGGACATTAGACCTCTGTCCTTTGGTGTGATGAGTCCAAATGTGAGATTTTTGGTTCTAACCGCCGTGTCTTTGTGAGATGCAGAGTAGGTGAACGAATGATCTCCACGTGTGGTTCTCACCATGGAAGAGGTGTAATGGTGTGGGGGTGCTTTGCTGGTGACCCTGTCAGTGATCTATTTAGAATTCAAGGCACAGCATGGCTACCACAGCGATACACCATCCCATCTGGTTTGTACTTAGTGGGATTATCATTTGGTTTTCAACAGGACAATGACCCAAAACACCTCTCCAGGCTCTGTAAGGGCTATTTGACCAAGGAGAGTGATGGAGCGCTGCATCAGATAACCTGGCCTCCACAATTTTTATTTATTTTATTTTACCGTTATTTTACCAGGTAAGTTGACTGAGAACACGTTCTCATTTGCAGCAACGACCTGGGGAATAGTTACAGGGGAGAGGAGGGGGATGAATGAGCCAATTGTAAACTGGGGATTATTAGGTGACCGTGATGGTTGAGGGCCAGATTGGGAATTTAGCCAGGACACCGGGGTTAACACCCCTACTCTTACGATAAGTGCCATGGGATCTTTAATGACCTCAGAGAGTCAGGACACCCGTTTAACGTCCCATCCGAAAGACGGCACCCTACACAGAGCAGTGTCCCCAATCACTGCCCTGGGGCATTGGGATCTTTGTTTAGACCAGAGGAAAGAGTGCCTCCTACTGGCCCTCCAACACCACTTCCAGCAGCACCTGGTCTCCCATCCAGGGACTGACCAGGACCAACCCTGCTTAGCTTCAGAAGCAAGCCAGCAGTGGTATGCAGGGTGGTATGCTGCTGGCATCACCCGACCTCAACCAAATTGAGATGGTTTGGACTGCATAGTGAAGGAAAAGCAGCCAACAAGTGCTCAGCATATGTGCAAAGCTGTCATCAAGGCAAAGGGTGGCTACTTTGAAGAATCTAAAATATATTTGGATTTGTTAAACACTTTTTTTGGTTACAACATGATGTCACAACATAGTTGTGATGTCTTCTATTATGCTACTATGTAGAAAACAGTCAAAATAAAAACCCTTGAATGAGTAGGTGTGTCCAAACTTTTGACTGGTACTGTAATTCAACCAGTTATGGTCTTGTTGTAATAATGTCTCTGTTAGGGAAATAAGATATTTCCAATGAATGTTAGAGGCAATCTGCAGTTAAAACATCAAAGCGGTACACCCCGCCACTGTTTTTGGTAAACTGCTGAGGGATGGGGCTTGGGAAATGTAACCATTCAAATTCCTAGACAGCTAAGTCAAGTGCTGGAGACCAGAATAACAGAAGGGAGATATTCAGCCCAGGACTGAAGAATGCACCATGTAGACTACAAGAACAGACAATGTAGAAGGCTGAAGGTCAAGGCATCAGCGTGTTAATTTCAAACAGCATTCTGCACCTTGCCGCCTGCTCCATGCTCCTTCCCCCAGGCAGCCATAACGAATGCGTCGTTAACGGAGATGCAGGCGACCTCCTGCACACCCTTGCTCTTCAGCTCTGCTGCCTGCTCCACAAACCCTGGAAGGTGAGTCTGAGGGATACGAGCAAGGACTTGCGGTGAAACAGTGGTTTCAGATGATGCATGCAGAAAGTACATGGTGAACAAACAAAATAAATAGAGGAATGCACATCCAGGTAAATTCATTGAAATGAGGATGATCTGAATGGAGGTTACCTTGGAGCACCCAGGAGTGAAAGCCCCTGGCACAGCAAAGAGAACTCCCTTTTTCCCCTTGAAGAGTTGGTCCATCGACACCTTATTGCCTGGCTCATTCTCATGTACCTCCACTGCCGGAAGTTTTTCTCCAACCTAGTGAGTGTGAAGCATTCAGTCAAACACTGTTGATGGTCAATCAAATTATACATGAAAGCTGAAAATCATATTCTGTTCTGCAACCCCCATTCTATTAGTCACAGATACTGAATTTGGAACTTGACTCTGTATAGCAGCATTTGAATAATGTATTGGACCTGCAGGGAGTGGTAATGGATATTTTGCCACCACAATGGCCTTGAAAAGTTACTACTGGAGAATCGTGACTTCGCTGAATGTGTAGAGCCAAAAGCAGAGTGCTCTCCGGGGCACTCACTAACAGCAGCTGGCTCAGTCATGCGCAGTGTTGGTATGTCTACCACTGACTCAGCTATATTACCACAAATAAAAATGGCATGTTGGGGTAAATCTATGGACAGGGGTCTAAAGTGGTAAGTAGAAAGCATATGTTTGACAGAAAAGATGATTTCATGCCATTATACATCAGATCTGATTCCCTACAAATGATGTGGTCACAGTTTCCAAACCTGCCCCATCCGGTTATCTAATCTTGCACCTATAAAAAAAAAAAGTAGACTGAGTATGTTTACATTCACACTAATAATTAAAATATTAAACTGAAGGCTGAGTATGACAGTCATGTAAACACCTTATCTAAATCGGCGTAAGGTCAAAATCAGTCTTAAACTTCGAACACACCGATCGTCATTGCGCAAAATAGTACGCAGCATCATCTGGATATGTATGCAACATTCACCTTCTGCTACCATTTCTGTCGAGCTGTCTACGCATACAGTTTGACGCATACGTTCGATAAATCCAACGTATGCACCACACCGAACACACTGCAACTGCCTCTCGTCAGAGAAAGCATTTATTTTGGGAGATTGCCAAATATGACCTTGTCATTCAAGACATGATAAATATATTGTTTCAGGTGATAATTAAACATGTTTTGTTTAGTAACCTTTTCCTCAACCGTTTTTTATTTTATAGCAAATCAAGCTAGCTTGCGCAGCAGAGCAGCTAGCTAGCTAAAAGCTAGGCTGAAGATACCATTGTAGCTAGCGACCTCCACCTAATAATGATCAAAAACAAACGCCATTACCATCACAATAAACTTCAAACGGGAGGCAACAGTTATATAATTAGCTTAACAGCCAACGTGTATTATTTAACATTACTATTAAAATAGTACTCACTTATAGGAATGGGTCATTGTTTCCAAGTTGCTAGCTATCCCATTAAAACCCATCACCGAAAACCACATATTTTCATCATCTTCTGTACTTTGGTAACTTCCAGTTCTTCGACGGACTCTGGCTGGACTGAAGATGCAAAATTTGAACAATTTCAAAGTATGCAACATCATCCATCTCGCAATGGAGCATTCAACCGCAAAGGGGCGTTGTGTTTACACTCCGTTGTGGACGTCATCATTGAAATGCATGACATCCAGCGCAACGGAACATTTAGTGGTAATGTGAACGAGGCTTAAAGCCTCATGCCCACCATATAAATGTGCGTTTTGTTTTGCCAGATGTCTAGCTCGCATTTTTTCATACTTGACGAGCATGTGCTTCGGTTTTCAACTAGCTAAAAGATAGCTAGTTGGGGGTCTGTACTTCCGTTTGTACCCCAGCACAATAAAGCAACGCACGAGTTGAAAATATTGAACCCATGAGGTACACAGAACACACCCCAGCCTAATGCGGCACCCCCAACGCAGCTTTGCGGACTGCTCCATTGACAATGTATGGACTTCCAATGGAACGCAGAGTTCGATGCATCTGGTGGACATGAAGCCTCGTTCTGTGTACTGCTTGTGTTCAATATTTTCAACAAGTCATGTGTTGGCTTCACCGTGACACAAACGGAAGTACACATAGACTCCAGTTTGCTAGCGTAAAAGATTATAGATATACTGACAAGACACTTAAAAATGGGAGTAGTTGTCCACAAAGCGGCATGGCAGACTGTACAGCATCACGCGTATCCTTTGTTTGGATTGGTGGATACATCTCATTACTGCAATCATTTTTTGAATATTCGATGAGGGTTGTTGACATCAACTGCCTGTATTCAATGGAGAGATGCTATGCTACTTGCCTCATATTATGAAGATGGCAACTCCAATAAAGTGTTTTTCTCTCAAAGTGTCCTACTTATATAAGTACACTTTTAACTTAAGCATTATGAAAGTCTATTCGATCAAATAAACCGTATGTAGCAAACAAGCAATAGATCATTTTTTTTACCAAACTGACACTCATTGACCTCCATACACAAACTCTTTGTTTGGTGGGCCAAATGAAAAAACGCTTCCTGCTGGAGAGAAATAGATTATCCGCCGAGTTGGGCCGCAATCTTCAGCTTTGCTAGCTAGTTGAAAATCAAGGTTAAATGCGGGCTAGACATCTGGCAAAACAAAACGCATGCATCTGGTGGGTATTATGCTCAAGTGAAGTGAGTTCGGAAAGTATATGCATCTTATATAAAGTGTGTATGTGAAAACGATATGTCCGAATTTAAAATCAAATAGACTTCGCAAAAATAACATGGTCAGTGTGTAGTATAACTTTTATTTGGCTTGGCGATTTTCTGAATGTATTAAAAAGTCCCATAATGTAACTTCAGCCTGATTTCAGATGTGTCATGTATACAGGATTATTAAGGAAACTTTATTCTTGCGTTTGCGTGTGCATGTAACCGTGTTCACTGATTTAATGCATCAGTCGATCATGCTTTACCCATCCATCACCAGGCCATCGAGAAACGTTAGATAATGCGGCTTGAGCATGGAGGCTGTATGCATCACCGAGAATAAATAGAAAAATCACGTGTTTAAAAAAAACTCGGAATAAAGAGTTTGCAGTCAAGGTCATGAAGGAGCGTTATTTTTAGATCAAACATTTTTCTGACGGCATTTCTTACCTTGATAGGCATGTTGGCAATGAGTGTGGTGTGTAGCGGTCTGAAGCACTGGACGGCACGGGTCCCTTTGAGAAATGCTGAGCTGGAAATCATTGGCCTATGTTGAGACGAGCCCCTTTAACGTTGTTCGAGTGGTAGCAGAGGACAGACTGGCTGGCTGCCGCAAATTCAGTGTGGCTGTCACAAAAATTGGCTTACAAATGTTACCACAGACAGAACAATGAGACCAGATATTCACCGGATGTATAAATGTGAATCATCCGCTTGGCGTTTCCACTCACTACCAAATATGGTAGTAGAGGAAGCCCAGTGGCCGGCAGTGGGAGAATATGGAAGGAGATGGATTTTGGCCGATATTCTGCAAATGTTCTCATCGATGAAATATTTTATCTAAATTTTCTGTTCCCAAAACGAGAAATCTGTTATTAACAGAGTGCACTGAGTTTTGTAGACTTTCCCTTTTGTCAACGTTTTAAAAAATCGCGTTGTTTAGAAGAAGTGCAAAAGCGAATTAAGTTATTGCACACGCACACTTCACAGAGTAGTCGTTCCCTAACGGGATGTCACTAGAACGGGCCAATAGGATCTCGCTAGCTCTTGCTTGGCTCTGCCAAACTCATTGATTGTTCTGCCCACTATGACTAATTTGTTCCCGTTGGAAACGACAGGCTGTGGTCTATCTTGGTTTAGTTATAAAATGGGGTAATTAACTCGAGCGTCTGTCTGGTTGCAAGGGATATACTAAAAGCTACCGTCTCTCCACCTGGCAGGTACCTGGCACTGCCTTTCCAATCGCTCCGCTATGAACTGTTTTACCCATTTAACTATTTTTATTTCATGAAATTGAAAAAAGCACATATAAATACTACACTAAACCTTACATTACATATGAATCACGTAACACATTGATAAATTATATTTATATGATCATTACAAATTATACTGATTCTGAGGGGTTGGGTTAAATGCGGAAGACACATCTCCGTTGAATGCGTTCAGTTGTACAACTGACGAGGTATCCCCTTTCCATTATACCTTTTTAAAATGCGGAACTATGTGTCATTAAAGCACTGCAAAGGGTAAGCAAAAGCTGTTGCACTTCTTCCAGCGTTCCAATGAGAGGACAGTCTCAACAGGGTCCTCTCTGATCCAACCAATCAAACCCGAGAGACTTAACCATCGCACATATTTCGGTTTCATTAGTGTTAGTGAAAATATTTCTTGATTTTTAGCTCAGATGGCTAATACACTCCGACAGTGAGTAATATCTAACAAATTACACAACATAAGACTATATACATATAAGACTATATACAGTTGAAGCCTGAAGTTTACATACACCTTAGCCAAAGACATTTAAACTCAGTTTTTCAAATTCCTGACATTTAATCCTAGTAAAAATTCCCTGTCTTAGGTCAGTTAGGATCACCACTTTATTTTAAGAATGTGAAATGTCAGAAAAAATAGTAGAGAGAGTAATTTATTTCAGCTTTTATTTATTTGATCACATTCCCAGTGGGTCAGAAGTTTACATACACTCAATTAGTATTTGGTAGCATTGCCTTTAAATTGTTTAACTTGGGTCAAATGTTTCGGGTAGCCTTCCACAAGCTTCCCACAATAATTTGGGTGAATTTTGGCCCATTCCTCCTGACAGAGCTGGTGTAACTGAGTCAGGTTTGTAGGCCTCCTTGCTCGCACACGCCTTTTCAGTTCTGCCCTTGTAACGGATGTGAAATGGCTAGCTAGTTAGCGGGTACGCGCTAGTAGCGTTTCAATCAGTTACGTCACTTGCTCTGAAACCTATTAGTAGTGTTGCCCCTTGCTCTGCAAGGGCCGCGGCCTTTGTGGAGCGATGGGTAACGATGCTTCGTGGGCGACCGTTGTTGATGTGTGCAGAGGGTCCCTGGTTCGCGCCCGGGTCGGGGCGAGGGGACGCACTAAAGTTATACTGTTACACCCTCAATTTTTTTATGGGATTGAGGTCAGGGCTTTGTGATACAGTATATATATGTAACACATGTAAGCCCTTTACTATTGCCTTTCCAACCTTCCTGACTGATGTCTTGAGATGTTGCTTCAATATATCCACATAATTTTACTTCCTCATGATATCATCTATTTTGTGAAGTGCACCAGTCCCTCCTGCAGCAAAGCACCCCCACAACATGATGGTGCCACCCCCGTGCTTCACAGTTGGAATGATGTTCTTCGACTTGCAAGCCTCCCCCTTTTTCCTTCAAACATAACAATGGTTAATATGGCCAAACAGTTCTATTTTTGTTTCATCAGACTAGAGGACATTTCTCCAAAAAGTACAATCTTTGTCCCCATGTGCAGTTGCAAACCGTAGTCTGGCTTTTTTCATGTCGATTTTGGAGCAGTGGCTTCTTCCTTGCTGAGCGGCCTTTCAGGTTATGTCGATATTGGACTCGTTTTACTGTGGATACAGATACTTTTGTACCGGTTTCCTCCAGCATCTTCACAAGGTCCTTTGCTGTTGTTCTGGGATTGATTTGCACTTTTTGCACCAAAGTACGTTTATCTCTAGGAGACAGAACGAGTCTCCTTCCTGAGCGGTATGACGGCTGCGCGGTCCCATGGTGTTTATACAGATGAACGCGGTACCTTCAGGCATTTGGAAATTGCTCCCAAGGATGAACCAGACTTGTGGAGGTCTACAATTTTTTTTCTGAGGTCTTTGCTAATTTCTTTTGATTTTCCCATGATGTCAAGCAAAGAGGCACTGAGTTTGAAGGTGGGCCTTGAAATACATCCACAGGTACACCTCCAATTGACTCAAATTATGTCAATAAGCCTATCAGGAGCTTCTAAAGCCATGATATAATTTTCTGGAATTTTCCAAGCTGTTTAAAGGCACAGTCAACTTAGTGTATCTAAACTTCTGACCCACTGGACTTGTGATACAGTAAATTATAAGTGAAATAATCTGTATGTAAACAATTGTTGGAAAAATTAATTGTGTCATGGACAAGGTAGATGCCAAAACTATAGTTTGTTAACAAGAAATTTGTGGAGTGGTGGAAAAACGAGTTTTAATGACTCCAACCTAAGTGTATGTAAACTTCCGACTTCAACTGTACATATAAGACTATATCCATATATGGATGAGCGATGTCAGAGCTGAACGGACTAAGATACAGTAGAATGTTATAGAATACAGTATACACATATGAGATGAGTAATGCAAGATATGTAAACATTATTACGTGACTAAGATACCGTAGAATAGTATAGATAACAGTATACACATATGAGATGAGTGATGACAGATATGTAAAAAGTTAACCAAATCAATAATGTGCTAGTTAGGTTGTAATGGTTTCTTGCAGGCTACCAACATTATCATGTTGAAACTGTGTGAAATTATATCCAATGTAAGACAGAATATTGTCGCCCTATGTGTAGTGGCATAGCAAGCAACATAGGCTAACAAGCATAAGTGTTATACTAGCCTATTCCATTATATGCATAATATTATACTCATAAAGAGGTGATATAACTGCATACCTTTATCTTTTGCGCGTTTCTCTTCTTTCCTCTTTTTCCTAAACTGGGCATCTGATGTCTTAGACCTTTTCTTATTCATTTCTTTTGATTTGGCACTGGAGCATCAATACATTACCCATCTCCAAACACTGTCAACCAAGAATCAAGACTTAACCAATTCACCTTGGTGGTGTGCAGACTTGTTTTATATTATCCTTAACGATTTCACACAAACCAGAAAAAAATGCAACAATATGTCTGTGAAACTATATATTCAAAGTATTATGAATGAATTGTGGTTTATTTGGTAGCATTTCATAGTGTGACTGATTTTACTAATTGCATTAGTACTGTACAAAGTTAGAGGTGCGGTATTTGATATATTCCCCCAAATCTACCCTACCTCGGGCTTCCAGTGGGGAGACCTGAGGTCAACCTACCCCCGCCTCCCTCCCCATCTCGTACTTCTGAGTGGGAGATCTTCCTAGGCAGTAGCCTGCCTAGCTCACAAACTAGAATCAGGGCGCCCACTCCGACAAGGTTAATTGACCCACAGTCCCACACAGTGACATGATATCATTGACGTGACGTGCAAATGAGCGATAGAAAACCGATTGCGCAAATGTCACCATTCCTATTTTTTTGGTGCAGGCACCTTGTGCCCCCCCCAGCAAGATGCCGCCCTGGGCAGCTGCCCATGTCGCCCATACCTAAATCCGCCACTGCGTAGAATAGTATAGAATACAGTATATACAGTGGGGAGAACAAGTATTTGACACACTGCCAATTTTGCAGGTGTTCCTACTTACAAAGCATGTAGAGGTCTGTAATTCATAGGTACACTTCAACTGTGAAAGACGGAATCTAAAACAAAAATCCAGAAAATCACATTGTATGATTTTTAAGTAATTAATTAGCATTTTATTGCATGACATAAGTATTTGATACATCAGAAAAGAAGAACTTAATATTTGGTACAGAAACCTTTGTTTGCAATTACAGAGATCATACGTTTCCTGTAGTTTTTGACCAGGTTTGCGCACACTGCAGCAGGGATTTTGGCCCACTCCTCCATACAGACCTTCTCCAGATCCTTCAGGTTTCGGGGCTGTCGCTGGGCAATACGGACTTTCAGCTCCCTCCAAAGATTTTCTATTGGGTTCAGGTCTGGAGACTGGCTAGGCCACTCCAAGACCTTGAGATGCTTCTTACTCCTTAGTTGCCCTGGCTGTGTGTTTCGAGTCGTTGTCATGCTGGAAGACCCAGCCACGACCCATCTTCAATGCTCTTACTGAGGGAAGGAGGTTGTTGGCCAAGATCTCGCGATACATGGCCCCATCCATCCTCCCCTCAATACGGTGCAGTCGTCCTGTCCCCTTTGCAGAAAAGCATCCCCAAAGAATGATGTTTCCACCTCCATGCTTCACGGTTGGGATGGTGTTCTTGGGGTTGTACTCATCCTTCTTCTTCCTCCAAACACGGCGAGTGGAGTTTAGACCAAAAAGCTCTATTTTTGTCTCATCAGACCACATAACCTTCTCCCATTCCTCCTCTGGATCATCCAGATGGTCATTGGCAAACTTCAGACGGGCCTGGACATGCGCTGGCTTGAGCAGGGGGACCTTGTGTGCGCTGCAGGATTTTAATCCATGACGGCGTAGTGTGTTACTAATGGTTTTCTTTGAGACTGTGGTCCCAGCTCTCCTCAGGTCATTGACCAGGTCCTGCCGTGTAGTTCTGGGCTGATCCCTCACCTTCCTCATGATCATTGATGCCCCACGAGGTGAGATCTTGCATGGAGCCCCAGACCGAGGGTGATTGACCGTCATCTTGAACTTCTTCCATTTTCTAATAATTGCGCCAACAGTTGTTGCCTTCTCACCAAGCTGCTTGCCTATTGTCCTGTAGCCCATCCCAGCCTTGTGCAGGTCTACAATTTTATCCCTGATGTCCTTACACAGCTCTCTGGTCTTGGCCATTGTGGAGAGGTTGGAGTCTGTTTGATTGAGTGTGTGGACAGGTGTCTTTTATACAGGTAAAGAGTTCAAACAGGTGCAGTTAATACAGGTAATGAGTGGAGAACAGGAGGGCTTCTTAAAGAAAAACTAACAGGTCTGTGAGAGCCGGAATTCTTACTGGTTGGTCATGCAATAAAATGTAAATTAATTACTTAAAAATCATACAATGTGATTTTCTGGATTTTTGTTTTAGATTCCGTCTCTCAGTTGAAGTGTACCTATGATAAAAATTACAGACCTCTACATGCTTCGTAAGTAGGAAAACCTGCAAAATCGGCAGTGTATCAAATACTTGTTCTCCCCACTGTACATATGAGATGAGTAATGCAAGATATGTAAACATTAAGTGACTAAGATACCGTAGAATAGCATAGAATACAATATATACATATGAGATGACTAATGCCAGATATGTAAACATTATTAATGTGACTAGTGTTCCATTCCTTAAAGTGGCCAGTGGTTTCTAGGCTATGCCTATAGGCAGTAGCCTCTAATGTGCTAGTGATGGCTGTTTGACAGTCTGATGGCCTTGAGATAGAAGCTGTTTTTCACTCTCTCGGTCCCAGGTTTGATGCACCTGTACTGACCTCGCCTTCTGGATGACAGTGGGGTGAACAGGCAGTGGCTCAGGTGGTTGATGTCCTTGATGATCTTTTTGGCCTTCCTGTGACATCGGGTACTGTAGGTGTCCTGGAGGGCGGGTAGTTTGCCCCCGGTAATGCGTTGTGCAGACCGCACCGCCCTCTGGAGAACTTTGCGGTTGCGGGCGGTGCAGTTGCCGTACTAGGCGGTGATACAGCCTGACAGGATGCTTTCAATTGTGCATCTGTAAAATCTTGTGAGGGTTTTAAGTGACTAGCCACATTTCTTTAGCCTCCTGAGGTTGAAGAGGCTCTGTTGCACCTTCTTCATCACACTGTTTGTGTGGGTGATCCATTTCAGTTTGTCAGTGATGTGTATGCCAAGGAACTTGAAGCTTTCCACCTTCTCCGCTGTGGTCCCTTCGATGTAGATAGGGGGGTGCACCCTCTGCTGTTTCCTGAAGTCCACAATCATCTCCTTTGTTTTGTTGACATTGAATGAGAGGTTGTTTTCCAGGCACCACACTTCCAGAACCCTCACCTCCTCCCTGTAGGCTGTCTCGTCATCGTTGGTAATCAAGCCCACTACTGTTGTGTCGTCTTACTTACTGATTTTATTGTCCCCATGGGGAAATTTTGTTGCAGTGTCATGTACATGTTTAAAGTGGCGTTTAAATACAAAACAAAATTGACAATACAACTTTCACAACAGTTACATACCAATAAACATTAAAAAATAAATAAAAAAAGACTAGCCCGCTGGCCTTACTGAGTTGATAGGAACATTAGCCTGAGCTATTTAGGAGGGATATCACACCTGGCACAAATGCTTGTCTAGTTCTGTTTTTCTTGCTGAGGGGTGCCCTATACCTGCACCCAAAGGGGAGTAGTTCAAAGTCCGGGTACAGGGGTGACTTGGGTCTAAAACGTGGTGATTGAGATGGAGGCGTGCTTGGCCACGCAGTCATGAGTGAACAGGGACTACAGGAGGGGGCTGAGCATGCACCCTTGTGGGGCCTCAGTGTTGAGGAACAGTGGAGTGGAGGTGATGTTTCCTACCTTCACCACCTGGGGGCGGCCCGTCAGGAAGTCCAGGACCCAGTTGCACAGGGCGGGGTTCAGACCCAGGGCCTCAAGCTTAATGATGAGCTTGGAGGGTACTATGGTGTTGAATGTTGAGCTGTAGTCAATGAACATCCTTCTTACATGGGTATTCCTCTTGTCCAGATGGGATAGGGCAGTGTGCAGTGTGATGGCGAATGTATCGTCTGTGGACCTGTTGGGGCGGTATGCAAACTGAAGTGGGTCTAGGGTGGCAGGTAAGGTGGAGGTGATATGATCCTTGACTAGTCTCTCAAAGTACTTCATTATGACAGAAGTGAGTGCTACGGGGCGGTAGTCATTTAGTTCAGTTATCTTTGCCTTCTTGGGTACAGGAACAATGGTGGCCATCTTGAAGCATGTGGGGACAGCAGACTGGGATAGGGAGACATTGAATATGCCATGGTTAAATGCGGTGGTTCGCGCTTTCAGTTTCGCGCGAATGCTACCGTGGTTAGGGTAGGTTTTAATAGTCACAGTGGGTACTACATCTTCAATACACGTCCTTATAAACTCAGTCACCGTATCCGTGTATGCATCTAGATTATTTTCGCAAGCTCCCCGAACATATCCCAGTTCACGTGATCAAAATAATCCTGAAGCGTGGATTCCGAATGGTCAGACCAGCGTTGAATAGTCCTTAGCACGGGTACTTCCTGTTTTAGTTTCTGCCTATAGAAAGGGAGGAGCAAGATGGAGTCGTGGTCAGATTTGACGAAAGGAGGGCAGGGGAGGGCCTTGTAAGCATTCCGGAAATTTGAATAGCAATGGTTGAGAGTCTTAGCAGCGCGAGTAGTACAGTCGATATGTTGATAGAACTTCAGCAGCCTGGTCCTCAAATTTGCTTGGTTAAAATCCCAGCTACAATTAATGCAATCTCAGGATATGCGGTTTGCATAAATTCCAGTGAAGTTCTTTGAGGGCCGTCGTGGTATCGGCTTGAGGAGTGATGTAAACGGCCGTGGCAATGACGGAGGAGAATTCTCTTGGGATCTTGGGAGATCACATTTGATTGTGAGGTATTCTAGGTCGGGTGAACAAAAGGACTTGAGTTCCTGTATGTTCCTAGAATTACACCATGAGTCGTTAATCATGAAACACACCTCTCCGCCCTTCTGCTTCCCGGGGAGAGATATTTATTCCGGTCTGCACGATGTACTGATAATCATGCTGGCTTTACCAACTCCAACAGAGTATCCCGAGAGAGCCATGTTTCCGTGAAACAAAGTATGTTACAAGTCCCGATGTCTCTCTGGAAAAAAAATCCTTGCTCTGAGCTCATAAACTTTGTTATCCAAAGACTAAAACATTAGCGAGTAATATACTCGGAAGCGGTGGGTGGTGTGCCCGCCTCCAAAGTCGAACCAGCTGGCCACCTCGAGTGCCTCTCTTCCGCCGGTGATGTTTTGGGTCGGCCTCTGGAATAAGTAAAAATTTTCTGGGGAGAGCGAACAAAGGATCTGCTTCAGGGAAGTCATTTTCTTGGTCGTACTGCTGGTAGTTCTGGTAAGTTACCGCTGCTCTAATATCCACATAGATAGATAATGTTCACCATGCTGTAGTGTAGATGGTGATGGGCTGAGGTATAGCCCTAGATCCAGAGATATGTACAGTGCATTTGGAAAGTATTAAGACCCCTTCACTTTTCCCACATTTTGTTATGTAACAGCCTTATTCTAAAATTGATAAAAAAAAAAAATCCTCATCAATCTACACACAATACCCCATAATGACAAAGCAAAAACAAGTTTTTGGAAATTATTTACATAAGTAATCAGACCCTTTGCTATGAGACTCAAAATTGAGGTCAGATGCATCCTGTTTCGATTGATCATCCTTGAGATGTTTCTAAAACTTGATTGGAGTCCACCTGTGGTAAATTCAATTGATTAGACATTTGGAAAGGCACACACCTGTCTATATAAGGTCTCACTTGACAGTGCATGTCAGAGCAAAAACAAAGCCATGAGATCGAAGGAATTGTCCGTAGAGCTCCGAGACAGGATTGTGTCGAGGCACAGATCCGGGGAAGGGTACCAAAACATTTCTGCAGCATTTAAGGTCCCCAAGAACACAACACAGTGGCCTCCATTATTATTTAATGGAAGAAGTTTGGAACCACCAACATTCTTCCTAGTGCTGGCTGCCCGGCCAAACTGAGCAATCAGGGGAGAAGGGCCTTGGTCAGGGAGGTGACCAAAACCCGATGGTCACTCTGTGACAGAGCTCCAGAGTTTTTCTGTGGAGATGGGAGAACCTTCCAGAAGGACAACCATCTCTGCAGCACTCCACCAATCAGGCCTTTATGGTAGAGTGGCCAGACGGAAGCCACTCCTCAGTAAAAGGCACATGACAGCCGCTTGGAGTTTGCCGAAAGGCAACTAAAGGACTCTCAGCCCATGAGAAACAAGATTCTCTGGTCTGCTGAAACCAAGATTGAACTCCTTGGCCTGAATGCCAAGCGTCACATCTGGAGGAAACCTGTTACCATCCCCTACGATGAAGCATGGTGGCGGCAGCATCATGCTGTGGGGATATTTTTCAGCGGAAGGGACTGGGAGACTAGTCAGGATTGATGGCAAGATGAACGAAGCCAAGTACAGAGAGATCCTTGATGAAAACCTGCTCCAGAGCGCTCAGGACCTCAGACTGGGGCGAAGGTTGACCTTCCAACAGGAAAACAACCTGAAGCACACAGCCAAGACAACGCAGGGGTGGCTTCGGGACAAGTCTCCGAATGTCCTTGATTGGCCCGGACAGAGCCTGAACTTGAAACCGATCAAACATCTCTGGACAGACCTGAAAATAGATAGTTGACCTGAAAATAGTTGTGAGCGACGCTCCCCGTCCAACCTGACAGAGCTTGAGAGGATCTGCAGAGAAGAATGGGAAAAACTCTCCAAATACAGGTGTGCCAAGCTTGTAGCATCATACCCAGGAAGACTCGAGGCTGTAATCACTGCCAAAGGTGCATCAACAAAGTACTGAGTAAAGGGGATGAATAATTATTTCAGTTTTTTATTTTTAATACATTTGCAAACATTTCTAAAACATGTTTTTGCTTTGTCATTATGGGTTATTGTGTGTAGGTTGATGAGAAAAAAACTAAATTTAATCAATTTTAGAATAAGGCAGTAAAGTAACAAAATGTTGAAAAAGTCAACAGTTTCCAAATGTGTCTTCAGAAAGTATTCACACCCCTTCACTTATTCCACATTTTGTTGTGCTACAGCCTTATTCTAGAATTGATTAAATAAATAAAAAATCATCATTAATCAACACACAATACCTCATAATGACAAAGCAAAAACAGGTTTTTGGAAATTTTGGTTAATTTATCAAATAAAATAAAACTGAATTATCTTATTTACATAAGTATTCAGACCCTTGCTATGAGACTCAAAATTGAACTTAGGTGCACCCCTTGACTTATTACACATTCAAAATGGATAAAATGTTTTTTTTTCTCACCCATCTACACACAATGCCCCATAATGACAGTGAAAACATGTTTTTAGATTTTTCAAATTGATTGACAATACAGAAATATTTAATTAAATAAGTATTCACATTGAGTCAATACTTTGTAGAAGCACCTTTGGCAGTGATTACAGCTGTGAGTCAGGGTATCTAAGAGCGTTCCACAACTGTAATGTGCAACAATTGCCCATTTATTATTTTCAAAATTCTTCAAACTCTGTCAAATTGGTTATTGATCATTGCCAGACAACCATTTTCAGGTTTTTCCATAGATTTTAAAATAGATTTAAGTCAAAACTGTAACTCGGCCACTCAGGAATGTTCACTGTTTTCTTACTAAGCAACTCCGGTGTAGATTTGGCTTTGTGTTTTAGGTTATTATCCTGCTGAAAGGTGAATTCAAATATGGAGAGTGGTACTCAGTGATGTGATGTATTGGATTTGCCCCAAACATAACACAATCTAGATGTGGAAAAGTCTGAGACTTACCCAGAAAGACTCACAACTGTAATCACTGAAAAATATGCTTCTACAAAGTATTGACTCAGGGGTGTTAATACTTAGATATTTCTGTATTTCATTTTCATATTCACAAACATTTCAAAAAACATTTTTACTTATGAGGTATTGTGTGTAGAATGTAATCCATTTTGAATTCAGGCTGTACCACAACCAAAAGTAGAATAAATCAAGGGGGTATGAATACTTTCTGAAGGCACAATCCATAGAATTGCATATTAGAACTAATTTAAGAGGATCTCTGTGTTTATATCTGACTCATGAACTTTGGTGAGCAGGACAGGAAACAGTTTATAACATGACAGCAGCAGACAGACAAACAAATCATGACAGAAGACGTACGAGACCAATGAAATGTGATGGTGTGTGTTCATTTATTACAAAACACAAAGCACCTACAATATTTGAATCTACCCCTTGTTTAATTCAGTGTAGCATTTGTCTTTTCTAAATAGTAATTTAATTATGAACATTTTGTTTAGACAGTCACATCAAAATAACCATTGTAGCTTACTGAAAAACAGTACATACACACACACACACACACACACACACACACACACACACACACACATACAGACATTCACAGCCATTAGACTTAAACCCACACAAAAGATAAAATGAGTATCAACAAATATCAGCAAATTGAGTAAAAAATAGAATTTAATATTTTAAATACAAATATTGATTTGAACTTTTCCATGTTATAAGCTTTAGTACTACTATTAATTGTCGTTATTCTTATTATTATTACTGTTTATGTTTAATTTACATTGTGACTATACAAGGAAATGTGAAACAGAGTTTTGGTAATTTCTTGTATTGCTCATTTTACAACAACCACCAATGATTTTACATCCTCTAAATTGTGATACTCTAAATGCCGCCCCGAACCGTACCTATATATGACAGACAAAGTGACATTACATAATGCGTATCCTTCTGAAAACACTACCTTTGTACTATTATATTAGTTATTATTGACACAAACATTTACATTTTTTACAACTTTCTTAAACTGGACCCAGGCATCCATGTTTGTTTACACATTTTCAAAAATTCCAAGTCGCCTTTGAGAAACAAAATGTACAAATAATGATAGAACAAAGCACAAATCAGACCGCAAGATATAGAACAGAGTTGAGCCAATTGTCACCTAATGCTACTGTTCAATTGAAGAAAAAAAACAGAATTAAAATAGTCACAAATCAAAACGTCAAATGCAAACATCCACAGCCGTGAAGAACAGAAATGAACGGGTACATTATAAACCTAGAACATTTGTTTGGGAGAGTTTACAGACTGCAAAATCTCTGACAGATAATGTAGGTGGGGTCCTTAAGAGGGGAGTATGTCAATTCAGTAACGGTGTAACAATTTCTAAAGAACATGGTTTTGTTCACAGATTCAATGCATTGTCAGAAGAAAAAAATTCATACTAAAATCCATTTGAAAAACATAACAATCACAACATTCTCAATGGATTGCTTTATTTCAGTACCAAACCTGAGGCCAAGTGTAACAATTGAAATGCAAGATAGCCTTAAAATCCAAGAAAGAAAAAACTACGGTGGAAAATCCAGATACTCAAGCATGAATTTCAATTAACAGTGGCAACGAGTCTAATCTATTCCATCATTCATGTCAGGGACCATCTCCCATATTTACAGGCTTCAGCTCTCATTGGCATGTTCAAACGTTTTCTTTAACAGTGAATCATAACGGTTTTCAGTTATTTCTAGTAATACGTCTATTCCACGTTGGTTCAATGTTGTTTCATTGAAATTACGTGGAAACAACATTGATTCAACCAGTGTGTGCTCAGTGGGTTTGAAAAGGATTAAAACTATGGTATCAGTCAGACTGGGCTGTAGCTTCCCATATGAGGCTGAATGTGTTGCATTCAATGCCCCATTTGGTCACCAACAATCTTGCAGTTCAAAGATCATACACAGTACGAGGACCTCCAGGTCAAAACAACAGAGGTCCCTTTCTTCAGTCTTTCAGCGGCTGCAAGAGCTGCAGCAATCTGTTCCGCTGGCACAACATGTAAAATATAACAGTTTAAATTCCTAATTTTAGCCCCAAGTCAATTTGATCACTAATAATGGCAAATTCAGTTAATCAAACTAACGGTTTTAAGCAGCACAGTCCATCTGAATCAGACGGGTTAAAGAGAACTAGCGAAGAGATCTGGAAGATCAATTATTCCAAAAAGTAGAACTGTCGCTTTCCCCCCCGATGTTGCTGCACCTTCATTGCTTCAGTGTGGTGCCAACAGTGCAGTAAACCTTCCCTTCTGTCTCGCGCACAACTACTTGAGCAGTATTCCGTTTTTTGTGTACCTATTGAGTCTACTTACAGTATAAATAAAATCTAACAACTTCCAAGTAAAGAGACACGTCAACATTTTGTTGACAATCATAATACTCCCTTTTCTTGGACTAATAATCAATTGCACAGCCTTTTATAAAGCAGTTTTCCCACACCCACCTGGCCACCTAAGCCTATATGTATAGCCAGTCATTGCCATACGAGTCACAACTATTATTTTTCTTGCCATTAATTGTGTGTAAAGTATTGTATTGCTTAAAAACATATTGCAAGTAATTCATATGAATGAATTGTAAGACTGTGTATGTAGACAAACCTAACAATACTCTTATGGGTGCATGTTGGTCTGACCCCATACTGCAGTCTTTGTCAATGGCTATTTCTTTGTCTGGTATTTTAGTATGGCTTTTGTGTGGAGGGAGATCTTGCATCGTTCGCAATAAAGTCTAAGCCACAAGGTTACAGTCTGGTCTTAGACATCTCACTGCAGTCCTTCAGTGGTTTATCATCTGAAGGTTAGGGATAGTGGGCATCTAATATGATTCTGGCATTCAGATTGATTGGCTGTAGTTTATTCCCATATTTGAACTGACCGAGTCTTGGAGTCTTTCAACAAAGTTTGGCGGTCATGTATTAAGGAGTTATATTCCACCATCAACCTCCACAGAGGAGATCTAATACATGTATATGGGTTTTCTCTGTTTTTAAACACAGTTGAATCTCTGAAGAGGCGATGATAAAAAAAACTATCCAGAGATAATCTCCACATTCTTCATTATCAAAATCTAATAAAAACTTCTCCATTCACACCAGCCAGCCATTCACTCTTTGTAGATTCCCCGTCTCTCCTCATGCCCTTGCATCCTCTTTCCTTGGCTTTCCTCCCTTCTCTCTAGGGCGAGTCCATCATGGCTTCCAGCATCTCTAGGAAGAGTTTGTGCATGGGCACGCCGCCTCGGGTCTTGATGCTATAGAAGGTGGTGAGGGCGCGACCAGCCGTCTGGCGGAGGAGGGGGAGGGTGAAGAGGAGACGCCCCGCCCGCTGGGGGTCCTCGGGGCGTCGCTGGCACTCCATCTCCAACAGGGTCTGGTGGAGGAGGTCCCTCAGCTTCTGCACCGCCTCCATGTCCTCTATGTACACAGAGTCTGGCAGCGGAGAGGGGGAGCATGGTCAGACTATTTCTAAAAGCTTCCTTTTGGACAGAGGGTTTTGTAAGATTGTGTTTGGCAGTAAACGTAGGTGATTAAGTAATAGGACGCACTGGTCCATAACATTACAAATATTTTTTTTTAAAGTGCCTTTGTGCGCTAAGCAGACCATGGGGGTGAATTTGCTGTTTACAGTAATCGTCTGTCAGTCCCTCAGGGCCGGAGTTATTACAAATCTTTACTAATCTGTCTGCGCTGATTTTTGTTGGGTGTATTTTCTTTGAAATAAACTGTTTGGACCAATCTGCTAAATGAAACTGAAGTAGAGTAGTGCTTCAAATAAAGAATGTTGTCATATTAGTAACTAATTGTACATATGGAGGGTTCGATATTTCAGTCTCACCTACTGCTTTCATCACATTTTCATGTATTGTCACTCCACATAATGCTGATTGGATGGATATTCTATGATTATACTTCTGTATAGCTAGTTTACCTGAGTTGGTGAGTGCAATGGCTTTGAGCATGACAAACTCCTCCCGGTCCAGCTGCAGGGAGCGGAAGCGTCGGGCCAGCTGGCTGACGGCTGCGTTGAGCTCTGTCAGTCCAGCCACGCGAGACATCTCCTCATCAAGGACAAAGTCCTCTGCGAACACTACCTCATCCTCACAGCCTAGGGAGCGGAAGGCCACACCCAGCACCAGCACCTCCAGCCACACCGACTGCAGCACCGACATCTGGTCTGCCAGGGACAGCGACAGGAAGCCTGCAAGGGTGGACACATGAAGGGGAGGGAGGGTTAGGGTTAGAGCAGACTGACTGCTCAATCACTAGGCAGACAGCTGATACAAAGAGACAGCATTCTAGTCCCTGAATAAGACATAGTGAACCACTGCAGGGCTACTGATAAGTGCTGAGGGCTAGTTCCAACCAACTTATTTCACCGTAGACCCATACTACATTCCTACACTCCTCCATTCTCTTCCCATGCCAATCTCCCTCCCCCACCCACCCCTCTTCCCTGCCCCCCTTACCGGGGATGTGTTTGGCCCAGCCAATGATGACGACCAGTTCGCGGTCGGCGAGGTCACAGAGAGTGGTTAGTGTGCGCTGAGCCGTATCAGGCTGCAGGGGGTCAGGCATGGCAAACAGTTTCTCTGGCTCTGCCACCAGGAGGTGGGACACAATGATGTTGGAGGATCCTGGGTCACACACACAGAAAGCAAGCATTATGGCACAACAGCTACATTTACCATAAAACTAAATATATTTTGTTAATATAATGGTTCTGTTGGGAAATGAGGGCTCTTTAGAAAACTTGCCTGCACAGTTGTGTTCTTTCTTTTTGCCCCTTTTTCTCCCCAATTATGTGGCATCCAATTTATAGTTACAGTCTTGTCTCATTGCTGCAACTCCCGTACGGACTCGGGAGACGCGAAGGTCAATAGCTGTGCATCTTCCGAAACAGAACCCAACCAAGACACACTGCTTCTTGACACAATGCCCACTTAACAAGGAAGCCAGCCACACCAATGTGTCAGAGGAAACACCATACACCTGGCAGCCGTGTCAGCGTGCACTACACCCAGCCCAACACAGGAGTCGCTAGTGTGTGATGGGACAAGGACATCCCTGCCGGCCAAACCCTCCCCTAACCCAGACGACGCTGGGCCAATTGTGCGCCGCCCCATGGGTCACCCGGTCACGGCCGGCTGCAACAGAGCCTGGACTTGAACCCAGAATCTCTAGTGCCACAGCTAGCACTGCGATGCAGTACCCTAGACCACTGCGCCACTCGGGAGGCCCACAGTTGTGTTCTTTCAAGACAAAACCTGACAAGGTCTTCTCAGTCCCTTCCTTACCTTTCTCTCCTTCCTTCCTAAGCGGTAAAGGGGCACTCTGATAGGTCGCGCTCTCCATCTCTGGACGTCTTTTATACTTCTGCCTCCCACCTCTGACTCGGTCCAGACGGACTCCTGCGACACACAACACCGCAACAATGAAGAGAGCGTGATAAAGAGAGTAGGGGAGAGAGAAAGAGAGACAAACAAGCTCCCTTTGCTTGGAGAAGTATGGAGATAAAGAGGCAGATCTTAATCAAATAACTACTTGTCACACGGCATCAAACAGTGCCTCCAGACCAGACCGGTCCACTAGTTAAGGGCTCTGGATCATACGCTCACCCTCTTTCAGCATGCCCACTTTGAGGCACTTGGTGAAGCGGCACGCCTGGCAAGCCTTTCTGCGCCTCTTGGTGATCTCACATTCGTTTGACGCCGGACAGCTATATTCAATGTTACCTTAGGTAAGGCAAGGAGGTGGAAAGAAGGACAGAGAGACGAGAAGGAAGAAACAGCGATATGAGACTTTTGTCAAAGCAATCAAGGTCTACCCCATTTCAATCCTTATACTGACACACACTCAACTTCACCCCCACAAGCATCCTTACCCTGGATGGTTCTCTTGAAAAAGGCCTTGCAGGCTTCACACGAGGCTACACCGTAGTGGTAGCCAGAGGCTACGTCTCCACATACTAAACACAGTCTCTTAGGTAGCGTGCTCAGGGCATACTTGCACCGCCCTCCTCCGCTACCTGTGGATCCCTCCTCCACCCCATCCCCACCCTCCTCCTTGAAGTGGCAGCGCAGGGCTGGGGTGTACAGAGGGGGTGAGTAGCGCCCAACCCCGTCTCTTCTATTTCCACCTCCACCACTCTGGGAGGAGTCTGAGGAGGCTCCCCCTGGGCTGGCCCGGCCCCCACCACCTCCCTCTGGACTGCTGGGCTCTGCCTTGATGTACAGGTCTGACCGACGCTCCCTGGAAGACATGATCACTGCAGATGGAGGGAGAGATGGGAGGGGGTGGGAGGGAAAAAAGTGAGACAGAGGTATTAGACTGTCACACACCCACTTCTAATGTGCCATCCTTTCATTACATTTTAGTATCAATAGACCCCTCTAGACAACCAGGACAATCATCAATCCTGGCAGATAGCCTAGTGGTTAGAGTGTTGGGCCAGTAACCGAAAGGTTGCTAGATCGAATCCCCGAGCTGACAAGGTCGAAGTCTGTTGTTCTTCCCCTGAACGAGGCACTTAACCCACTGTTCCTAGGCCGTCATTGTAAATAAGAATTTGTTCTTAACTGACATGCCACTGCCGCCCTATAAATAAATAAATATACTGCGCAACAACAAGTAGCCTATAAGAAAAATGGCTGCTGCAAACCAGCAAAGCATAATCTGACATAATAATAATGGGATATTTTGAAGAGACAGAGAATGGGGAGTGAAGGGCAAGTGAGAGTGTTTGTGCGTGCGTGTGGGAGTACTGTATGTTTGTGCTAAGTGCTGTGCGAGAGACCATAATCCCAGCTCCAACCTACTCTGCCCTCTCCAGATTAGGGTAATTAATCCACAGCAGAAGAGCAGCAATCCCTTGATGAAACCCACATAAGGAATTCCCAGTAAGGAGATGGACGACTCTCCATTATGTCCCACCAGAACCTAGAGACAGCATCAGAGGCAATTCTGTGTTCTATTGAATGATGACACTTTTGCAAGGGCGATTGTACAATTCACTTAATCATCTGAACAATTGAAGAAAGAGAACACTTTCAAAATGCAATGTAAAAATGTAACTTCAAATACAGAGATTCTGGGATTATGACAGCACACAGACAGGGATAGTGTGAAACGGGGAATTTCTGTCTGAACTCTAGACTGTAGGCCACTGGGTTTACCCCGACTCCTGCTTTCCACAACTCAGCAGGTGGTGAAATGTGGGACATAGTACTTCTGTTGGTTCAGTGGCCCAATGCTTCTCAAACGCTGTACACTCTGGCCTGTAATCTTTACGCCTTTACATAACATGTCAACGTTTATATTACTACTCCACCCTACTACAGTGTAAAGATTGTACGGCTGTTGTAGCTCCCACATTTGGCATGGATGACAATTTATTTCCCATGTATTAATTCCCCATCATTTGTGAAGATATTCAATAATTAACATTGTCTGATAATGATGATCCCTAGCTACATATAAAAATACTTTCCAGACTTCACAAATTAACATGTCTTAGACTTGAAGTGCCAAAACAGACATGTAAATGATCTGACAAATGCCGGGAGGTCTTCACGCCCCCGGCATTTGTGTACGTAAGAGAAATGTGTACGTAAGAGTTAGCTAGGTAGCAAGCTAAAGGTGTTAGCAGCAATGCATTTGCTAGCTATTTGAATGTACTTGAAGCCGGGCAAAGCCATTCGTGAGATTGTGAAAGAGGCAGGTTGAGCAGATAAAGGAAAGAGTGAGGACAATAACAAAATGAATGCCACCGAGCAGGTAAAGGAAAGAGTGAGGATAATAAGAAAATTAATGCCACATCCCTATTATGTTGCTAGAATTTATGAGGAATTTGGCTATACAATTAGCTAACGTTACAGCTAGTTATCACAGTTAGCCGTTAGTTTAGTTTATTAATTCGACCATTTAAAAAAACAAACACACATAAAACTTAAAAGCCATACATGCACATGAATAAAATCATCGAGGATAACACACAATAAAGTCTGGGACTTATTTCCATTGTGGTCCTCTTGAGACAAGATGGCTATATAAGATCGAACACAGTATGGCAGTGAAATAATAAAACAAAAACATAAAAGAAGAACATCTATCTCATCATTCCAGTTACATCATAGGGGTTATTCATATGGGCACAGAGGACATCAAACATATTTTTACTTTATTTTTAAAGCTGTCCAGAGAGGACGTTGTTTGAAGTTCCATGTGTGGCGTTTGTACATCCTCAAGACAACTAGCCTTTCGGCAAATATTAACTATTAAGATCTGTGTGGATGTTCAGGTATTTAGCTGAATGGAAAACGTACATTTACGTTAGTTAACAGCTAGGTAGCTAAAGTTAGTTAATCACAAGTTTAAGTGCTAAAGAAAATAACCAGGCAGTAGCTAG
Source organism: Salvelinus alpinus (assembly GCF_045679555.1). NCBI lineage: Eukaryota > Metazoa > Chordata > Actinopteri > Salmoniformes > Salmonidae > Salvelinus > Salvelinus alpinus. Next base: position 12,274,266 of record NC_092098.1, on the reverse strand, counting down.
CTAGCATGCCATTATTATGTGTTGGCTTTCCTCATCAGGTGACATCAACTTACTTCTAGCTAGCTAGCTAGTTAGTTACCAAACTAACTAGCCAACTCCCTCAAGGTACCTTGAGTTCCCCAAGTATCAGGTTGCCCTCGGCGATATTATCACGGGCGTTTGTGTTGACAGGATACACAACGTAGCTAACGCGCTATAACGCTTCTAAAAACGTGTCGAATTCAAATGTTGGTTTTCAGACAGGATTGGGAGATGGGAGGTCTCTTGCATGATAGGAAGTAGCTAATAATATTTCAATGACAGACAAGGGTGACACAGTAATGGGGTAGTGGCTACTACAGTTCGCTGCATATGACAAAAGGCAGGGGGAAAAAATAAAACACTTTACCTTCTGATCTGTGAAATAATTCAACTCCTCAAACTTTTATGAAGTTTGTCCACAGGCTGAGAGTGTATAGGCCAACGCTTTATCTTAGTGCTTAAAATCAATCAGTTTGACCATATCTTCAAAATAGTTTCAGCATACAACTTCACAACAGCAATATTTAGATCACTGGCTATTTTACATCCATAATTATTGGTGGTTCAGATTTGATTAAAGGCCATAGAAAAAGCAATTACCTGTGTGCTGTGCTGCAGGAAAGCCTTATTGGTCTCTTCTGCTGGTAACCCCACTCACTTTCTATTGGTTTAGAATTGTGGCAATGGTCTGGGTAGAACAGTCCAATTATTAGGAAACCTAAGAAGGCAAACAAAACATTTACTGATTTCTCCTCACGCCATGTCTTATTATGTGCATGTTCATGTGTCCTGAAGAGTGTATCACAGGACAAGGACATAACACATTAACTCTTGGTCTCCCAATTCTGACTTTATATTTTCTAAATCTTAACTCCAACACTATACATAAATGTTGCTTTATCCAACATAAGCCTGGAGATGCTAGCATTCATCCTTGTCATGGAGGACTCAATCGTATTTTAAGCACTCTGTCTAGGTGTTTCAAGCTTATTAGGGTATGGAAATGTTTAGCCAAGAAAGTGTGTGTTGGAGAAAGAGAGTTACAGAGATTTGTGAAAAGCTTTGTAAAACTACTAAGCTACTCCTTATCTCTAAACCAAATAGTAAGGTATAACTGAGTGACTGTATCATACACTTTGTCCTGTTCTCTTCATCAACACCATTTGGTTTAAATTGCTGACAGAAGTCGAAACCATTGCTTTGACTTTCTCACAGGCACAATTTAGCTCATTGCAGTAGCCTTTTCTCATTACCATACAAGTACTCAAGCACATGTTTCTGCACACTACACCCAACCACCCCTCCCCCTTACTCACACCCTCTAACACATTCCAAAGGTCAAAGTCACAGGAAAGCTTGAAGGACAGATAGAGTAACTGCAATTCTGCCTCTCTCACACACATGCACACACACACACAAGGCTTACATTGGGTGATAATTCAAAGTTTTGAGAGAAGGGGGCAAAACAAATATTGGAAGAAATGTTAGGGGATAAGATGACAAAATGGGTATATTACTGGGTAAAATATATAATTATAAAATATCTCTGATTTACATGTCTAAGTATAACATTTTCATATTTGAGGTAAAAAAAAATACTTGTCTTTGGGATATGACACAGTGCCATAACTATTGTTCACACGCATCACACTAGTTTAATTTAAAGTGAAGCTTTAAAACGATCCAGTTTACCCGACAGACAAATAACAAGTCTAAAACAGTTTCTAGATAGCGTCATCTGTTTACTAACACAAGTTCTGCATGATTATAGCTCATCTAGTACATTATGAAAAGGTTAAAAAGGCTTTGAATGACCATTGTGAGCTCTGAGCACAGTAAACCTATCTTGACAGTTGACACTTCAAACACAATGTCAACAGCATCATCAAAAGACCCTTCTGTCTCTACTTCCTTTGTCTGGTATTAGTTTTTTTTAGTTAACTATATACTGTACCAGTCAAAAGTTTGGACACACCTACTCATTCAAGGGTTTTTCTTTATTTTTACAATTTTCTGCATTGTAGAATAATAGTGAAGACATCAGAACTATGAAATAACACATATGGAATAATGTAGTAACCAAAAAAGTGTTAAACAAATCAAAATACATTTTATATTCTTCAAAGTAGCCACCCTTTGCCTTCATGACAGCTTTGCACACTCTTGGCATTCTGTCAACCAGCTTCACACTGAATGGTTTTCCAACAGACTTGAAAGAGTTCCCATATATACTGAGCACTTGTTGGCTGCTTTTCCTTCTTCTTGCGGTCCAACTCATCCCAAACCATCTCAATTGGGTTGAGGTCAGGTGATTGTGGAGGCCAGGTCATCTGATGCAGCACTCCATCACTCTCCTTTTTGGTCAAATAGCCTTTACACAGCCTGGAGGTGTGTTTTGGGTCATTGTCCTGTTGAAAAACTAATGATAGTCCCACTTAATGCAAACCAGATGGGATGGCGTATCGCTGCAGAATGCTGTGGTAGCCATGCTGGTTAAGTGTGCCTTGAATTCAAAATAAATCACTGACAGTGTCACCAGCAAAGAACCCCCACACCATCACACCTCCTCTTCCATGCTTCACAGTGGGAACCACACATGTGGAGATCATCCGTTCACCTACTCGGCGTCTCACAAAGAGGAGAAGAAGGAGAGTGATGGTGCTGCATCAGATGACCTGGCCTCCATAATCACCCGACCTCAACCCAATTGAGATGGTTTGGGATGAGTTGGACCGCATAGTGAAGGAAAAGCAGCCAACAAGTGCTCAGTATATGTGGGAACTCCTTCAACCATGTGAAGCTGGTTGAGAGAATGCCAAGAGTGTGCAATGCTGTCATGAAGGCAAAGGGTGGCTACTTTGAAGAATATAAAATGTATTTTGATTTGTTTAACACTTTTTTGGTTACCACATGATTCAATTTGTGCTATTTCGTCATTTTGATGTCATCACTATTCTACAATGTAGAAAATAGTACAAATAAAGAAAAACCCTTGAATGAGTAGGTGTGTTCAGACTTTTGACTGGAACTGTATGTAAATGTTCCTTATCTCAGAGTAAGAACTATTACAGCACAACTGTTGTTCTGTGTAAGTGAGGACTGAGGAGTATGACATATATAAAGTTCATGAAAGCTTTGCATGTGCCACACTGGAGACATTGAGGACAGCAGAAGTGGGCCTTGCCCACTTATCTCAGACTGGTGAAAGGTTAATTGCAAAATGGGATTATTGCTTCATGTGTAATTGGTCAGATGCTCGATTAAGTTCTGTGTCCATACGTGTAAAGATAAGAAATAGAACGAGGATTCGGAACCAGAACGAAGAGCTCCACTCTCTCTCTTTGTAAGTTACAGACAAGTCTATGGGCCAATTGTCCCCTCCCCTTCCAAAATTCGAAAGATGCTAACACCTGCAAAATCGTGATTGTCAAAAGCACCGGAACTTGTGCTGCTCGTTATCTCAATCTCACGCATACACTTGTATTCTGAAAGATCTATGGTACCATTTATGTTTACATAGTCTGTACATTATGGCTTCTTACAGGCCCATTGCAGTCAAAAATATGATTTTCCTATGTTTTAGATATACATTGCATTCAGAAAGTATTCAGACCCCTTCACTTTTTCCACTTTGTTACGTTACAGCTTTATTCTAAAATGGATTAAATTGTTTTTTTCCCTCATCAATCTACACATAATACCCCATAATGACCAAGCAAAAACTGAAATATCACATTTACGTAAGTATTCAGACCCTTTACTTTGTTGAAGCACCTTTGGCAGCGATTACAGCCTCAAGTCTTCATGGGAATGACGCTACAAGCTTGGCACACCTGTATTTTTTTGTTGAGTTGCACCCCTTCTGAAAAAACCTACACTCGATCCCTCCGATGTCAACAACTACAGACCAGTATCCCTTCTTTCTTTTCTCTCCAAAACTCTTGAACGTGCCGTCCTTGGCCAGCTCTCCTGCTATCTCTCTCAGAATGACCTTCTTGATCCAAATCAGTCAGGTTTCAAGACTAGTCATTCAACTGAGACTGCTCTTCTCTGTGTCACGGAGGCGCTCCGCACTGCTAAAGCTAACTCTCTCTCCTCTGCTCTCATCCTTCTAGACCTATCGGCTGCCTTTGATACTGTGAACCATCAGATCCTCCTCTCCACCCTCTCCGAGCTGGGCATCTCCGGCGCGGCCCACGCTTGGATTGCGTCCTACCTGACAGGTCGCTCCTACCAGGTGGCGTGGCGAGAATCTGTCTCCGCACCACGTGCTCTCACCACTGGTGTCCCCCAGGGCTCTGTTCTAGGCCCTCTCCTATTCTCGCTATACACCAAGTCACTTGGCTCTGTCATATCCTCACATGGTCTCTCCTATCATTGCTATGCAGACGACACACAATTAATCTTCTCCTTTCCCCCCTCTGATAACCAGGTGGTGAATCGCATCTCTGCATGTCTGGCAGACATATCAGTGTGGATGACGGATCACCACCTCAAGCTGAACCTCGGCAAGACGGAGCTGCTCTTCCTCCCGGGGAAGGACTGCCCGTTCCATGATCTCGCCATCACGGTTGACAACTCCATTGTGTCCTCCTCCCAGAGTGCTAAGAACCTTGGCGTGATCCTGGACAACACCCTGTCGTTCTCAACTAACATCAAGGCGGTGACCCGTTCCTGTAGGTTCATGCTCTACAACATTCGCAGAGTACGACCCTGCCTCACGCAGGAAGCGGCGCAGGTCCTAATCCAGGCACTTGTCATCTCCCGTCTGGATTACTGCAACTCGCTGTTGGCTGGGCTCCCTGCCTGTGCCATTAAACCCCTACAACTCATCCAGAACGCCGCAGCCCGTCTGGTGTTCAACTTTCCCAAGTTCTCTCACGTCACCCCGCTCCTCCGCTCTCTCCACTGGCTTCCAGTTGAAGCTCGCATCCGCTACAAGACCATGGTGCTTGCCTACGGAGCTGTGAGGGGAACGGCACCTCCGTACCTTCAGGCTCTGATCAGGCCCTACACCCAAACAAGGGCACTGCGTTCATCCACCTCTGGCCTGCTCGCCTCCCTACCTCTGAGGAAGTACAGTTCCCGCTCAGCCCAGTCAAAACTGTTCGCTGCTCTGGCACCCCAATGGTGGAACAAACTCCCTCACGACGCCAGGTCAGCGGAGTCAATCACCACCTTCCGGAGACACCTGAAACCCCACCTCTTTAAGGAATACCTAGGATAGGATAAAGTAATCCTTCTAACCCCCCCCCCCCTTAAAAGAGTTAGATGCACTATTGTAAAGTGGTTGTTCCACTGGATATCATAAGGTGAATGCACCAATTTGTAAGTCGCTCTGGATAAGAGCGTCTGCTAAATGACTTAAATGTAAATGTATTTGGGAAGTTTCTCCCATTCTTCTCTGTAGATCCTCTCAAGCTCTGTCAGGTTGGATGGGGAGCGTCGCTGCACAGCTATTTTCAGGTCTCCAGAGATGTTAGATCAGGTTCAAGTCCGGGCTTTGGCTGGGCCACTCAAGGACACTCGGAGACTTGTCCCGAAGCCACTCCTGCGTTGTCTTGGCTGTGTGCTTAGGGTTGTTGTCCTGTTGGAACGTGAACCTTCGCCCCAGTCAGGTCCTGAGTGCTCTGGAGTGGTTTTCATTAAGGATCTCTCTGTACTTTGCTCCGTTCATCTTTCCCTCGATCCTGACTAATCTCCCAGTCCCTGCCACTGAAAAACATCCCCACAGCATGATGCTGCCACCACCATGCTTCACCGTTGGGATTTTTAAATGTTTTAAATGTAGCCTTTATTTAACTAGGCAAGTCAGTTAAGTACAAATTCTTATTTACAATGACGGCCTACACCGGCCAAACCCGGACGACGCTGGGACAATTGTGCGCCGCCCAATGGTGCTAGGTTTCCTCCAGATGTGACGCTTGGCATTGAGGCCAAAGAGTTCAATCTTGATTTTATCAGACGAGAGAATCTTGTTTCTCATGGTCTGAGAGTCCTTTACGTGCCTTTTGGCAAACTCCAAGCAGGCTGGCACGTGTCTTTTACTGAGGAGTGGGTTCCGTCTGGCCACTCTACCATAAAGGCCTGATTGGTGGAGTGCTGCAGAGATGGTTGTCCTTCTGGAAGGTTTTCTCTTCTCCACAGAGGAACTCTGGAGCTCTGTCAGAGGGACCATCGGGTTCTTGGTCACCTCCCTGACCAAGACCCTTCTCCCCAGAATGCTCAGTTTGGCCGGGCAGCCAGCTTTAGGAAGAGTCTTGGTGGTTCCAAACTTCTTCCATTTAAGAATGATGGAGGCGACTGTGTTCTTGGGGACCTTCAACGCTGAAGACATTTTTTGGTACCCTTCCCCAGATCTGTGCCTCGACACAATCCTGTCGCGGAGCTCTACAGACAATTCCTTCGACCTCATGACTTGGTTTTTGCTCTGACATGCACTGTCAACTGAGGAACCGTATATAGGTGTGTCTATATACAGTTGAAGTCAGGAGTTTACATACAGTCGTGGCCAAAAGTTTTGAGAATGACACAAATATTAATTTTCACAAAATCTGCTGCCTCAGTTTGTATGATGGCAATTTGCATATACTCCAGAATGTTATGAAGAGTGATTAGATGAATTTCAATTAATTGCAAAGTCCCTCTTTCCCGTGCAAATGAACTGAAACCCCAAAAACATTTCCACCGCATTTCAGCCCTGCCACAAAAGGACCAGCTGACATCATGTCAGTGATTCTCTGGAGATCACTCTGTCATGCTGATTGAGTTCGAATAACAGACTGGATGCTTCTAAAGGAGGGTGGTGCTTGGAATCCTTGTTCTTCCTCTGTCAACCATGGTTACCTGCAAGGAAACATGTGCTGTCATCATTGCTTTGCACAAAAAGGGCTTCACAGGCAAGGATATTGCTGCCAGTAAGATTGCACCTAAATCAACCATTTATCGGATCATAAAGAACTTAAAGGAGAGCGGTTCAATTGTTGTGAAGAAGGCTTCAGGGCGCCCAATAAAGTCCAGCAAGCGCCAGGACCGTCTCCTAAAGTTGATTCAGCTGCGTGATCGGGGCACCCTCAGTACAGAACTTGCTCAGGAATGGCAGCAGGCAGGTGTGAGTGCATCTGCACGCACAGTGAGGCGAAGACTTTTGGTGTCAAGAAGGGCAGCAAAGAAGCCACTTCTCTCCAGGAAAAACATTGGGGACAGACTGATATTCTGCAAAAGGTACAGGGATTGGACTGCTGAGGACTGGGGTAAAGTCATTTCCCCTTTCCGATTGTTTGGGGCATCCAGAAAAAAGCTTATCCGGAGAAGACAAGGTGAGCACTACCATCAGTCCTGTGTCATGCCAACAGTAAAGCATCCTGAGACCATTCATGTGTGGGGTTGCTTCTCAGCCAAGGGAGTGGGCTCACTCACAATTTTGCCTAAGAACACAGCCATGAATAAAGAATGGTACCAACACATCCTCTGAGAGCAACTTCTTCCAACCATCCAGGAACAGTTTGGTGACGAACAATGCCTTTTCCAGCATGATGGAGCACCTTGCCATAAGGCAAAAGTGATAACTAAGTGGCTCAGGGAACAAAACATCGATATTTCGGGTCCATGGCCAGGAAACTCCCCAGACCTTAATCCCATTGAGAACTTGTGGTCAATCCTTAAGAGGCATGTGGACAAAGACAAACCACAAGTTCTGACAAACTCCAAGCATTGATTATGCAAGAATGGGCTGCCATCAGTCAGGATGTGGCCAAGAAGTTAATTGGCAGCATGCCAGGGCGGATTGCAGAGGTCTTGAAAAAGAAGGGTCAACACTGCAAATATTGACTCTTTGCATCAACTTCATGTAATTGTCAATACAAGGCTTTGACACTTATGAAATGCTTGTAATTATACTTCAGTATTCCATAGTAACATCTGACAAAAATATCTAAAGAGACTGAAGCAGCAAACTTTGTGAAAATTTATATTTGTGTCATTCTCAAACTTTTGGCCATGACTGTACACTTAGGTTGGAGTCAGTTTTTCAACTTCTCCACAAGTTTCTTGTTAACAAACTATAGTTTTGGCAAGTCGGTTAGGACATCTACTGTGTGCATGACGCAAGTCATTTTTTCAACAGTTGTTTACAGACAGATTATTTCACTTATAATTCACTGTATCACAATTTCAGTGGGTCAGAAGTTTACATACACTAAGTTGACTGCCTTTAAACAGCTTGGAAAATTCCAGAAAATTATGTCATGGCCTTAGAAGCTTCTGATAGGCTAATTGACATAATTTGAGTCAATTGGAGGTGTACCTGTGGATGTATTTCAAGGCCTACCTTCAAACTCAGTGCCTCTTTGCTTGACATCATGGGAAAATTAAAGGAAATCAGCCAAGACCTCAGAAAGAAAATGGTAGACCTCCACAAGTTTGGTTCATCCTTGGGAGCAATTTCCAAATTCCTGAAGGTACCACGTTCATCTGTACAAACAATAGTACGCAAGTATAAACACCAAGGGACCACGCAGCCGTCATTCCGCTCAGGAAGGAGACGCGTTCTGTCTCCTAGAGATGAACGTACTTTGGTGCAAAAAGTGCAAATCAATCCCAGAACAACAGAAAGGACCTTGTGAAGATGTTGGAGGAAACCGGTACAAAAGTATCTCTGTCCACAGTAAAACGAGTCCTATATCAACATAACCCGAAAGGCCACTCAGCAAGGAAGAAGCCACTGCTCCAAAACCGCCATAAAAAAGGGGGAGGCTTGCCAGCCGAAGAATACCATCCCAACCGTGAAGCACGGGGGTGGCAGCTTCATGTTGTGGTGGTGCTTTGCTGCAGGAGGGACTGGTGCACGTCACAAAATAGATGGCATCATGAGGAAGGAACATTATGTAGCTATATTGAAGCAACATCTCAAGACATCAGTCAGAAAGTTAAAGCTTGGTCGCAAATTGGTCTTCCAAATGGACAATGACCCCAAGCATACTTCCAAAGTTGTGGTAAAATGGCTTAAGGACAACAAAGTCAAGGTATTGGAGTGGCCATCACAAAGCCCTGACCTCAATCCCATAGAAAATATGTGGGCAGAACTGAAAAAGTGTGTGCGAGCAAGGAGACCTACAAACTAGAAATCGACCGATTATGATTTTTCAACGCCAATACCGATACCGATTATTGGAGGACCAAAAAAGCCGACACCGATTAATCGTCTGATTAAAAAATAAAAAATAAATGATTTATTCATTTATTAGTAATAATGACAATTACAACAATTCTGAATGAAAACTTTTATTTTAACTTAATATAATACATCAATCAAATCAATTTAGCCTCAAATAAATAATGAAACATGTTCAATTTGGTTTAAATAATGCAAAAACTAAGTGTTGGAGAAGAAAGTATAAGTGCCATATGTGCCATGTAAAAAAGTTAACGTTTAAGTTCCTTGCTCAGAACATGAGAACATATGAAAGCTGGTGGTTCGTTTTAACATGAGTCTTCAATATTCCCAGGTAAGAAGTTTTAAGTTGAGGTTATTATAGGAATTATAGGACTATTTCTCTCTATACCATTTGTATTTCATATACCTTTGACTATTGGATGTTCTTATAGGCACTTTTGTATTGCCAGTGTAACAGTATAGCTTCCGTCCCTCTCCTCACCCCTACCTGGGCTCGAACCAGGAACACATCGACAACAGCCACCCTCGAAGCATCGTTACCCATCGCTCCACAAAAGCCGCGACCCTTGCAGACAAGGGGAACAACTACTCCAAGTCTCAGAGGGAGTGACGTTTGAAACACTATTAGCGCGCACCCCGCTAACTAGCTAGCCATTTTACATCGATTACACCAGCCTAATCTCGGGAGTTGATAGGCTTGAAGTCATAAACAGCGCAATGCTTGAAGCATTGCGAAGAGCTGCTGGCAAACGCACTAAAGTGCTGTTTGAATGAATGCTTACGAGCCTGCTGCTGCCTACCACCGCTCAGTCAGACTGCTCTATCAAATATCAAATCATAGACTTAATTATAACATGATAACACGCAGAAATACGAGCCTTAGGTCATTAATATGGTCAAATCCGGAAACTATCATTTTGAAAATAAAACGTTTATTCTTTCAGTGAAATACAGAACCGTTCCGTATTTTATCTAACGGGTGGCATCCGTAAGTCTAAATATTCCTGTTACATTGCACAACCTTCAATGTTATGTCATAATTACGTAACATTCTGGCAAATTACTTCGCAACGAGCCAGGCGGCCCAAACTGTTGCATATACCCTGACTCTGCGTGCAATGAACGCAAGAGAAGTGACACAATTTCCCTAGTTTAATATTGACTGCTAAGATGAATTTCTTTTAACTAAATATGCAGGTTTAAAAATATATACTTCTGTGTATTGATTTTAAGAAAGGCATTGATGTTTATGGTTAGGTACATTCATGCAACGATTGTGCTTTTTTCGCAAATGCGCTTTTGTTAAATTATCCCCCGTTTGGCGAAGTTGGCTGTCTTTGTTAGGAAGAAATAGTCTTCACGGTTCGCAACGAGCCAGGCGGCCCAAACTGCTGCATATACCCTGACTCTGTTGCACAGAACGCAAGAGAAGTGACACAATTTCCCTAGTTAAATGAAATTCATGTTAGTAGGCAATATTAACAAAATATGCAGGTTTAAAAATATATACTTGTGTATTGATTTTAAGAAAGGCGTTGATGTTTATGGTTAGGTACACATTGGTGCAAGTAGGTGTTTTTTCGCGAATGTGCTTGTTAAATCACCCGTTTGGCGAAGTAGGCTGTGATTCAATGATAAATGACCAGGCTCCGCATCGATTATATGCAACGCAGGACAAACTAGATAAACTAGTAATATCATCAACCATGTGTAGTTAACTAATGATTATGTTAAGATTGATTGTTTTTTATAAGATACGTTTAATGCTAGCTAGCACCTTACCTTGGCTCCTTGCTGCACTCACATAACAGGTAGTCAGCCTGCCACGCAGTCTCCTCGTGGAGTGCAATGTAATCGGCCATGATCAGTGTCCAAAAATGACGATTACCGATTGTTATGTAAACTTGAAATCGGCCCTAATTAATCGGCCATTCCGATTAATCGGTCGACCTCTACTACAAACCTGACTCAGTTACTCCAGCTCTGTCAGGAGGAATGGGCCAAAATTCACCCAATTTATTGTGGGAAGCTTGTGGAAGGCCACCCGAAATGTTTGACACAAGTTAAACAATTTAAAGGCAATGCTATCAAATACTAATTGAGTGTATGTAAACTTCTGACCCACTGGGAATGTGATGAAAGAAATAAAAGCTGAAATAAATCATTCTCTCTATTATTATTCTGACATTTCACATTCTTAAAATAAAGTGGTGATCCTAACTGACCTAAGACAGGGAATTTTTACTATAATTAAATGTTAGTAATTGTGAAAAACTGAGTTTAAATGTCTTTGGCTAAGGTGTATGTAAACTTCCGACATCAACTGTAAGTCATGTCCAATCACTTGAATTTACAAAAGTTGGACTCCAATCAAGTTATATAAACATCTCAAGGATGATCGGTGGAAATAGTATGCACGTGAGCTCAATTTCAAGTCTCATTGGAAAGGGTTTGAATACTTATGTAAACTTGATTTAAATTTTGTATTATTTTTTTATTTGCTAAAATTTTGAAAAACATGTTTTCACTTTGTCATTATGGGGTATTGTGTGTAGATTGATGAAGCAATTTTTTTATTTAATCCATTTTAGGATACGGCTGTAAAGTAACAAAATGTGGAAAAGGGACGGGGTCTGAATATTTTCTGAATGCACTATATTTCCACAATAGGAGGTTGGAATAATACTGTGAAATTGTGAAAATTATAATGTCCTTTAGTGTGAGAGCTGTTTGAAAAGACCACCTGAAATTCCAGCCTGTTTTGGTGAAAGGGAGTTTTGGCCTTCCACGGTGACGTCACCATGGGATAAATTAGTTAATAGACCAATAAGAAAGAGTTCCAAACCTCTGCCAATAACAGCTCGTTTTCAATTTCCCCCTCCCCACTCAAAACAATTCCCAGACAGTCCTAGCAAAATTGTTGTTTGAGAAATTGCTCTCAGCTAAAAATATTTTTGTTTTAAAATAAAAATTGTAAAAAAAAAGAAAACAATCACAGTAAGGTACTTCATTGTTACCCAGAAATGATTTGATATTGAAAACGACTGCATCAGACACAGTGAAATACCATTCTTGCAAGCTCTAACCCCAACAATGCAGTAATCAATAACAATGTAATACTAAAAATAACAAGGTAGAAAAAAACAAGATATAAAAATAATAATAATAAGAAGAAGATGATAAAGTAAGTAAGCTTACTATCTATATACAGGGTCAGTTCCAGTACTATGTTTACAATGTGTAGGGATACTGGATCAGGAATCTCAATCAGGTCCTGGAGGGCCATAATTTGCACAGGTCATTCGTGGGGAGACTATTCCAGGGGTGTCAGTTGTGTACAATTATGTATATAAACCCTGGATTGCTGATGCTATGTATTGGGCAATAAGAGGCTTTTATGCCACCGGTAGGTCATATTGGCACTCCCCAGAAGAATCAGTCCTCCATAGGAATGAGTGGAATTCTACAGTATTAAAATAGAAAAAAATATGTGTCAAAATTACAAGTTTTTAAAGTATGTTGTTGTTGTAGTGGGGACAGTAACACTTTCCCAAAAGTGTACTTTAAGGAAAATGTTTCTATATTTTTTATTTCATTTTTATGTTTAGCTCACACAATATAATTTAAAAGTATGAATTTAGGTAGAATAAACGTGGCAAAAATAAATGTAGACATTAATAAATGCATTTCTATAGCTTCCAAAATAGGTTTTACAACGGTGAGGGAGTGCCAAGGAGGCGCGTTGGCTTCAAAACAGTGCCCCCTGTCAGTCATCTAGTGTATATATATATAATGGCTGGCTCAAGACCAAAAATGTAAAAGTAGGCTTTGCCATACGCAAGGTTTAGCTGAACTGACGCCATTGCATATTCAATTGCATTCTGAACACCGATTAAATGTAGGTTACTAACTCAACAGCAGTTGAGAAACTGGACTGTATGTGTGTTGAACATGACTGTGTAAAGCATCAGACTGTTCAAATTATGGTTGTCACTCAGTATGCCATCAAAGACAATTGGTCAGGACTAGCCTTTACCTGGAGAAAATAATTTTATGCGGTAGGCAAAGTCCAGAAACCAGAAGTAGTCAATTGCAGTCCAAAAACCATATCCACTATCGCTAAAGTAAAGCTACTTTATACATTTGTTTGGTTCTATTTCATACCAATCTGGTTGGATTGATACATGCTGTAGACTTTATGGGAATCTGTAGTTGACCAAATTGTGCTGAAGACTGACAGTACAGGTAGGCTATATACAATAGGTTATAGAGGGGGTGGGTCTTGCTCATTGGATCAGTCACGAAGTCCTAGAGACACAACACACATGCCAAAGCATTTGGTAGTTTATTATTACAGCAACGCACGGTTACCATTATCGTTGTCACGCAAAGTTAATCAGCTGCGGAATAGAGGAACCGTGCGAGCCAATTATTCAGAAGTAATACAGTAAACTATATGTGCGCAGATTTACAATGTTAATCATTATGAAATACTTACTTGCATTTGTGAGAACATCGCTGGAAATAGTTCTCAACCCAGGCAGTACCGCAGCTACGGAAGCCACAGATAACTCCACTACAATGATGTATGTCGACCGGTTTAGCCACGGTTAAGATCACGGTGTTTTCGACATTGCCACAAGATTGGATGCAGATCGTGAACCCCTTCCCAAAAAATCATATAACATTTATGTAGGCCTATATTTAAATAGCAGGATCTCAGAGGCGATGAGTCGTAGCGCAAAATGTTTCCAAAATTATTGCTTGAAAATAAAAACAATGTATCAAGGGACACAGCGTTGAAAGACTGATTGCAGGTGATACAATTGGTCAACCCAATTTGGTAGGCTATTTAATCCATAGGCTATTCTCTTATCCAGCCTAGTCCCGCATATTGATGTTACTTTATGTAGCCTACTGTGTGTTCTATATTATCTTCGCTGCTACAATTGAGGTTCTAGTTACGTATATCCCTTATCCATTCTCCTCCCTCTCTCCACTTGCGTCTGCTGTGTCTCCGTAATCCGTTACGTCCGTGCACGCCCTCCAATCCAGCCTACTTCCATTTGCGTAATCGGCGTTGCAACAATGAAAAATCCTAGGCCTACCGTAGTCTAATGTAGCGTCTGCCTGATCCACTGGTTTAGTTTTTTTTAATACGACGCATGTATTAAAAAAATAAATGTTGTGATCATTACCCAGGCCATATAGGTCCTATGCTATTTAGATCATTCTCACTACCAACATGAGAAAGCGCAGTAAGATTACCTGGTTTATTCTTGTATCTAATATTGAATGATGTACTGCTTCTAGGCTCCAATGCAAACCAGTAATATGCCATCATTTGTTTAATTAACAGGTTTCAGGGATTTCAATAGAAATGTACATGTGTAACCTACATTTGAAATGTTAAATAGTTGGATCGATATAATGCCTAGAACTACCCCGTAGTTATGCCTACACACTTCCATAAAGGCTGCTCTTTGGATTGCCTATGCAGTTTGATCATTTGTAGGTCTACTTAATTTCTGAGGTGGCTATTTAATTATGAAATCCGCATTTAATTAGGCTACACAATGTAAATTCTGCACTCTTCCTAGTCCTGTCATACCTGCGTTCCTAATAATAGGCTTCAAGTGGTTTATTATACGCCAATTTACAAAATTCATTAGGCCTATATTCGTACTTTTCTGTAATGCAGTGGAATTAATGTTCCCCTATGGATCACACTACACCATAGTAGATCACACAGCGTTTAGGATGGCATGGAAAATGTTTGCAGCCACGCTTAGTCAACTCGGTCTTGTGACACTGACCCGGCTCACTCCGCTACAGGCCCCACCACTCGTTAACTGGTACACCGAGTTTTTGGATCGAGGCGAAGGAAGTGGGGGTCAGTGGATGACTGTAAGGAGATGAGAAGAGCTAGAACCGGAGTCTCGAATCCGCTTGGTAACATGACCATAACAGCTGGCATCGAGAGAGGAAGGGAGAGGGGTGCGCGTTCTCCCTGGGCTCGTGCAATGGTTTCACCAAAAAGTGCGGACAACCCCCGTCTCGGAAAATTCATTTTAAAACACAGATCAGTTGAAAACTGGAATTATTGAGTACTATTTGTTAAAATAGCTTATCACGAGGAACACCGTATGTGGTAGTCTCCTATCATAACACATAGGCCTATTTGACATGAAATATGCTTTAATCAAACTCACCAATCATAAAATAATTACGTTATAATAATGTACATTCATGTGTTAGAAGCACTACGGTAGCCTATATGGTATGTTTAGACGAGATTTTGTTAACCAACCTATAGACACTGCAGAAAGATTTAGGATGATAGCAACAGTGTTCCCATGTCATTGAAAAAACCACTGACCTTG
Organism: Salvelinus alpinus; assembly: GCF_045679555.1. NCBI lineage: Eukaryota > Metazoa > Chordata > Actinopteri > Salmoniformes > Salmonidae > Salvelinus > Salvelinus alpinus. The sequence continues at coordinate 12,258,687 of NC_092098.1, read as the reverse complement.
GATTCAAGGTCATACATGGACTCCTCATGTGCTACATTGGAAAAGGGCTGCATGATGTTTAAGTCAACCTCATGTATCTTATTACTGTAGCCCAGTCATCCAATTGTTTTAAATACTTTTAATCCCCCCCACCCCCTACACTTGTAGAAAAAAAGGTGCTATCTAGAACCTAATAGAATAACATGTAGGACCCTTACCACAGAGGATTCTACATGGAACCCAAAATGATTATATGTGGAACTAAAAAGGGTTCTCCCAGGAACCAAACAGTGTTCTCCTATGGCGACAGCCGAAGAAGCCTTTTGGAACCCTTTTTTCTAAGAGTGTATAGCCACGGGAGAAGTTTGTGGGACAGTGTTGGGGGTCTGCTGCTAAATGGTTATAGGCCAGTGCAGAGATATAAAGGAGTTTCATTATTTACTGATTTAATTGTCCGTCTAAGATTAAATAACCAAGAGTGAACTGAACAAATGGGGAAACGGGTCATAGTTTAAATGGGGAAACGGGTGAAAGAGAGAGACCCTCAAAGTGATCGAGTTGTTTTGAAAAAGGCCTTGTCGCCTGAGGAAATGTTCAATTGGAAAGCAGAACATTACAATCCTAGGATTCCCATTCTTCCATGCCATTGCGTCTCTGAAGACAGAAAACCTCTCTATAGGAGACAACCCTGTCCTGTCGGGATGGAGAAAGAATCATCTTCATTTTACTCGTCCAATAGCCAAACACACATAACTGTTACATGGCATGTCACATGACATGTCTTAGTTATTATTGGATCATTGTGGAATAAGACACCTGCTGTCACCTGTCACCATTGCACAATTTACAGTCAGCATTGATTTTGAGTGCCAACAATTTTAACTACATCAATAGTATATATTTAGAAAGAAGACCGACATATTTGATCATTTATTTTTAGATTTTCAATGTCAGGGGAATCTGAATTTCCGCATTTATTAGTTGTAGTATTTATTAGTTGTAGTCACTTTAATAACTCTACCTACATGTACATATTACCTCGACTGATCGATGCCCCCGCAGATTGACTCTGTACCAGTACCCCCCTGTAAATAGTCTCGCTATTGTTATTTTACTGCTGCTCCTTAATTACTTGTTACTTTTAGTTCTTATTCGTATTATTATATTTTTTTTTACTGCATTGTTGGTTAGGGGCTCATAAGTAAGCATTTCACTGTAAGGTCTATTCGGCGCATGTGGCTAATACAATTTGATTTGATTTGATTCGATTTGATTAATATTGTAGCGCTCTCTGGTGGTATCTTGATTACATTGCCAGTATATGTGCCAGCCTGTCTGAGGTGACGTCTACGTTCGTGTTGTCGAGCGCAAGGTCACAGACTTTACTGCGCATGCAGGCTCAACCGTTTATCAGAGCCACCACGAAGTCCGAGAGTTCATCAGTCATTTTAGTGTAGCCTAATATCCCACACGTCGGCAACCTTTAGACCATAATAGCGAATAGATTCGGATAGCAGCTAATTCATTCTGGTGCAGGTCAGGGCAAAGTTTTAATTTAGCTCATTAGCCTATAAAATAAGGTTGGTTCAACATTTCTAAAGGGACTTTTGATATGATAAAAACAAAGGCCATTTACTATATTAGTAAATGGCCTTTGTAAATGGTAAATGGCCTTTGTAAATGGCCTTTGTTTTTATCATATCAAAAGTCCCTTTAGAAATGTTGAACCAACCTTATTTTATAGGCTAATGAGCTAAATTAAAACTTTGCCCTGACCTGCACCAGAATGAATTAGCTGCTATCCGAATCTATTCGCTATTATGGTCTAAAGGTTGCCGACGTGTGGGATATTAGGCTACACTAAAATGACTGATGAACTCTCGGACTTCGTGGTGGCTCTGATAAACGGTTGAGCCTGCATGCGCAGTAAAGTCTGTGACCTTGCGCTCGACAACACGAACGTAGACGTTCGTGTTGATATTAGGACATTATTTACGAAACAGTGGGGCTTGTGCTTTTTATCATCACTTTGGGTCTACAGTACACCCAGTGTGTCAGATGCATGATAAGGCTATAGAAATGGGATTTTCAACACATTATTTACAACTCTTTTCTATACGAAGACTGTAGGTTGTGGCTAAATCTCTTACAATAAACGGGTTGTTAACTATAATAAACTAGATATTATCTATAGTTTATTATTTTACATTTACATTTAAGTCATTTAGCAGACGCTCTTATCCAGAGCGACTTACAAATTGGTGCATTCACCTTATGACATCCAGTGGAACAACCACTTTACAATAGTGCATCTAAATCGTTTAAGGGGGGGGGGGGGTCAGAAGGATTACTTTATCCAGCTATTATCTATAAACTAATAATGTAATATTCATAAACAACTTTATATACTCTTTATAACCGGTACCATAAATGTAAAGTGGTACTGTTAAAAGAAGGAATTGTTTATTTAGGGAGGGTGTTACAGTACATCCACAATGTACTCCCTTGCTGAAAACTGAACCGTTTGGACCATTAACCCATTACAGTCTAAGCCCTATCTAAGACAGGAGGTTCTACTAAGCTGTATGGAATTGTTTTAAGAAAGTCATACAAAGGATCATTTTGCTATTTGATTTGTAATTTTAGACCCCTTGAAGTAGCCTATCAAAAATATATAAAACAATTATTTGTCTCATGCTCTGACAAACACCCTCTAGCTCTGTTATCTTTCACCACAGATGTGAAAGTGCTCCATCGGCAGATGCGGTGGATTGAGACACATCCAATGCAAATGAACAGATATCTCTAGCGTAAATTGACGGATTCTTATGGGGATTTGTATTATTATGCTAATGCAGTGAAAGGTGACAGAGCTAGAGCTGTGTTTGTCAGACCATGAGACATCCTGAAAATCAGTCTTCTCACAAAATCGTCTGTAGAACGGTTTGGCCTACAAATAATTATTACAAACAAATATCACCCCTCTATGGAAAGATGACTCTCACCAACACTAACATTACAATCCTAGACTCTAGGGTGTTTTAATCAGTAAAGTGCTGCTTTACAGTTCAGATTTATGGTAATGTGTTAAATGCGCGTAATTCTGGTAAAATATTCAGCACTTAATTCATTTACTAATGGATTCTACACATTAGCTGTGTCTTCTTTAAGTAATATTTTAATGTCTGAATGAAAGCTTAGCCAACACCCTACTCCTAAATGTCCAACTTTACTTAGAAATTGTAGTTCCCCGGTGTTTGTAATCTGATGAATTACATCTAAGACTATTCAAGAAAAACATAGCTATCACAACTCTACAACCTGTCCTTGTAGAACTATATATCCTAAAGCAGTGTTTCCCAAGTTGGTGTCCTTGAGTACCCCCAACAGCAGCAGCCCTGGACAGGCACACCTGATTCAACTTGTCAACTAATCATCAGGCACTCAATGAGTTGAATCAGGTGTGCTTGTCCGGGGCTACAACAAAAATGTGTGATGTTAGGGGTACACGAGGACTGGAGTTGGGAAACACTGTCCTACAGTATCCTGAGTCAGTGACTGAATGGATAAGTGAGGTTACTGCAGTTATCCCTCTACTGAAAGGCTTGTTTTAGGCCCAAAGTGTTGACATAAGGCCTAGGCCCACACCCTGTGTGTTTGTATAAAATCCATCGTCTATCTCACACACCTGCTTACACCTGATCCTCTCTGAGCATCTCCACACACTGAGGGAACATGGACCAGAGCCTCGTCTTCACCATCTCGACCCTGCTGCTGCTGGGCCTCTCCCAGACACACTCTCCCCTGGTAAGAGCTGTAACCTTCATCACTGCTGAGCTCCTATCTTAACTCTCAACTCACTCTTGTGTTCAGAATCCCTCACTCACTTTGAGATTGTCTCCTCTCCAGGAATGGCACGTTGAGGAAGTCTTCACTTCCTAAATGTACCATACTGTTCGGTGCTATATAACAATCAAGTCTACTGTATGTTGAACATTTACATATGATTGGTCCAAATTACAAACACTAGACGCAATGCTGAACTAGCACGAAAGATTGAAATACTGCAGTGAGACAGCTGCCATATATAACCATATACTCCTGTTCAGATGTCACGACTGAAAAATGAAACACATTAGTCATCACTACAAAGATCCTTGAGGCAAACGAATATGATTTACTCAGAAGCTAACAAGTCAGTATCTGATTAAGATAGCATCTACAACCCATATCTTCGTTATGTCATCTTCTCAACTCTTTGCACCAAGGGATGAGCCACATGCTAATAGGGGGATGGACCAGAAACGTGATGAAGTTTTGGGACAACGGCAACTACTTCTGATGGAGCAAATCCTCATCTGGACTGGAGGAGGTGCCATATATCATAGACTAGAGATAGGAAACCCTGTTCCTGGAGTGCTGCAGGTACTACAGGATTTTGTTCCAACTAGGCACCACACCTGACTAACTGAGCTAACTGATCAGTTCAGTGAATGCCTAAATTCAACACACCTCTTCCAGGTCGGTTAAAGCAAAAAAAATGAATCCCCTGCGGCATTCCAGGACCAGGGTTGCCTACCCCTGTCATAGACTATTACTTCTGTAAGGGAAAATCATTATTTAATTGTTTTTATAAAGTGTGTTATTAAGCCATGAACACATATAACCTGAAGTGATGAGGTAATAACATAAGTGAGACAGATGTTCTTCATCGCACATGACTCTGAAAAGGCTATTATTGATGGCCATGAAATCATTTCACACTAGAACCTGCATTCGCTGCGTTCCCTGGAGTGGCCAGTCAGGCTACATCGACATTCAAAGTAAAACTGGGTGAGTTGCGAGCCACTTGTGCAGGTCAAAACCCAGCTGTGCACTGATGTAAAAACCCTTCAGTCTAAGGCTCGACTGCAGCATGCTATTGAGCTCCAAAGTGGATCTCGCTCCCCTTGTAGACGCTGGTCTCTGCTGGGGAGAAATGGAGCATAACAGGAGCTTTGTCTGGATGTGTACCGCTGTGTCTACCACGGCATCATTCCGCATGAGCTCCTCCATGCACTGGGCTTCTACCACGAACACGCCAGGAGCGACAGAGACCAGTTTATCAAGATCAATTGGGAATATATTCCTCAAGGTGACAAGTTTATTGCCACACCACACAGGACAGACACACACAACAGTGCAAGAAGGAAATTGAAGGTGAATAGTGGTTTTATGGTCAGTGATGCACTAACACCAGTTGGGAAGTCCAGAGTGGTGGACAGAAGGGTCCATGGGTGAGAGGTCCGGTTGTGAGTTGTAGTGGAGAACAGGAGTTTACAGAGACCCCAACCTGCCCTCTTGTGAACAACTAAAGCACAGTCAAAGTGGGGGTTCTGCTGCTCGCTGGTAGAGCCTTTAATTAGCTGATCAAGGTCAGATGACCCAGGCCTGGAGAGAGTTCCAGAAAGACCCCTAGCACAGAGGTGGGAACTGTCCTCTATCCCTGGACAGTAAGGTCAGGCTGAGGTCGGGGGTTACCTCAGCTGTAAGTCTGAGCCAGGGAGAGGATTTGAATGGTTAATGTCTGAAGGTTTTTTTCAACTTTGTCTCTCTTCTATTTTAGGACTGCCTTCTCAATTGAGAAAGGGGGGGAAAAAACACCCTTCCCATTCCTGACTCCTCTGTGAACATAGGACAGAGGCAGGATATGTCTGACATCCAGAGGATCAACAACCTACAGTATATCAGTGAGTATGAACTACATGGAGTAATAAATGATGTATATCTTCTTTACAATTTACTTCTCAATTTGAATTTCCTGTTGCATACATTTTTGGACATAGAAATTAATGATATGTACCCATTGATTCTTGAAGAATATACTTATAAATGCCTCATGACCCTCATTCAACTGTCATACCACATCATAATCCGAAATATAAGCTTAAACATAGTATAGCCTCAAAACATGCTGAAAACTAGAATTTTTATATTTCGGATGGTCAGTCCTTGCATTCTTAGCTCTGTCTATACATTTGAGAGTGCTCACATTTCTCCAGGCCCATCCCTCAGCTTTTTGCCAAAAACAGGCGGGAAGGTCCCCTTGGCTATTGTTTCAACTACAGATTGCCCCTTTAAGTGTTCATGAGTGCAAATGGTTGCTAAGACATAATATATGTGTTTCTCATTTCACGTATGTAGCTAGTTAATTGAGGAACTAAGAGAAGATGGATGTCTGCAATATCATTCTCAATGACTGTTGTTATTCCTGCTCATTGTGTCCCTGCGTATACATTGTTCTTAATTTACTGACAGTCATGTTTATGAATGTATTAAACTTGATAAAACCTTCCCAATAAAACAAATCACTCTGAAGTTTGTTTTTCATCTTCCCCTGTATGCATACACAAAATAGTATTAGGATTTTGTTTTTAAAGGTTTATTTTACATGACAGTTTTGTGCAATACATTTGAAGAATAATACTCAGAACAATTTATACAATGGCATATGCTGTACACAGTGCACACATGAATAAAGTCAGTACTGTAATACTTAGGCTAGGTCATGCAAGACCTGATGTGGTTATTGGCAGAGACAGGAATTACTCCTGCCTTGAATTTTCCTATTATAGACCAAAAGCTTTGTTTACTAAAGTTTGGTCTCCAGACATTTGGGGCAAATTCATCATGGTAGAGTTATTGTCGTAAGGCCTTTTTTCCCGTAAAGACAAAAGCAATAGGGATTGATTCAGAGTTAGAAACCCTTTGTGTTGGTGTGCTTCACTGCTGATTCTATCCAGAGGAAACAGGGCTGTGCAATTCCATGATTGCCCAGTAGGGAGCGCTCAAACAAACATGGGTGAGAGGGGCACGTTAAAACATTATTAAAACCCTACCAAGGCAACCTCAGGTCAGTGCAGTGACGGTGATTAAGTTTTGTTAGGATTATTTGAATAAGTCACTCTACTATTACATCAAGGCCCACTCCATATTAGAATCAGGCATATTACGACATACACGCACTCAAACTATGTTTAGAAAACATGAACAGTGCAGTGAATAAAACATCGATTAGGTTCAGTTCTTCTTTTTCTTCCCTTCCATCCACTTTCAACATGCTCTGGAAACAACCCCCCGTTTAGTCAGGTCGTTAAGCTCTCCCAAGGGGAGAATTTGGCTGCTACCAGTAGAGTTCCTGTTCATTTACCTGACATACAAACTCACCCTTGAGCATTTGGTTCATCCATCCTTTGGTGGAGGGGGCGGGGGATTTTCAGGGGGTATGTCTCCATTTGGCTCTTTCTTCTCAGGTTTGGTAGGGCTGATTTTGGGGATCTTCTCTGGGGGTGGTCTTCTGGGCCGTCTCCTCTTGGGCTTCCGTGAGCGTGCAGAGACGGGCTGTGCTGGATCCAATAGGGGATCCAAATGTAATTTCCCACTCACTGCGTCTGAGGACTCATCAATGTATGCCAGGTTCTCTCCAAAGTAGTCCAGAGGCTGGGAATACAGGGCTTCTGGGAAGGCGTTCTCCTTATCGACATCCTTCTCTTTACCCTCTACTACCCGCTCCGACTGCGTGGCCTCTGACCCTGTCTCAGACCCTGACCCCGACTCGGAATCGTTGGAGGAGTAAGAGTATGAGGACGATCCCGTTTCTGATTGGCTGTTCAGCTGGCCATTACCAGTCACCCTGTCCCCCTCCCCAGGGGCCCTGGTCCCAGACACATGACCCGCCCCATGGCCCCGGCTGCGAGGACCATGGCGATGCTTTCGCCTGCGTCGTTTGAAGGGGTCGTCTGGCATGCGGAAGTCCACGGACATGTTCTGGATATTCTGACCCCAGTCAGTGGTACGGGCTCTGAGCTCCTCCATCTGGGAAGAGAGAGAGGAAAGAGATCAAATCAAGTCACAATTTATTTAAAGTGCATTTAATAAAAGTCACAACAGAAAAAAAGAGAGTTGATGAGAGAGGAGGATCATAGAAGGGAGGATCATAGAAGAAAACAGGTGGCTGTAGGTGACATCAAATGTATGGTGCAGCCCATTTGCTTTAAGGTTGCACTCTCCCATTCCGGCCCCCCACCTCAGCCCTGGTCTTCTTGGACAGGACCCGAAGCCAGTTTGCAATCATGGACAGGATAGAGGCAAAGTAGGCCAGACCCAGCAGGATCCAGAACCACACCAGAGGCTTGTACCAGTGGTCTTTACCACCATCTCCGCTATCACCTGACAGAGATAAGCAAGAGGATAGGGATAGATAGGGATTTATAAGTGTAGACATTGGAGAATCAGCAACTTTACACGTCTACAGGTTAGTTTACATGTGAAAGACGTGCTGTTAATCTCACAAGAATGAACATTACAGACTGCGCTGCCTGAAAACTCTAGGGGCAATGAAACCACACACATGAGCCAATTAATAATTCAACTGTCGTAGGACGATTGTGAATAATTTAATAAAGGAAGTGGCCAGTTTGATGACTGACTGTATTTTATCACTCCTGACTGGACTGTTTAGTGCTCTAACACTGACTTGCCTAGTTAAATAAAGGTTAAATAAAAATAAAAACACAGTGGGAACTACATCTGGAGAAGCAGACATGTATGTGTCTGTGAAATGAAAAGAGTTTCAACAATGAAAAGAGAGTTTCAACAATGAAAGATAGTTTCAACAATGAAAGAGAGTTTCAACAATGAAAAGAGAGTTTCAACAATGAAAAGAGAGTTTCAACAATGAAAGAGAGTTTCAACAATGAAAAGAGAGTTTCAACAATGATAGAGAGTTTCAACAATGAAAAGAGAGTTTCAACTATGAAAGAAAGTTTCAACAATGAAAAGAGAGTTTTGACCTTTTGAGACAGATTCCTTGACCCAATCCCAAAATGCAGTGGTGAAAGTACCTGCAACATAGTCTCCAAAGCCCACTGTAGTCAGGGTGATGACAACAAAGTAGGAAGCCTCCAGGAGAGTCCATTTCTCCACCTCCTGAAACACCAGCGTTGGCACAGCAACAAAAATGGCTACCCCCAACAGGATGGAGAGGACAGCTGAGATGACACGAACAATAGTAGGACTCACCTTCCATTTCTGAGGGAGAGAGAGGAAAACATGAAAAAGAAGAATGAAAGAAATGAAGAGACTGAAATACTGATAGACTGAAAAAGACAGAGGAAACACGTTCAGCCAAACAGCTACTGTTGAGTGTCTCACCGCTAAGATGAACTCTATTTTGAGGATGGCCTTCCTCAGCCCAGTCCCCAGATGGTCTCCAACTCCAGCCAGCAGGATACCAAACAGAGGGATCCCCACCAGGGCATAGAAGATACAGAACAGCTGCCCCCATTCCGTCTTCGGGGAGATGTTCCCAAAACCTGAGGATGATGGGTTGTAGAGCTTTAGGATTTGGATAGGTAGAGTCAGTGTGTCACAATTGAGTAAACATAGGGGAGATCAGGCTGCTGACCTACCGATGGTGGTGATGATGGTCCCAGAGAAGAAGAAGGCACTAGCCAAGTCCCATTGGCTGGTGAAAGTAGAGGAGTTGCTGCTAGGATCCACCCCCGCTCCCACGGCATCTGCCACTTCCTGGGATGGGAGACATAGTCAGGTCAGGAAGTGAGTTAAAGTGAGAGGGAATGACAACCTAAAAGCCTGATATCCCCGTCATATGTATCTGTTTGTTCTCTTAATGTAGTGTACCTCTATGAGAGCCTGCAGGATGTCTGGGCTGACGCAGGTGTAGTTCTCCAGGAACGATCTGCGTGTGTCCTGCAGCTGCGTGTGCTGGTCCTGCTCGCGAGGAGCCTCCAGAGCCTGGAACACCACGGCCCCCAGCACTAGGTACAGCAGCACCCCTGCCAGGATACACAGGAGGGTAGAGCAGCGCATGCTCGCACCTTCATTCAGCCCCAGAGAAGAACGCTTCTTCCCCCCGTTGCCAGTGCTGGTGTGCTCTGGAGCCCAGCTGCAGAACAAACAGACAACACAGCGACCTCATGGAAACAGATCCACATTAGCTTAACTGCAAGGTAATTAACCGGGAAACGAAACATAATGCAGACTGATTCCCCTAACATATTACTGACCGGAAACCTATAAACATGTTGCTAATGGTTACACTACATGTATAGGCTACTGTATACTGTCTGATAAGCAGGAAGGAACCTGACAAACCTAGTGTTGTTCTGGTGGCGTCAGGGTTGTAGTATACATTCAAACCAGGAATGGACATGAACTCTACCAGAGATGTGTCTGCGTAAATGATCATTACTATCCACCCCATTCCTCTTCACCAGTCGGTTACCTCTCTCTCTATTTGTCTTTCTCCCTCTTCCAGCTGCGCCTGATGATGGAGTCTTTGAACCCGTAGCTGCTGGGGGTGGCCGTCAAACTCAGAGCCTGGTGTCGAACAAAATAAACATGATGTAACTGGACTGACAGGCACCGAAGAGATTCCTAATTCATCCATGACAACATTACAAAGATCATATTAAAGGTTAGATCATCTAACTGCAAACACAACAATTGCCTGTTCAGAATAGTTCATTGTATGTTCTCCATTGATGAAAGAGATTCCCTACATGACTGTTTGCCAATGAAAACATGGGCTTCCACTGGTACATTGTGCTCTTCGCTGTGAACATAATGTTACCGACGACAGACAATGAGCTGCAACAAGACACCCGTGTAGGTGCTTGCTGTCAACCAAAACCCTGTATGAAAGATGCATCTGTTGTATGCTCTATCTCTAATGGATCACATTGAGGAGAGAAAGGAACATCAAGACGATATAAGGGTGGATGGGGAAGATACACAAATGTACAAAATGCACATTCAATAAACATTAAAAAGACAAATAGAGGTGTGCGTCAGCAGGGTGGGGTAGAGCATGAAGTAGGTGTGTGTGTGTGTGTGGGAGCTATGTCTGTCCATTAACACAGGGGAGAAATATTGTTCTCTACCAGGCATGCCACACTATTAGCAGACTGTGTGAAGAAGGAATACCCCATGACTCTTAGGACCCTGACGTGACAGAGCTGATTTAGTGTAATGTCCTTCCCAAGAGCACATTGGTATTTATTGTCATGAATCCTGCCCTGGAGGCGGCTCTGCAGAGTGGTCACTAGCTGGCACAGCCACAAAGTCATAAAATCTGATTTTAAACAGAACCCTAACCCTGACCTAAATTAAGATCAAAAAGCACATTTTTGTTTTCATTCATTTTTACAATATAGCTGATTTTGAATTTGTAGCTGAGCCATCTGGCGGAAAACACTCAGTTCTGTTTCCAGGGCAAGATTCATGACAATAAACGTCAACCTGATTCCCAAGCCGCCTCTAATGCTGAATGGTTGAGTCAATTAGTCGTTGAAATTAGTCATTTAGATTTCTAGTCAGCACAGGTTAAAGACCCCAGGGGCACACGAATACTGTACAGTTAGTTCCATGTAGGTGTCATTTAGTCCCAATATTTTTCTTCTGTCTGATTTTCTTTACTGAAATTGTGCAGTAGTAGGCCTTTACTACAGTACGTATTGTATTTGTGTGTTTGTAATATATTACATCTGTGCTGTCTCTCCTTCTCATTTTAGATGTAACATTGCTTTTGCAGTCAGCAGCTCCTCTGGTCCTGATTCAACCTGAGACCAATAGGCTGTCACCCACACAATGAAATGTACACTACCCAGCCAAACAAATTCAGCAGCTGCTCAGGATACACAAACAAATGCACAGACAGACAAGCCTGCATCCTTACGTGCAGCTATTTTGCACGTGTACACAGATCAAAATAACTGCCCTTCAACCCTTTGGCCATGTGCATTAGCTGACATCTTCCTTATTAGGGTGACAGTCACATTTTTGACACTATTACCAAAGTTGTCGAAAGGCCTTTTCAGTGCCACCAAACAATAATTTGAAACTTTTAACAAGGTTTACTTTGAATTGTTCTTAATTACAATCTCTCCATTTTAACATAACCGTAAATGAACATATGTAGTACCTTACTCTCGTGTGAACATGTCATCCTTGAGATACGGAAGTTAAGTGGCTTTAATGCTCAACGTGATACCAAGCCATGGCCCTTGTAAGGTATAGATACTTCACACACAATACAGTCAGAATGCCTGAGAATACATTCTTAAATCACACAGATTGCAGTTAAAATGGGGTAAATTATCTGTTCCAATGAAACAATTGCAACCAATAGCAATTACAATGCTTAACACATATAGACAGCAAGTCCCCATCGGCCCACAAGATCTATCAAACAATAAAACATTAATTATCTCACCCAATGAACGCAGGATTCTGGGGTCTCTAACAAACGGGGTGAAGCCTGTGGTCATCTCTTACCTCAAAATGAACGATCTTAAAAATCCAGGGTATCAGCAGCTATAGGCAGGGTCTCTTTCACACACTCACACTAGACACAAAACACAAAACACTAGACACTAGACACTAGGATAGTAAGTGTGCATAAGCGTGTGGGATAGGCTGTTGCTGAGAACCAAAGAAATGAAAAGATACTCCATCAAACTGACGCCAAGAAAAGAGAGGGAGAGAGGTGAATTAAGAGGGAGAAGTGGAATGAGTGGGAGAAAGGGAGTGAGAGAGATGAAGGGAGGGGTCAATGCAGATACACTGAGCTAGAATGGGAAAATTTTGTGTTTTGTTTCCTCCACCCTGATCTCCAAGGTAATAAGCATAGAGTAAAAAAAGGATATAGAATATGCTAAGCAGCACCCACTAACCTGATTACCACATTGTGGTCCACATCATGTGAGTGTGGTAGTAAGCATTTCCACTACTCAGACTTACAGTGTAACACTTATTCCTACTTGTGCAATATACTGTAGTAGTGTAGCTCTGTGACTCCATGTGCATGAGCAGTTATCAGTATCAGTGTCTCAGTCTGACAGTGCCAGGATGAATTCCTCTCGTGGAGTTTACAAGAGGTCTGCTAGCGGTACACTGCCGACTCTGCAATGGGCAGCAAGCTCCCCCTCTGCTACCCTCAGCAGACCCCCTCCAAAGAATCCAGCCACTCCCTGGAACTGCTGCTGCTGTGTTTGATATATGCGGTGTGCGTGCGTGTGTTTGTGTGTGTGTGTGGGTTTGTGTGTGTGTGTGGTGTGTGTGCAGCAGCAGGGTTGTGGTTATGCTTCCCAGGGGTATCCCGCTGATGGGACTGAGCTCCCAGAATTCCCCAATCAAATATTTCATTCTTACCCCTCTCCTATCTTTCCTGTATATCTTTCTTCCTCCATACCACTGCTTTCCCCCTCCCTGTCCTGCCCCTCCTCTTTATCTTCCTCTGAAGCCCAATTGGAGGAGTGCCAGTCTATTTCTGCATCCACACCATTAATGAAACCTTTGAAATACGTTTATGAGGTATGCATTTTGTACTACAGTTGGACTATCTACATACGCAGGTGCCAGGTGGCACATTAAGTAGACTAGATTACCTTTTTATAGTTGTCTTATTTTTTTCTCAGTGCTCTATCAAATAGATTTTATTGGCATTGCACTACCACACAGAATGCTGAGCAAAAATAATGGGTGAAATTTAATGGAATTTTCCAAACACAAGGAGGGGTGAAGCATCAGGAATGGGACTGACACAATTTACCAAACCTACGCTTGATCAACATTAAACACCAAATATGTGATTACTATGCATCAATGCTGTTTCATTATTCATGAGAAAATCAGACTGCGGTGATAGAAAACACATCAACAATGACAAGCACTATAATCACCAGTAGCTCTCTCTCTCTCTCTCTCTCTCTCTCTCTCTCTCTCTCTCTCTCTCTCTCTCTCTCTCTCTCTCTCTCTCTCTCTCTCTCTCTCTCTCTCTCTCTCTCTCTCTCTCTCTCTCTGTCCCTCTCTCTCTCTCTCTCTCTCTCTCTCTCTCTCTCTCTCTCTCTCTCTCTCTCTCTCTCTCTCTCTCTCTCTCTCTCTCTCTCTCTCTCTCTCTCTCTTTCTGTCTCTCTCGCTCTCTCTCTCTTTCTGTCTCTCTCTCTGTCTCTCTCTCTCTCTCTCTCTCTCTCTCTCTCTCTCTCTCTCTCTCTCTTTCTCTGTCTCTCTCTCTCTCTCTTTCTCTGTCTCTCAATTAAATTCTCTCTCTCTGTCTCTGTCTCTCTCTCTCTCTCTCTCTCTTTCTCTCTCTCTTATTGTACGTCTCTCTCTCTTTCTATTATCTTTCTCTCTCTTTCTCTTTTGTCTCTCTCTCTTTCTCTCATGTCTCCCTCTCTCTCTCGCTCTCTCTCTTTCTCTTATGTCTCTCAATTCAATTCAATTCAAGGGGCCTTATTGGCATGTGAAACATATGTTAACATTACCAATGCAATTGTAGATAATATACAAAAGTAGATAACAATAAAAATGAACAGTAAACATCACACTCACAGATGTTCCAAAATACAGTTTTTCTCAGTCGCTTTGGTGCATTTTTCACATCATCCCTAACATGTGCAAAATAATAAGTGCATTTCTCAGAACAATTTGTACAAACTGCAATATACAATAGATATGTTTCTAAAGCTAGTCAGTCACTAAAAATCCTTAGTACATCTCTCAAAAGTAAATATTCATGCCAATGATCATGTCAGTGTCATCAGAATGATAAGTCATTGAGTCATTGTTCACGAACAAGGTCGTCAAAATGTTTAGGCATGTTGTCAATGTAACTGTGTACTTTGACAGTATTACCTGATGTAAACTTAGGCTACAGTTTGGATGAAAGTTACTGTATTGAAAATGCACAAGGCTGCACTTCTATGGCATCTATCAATTTCAACAGTACTATTTACATATTACTGTATGTGGGTTATTGATTGAAAGAGACTGGACAACCCAAGGGGCACAAAGGAAAAAAAACGAAATTAGAAAGAAACACAGGAAACCACCCGTAAGGCACAACTTTGCCCGCAGCACTGTTGTGCTGTCTCTACACATCCAGACGTTCCTGTCTGTCGGCCCACATATTCTCATCCACATCACACCGGATATTTTCCCTTCCAATGCAACGTGGAAAGAATCTTTTGGAATGCCTTATCCATCCTCTGCAGGCGTCTACTGTGATGTCCTCACATGCTGCATCCATTGCAGCCAGCAGGGTCATCTGTGTGTGGCTGACGATCGTACACCTTCCACCTCCATGCTGAAAAGAACTCCTCAATTGGGTTAAGGCATGGTGAATAAGGTGGGAGGAATTCTATGAGCATCCTCGGGTGGGTCACAAACCATTGCCTTATGATGTTTGATCGATGGAAACTCACATTATCACAAATGACCACATACTTTGGCAAATCCTCTCTAAACAGACCCCTCTCATCATCAGGGATGAGAGCCCTGTAGAGAGTCTCTAAAAAGTTGAGTAGATGCTGGGTGTTGTATGGCCCTATAAGGGGGATATGGGTTAGGACACCATGCTCCGAAATAGCAGCACACCTGCTGATATTTCTTCCCCGTTGTCCACAGTAGCTCTGTGACCGATGATATTCCGACCCCCCGCCTTCTGCATTTGGTCAGGTTGAAGCCAGCCTCATCCACATATACAAAGTTGTGAGAGGGTTCACTTGATTCCAACTCCATTATACGCTATATCCCAGAACACACAGTTGAATTTGTTTTGGTAAGGAAGGGTGACATAAAATGTACATATATTGCATGTTCCTTCCACAGCAATGGAAATGTGTGCAGTTTATGCTTACTGTACTATGTATCACTATAAAATGTTGCTGTAAAGTAGTTACATAGATATATGTTTTACCTGTACATACTGGTACCGTAGCTCCTTAACTCTGTCCTCATTCCTTTGGAATGGTACACGGTACAGCTGTTTCATACTCATCTGGTTTCTATGCAGCACCCTGTCGATGGTTGAGATGCTAACCGTATGGATGTGTTGTGGTCTGTCTATATATGCTTGCCAATTGATTCTTCATGAGATGTACCTTTGAGCAATTTAGACAACTGGTTGATTGTTGGTTGAACTAACACTTTACATTCCTTCATGAGTGAGGGTCAATTTCACCTGTACGATTCATCAATTCACATTTTTGTACAAAAGGTCTAATAGAAATGTGTAAAACTATGCTTGACAGTTTATGACAAATAGTTCAACAATTTTGCATGTAATGGCTTATGCAAGGAACTAATGCCTAGATGTTTTGAGGGGTAAGACTATTCAACAGAGAACCATCTACTATATTTTGATCAACATGGCATGAGCAATTGATAATGTGGAAAAAAGCTGACAGTTGTACATTACCAATTGCAATTTGTTCAAAGGAATAAGAAATTGCTTTAATGATGTGCACAAGTGACTAGATGATTTGGAATTTGTACAAGTAGTATCAAGAATTGCACCTTTGATCTAAGAAATGCACCAAAGCGACTGAGAAAAACTGTAATAAAGACATTGCAAATGTCATATTATGTATATATACAGTGTTGTAACGATGTACAAATGGTTAAAGTACAAAAGGGAAAATAAATAAGCATAAATATGGATTGTATTTACAATGGTATTTGTGCTTCACTGGTTGTGACCTTTTCTTGCGGCAACAGGTCACAAATCTTGCTGCTGTGATGGCACACTGTGGTATTTCACCCAGTAGATATGGGAGTTTATCAAAATCGGGTTTGTTTTCAAATTCTTTGTGGATCTGTGTAATCTGAGGGAAATACGTGTCTCTAATATGGTCATACATTGGGCAGGAGGTTAGGAAGTGCAGCTTAGTTTCCACCTAATTTTGTGTGCACATAGCCTCTCTTCTCTTGAGAGCCAGGTCTGCCTACGGCGGCCTTTCTCAATAGCAAGGCTATGCTCACTGAGTCTGTACATAGTCAAAGCTTTCCTTAAGTTTGGGTCAGTCACAGTGGTGAGGTATTCTACCACTGTGTACTCTCTGTTTAGGGTCAAATAGCATTCTAATTTGCTCAGTTTATTTGTAAATTCTTTCCAATGTGTCAAGTAATTATCTTTTTGTTTTCTCATAATTTTGTTGGGTCTAATTGTGTTGCTGTCCTGGGGCTTTGTAGGGTGTGTTTGTGAACAGATCCCCAGGACCAGCTTGCTTAGGGTACTCTTCTCCAGGTTAATCTCCCTGTAGCTGATAGCTTTGTTATGGAAGGTTTGGGAATCGCTTCCTTTTAGGTGGTTGTAGAATTTAACAGCTCTTTTCTGGATTTTGATAATTAGCGGATATCGGCCTAATTCTGCTCTGCATGCATTATTTGGTGTTCTACGTTGTACACTGAGGATATTTTCGCAGAATTCTGCATGCAGAGTCTCAATTTGGTGTTTGTCCCATTTTGTGAATTCTTGGTTGGTGAGCGGACCCCAGACCTCACAACCATAAAGGGCAATGGGTTCTATCACTGATTCAAGTATTTTTAGCCAGATCCTAATTGGTATTTCGAATTTTATGTTCCTTTTGATGACATAGAATGCCTTTCTTGCCTTGTCTCTCAGATCGTTCATAGCTTTGTGGAAGTTACCTGTGGCGCTGATGTTAAGGCCAAAGTATGTATAGTTTTTTGTGTGCTCTAGGGCAACGGTGTCTAGATGGAATTTGTATTTGTGGTCCTGGCAACTGGACCTTTTTTGGAACACCATTATTTTGGTCTTACTGAGATTTACTGTCATGGCCCAGGTCTGGCAGAATCTGTGCAGAAGATCTAGGTGCTGCTGTAGGCCCTTCTTGGTTGGTGACAGAAGCACCAGATCATCAGCAAACATTAGACATTTGACTTTAGATGCTAGTAGGGTGAGGCCGAGTGCTGCAGACTTTTCTGGTGCCCTCGCCAATTTGTTGATATATATGTTGAAGAGGATGGGGCTAAAGCTGCATCCCTGTCTCACCCCATGGCCCTGTGGGAAGAAATGTGTGTGTTTTCTGCCTATTTTAACCGCACACTTGTTGCTTGTGTTTTAATGTCGTATGTTTTTCCCCCAACACCACTTTCCATCAATTTGTATAGCAGACCCTCATGCCAAATTGAGTCAAAGGCTTTTTTTTAAATCAAAAAAGCATGAGAAGACTTTGCCTTTGTTTTGGTTTGTTTGTTTGTCAATTAGGGTGTGCATGGTGAATATGTGGTCTGTCGTACGATAATTTGTTAAAAAGCCAATTTGACATTTGCTCAGTACATTGTTTCCACTGAGGAAATGTACAAGTCTGCTGTTAATGATCATGCAGAGGATTTTCCCAAGGTTGCTGTTGACGCATATCCCACAGGTGTTATTGGGGTCAAATTTGTCTCCACTTTTGTGGATTGGGGTGATCAGTCCTTGGTTCCAAATATTGGGGAAGATGCCAGAGCTAAGGATGATGTTAAAGAGTTTTAGTATAGCCAATTGGAATTTGTCGTCTGTATATTTGATAATTTCATTGAGGATACCATCAATACCACAGGCCTTTTTGGGTTGGAGGGTTTTTATTTTGTCCTGTAGTTCATTCAAGGTAATTGGAGAATCCAGTGGGTTCTGGTAGTCTTCAATAGTTGATTCTAAGATTTGTATTTGATCATGCATATGTTTTTGCTGTTTGTTCTTTGTTATAAAGCCAAAAAGATTGGAGAAGTGGTTTACCCATACATCTCAATTTTGGATAGATAATTCTACATGTTGTTGTTTGTTTAGTGTTTTCCAATTTTTCTAGAAGTGGTTAGTCTATGGATTCTTCAATTACATTGAAATGATTTCTGACGTGCTGTTCCTTCTTTTTTCGTAGTGTATTTCTGTATTGTTTTAGTGATTCACCATAGTGAAGGCGTAGACTCAGGTTTTCTGGGTCTCTATGTTTTTGGTTGGACAGGTTTCTCAATTTCTTTCTTAGATTTTTGCATTCTCCATCAAACCATTTGTCATTGTTGTTCATTTTCTTCGGTTTACTATTTGAGATTTTTAGATTTGATAGGGAAGCTGAGAGGTCAAATATTCTGTTAAGATTTTCTACTGCCAAGTTTACACCTTCACAATTACAGTGGAACATTTTGTCCAGGAAGTTAAAAGGGATTGAATTTGGGCCTCCCGGGTGGCGCAGTGGTCTAGAGCACTGCATCGCAGTGCTAGCTGCACCACCAGAGTCTCTGGGTTCGCGCCCAGGCTCTGTCGCAGCCGGCCGCGACCGGGAGGTCCGTGGGGCGACGCACAATTGGCATAGCGTCGTCCGGGTTAGGGAGGGTTTGGCCGGTAGGGATATCCTTGTCTCATCGCGCTCCAGCGACTCCTGTGGCGGGCCGGGTGCAGTGCGCGCTAACCGAGGGGGCGAGTGCACAGTGTTTCCTCCGACACATTGGTGCGGCTGGCTTCCGGGTTGGAGGCGCGCTGTGTTAAGAAGCAGTGCGGCTTGGTTGGGTTGTGCTTCGGAGGACGCATGGCTTTCGACCTTCGTCTCTCCCGAGCCCGTACGGGAGTTGTAGCGATGAGACAAGATAGTAATTACTAGCGATTGGATACCATGAAAATTGGGGAGAAAAGGGGATAAAATTAAAGGTTGATGTCCTCAGTGGATTTTATTTTATTTATTTCACCTTTCTTTAACCAGGTAGGCCAATTGAGAACAAGTTCTCATTTACAACTGCGACCTGGCCTAGATAAAGCAAAGCAGTGCGACACAAACAACACAGAGTTACACATGGAATAAACAAACGTACAGTCAATAACACGATAGAAAAAAATCTATATACAGTGTGTGTAAATGAGATAAGATTAGGGAAGTAAGGCAATAAATAGGCCGTAGTGGTGAAGTGGTAATTACAGTGGTAATTACAATTTAGCAATTAAACACTGGAGTGATAGATGTCCAGAAGATGAATGTGTAGAGATGAATGTGTAAAGTAGAGATACTGGGTGCAAAGGAGCAAAAAAAACAAAAACAATATGGGAATGAGGTAGTTGGATGGGCTATTTACAGATGTGCTATGTACAGGTGCAATGATCGGTAAGCTGCTCTGACAGCTGATGCTTATAGTTAGTGAGGGAGATATGAGTCTCCAGCTTCAGTGATTTTTGCAATTCGTTCCAGTCATTGGCAGTAGAGAACTGGAAGGAAAGGTGGCCAAAGGAGGAAGGCTTTGGGGGTGACCAGAGAAATATACCTGCTGGAGCGCATGCTACAAGTGGGTGCTGCTTTGGTGACCAGTGAGCTAAGATAAGGCGGGGCTTTACCTAGCAAAGACTTATAGATGACCTGGAGCCAGTGGGTTTGGCGACTAATATGAAGCGAGGGCTAGCCCACGAAAGCATACAGGTCGCAGTGGTGGGTAGTATATGGGGCTTTGGTGACAAAACGGATGGCACTGTGAAAGACTGAATCCAATTTGCTGAGTAGAGTGTTGGAGGCTATTTGGGAAATGACATCGCCAAAGTCAAGGATCGGTAGGATAGTCAGTTTTACGAGGGTATGTTTGACAGCATGAGTTTTATTTTACCTTTATTTAACTAGGCAAGTCAGTTAAGAACAAATTCTTATTTTCAATGACGTCCTAGGAACAGTGGGTTAACTGCCTTGTTCAGGGGCAGAGCAACAGATTTTTACCTTGTCAGCTCGGGGATTCAATCTTGCAAGCTTTCGGTTACTAGTCCAACGCTCTAACCACTAGGCTACCTGCCGCCCCTAACTTAATGTGAGTCTGGAAGTAGAGTTTACAGTCTAACCAGACACCTAGGTATTTGTAATTGTCCACATATTCTAAGTCAGAACGGCGAGCAGTTGCGGGCAGCGATCGGTTGAAGAGCATGCATTTAGTTTTACTTGGAGGCAGTTGGAGGCCACGGAAGGAGAGTTGTATGGCATTGAAGCTCGTCTGGAGTTTAATTAACATAGGGTCCAAAGAAGGGCCAGAAGTATACAGAATGGTGTCATCTGCGTAGAGTTGGATCAGAGAATCACCAGCAGCAAGAACAACATCATTGATGTATACAGAGAAAAGAGTCGGCCCGAGAATTGAACCCTGTGGCACCCCCATAGAGACTACCAGAGGTCCGGACAACAGGCCCTCCGATTTGACACACTGAACTCTGTCTAAGAAGTAGTTGGTGAACTAGGCGAGGCAGTCATTTGAGAAACCAAGGCTGTTGAGTCTGCCGATAAGAATGTGGTGATTGACAGAGTCGAAAGCCTTTGCCAGGTCGATGAATACGGCTGCACAGTATTGTCTTTTATCGATGGTGGTTATGATATTGTTTAGGACCTTGAGCGTGACTGAGGTGCACCAATGACCAGCTTGGAAACCAGATTGCATAGCGGAGAAGGTACGGTGGGATTCGAAATGGTCGGTGATCTCTTTGTTAACTTGGCTTTTGAAGACCATAGAAAGGCAGGGTAGGATAGATATAGGTCTGTAGCAGTTTGGGTCTAGAGTGTCTCCCCCTTTGAAGAGGGGGATGACCGCGGCAGATTTCCAATCTTTGGGGATCTCAGACGATACAAAAGAGAGGTTGAACAGGCTAGTAATAGGGGTTGCAACAATTGCGGCGGATAATTTTAGAAAGAGAGGGTTCAGATTGTCTAGCCCAGCTGATTTTTAGGGTTCCAGATTTTGCAACTCTTTCAGAACATCAGCTATCTGGATTTGGGTGAAGGAGAAATGGGGGAGGTTTGGGCAAGTTGCTGTGTAGGGCTGTTGACCGGGGTAGGGGTAGCCAGGTGGAAAGCATGGCCAGCCGTAGAAAAATGCTTATTGAAATTCTCAATTATCGTGGATTTATCGGTGGTGACAGTGTTTCCTAGCCTCAGTGCAGTGGGCAGCTGGGAGGAGGTGCTCTTATTCTCCATGGACTTTACAGTGTCCCAGAACTTTTTGGAGTTTGTGCTACAGGATGCAAATTTCTGTTTGAAAAAGCTAGCCTTTGCTTTCCTAACTGCCTGTGTATATTCGTTCCTAACTTTCCTGAAAAGTTGCATATCGCGGGGGCTGTTCGATGCTAATGCAGTACGCCACAGGATGTTTTTGTGCTGGTCAAGGGGAGCCAGGTCTGGAGTGAACCAAGGGCTATATCCGTTCCTGGTTCTACATTTTTTGAATGGGGAATGCTTATTTAAGATGTGAGGAAAGCACTTTTAAAGAATAACCAGGCATCCTCTACTGACGGAATGAGGTCAATATCCTTCCAGGATACCCGGGCCAGGTCGATTAGAAAGGCCTGCTCGCTGAAGTGTTTTAGGGAGCGTTTGAAAGTGATGAGGGGTGGTCGTTTGACCGCAGACCCATTACGGACGCAGGCAATGAGGCAGTGATTCCTGAGATCCTGGTTGAAGACAGCATAGGTGTATTTAGAGGGCAGGTTGGTGATTATGATATCTATGAGGGTTCCCGTGTTTACGGATTTGTGGTTGTACCTGGTAAATTCATTGATAATTTGTGAGAGATTGAGGGAATCTAGCATAGATTGTAGGACGGCCGGGGTGTTAAGCATGTCCCAGTTTAGGTCACCTAGCAGTACGAGCTCTGAAGATAGATGGGGGGCAATCAATTCACATATGGTGTCCAGGGCACAGCTGGGGGCTGAAGGTGGTCTATAACAAGCGGCAACGGTGGGAGACTTGTTTCTGGTGTTCGGTTCTTATTTTTCAGAGTAAATAACCCACGGACACTAGAGAAGCTTTAACCAAGTTTATTCTTCCCAAGGATTCTGTACAGCTGAAATCAGACAGCAAAAACATTTCAGACATCACAGTTTATATGCATCCTACTTAAGACACTCCTCCTCCTTACAGTTTATGGCTCCACAGGAAATAAGGTAACCAGATACCAACCCTGATTACTCCCTGAAGGGGAACTGACCTCACCCCTCACCTCCTAATCCACAGATATTCATCTGTCTTCCTTATATCAACACATCGCTCTCCTCTCCTCCATCAAACACATTCCAAAGCCTTCTGGCTTTTTACAAACTCTTTCTTTTCAAGGCCTTGTCTCTATCATTTATTTAATATCTCAATGTTCAAAGTAAAGCTGATTCCAACACTGGAAAGGTGGATTTTTAGAAGTAGAAGCTCGAATTATTTGGGCACAGACCTGGATAGTATGACAGAACTCTGCAGGCTATCTCTGCGGTAGATTGCAACTCCGCCTCCTTTGGCAGTTCTATCTTGTCAGAAAATGTTTTAGGTAGGGATGGAAATTTCAGGATTTTTGGTGGCCTTCTTAAGCCATGATTCAGACACGGCTAGGACATCTGGGTTGGCAGAGTGTGCTAAAGCGGTGAGTAAAACAAACTTAGGGAGGAGGCTTTTAATAATAACATGCATGAAACCAAGGCTTTTACGGTTACAGAAGTCAACAAATGAGAGCGCCTGGACAGTGGGAGTGGAGCTAGGTGCTGCAGGGCCTGGATAAACCTCTACATCACCAGAGGAACAGAGGAGGAGTAGGATAAGTGTACGGCTAAAGGCTATAAGAACTGGTCACCTAGTGCATTCGGAACAGAGAGTAAAAGGAGCAGGTTTCTGGGCGCGGAAGAATAAATTCAAGGCATAATGTGCAGACAAGGGTATGGTAGGATGTGAATACAGTGGAGACTAACCTAGGCATTGAGTGACGATGAGAGAGGTTTTGTCTCTAGAGACATCATCGAGACCAGGTGAGGTCATCGCATGTGTGGGAGGTGAAACAAAAGGGCTAGCTAAGGCATGTTGAGCAGGGCTGGAGGCTCTACAGTGAAATAAGACAGTAATCAGTAACCAAAACAGCAATGGACAAGACATATTGACATTAGGGAGAGGCATGAGTAGCCGAGTGATCATAGGGACCAGTGGATAGCTAGGCGAGCTGGAGACACGGCGATTCAGACAGCTAGCGGGCCTGGGCTAGCAGGATAGCAGAAGGGCCTTGGGGGATGTCGCGACGGAAGAAGTCTGTTGTAGCCCCCTCGGACGGTTATGTCGGCAGACCAGTCGTGTTGGATCGGCAGGGCTCCGTGTAGGCAGTAAAAGGGTCCAGGCCAATTGGCAAAATAGTATTGTAGCCCAAGAAATTGGCTGATGGTCCTCTTCAGCTAACAGTCCGATATGCTCTAGACAGCTAGCGGGCCGCGGCCAGCAGGCTAGCGGATGGGCCTTCAGGGGACGTCGCGACGGAGAAGGCTGTTGAAACCCCTCAGGCAGATTACGTTGGTAGACCAGTTGTGATGGATTCGGCGGGGCTCCGTGTCGGCAGCAAAAGGGCTCCAGGCCATTTGGCAAATATGTATTGTAGCCCAAGGAGTGGCTGATGGACCTCTTCAGCTAACCAGGAGATGGGCAGTTCCAGGCTCACTGGTGCTTGCTTCGGGACAGAGACGTTAGCCAGGGCGTAGCCACTCGGATAGCAGCTAGCTAGCTGTGATGATCCAGGTGAAAAGG
Organism: Salvelinus alpinus; assembly: GCF_045679555.1. Taxonomy (NCBI): domain Eukaryota; kingdom Metazoa; phylum Chordata; class Actinopteri; order Salmoniformes; family Salmonidae; genus Salvelinus; species Salvelinus alpinus. The sequence continues at coordinate 12,234,367 of NC_092098.1, read as the reverse complement.
TTCAGAGCTTATGGTAGGAAACTAGACATGTGGAGAAAAAGCAGTCCGGTATGTGCTGAGTTGAATCGTGCTTTGCAGACTGGCAGGAGTTGACCGGGCTGAGGTTAGCTGATGACCGCTAGCAGTGGCTAACTGACTAGTAGCTAGTTAGCTGGCTAGCTTCTGTTGGGGGTTCCGGTTCTAAAGTATAGAAAATAGCAGATCCATACCACATTGGGAGAGGCGGGTTGCAGGAGAGTATGTTGAAACTGAGGTAAAAAATATAAAAAATATATACGAAGGAAAAAAAAGATATATACACGGGACACGACAAGACAAAGGCAAAGACGTCTGAACTGCTACGCCATCTTGGATTAGAAAAAGATGTGTGGGTGGTTGTCAAGAGGGCTATCGGGGGAGCTGACATGAGGACTGTTAGGAGGGGGTGGGGTCTGTTTGGTTGGTGGGTCCTATGTTGTCTGTCCCATTGTAGTGTTGAGGTTGTGGACTGGGTCTGGGTCTGGATCTGAGGTGGGCTGTTCTGCTGGCTTGTCTCGGGGAGTGTCCTGCTCTCTGTCACACAGCTTTCTGACCTCGTCCTTCAGTGCCACGTGTGCCTCTCTAAGTTCTCTCCCCTCAGTCCGTAGAGCAGCCAGCTCTCTCAGACAGCCGTCCATCTCCACCTTCTGCCCATCTCCACCTTCTGCCCTTTGGGTCTTGTTGGGGGGGTGTTGTTGTGCTGGTCTGTTTTGTGTGGACTAGCTCTCTGAGCTCCACCATGTCTCTCTCCAGCTCTGTGAATGTATCCCTCTCAATGATGGAGGAGCTGTGCAGTTGTTGGACCTGGGTGTGTTCAGTGCTGGGGGGGGGGTGACTATCCTCGTCTGCAGGACAGTTTGAAGAGTTGTGATCAGACTCACTCAGGATGGGGGAGTCATCACAGAGAGAGAGCTTTTCCTGCTGTGCTCTCTCTTTGATCCTGTAAAAGTCCCGCTGGAACTGCATGCACCATTACTGTCCCAGACTTGTAGAGGTTGACAGAGGTTGTTTCAATTTCCTCAATGTCTATTATTCTGAGTTTCCACCCTATGCCAATACCCTCTCTATTGGCATAGGGGTAGTATGCTCTTATAGCACTGGGATGGTCTGTGTGGAAAATTAAGTTGTTGGTGTCTCTGGATTGTCCTTGATGAGCTTGTTTTTGTACTTATTCCTTGCAGGGTTATTTTTAATCAACTGTATTGTAATGGACTCTGGACAGCGATACGCCATTGGGGCTTCAAAGACCTCTGCATTTGGGTGGGGGTGGGGGCTGTGAAACTCTCCTGCCATTGTTGGGCTCAAGAGTTTTCACACATCAGTGCTAATTGAAGGTGCCACCAGGTCTGTTCTGTCCTAGCAGCTTGGTAGCTAGTATACTTATAGTATAGTATATACTTATAGTATACTTATTTACTTGGCTTTATATAACAAAATTACCTACAGATTGTCTTTTAATTTTGGGCTTCAGAAGTAGCTTCAGAATATTACTCACTCAGTTTTGTGTTGGATGGTATTTACAGGTTCCTCTGAGTTGCTTCTGCAGGTTTTGGCTTGTTAGAAATCTTTCCTTGATAGTCCTTGGTTGAATAGTCTATTCAGGTAAATTTTGTCCCAAATCAAGGTTTTAGGTATGGAATTTTGATTTTGGATTAAAGGTTTTAATGTTGAGGTTAGTATCCTGTATAAGTTTTTGCAGAAAATAAATTGAGTTTATCTACATTTATCCAGCTCTAATTCTATATTTTTTGCAGAAGAACTCAGGAGCCATGTCTCTCTCTCTCTCTCTCTCAATGTCAGTGACCTGATGATTGAATAAACTAAATAAATGTTAGTAATGATATGTATAAGCATTGAATTTGTATAAATCTTTTGAGGGGAGGAGAATTCTGTACTGTGTTCTCATAGGATTCAAATCCTCCATTCTCTAATAGACTCTTAGCTAGGTCTCACTAACCAAAAACACCACTTTGTTGAACCCTGGATAAAGCATGAGACACCTTCAGAGACTGTGGACCGTGTCCCCCAGAGTGGCCCTGGTTGTCGGAGGAGTCTCTAAGATTAAAAAGTCAAATTTGCAATTAACTGATGTACCTCCATGTTGTTAACTCTGGGCCCATTGCCATCAATGTCAGTGAGTATGAAATATATTAGTCGCTTACTCAGTTAAACAAGGCTTTGACAGCAAAACACAAACTTTCTCCCTCTATCTCTCACTGGCCAGATCATCTTCCCAGGGCGGTCTCTCCCTTTGTCACTGCATATACTGTAGTCATCAATGTACGCTATGTTAAAATGCAACCCAGTTTTAAGCAGAATAAGCACAAATATAATGCTTGCATGCAAATGGTAAGACTTTTTATCAAGAAAATGCTTGGAAGTTATACCAATCTTGAGAAGCACTTTATTCTATACTGTACTGCTGGTATGGTACACTGGCAGACAATGAGAATTTGATTAATTACAGTACAAATACCCACCAAAGTAACTTTAATGCACATTTAGCTTCGTCAATTCAATCTGTGAGAGCTTGCAGATCCCCTTTGCTCACCAAAAAAACTGAACTGAGTCCAACTGCTATGAAACAGGAGTCTTATTACTCAGAGGGCTGGGAGCCTGTAAATCAGGGCCAAGCACAGACAGAGGCATAGAGGAGATATACTGCATATACTGACAATCTTGAAGTAAACATAAAAGAGAAACTGATTATTCAGAGAAAGAACAGGAATATACAATAATCCATATACCGCTGACAAGAATCAGACTATCTGGTCTGAGTGGAGACTGGACATTTGAATATAAAAGTACAGAAGAGGGAAGGAGGGAAATAAAAGTGCAGTGGTATGCCTTGAGCCAATCAGGGACCAGTTGACCACCCAATCAAAACACCCTACCCTGTATTAAACTCTAGATATTTGATGGGGTAAAATAGTGATGTATTTCTGACAGAATATCAAGGGTCAAAGATTTCAGTTCAATCTGTTGGATTTGGAACAGCCCCTGATTAATTTCAAGAGATCAGCATGACAATCAGAACTGAATTGGAAGAGAAAACCATTTTATTAAAAGAAACTGAAATATCATGTCAATACTGTCAAACACGGTTGTTGTAATGTCATCAAGACCATCGCAACGTATCTTATCATTTTTACAAGGACAATATAAGAACATGTAAGAGTCCTTCCTTCTGTTCCCTCAGAGATGACTGCAGTACTCAGATTCCCAGTTACTCTTCTCCTAGTTGGTATCTTAGTATTCTCTGTCTCTGCAAGATGTTTACCTAAACAAAGAGAAGCGAGACAAAGCAGAGAGAGTTGAAGAGAGAGAGGGGCAGATTTACAAGGGATGGGCAATAGATGGAGTGAAAAACTTGACCAGCAATTACATGTGAAAAGGAGAGAGTGGGTGGTGGTGATGGGAGAAAAGGAGGAAAGGGAGGGGGTATAAGAGAAGTAAAGAAGAGGTGGGTGATGACTTGACTTCCATCATGAGCACTGTTTTCAATTAGGGCCTTTTTGCATCTAAGCCTCCTTTATCCCATTTCTGATGATGCATGGACTTCTGGGTCTGGAAATGGATTTGTTTGCAAACGTCTGCAATTTTGTCCCATTTGGTCGAAGATGAGCTTGCCACACTGAAAACCAGAAGTGAAATATAACCACAGATAGAACAATGAGACAGATATTTCACCCGGATGTATAAATGTGAAGCATCCCCTTGGTGTTTCCGCTCACTACCAAATATGGTACTGAGAGGAAGTCCAGTGGCCGGCAGTGATAAGGGAATGAGAAGGAGGGAGAGAGAAGATGGAATGAGATGTATTTTGGCCAACTTTCTGATAATTTAGTCATCGATTAAACATTTCATCTCAATATAAATTTATGTTCCCAAAACTACAATCTGTTACGAATAGAGTGGACAAAGTTTTGTAAGACTTTACCCTTTGCCAAAGTTTTAAAAAATTGCCTTGTTTAGAAGGCATGCAAAGGCGAATTGAGTTTTTGCACATATCACAGAGCAGGTGTTCCCCAACAGAAATATGCAAATTAATTCTAGAACGCACCAATAGGATCTCGCTAGCTCCTGCTTGGCTCTGCCCACTATGGATCATGTGTTCCTATTTTAAGCTACAGGCTGTGGTCTCTCTTGGTTTAGTTATAAAAATCGTTCATATTATTTAAAGGCAGCTTAGTAAAAAAGGAACAGAGTAACTGTAACGTTGGTTGGTAGCCTCTTTGTTAATGAAGTAGCCTGTGATAATGTGGTTACAATTATAAACTCAGACTTCATTTCACCATTTCTATCAAATGAAGCTTGCCAAATGGCAAACATTTATTCAGTATCAACTACATTTCAGAATGTTTTTTCTCAAACTACTCCAATCTGTCAAGTGTTCAGTGCATGGCCTAATGAAATTGTGGCTGAACTGAGTTCTGTTGTTATCAGTGCACATTTACCATTTAATCAGGTTAAAGGTTTTTTACCAGGTTTCGTGGGGTCCAGCATGCCAGTCAACCTGCTGTCTGGCAATCAAAGGAATGTCTGGTGTGATTGGTGGAGACGCGGGGGGCTAGGCACAGTAGCTTCTGTAATATGACCATGCTGTTTATTGTTCTGCCTCTTTACATCCTGAAAAAGTGAGCGTCGGAATACAGTAGCCTGTGTGAGAATAAACAGTTTAATTTCGAGAACTCAATCCTCTGTTCTGGACATCCTTTCATGTATTACTTACTTAGGTAATTACAATACTAACCATTTTTATTCACAGTAATTATTTCTGTAAAACCGTAATTGGATTAAAGTAGTCACAGAAAGAGGTGCATCCCCATATGAGAGATGTAGTACTCAGGAGGATATATTGTTTGGTAGTGACAGCAGTCAGAGCCTATGTAGTAACCATCTGGCTTTAACCATATGCACCTACTGTTTTGGCTACTTTAACATTCATTCTTTCTACTCTAAAATCCCCCTAATAAATAGACTGGAGATGGCGACCGTGATTCTGCTCAGATGACGGCAGTTATTTCCAATCTAAATCAAGGCATGTTAACCTGTCACTGGCTGGGGAAATGCTGGTCCAATCAATAAGGGTCTCACACAGACTTGTATTAATAGCAGATTAGAATTTAGACATCCGCCTTTCTACTCACTTGGCACAGAAGCTATTACAGGGAAAAATAATGTACATTGTTTCGCATTGGATCTTTCATTGTAATTACTAGATTCCTAATTATTCATGATGTATTATGTTCATTGGATATTTTTAAGATAAGAACTCTCCCTTTAATTGACACTGTAGTGGTTTTCCAACAGCAAGGCTCAGATAAACATGGCAGTTGCGATTGTTTATAAAAGTTTTTCTTTATAAATGTCGAAATAAACTGTTTATACCCCCATATGATACACTTCCAAACTGAAAACATAATGTGTGTAAAATTAATTGGTTAATAGAGAGCGGTCCTAAATATCACCTTCATTTGTATCCCCTGTAGCTTTAGAATCACAGCAAAGTTGGTTCCTGTTTCAAATGTCTTTGTCCATGTTTGCGTGGGCTAAAACCCCCACTAATGATTGGTTGACGTACAGTGCCTCCCACAATGCAGGTGATGGCTGCATGGTGCAGTTGGTGAGAAGTAACTGCAGCATGACTTTTGATCACATGATTTTTGTAAAGTTCATGCAGTCGACATGCAGTCTCAAGTCGGACAAATGTTCTACCCATAACGCAACACACTGAAAGGCGATGGTCACCAATGATGGTCACCGACTTGACAATACTGATCCGCTCGAACGCGCCCATACACTCTCACCCCTGGGGAACTAATGGAGCTCCAGGACGTTTGTGCCAAAATCCCTTCCTACAAGTGTGGCCCTGTCATACTGAGGTAGCAGGAGGTTCTAAACAGTCCTGACAGACAATGTCAGTTCAAGTCATCACAGCCATGAACTATAAAACTCACCATTCTCTCTCTCTTTCTCCATACATAATCTTTGTCATGTCTAGGACAAGGAAGCTGGTGACAGAGTTGGAGCCGAAGGTGGGCGAGGTGTCTCGTATCTTCCGCTCAGTGCTGTGTGACTGCCTGGACAAGGTAGAGGGAGACAAGGACATGAGAGTTAGGGGCCGCCCGCTGGAGTCTGAAACGCAGCAGGTCCTCTCCTCCATCACCTTCCAGACCTGCATCAACCCCAAGTGGAGCAGGACAGCAGGCCAGGGGAACACAGGACAGGAAGGGTGGTCCAGAGATGAGAGAGAAGAGGCAGCCATAGAGGTCAAGAGGAGGTCTAGGAGCATGCCTGAGAAACCTGGACTCAGGGGTAGACATAACATAGTAAAGGTAAATCTGGTTCCCTCCAATTAGTTTGATATGTTATGTTTCGTATTGGTATGTATTAATTTGTGGATGTCCATCATCTATTTTGTATGATATGTTACAAATTACAATTTGTTACAAATTACAAAATGTTGCACATTTTCAGATTGTATGATATCTTCCGAATTCCAATTTGTTGTGGTTAACATTAGCTGGGTGGCTAAAGTTAGCTAGGCTAGGGGTTAGGGTTTAAGGTTAGGAGTATGGTAAAAGGGTTAATGTTATGGGAAGGGTTAGCTAACATGCTATGTACTGTAGTTGCAAAGTAGCTATAAAAAAAAAGGTAAGTTGCAAAATTGGTAATGAACTAAAATGCTAAAGTTGTCCGTGATGGGATTCGAACATGAACCTTTCAGTTGCTAGATGTTCGCGTTATATGCCCTACCAAACACATTACTTAATTTTTTCCCCCTTAACCCTTAAGTAACCTTCTATCTTTTGTAACCATACCAAACGTAACATATCATACTAATTTGAGTGTCCCGAGGTTTACATTTACTATGTTACGTCTAGTTTATGAGACCAGGCTGGCATGAGATATGTCCTGTGGAGATGGGCGAAAGCTAGGGAGGGACAGATGGAGAAATAACATGAAAGAAGAAAATAAGTCAAACTGGGAGCAAACCTCATTATCAGAGCTACAAGACACATTTCACTCAACTTATAATAGTGCCAATATACAACAGTTACATATTCTGTTTCCTAATGGTATATTTCATTATTCTGAAATAGATGCCTATGCAAATAAATCAGAAATGTAAATAAACTATTCAGCTTTCAACTTTATTGGAGAGATGTGACACCATTTTTCCACGAGAAATTCCATAATTTTGTGTTTTGTTGATGGTGTCAGAAAACGCTGTCTCAGGCACCACTCCAGAATCTCCATAAGTGTTCAATTGGGGTGAGATCTGGTGACTTAGATGGCCATGGCATATGGCTTACATAGTTTTTATGCTCATCAAACCATTCAGTGACCACTTGTGCCCTGTGGATGGAGGTATTGTCATCCTATTGGTCATAGCCATAGTAGCCAGAATAATGGCCTGCCCAGCATTCTTATACATGAACCTAAGCATGATGGGATGTTCATTGCTTAATTAACTCAGGAACCAAACCTGTCTGGAAGCACCTGCTTTCAAAATACTTTGTATCCATCATTTAATCAAGTGTTTCCATTATTTTGGCAGTTACCATTGACAATGAAAAAAAAATAACTTTAAAATAGTTACTTTTTATTTGCACTTTTACATTACTCATTATTTGCAACAAAAGCATCAGACAAAATACAGAAATGAGGGGTATCAATAACATTTGCTATGACCTACAATACTTCCTCCAAGATGTCCAAAGACAGAGCAAATGGGTAAAACAGTAACTGAAATGTGGTACAATGAGTGCAGGCTAAATACATTGGGTGGGAAAAATCCAGAAAATTTCCATTCCAACATTTCTTGGCTCCAGAATTTGAGCTAAGCAGATGAGTTTGTATATTAGAATATTTTTTTTCATTGTCTTTCTGAGTCATTGCCTTGAACAAAAAGGACTCTAGAGCAGTGGAGGCTGGTGGGAGGCTATAGGAGGACGGGCTCATTGTAATGTCTGGAATGGAATGTGACTTCCATATGTTTGATACTGTTCCATTTTTTCCTATTCCATTACAATGAGCCGGTCCTCCTATAGCTCCTCCCACCAGCATCCTCTGCTCTGGAAACATAACAAATCAGAATTTTTTCAAGCGTTTCAACAATTAATTTCATTTTACAGATACCTCAGGGGCACAGATACAACCAAGATTTAAAAACGTTCATGTGAAAGTTTGTTTACTGAACATCTATAAATAATGGATATATTTTTTCTCTTTAAGAGATGTGCGGGAGGGGTAGAAAATGGAGAACATGGTCTGTAAAATATCCCTCATCAGGTGTTATGTGCAGACCATGATTTAACATCATTTAAATAACCGGTAGAGCTGCAACGGTCATGGAATTTTGGATGACGTTATTGGTCAGCCAAATGACCGAGGTCACCGTTCAAACCGTTTTATTTTTTATTTTTTAAAAGACACATTTTCTCCTCTCCTAACTGCATGTTCTGCACATACAGAATCTGACTAGAGAAAATAAAAGCATCGTCAGAAATACTGGCAATGCTTCAATTACACAGTACATTCATTTATCTCAGGTCAACCACGTCAAGATGACTGTCATGATGGATGTCCTTTTATGTGCATGATAGCATTGTGCAACACAACGCATGTACAGTTTAAGTTATGTGTTGCCAAAACATTTCCCATCAGCTTTTCTAACCATCAAAGAAAAGGGCATTCACATGGCCTTGCCAATCAGCCCTAAACTCCTAGAGTAGGTATTACTGTCCGGACCACTGGCAGTCTCTATGGGGGTGCCACAGGGTTCAATTCTTGGGCCGACTCTTTTCCCTGTATATATCAATGATATCACTCTTGCTGCTGGTGATTCTCTGATCCACCTCGATGCAGATGACACCATCCTGTATACATCTGGCCCTTCTGGACACCTTGCTAATAAACCTCCAAACGAGCTTCAATGCCATACAACACTCCTTCCGAGGCCTCCAACTGCAAGTAAAACTAAGTGCATGCTCTTCAACCGATTGCTGCCCCGCACCCTTCCGCCCGACTAGCATCCCTACTCTGGACGATTCTGACTTAGAATATGTGGACAACTACAAATACCTAGGTGTCTGGTTAGACTGTAATCTCTCCTTCCAGACTCACATTAAGCATCTCCAATCCAAAATTAAATCTAGAATCGGCTTCCTATTTCTCAACAAAGCCTCCTTCACTCATGCTGCCAAACATATCCTCGTAAAACTGACTATCCTACCAATCCTTGACTTTGGCAATGTCATTTACAAAATAGCCTCCAACACTCTACTCAGCCAACTGGATGCAGTCTATAACATTTGTTTTGTCACCAAAGCCCCTTATACTACCCACCACTGCGACCTGTATGCTGTTGTTTGCTGGCCCTCACTACATATTTGTCGCCAAACCCACTGGCTCCAGGTCATCTACAAGTCTATCTTAGGTAAAGCCCCGCCTTACCTCAGCTCACTGGTCACCATAGCAACACCCACCCGTAGCACACGCTCCAGCAAGTATATTTCACTGGTCACCACCAAAGCCAACACTTCCTTTGGCCACCTTTCCTTCCAGTTCTCTACTGCCAATGACTGGAACGAATTGCAAAAATCACTGAAGCTGGAGTCTTAGATCTCCCTCTCTAACTTTAAGCATCAGCTGTCAGAGCAGCTTACCGATCACTGTACCTGTACACAGCCAATCTGTAAATAGCACACCCAACTACCTCATCCCCATATTGTTATTTATCTTCTTGCTCTTTTGCACCCCAGTATCTCTACTTGCACATCTATCACTCCAGAGTTAATGCTAAATTGTAATTATTTTGCCTCTATGGCCTATTTATTGCCTTACCTCCCTACTCTTCTACATTTGCACACACTGTACATAGATTTTTCTATTGTAATATTGACTGTAAGTTTGTTTATGTGTAACTCTGTGTTGTTTTTTTTGTCGCATTGCTTTGCTTTATCTTGGCCAGGTTGCAGTTGTAAATGAGAACTTGTTCTCAACGGGCCTACCTGGTTAAATAAATGGTGAAATAAAAATAAAATACATTTTGGATTTTGATTTGAAAACAAAAAGAGTTTTAATCCAACTGCAATAGTCTTCTTTCCTCCCATCATCATCATCATCTTCATCTATTTACTCCATACAATGGAGGATAATAATAATATTTTCATCTCCTTTCTACCTACCATACAGCTATTATTAATATAACTGCATCCTGACACACATATAATTGTTTGTTAGTAGTGGTCTTTTCTTTAAACCACAAGAAGAGGAAGTCTGAAAAACAAAGAGGGAACACACCACCCATCCAGCTACTCCTCTGTTCCCAACACATCCTCTCTATTTAATCTCTTTCCTCCCCACTCTACTCTCCTCCAGCACAATTCCTCCCTTTCTCATCCTCCTTCCTATCATTCTTAGCCAAGTGCCTCCTGGTCCTCAGGCAAAGAAGACCACAAAGATGATGAAGAATACTATGGAGGATGAGGAAGATTTTGACCATGAGCCAGCGGTTGGATGAGACAGACTGAAAGTACATGAGGATCTCTGAATGTGCCATATCTACGTTGAGCTGGCTGTCCCCCACGTGGGCATCAATTCTGCAGGAAATAGGATGGCAAAAGGGGAGGACAATGAGTGTCAGAGGTTCCACTAGCCTGCTTACCACTGCACGCCCCGTCTGATCACAGTTAAGATATGTAATCTCAACAAAACACTGGAACAACTATGTCATACCAGGGACAAAGCATCTCTACCAGCAGCTTGATAATCTCTGTCTATCTTTCCATTTCTCCCTCACCTCTGCACAGTCTCTTCCTGCTCCTTCACCATGTGGGCCAGCTGCTGGAAGATAGAGCCCAGCTCTACGATGGTGCTCTCTATGTTCTGCATGGTGTCCGCGCGGCTCTGGATGTACGACTCCTGTACAACACACGCCACAAGAGTTAGACCACTTAGCATGAATGCCAATTATTTAGAAACAACCAGTAGTATTGATTCACACATGAATCCAGAAACAAGTCAAAAGCGTTTGTATTTAAAGAGGACAGTGTGTCAAGCTTCAAATGTAATTGTTATTTTTTCCTCACTGAAGTTGCTGGCGTGGAGATGGGAGGAGGAAGCTGGAGCTTGAGAAAACTGATCTCTTCTAGTTTTCTGCTCTTTGAGGTTCTACAAAGGGAAGAGTGTGGGGGCGAGAAGAAAATCAATGTTTAAACCGTTTATGAACCAACAAATATACTGTGGGGTCCAAAAGTATTGACATCCTTGATAAAACAAGCTGTTTAACAACTAATGTGTTTTCTCAAAAAGGTAGGGGTTTTCATTTCAATGTCAAATCCACCGCTGGTGTACGTGGCCAAACAGCTCTATTTTCATGTCATCTGACCAAAGCACCAGTTCCAATCCATGTGCCGTTTAAGGAATACCTAGGATAGGATAAAGTAATCCTTCTAACCCCCCCCCCCCCCTTAAAAGAGTTAGATGCACTATTGTAAAGTGGTTGTTCCACTGGATATCATAAGGTGAATGCACCAATTTGTAAGTCGCTCTGGATAAGAGCGTCTGCTAAATGACTTAAATGTAAATGTTTAGAAAACTCCAGACATTTACATTTGTTGGATGACATGAAAATAGAGCTGTTTGGCGTGGGGTTATTATTCTCCATTTTCTGCTCATGCATTCTCATTTAAACGCCAAATAACCCCATATCTACTGTGAGATATGGTGGGGGAGCTTTGATGTTATGGGGCTATTTTATTTCCACTGGTCCTGGGGCCTTTGTTAAGGTCAACGGCATCATGAACTTTACCCAGTACCAGGACATTTTAGTCAGAAACCTGGTTGCCTCTGTTAGGAGGCTGAAACTTGGCTGCAAGTGGATCTTCCAGCAAGACAATGACCCCAAGCACACATCAAAATCTACATTTTGCAATGGCCATCTCAGTCGCCGAACTTGAACCCCATTGAAAACCTGTGGATTGAATTGATGAGGGTAGTCCATATGAGCAGACGAAGGAGATCAAGGATCTGGAAAGAATCTGTATGGAGGAACGGTCTAAAATCCCTCCCAATGTGATCTCCAATCTCATAAAACATTTAAGAAAAAGTGTCAGTGCCATTATCCTCGCAAGGTGAGGTATTGAAAGGTATTGAAAACAGGGGTGTCAATCATTTTGACCCCTTCCTTTTTGAGATAAAAATTCTTACTTCTTTCTCTGAGCAATTGTATTAGTTTACAATAATATAATTCCCCCTTTTTTTTTTTGCTTACAAAATACAGGTAACTGCGAAAACTAAAGTAAACTCCAACATTGTGTCTTAATAGGGCGTTGGGCCACCACGAGCCAGAACAGCTTCAATGCACCCAGGCATAAATTCTACAAGTGTCTGGAACTCTATAGGAGGGAGGCGCCATAAATTCCATCATTTGGTGTTTTGTGATGGTGTTGTAAAATGCTGTCTCAGGCATTTCACCAGAATCTCCCATAAGTGTTTAATTGGGTTGAAACCTGGCTACTGAGATGACTACAGAATATGGTGTACATTGTTTTCATGCTCAGCAAACCATTCAGTGACCACTCATGCCCTGTGGATGGGTCATTGTCATCCTATGGGGGCATAGCCATAGTAGTCAAAATAATGGCCTGCCCAGCATTATTATACACGACCCTAAGCATGATGGCATGTTAATTGCTTAATTAACTTAACACCTGTGTGTTTCCTTTATTTTGGCAGTTACCTGTAGCTCAGTATTTTATACAGTCATTTTCACTGATCTTTCTCAAGGGTATAAATCATTTCGTACCCCACTGTAAATGGAACAAAAAAATCGAAACTAGTCTGGTCAAAAGATTTACTGTGAAAAGAGGTGTGTGTGTCAGCATGCCTTACCTCAGTCGGACTTAAAGTCGTTTGACATTGATGTCAGTTTTGACTAGAACAGAAAAAGGCTGTTATAAAATGAACGCAACATGTAAATGTCTACATTGGATAAAACTAGTGGCCTATCAGAATGCCAGAGCATGGAAGTTACCTGGAGGGAGACAACGATGGTGTTGGAATGTGTCTGTAGATGTTTGCCATTCTGACTTTGTCTGGAGCGCACAAGGCCCTGCAGCTGTGCTATCTGTTTATTCAAACTGTGTATGTCCTGCACAAAGAAAACAAAAAAAGACAGTTTACTTTTACATCTCAAAAGGCATCTAATAAAGTGTGCCTGAAGTGTGCGTGAATAGCATTCTGTAAATACAGTGCCTTCGGGAAGTATTCAGACCCCTTGATTTTTCCACATTTTGTTACATTACAGCCTTATACTAAAATGGATTAAATGAAAAAAAATCCTCATCAATCTACACACAATACCCAATAATGACAAAGCGAAAATAGGTTTTTAGAAATGTAACCAAATGTATTGAACATAAAAACAGAAACACCTTATTTACATAAGTATTCAGTACCTTTGCTATGAGACTCGAAATTGAGCTCAGGTGCATCCTGTTTCCATCCTTGAGATGTTTATACAACTTGATTGGAGTCCACATGTGGTAAATTCAATTGATTAGACAAGAATTGGAAAGGCAAAAACCTGTCTATATAAGGTCCCACAGTTTACAGTGCATGTCAGAGCAAAAACCAAGACGTGAGGTCGAAGGAATTGTCCATAGAGCTTCGAGACAGGATTGTGTCGAAGCACAGATCTGGGGAAGAGTACCAAAAAATGTCTGCAGCATTGAAGGTCCCCAAGAACACAGTGGCCTCCATCATTATTAAATTGAAGAAGTTTGGAACCACCAAGACTCTTCCTATAGCCCGGCGAAACTGAACAATCGGGGGGAGAAGGGCCTTGGTCAGAGAGGTGACCAAGAACCCGATGGTCACTGACAGAGCTCCAGAGTTCCTCTGTGGAGATGGGAGAGCCAGAAGGACAACCATCTCTGCAGCTCTCCACCAATCAGGCCTTTATGGTAGAGTGGCCTGACAGAAGCCACTCCTCAGTAAAACATGACAGCCAGCTTGGAGTGTGCCAAAAGACACCTAAAGGACTCTCAGACCATGAGAAACAAGATTCTCTGGTCTGATGAAACCAAGACTAAACTCTTTGGCACCATCCCTACCGTGAAGCATGGTGGTGGCAGCATCATGCTGTGGGGATGTTTTTCAGCAGCAGGAACTGGCAGACTAGTCAGGATTGATGGGAAAGATGAACGGAGCAAAGTACAGAAAGATCCTTGATGAAAACCAGCTCCAAAGCACTCATGACCTCAGACTGGGGCGAAGTTTCACCTCGCAACAGGATGACGACCCTAAGCACACACCCCAGACAACACAGGAGTGGCTTCGGGACAAGTCTCTGAATGTCCTTGAGTGGTGCAGCCAGAGCCCGGACTTGAACCCGATCGAACATCTCTGGAGAGACCTGAAAATAGCTGTGCAGCGACACTCTCCATCAAACCTGACAGACATGAGAGGATCTGCAGAGAAGAATGGGAGAAACTCTCCAAATACAGGTGTGCCAAGCTTGTAGCGTCATACCCAAGAAGACTCGAGGCTGTAATCACTGTCAAAGGTGCTTCGACAAAGTACTGAGTAAAGGGTCTTAATACTTATGATAAAGTTTTTTATTTATAATACATTTTCAAAAATGTCAATCTGTTTTTGCTTTGTCATTATGGGGTATCGTGTGTAGATTGATGAGGGGAAAAAAACAATTAAATACATTTTAGAATAAGGCTGTAACGTAACAAAATGTGGAAAAAGTGAAGGGGTCTGAATACTTTCTGAATGCACTGTATAAACACTGTAGCATAACGACGGAATCTAATACAGGCCTATGTCTCCCCTCACCTGTTTAACGATGTAGGTTAACTCCTCAATCTCCACAGCTTTGTCATCAAAGAGGGATTTCCTTTTGGCAACTAGGAAAGATAAGAATCAGCAAGTTACATATCCATTACCATATTGTGGACACTAATTACATTCAACAACAAAAAAAATCCCTTCAAAAAGATTGATTCCTTATGTATTGTGAGTTTTTCTAGTTTGGCAAAAGTGTTACTCAAGTCCTTCCCAATCCTCCTGTTAAATATAAATAAAGAAACAGTTGAGTAGGCTATATGGATTCTGATAGAGGGGCTATATATAAAAAGATGTATCTGTTCTCATAATTAATGAGTGTTTATAACACAGTGTAATGCTACTAGCTTTGCCATGAGGGTAAAGTCACTGTGTTGTCTGATTGCCCTGAGGGCAGGCTTACTGGAATAGACCCCATCCTGGAGAAAAAGGAACCTCAATCAACATTGATCAGTGAAATTAAACTGGGTGGTATGCAATTGTAAAGTACATCCCCACCCATTGTAGGGAAGCTAGAGAATATTTTGATTCTCGACATTTGATAGTAGTTCCGAACGACATACAGTCGTGGCCAAAAGTTTTGAGAATGACACATGTTAATTTTCACAAAGTCTGCTGCCTCAGTTTGTTTGATGGCAATTTGCATATACTCGAGAATGTTATGAAGAGTGATAAGATGAATTGCATTTAATTGCAAAGTCCCTCTTTGCCATGCAAATGAACTGAATCCCCAAAAAACATTTCCACTGCATTTCAGCCCTGCCACAAAAGGACCAGCTGACATGTCAATGATTCTCTCGTTGACACAGGTGTGTGTTCACGAGGACAAGGCTGGAGATCACTCTGTCATTCTGATCGAATTCGAATAACAGACTGGAAGCTTCAAAAGGAGAGTGGTGCTTGGAATCATTGTTCTTCCACGGTCAACCATGGTTACCTGCGAGGAAACACGTGCCGTCATCATTGCTTTGCACAAAAAGGGCTTCACAGGCAAGGATATTGCTGCCAGTAAGATTGCACCTAAATCAACCATTTATCGGATCATAAAGAACTTCAAGAAGAGCGGTTCAATTGTTGTGAAGAAGGCTTCAGGGCGCCCAAGAAAGTCCAGCAAGCGCCAGGACATCTCCTAAAGTTGATTCAGCTGCGGGATCGGGGCACCACCAGTACAGAGCTTGCTCAGGAATGGAAGGAGGCAGGTGTGAGTGCATCTGCACGCACAGTGAGGCGAAGACTTTTGGAGGATGGCCTAGTGTCAAGGGCAGCAAAGAAGCCACTTCTCTCCAGGAAAAACATCAGGGACAGACTGATATTCTGCAAAAGGTACAGGGATTGGACTGCTGAGGACTGGGGTAAAGTCATTTTCTCTGATGAATCCCCTTTCCGATTGTTTGGGGCATCCTGAAAAAAGCTTGTCCGGAGAAGACAAGGTGAGCGCTACCATCAGTCCCGTGTCATGCCAACAGTAAAGCATCCTGAGACCATTCATGTGTGGGTTTGCTTCTCAGCCAAGGGAGTGGGCTCACTCACAATTTTGCCTAAGAACACAGCCATGAATAAAGGATGGTACCAACACATCCTCTGAGAGTAACTTTTCCCAACCATCCAGGAACAGTTTGGTGACGAACAATGCCTTTTCCAGCATGATGGAGCACCTTGCCATAAGGCAAAGGTGATAACTAAGTGGCTAGGGGAACAAAACATTGATATTTTGGGTCCATGGCCAGGAAACTCCCCAGACCTTAATCCCATTGAGAACTTGTGGTCAATCCTCAAGAGGCGGATGGACAAACAAAACCCCACAAATTCTGACAAACTCCAAGCATTGATTATGCAAGAATGGGCTGCCATAAGTCAGGATGTGGCCCAGAAGTTAATTGACAGCATGCCAGGGCGGATTGCAGAGGTCTTGAAAAAGAAGGGTCAACACTGCAAATATTGACTCTTTGCATCAACTTCATGTAATTGTCAATAAAAGCCTTTGACACTTATGAAATGCTTGTAATTATACTTCAGTATTCCATAGTAACATCTGACAAAAATATCTAAAGACACTGAAGCAGCAAACTCTGTGAAAATTAATATTCTCAAAACTTTTGGCCATGACTGTACATGGCCTTTCTATGTTGCTCATTTGACTCACCTGTCTCCCCTGTAGTGACCTGCAGACTAACTGGAACTCATTGGTGCGGTCCCTGCCAGACATGTTGCTTATGTCCACCATGGGTCAGGTGGAGGTGGACTGGGCGCTGTGAGTTGTGGGTCCTGTGGCTGGATCAGCAGTGACTGGGTCTGGGCAAGCCCTAGGTATACCTCTTCCTGGCTGTTCCTAGGATCGTGGCAACGACGCGTGTTCATGGATGCTCAGATACAATCACCTTTTGGAGAAAACACAGAGTCCCACTTTGACATCAGTACATCACCCGGGCCGAACTCCCTGCCATCCAGAACCTCTATATCAGATGGGGTCAGAGAAAGGCCCTAAAAATTGTCAATGACTCCAGCCACCCAAGTCATAGACTTTTCTATCTGCTACCTCACAACAAGCGGTACCGGAGCGCCAAGTCTGTGACCAAAAGGCTCCTGAACAGTTAATCAAATGGCTACCCGGACTATTTACATTGACCACCTTTATTATTTATTTATTTTAATGGTTTTGCACTGACTCTCTTGCAATGGGTCTATACACACCCACTAGACTCTACCCAAACCCTCACACATACTAAACTGACTCCAACACACACACACACCGCTGGTGCCACTCTATTTATTATATATCCTGACTGCCTACTCACTTTTACCCCTAGCCATAGGTACATACTGTATTACCTCAACTTCCTTGTACCCATGAACATCGACTCTGTACTGGTACTCTTTGTATATAGCCTCATTGTTTTGTGTTACCATTTCCTTTTTTATTTAGCAAATATGTCTTCATTTTTAACTCTACACTGTTATAAATGGGCCTGTGAGTAAGCATTTCAGTGTACTTCAAGTCAACATCTGTTGTATTTGACGCACGTGATCGATACAATTTTATTTTGGTTTGATTCACCTGACTCCAGTAAGAATTGTGTTAAACGTTTCCATCAAAAAGACTTGTAGAACCAAGATGACAAGTACATCAAACTGTCCCAGGAAGCACTGCATCTGAAATGAGACAGTAGCTGCTAGCTAGGCTATCAACAAGTCACTTGTCAACTAATCACCAAGCCCTCAATGAGTTGAATGAGGTGTGTTTGTCAAGGGCTACTAAGATACTGTGTACTGTTGGGTGTACTCAAGGACCAGGGTTGGGCAACACTGGTCTGTCTACAAGACTATTCTCAAAGAGTGACTTATTTCCCCTTGCTTACTAAAAGATAAAAGAACAGAGTAGTCAATGGAAAAGTGAGAACCAATGTGTGAGGTAAGTGACCGTTAGGTAAAATAGTTTTCCAGGCCCCCACCAAATCCTGATTTCCAGAATAAGGATACAGTTCTGTTACATAATGTGCCTGACATGCAAATAGCTTGAATGTCCCATAGCTTTATATAATCATTAGGGTCAGGGTTATTAACCAAGTCAACCAAGAATGGAAACCACATACAGTGGGGAGAACAAGTATTTGATACACTGCCGATTTTGCAGGTTTTCCTACTTACAAAGCATGTAGAGGTCTGTAATTTTTATCATAGGTACACTTCAACTGTGAGAGACGGAATCTAAAACAAAAATCCAGAAAATCACATTGTATGATTTTTAAGTAATTCATTTGCATTTTATTGCATGACATAAGTATTTGATCACCTACCAACCAGTAAGAATTCCGGCTCTCACAGACCTGTTAGTTTTTCTTTAAGAAGCCCTCCTGTTCTCCACTCATTACCTGTATTAACTGCACCTGTTTGAACTCGTTACCTGTATAAAAGACACCTGTCCACACACTCAATCAAACAGACTCCAACCTCTCCACAATGGCCAAGACCAGAGAGCTGTGTAAGGACATCAGGGATAAAATTGTAGACCTGCACAAGGCTGGGATGGGCTACAGGACAATAGGCAAGCAGCTTGGTGAGAAGGCAACAACTGTTGGCGCAATTATTAGAAAATAGAAGAAAATAGAAGAAGTTCAAGATGATGGTCAATCACCCTCGGTCTGGGGCTCCATGCAAGATCTCACCTCGTGGGGCATCAATGATCATGAGGAAGGTGAGGGATCAGCCCAGAACTACACGGCAGGACCTGGTCAATGACCTGAAGAGAGCTGGGACCACAGTCTCAAAGAAAACCATTAGTAACACACTACGCCGTCATGGATTAAAATCCTGCAGCGCACACAAGGTCCCCCTGCTCAAGCAGGCGCATGTCCAGGCCCGTCTGAAGTTTGCCAATGACCATCTGGATGATCCAGAGGAGGAATGGGAGAAGGTCATGTGGTCTGATGATTCAAAAATAGAGCTTTTTGGTCTAAACTCCACTCGCCGTGTTTGGAGGAAGAAGAAGGATGAGTACAACCCCAAGAACACCATCCCAACCGTGAAGCATGGAGGTGGAAACATCATTCTTTGGGGATGCTTTTCTGCAAAGGGGACAGGACAACTGCACCGTATTGAGGGGAGGATGGATGGGGCCATGTATTGCGAGATCTTAGCCAACAACCTCCTTCCCTCAGTAAGAGCATTGATGATGGGTCGTGGCTGGGTCTTCCAGCATGACAACGACCCGAAACACACAGCCAGGGCAACTAAGGAGTGGCTCCGTAAGAAGTATCTCAAGGTCCTGGAGTGGCCTAGCCAGTCTCCAGACCTGAACCCAATAGAAAATCTTTGGAGGGAGCTGAAAGTCCGTATTGCCCAGCGACAGCCCCGAAACCTGAAGGATCTGGAGAAGGTCTGTATGGAGGAGTGGGCCAAAATCCCTGCTGCAGTGTGTGCAAACCTGGTCAAGAACTACAGGAAACGTATGATCTCTGTAATTGCAAACAAAGGATTCTGTACCAAATATTAAGTTCTGCTTTTCTGATGTATCAAATACTTATGTCATGCAATAAAATGCTAATTAATTACTTAAAAATCATACAATGTGATTTTCGGGATTTTTGTTTTAGACTCCGTCTCTCACAGTTGAAGTGTACCTATGATAAAAATTACAGACCTCTACATGCTTTTTAAGTAGGAAAATCGGCAAAATCGGCAGTGTATCAAATACTTGTTCTCCCCACTGTATCCTGAGGCTGCATTCATTGTAGCTGGGGATTTTAACAAGGCCAATCTGAAAACAAGACTCCCTAAATTCTATCAGCATATCGATTGTGCAACCAGGGCTGGTAAAACCCTAGATCATTGTTATTCTAACTTCCGCGACGCATATAAGGCCCTCCCTTCGGAAAAGTTGACCACGACTCCATTTAGTTGCTTCCAGCCTATAGACAGAAACTAAAACAGGAAGCTCCCGCGCTCAGGTCTGTTCAACGCTGGTCCGACCAATCTAATTCCACGCTTCAAGATTGCTTCGATCACGTGGACTGGGATATGCTCCGCATTGCGTCAAACAACAACATTGACGAATACGCTGATTCGGTGAGCGAGTTTATTAGCAAGTGCATCGGCGATGTCGTATCCACAGCAACTATTAAAACATTCCCAAACCAGAAACCGTGGATTGATGGCAGCATTCGCGCGAACCACTGCTTTTAATCAGGGCAAGGTGACCGGAAACATGACCGAATACAAACAGTGTAGCTATTCCCTCCGCAAGGCAATCAAACAAGCTAAGCGTCAGTATAGAGACAAAGTAGAGTCGCAATTCAAGATGTATGTGGCAGGGTCTACAGTCAATCACAGATTACAAAAAGAAAACCAGCCCCGTCGTGGACCAGGATGTCTTGCTTCCAGACAGACTAAACAACTTCTTTGCCCGCTTTGAGGACCACTGACACAGCCCGCTACCAAAACCTGCGGACTCTCCTTCACTGCAGCCAACGTGAGTAAAACATTTAAACGTGTTAACCCTCGCAAGGCTGCAGGCCCAGACGGCATCCCCAGCCGCGTCCTCAGAGCATGCGCAGACCAGCTGGCTGGTGTGTTTACGGACATATTCTTTTATTTTATTTTCCCCAAAAATTTTACCCCCTTTTCTCCCCAATTTTCGTGGTATCCAATCGCTAGTAATTACTATCTTGTCTCATCGCTACAACTCCCGTACGGGCTCGGGAGAGACGAAGGTCGAAAGCCATGCGTCCTCCGAAGCACAACCCAACCAAGCCGCACTGCTTCTTAACACAGCGCGCCTCCAACCCGGAAGCCAGCCGCACCAATGTGTCGGAGGAAACACCGTGCACCTGGCCCCCTCGGTTAGCGCGCACTGTGCCCGGCCCGCCACAGGAGTCGCTGGAGCGCAATGAGACAAGGATATCCCTACCGGCCAAACCCTCCCTAACCCGGACGACGCTAGGCCAATTGTGCGTCGCCCCACGGACCTCCCGGTCGCGGCCGGCTGCGACAGAGCCTGGGCGTGAACCCAGAGTTTACGGACATATTTAATCAATCCTTATCCCAGTCTGCTGTCCCCACATGCTTCAAGAGGGCCACCATTGTTCCTGTTCCCAAGAAAGTTAAGGTAACTTAGCTAAACGACTACCGCCCCGTAGCACTCACTTCCGTCATCATGAAGTGTTTTGAGAGACTAGTCAAGGACCATATCACCTCCACCCTACCTGACACCCTAGACCCACTCCAATTTGCTTACCGCCCCAATAGGTCCACAGACGACGCAATCGCAACCACACTGCACACTGCACACTGCCCTAACCCATCTAGACTTGAGGAATACCTATGAGAGAATCCTGTTCATTGACTACAGCTCAGCATTTAACACCATAGTACCCTCCAAACTCATCATCAAGCGGGAGACCCTGGGTCTCGACCCCGCGCTGTGCAACTGGGTACTGGACTTCCCGACGGGCCGCCCTCAGGTGGTGAGGGTAGGTAACAACATCTCCACTCCACTGATCCTCAACACTGGGGCCCCACAAGGGTGCGTTCTGAGCCCTCTCCTGTACTCCCTGTTCACCCATGACTGCGTGGCCATGCACGCCTCCAACTGAATCATCAAGTTTGCAGATGACACTACAGTGGTAGGCTTGATTACCAACAACGACGAAATGGCCTACAGGGAGGAGGTGAGGGCCCTCGGAGTGTGGTGTCAGGAAAATAACCTCACACTCAACGTCAACAAAACAAAGGAGATGATCGTGGACTTCAGGAAACAGCAGAGGGAGCTCCCACCTATCCACATCGACAGTAGTGGAGAGGGTAGTAAGTTAAGTTCCTCGGCATACACATCACGGACAAACTGAAATGGTCCACCCACATAGACAGCATGGTGAAGAAGGCGCAACAGTGCCTCTCAACAGTGCCTCAGGAGGCTGAAGAAATTTGGCTTGTCACCAAAAGCACTCACAAACTTTTACAGATGCACAATCGAGAGCATCCTGTCGGGCTGTATCACCGCCTGGTACGGCAACTGCTCCGCCCACAACTGTAAGGCTCTCCAGAGGGTAGTGAGGTCTGCACAACGCATCACCGGGGGCGAACTACCTGCCCTCCAGGACACCTACACCACCCGATGTCACAGGAAGGCCATAAAGATCATCAAGGACAACAACCACCCGAGCCACTGCCTTTTCACCCCGCTATCATCCAGAAGGCGAGGTCAGTACAGGTGCATCAAAGCAGGGACCGAGAGACTGAAAAACAGCTTCTATCTCAAGGCCATCAGACTGTTAAACAGCCACCACTAACATTGAGTGGCTGCTGCCAACATACTGACTCAACTCCAGCCACTTTAACAATGTAAAAATGTATGAAAAAAATGTATCACTAGTCACTTTAAACAATGCCACTTCATATAATTTTTACATGCCTTACATTACTCATCTCATATGTACAGTGGGGAGAAGAAGTATTTGATACACTGCCGATTTTGCAGGTTTTCCTACTTACAAAGCATGTAGAGGTCTGTAATTTTTATCATAGGTACACTTCAACTGTGAGAGACGGAATCTAAAAAAAAAAAATCCAGAAAATCACATTGTATGATTTTTAAGTAATTAATTAGCATGACATAAGTATTTGATACATCAGAAAAGCAAAACTTAATATTTGGTACAGAAACCTTTGTTTGCAATTACAGAGATCATACGTTTCCTGTAGTTCTTGACCAGGTTTGCACACACTGCAGCAGGGATTTTGGCCCACTCCTCCATACAGACCATCTCCAGATCCTTCAGGTTTCGGGGCTGTCGCTGGGCAATACGGACTTTCAGCTCCCTCCAAAGATTTTCTATTGGGTTCAGGTCTGGAGACTGGCTAGGCCACTCCAGGACCTTGAGATGCTTCTTACGGAGCCACTCCTTAGTTGCCCTGGCTGTGTGTTTCGGGTCGTTGTCATGCTGGAAGACCCAGCCACGACCCATCTTCAATGCTCTTACTGAGGGAAGGAGGTTGTTGGCCAAGATCTCTCGATACATGGCACCATCCATCCTCCCCTCAATACGGTGCAGTCGTCCTGTCCCCTTTGCAGAAAAGCATCCCCAAAGAATGATGTTTCCACCTCCATGCTTCACGGTTGGGATGGTGTTCTTGGGGTTGTACTCATCCTTCTTCTTCCTCCAAACACGGCGAGTGGAGTTTAGACCAAAAAGCTATATTTTTGTCTCATCAGACCACATGACCTTCTCCCATTCCTCCTCTGGATCATCCAGATGGTCATTGGCAAACTTCAGACAGGCCTGGACATGCGCTGGCTTGAGCAGGGGGACCTTGCGTGCGCTGCAGGACTTTAATCCATGACGGTGTAGTGTGTTACTAATGGTTTTCTTTGAGACTGTGGTCCCAGCTCTCTTCAGGTCATTGACCAGGTCCTGCCGTGTAGTTCTGCCGTGTAGTTCTGAGGTGAGATCTTGCATGGAGCCCCAGACCGAGGGTGATTGACCGTCATTTTGAACTTCTTCAATTTTCTAATAATTGCGCCAACAGTTGTTGCCTTCTCACCAAGCTGCTTGCCTATTGTCCTGTAGCCCATCCCAGCCTTGTGCAGGTCTACAATTTTATCCCTGATGTCCTTACACAGCTCTCTGGTCTTGGCCATTGTGGAGAGGTTGGAGTCTGTTTGATTGAGTGTGTGGACAGGTGTCTTTTATACAGGTAACGAGTTCAAACAGGTGCAGTTAATACAGGTAATGAGTGGAGAACAGGAGGGCCTCTTAAAGAAAAACTAACAGGTCTGTGAGAGCCGGAATTCTTACTGGTTGGTAGGTGATCAAATACTTATGTCATGCAATAAAATGCAAATTAATTACTTAAAAATCATACAATGTGATTTTCTGGATTTTTGTTTTAGATTCCGTCTCTCACAGTTGAAGTGTACCTATGATAAAAATTACAGACCTCTACATGCTTTGTAAGTAGGAAAACCTGCAAAATCGGCAGTGTATCAAATACTTGTTCTCCCCTCTGTATATACTGTACTCTATACCATCTACTGCATCTTGCCATAATACCTGTATCACTAGCCACTTTAAACAATGCCACTTTTATATGTTTACATACCCTACATTACTCATCTCATATGTATATACTGTACTCGATACCATCTACTGCATCTTGCCTATGACGTTCTGTACCATCACTCATTCATATATTTTTATGTACACATTCTTCATTCCTTTACACTTGTGTGTATAAGGTAAGTTGTTGTGAAATTGTTAGGTTAGATTACTCGTTGGTTATTACTGCATTGTCGGAACTAGAAGCACAAGCATTTCGCTACACTCGCATTAACATCTGCTAACCATGTGTATGTGACAAATACAATTTGATTTGAATCTGCTGTTAAAAATATGTCTAAAAATATCTACAAAGCACAGTAATGAAAAACAGAACAATCCAATGATGTAAAATCCAGATTACAATTTGTTGATTGACCTAATATTAGTTGAGGTACTAGCGGTCTATCCATTGAAGGCAGAGCACATGCTTGTTAGTTCATATAATGATTGGGGGCGTCAAGTAACCAAGAGCGTTGGACTAGTACCCGAAAAGTTGCTAGATCGAATCCCCGAGCTGACAAGGTACAAATCTGTCATTCTGCCCCTGAACAAGGCTGTTAACCCACTGTTCCTAGGCCGTCATTGTAAATAAGATGACCTAGTTAAATAAAAAATTAATTGGCCTAACAGTAAAATTATGGTCAGAACAGCAAACAAGTATTAAGAAGCTACTTTGTTCGTTAACTTTAGCTGGCTAGCTAGGTACTTCATTACACACAGCCGGGCGGCTAATATTAACTCTCAGAATCGACAAAGTATAATCTAGGACCAACGGCATCAATATTCATAAATGTTATATTCTCCTAGATGTATCTAGCTAACAGAAGATGGAATGACTGTGTGTGGTGAGTGAATGGCAATATTCTCAAAACAAGCCTGCTGCTAGTTAGCATTCTGGTTACCAAAACTGAATTAGCCTAGCTAGCTGGCTAGCTACTACTAGGTTAGGTAACAATTTAACGTTAGCTACTGTAGTAGGTAGCGTTACAGTAAAAACATTGGCACAACAAAAACAGTCTGGATACATAACTAAGCATGTGTTATAAGGGTATCTTTTCGACCCATAGTGAGGTTTCAATACCAACAATATCTTACCGGTAAGTATATGGCTCGCTACTTATTTATCATTTTTATTTGATCACTCCACCAAATACAGTATAATACGAAGATAGGCTAAAACTGCTTCTCCAATATAATACCACGTTCAAAACAAATGGGAACTCGGAAATCTCCGACTTCAGTGCGTTCAAAACAACTGGAAACTGCGAAAAGAAACTATCTCCGACTGGGAAAATCGATTTGAACCGTCATCCAACTCGGAATCCCAACTCAGGAACTCTATCTAGAGCTCCGACCTGAAGATCACTGATGTCATGATTTTACCTCGTATCTTTCCGAGTACCCAGTTGTTTTGAAGGCGGCATTTTACCACAGATGGCACAACGAGACAGATATTTCACCGGATGTATAAATGTGAAGCATCCGCTTGGCGTTGCAACTCACAATCAAATATGGCAGTGAGAGGAAGCCCAGTGGGAGAAGATGGAACGAGATGGATTTTGGCCGACATTCTGCACATTTTCTCATCGATGAAACATTTGCTCTCAATACAGTTCTGTTCTTAAAACTAAAATATGTTATTAACAGAGTGGATTAGGTTTTGTAAACTTTACTCTTTGCCAAAGTTGTAAAAAATCGCGTAGTTTAGAAGGATTGCAAAGGCGAAGTTAGGTAATGCATACGCGCACTTGAGTAGGCGTTCCTTAACGGAAACATGCAAATACTTGCTAGAATATGCCAATCTTAGATCTTGCTAGCTCGTGTTTGGCTCTGCCCACTGTGACTAATTTGTTCCCATTGGAAACGACAGGCTAAAATTTGTCTTGGATTAGTTATAAAAATATTTGTCATTACTAAGGCTATGGGTTCTTCATCTATACCCCGAGTTCAGCGTCACGTCGACTTTATTACATTACGGGGTACGGAAACCCAGTAGGACCAATTCCGACCTGTCCATTCATGCATGGTTTCTGTAGAGCCCAAACACAGTGCAGAGAATAGTCATGTGAATTCAGCCTAAATATATACAAGGGATCAAATAATCTGTTCTGGATATTTTTTCACATTGTCAAATGGTGGATCTAACCAGGACAGTGCAAGCAAAAACAATTCTAAGACTGTCAAAGACTGCACATGGTGCACATGTAAAGTGTTGGTCCCATGTTTTATGAGCTGAAATCAAAGATCCCAGTAATGTTCCATATGCAGAAGCTTATTTCTCTCAAATGTTGTGCACAAATGTGTTTACATCCCTGTTTGTGAGCATTTCTCCATTGCCAAGATAATGCATATCTAGAAGCTGATTAAACAGCATGATCTTTACACAGGTGCACCTTGTGCTGGGGACAATAAAAGGCCACTAAAATATGCAGTTTTGTCACACAACAATGCCACAGATGTCAAGTTGAGGGAGCATGGAATTGGCATGCTGACTGCAGGAATGTCCACCAGAATCGTTGCCAGAGAATTGAATGTTAATTTCTCTACCATAAGCCGCCTCCAACGTTATTTTAGAGGCGTGCATATTCACCAGACATGTCCTCCATTGAGCATGTTTGGGATGCTCTGGATTGACGTGTACGACAGCGTGATCCAGTTCCCTACCTTTACACAGCCATTGAAGAGTGGGAAAACATTCCACAGGCCACAATCAACAGCCTGTTCAACTCTGTGAAGGAGATGTGTCACGATGCATGAGGCAAACGGTCACACCAGATACTGACTGTTTTTCTGATCCACGCCACTACTTATTTTTCCCAAGGTATCTGTGACCAACAATTACATATCTGTATTCCCAGTCATGTGAAATCCATAGATTAGGGCCTAATGAATTCATTTCAGTGAACTGATTTTCTTATATGAACTGTAGCTCAGTTAAATCTTTGAAGTTGTTGCATGTTCCGTTTATAGTTTTGTTCAGTGTAGTTAACCAAATAGCTACCCGAACTATCTGCATTGATCCTTTTTGCACAAACTCTAACTTTAACACATATGCTGCTGCTAGTTTATTAGCGTTCCTGTTGACTAGTCACATGTACAGTGGGGAGAACAAGTATTTGATACACTGCCGATTTTGCAGGTTTTCCTACTTACAAAGCATGTAGAGGTCTGTAATTTTTATCATAGGTACACTTCAACTATGAGAGACGGAATCTAAAACCAAAATCCAGAAAATCACATTGTATGATTTTTAAGTAATTAATTTGCATTTTATTGCATGACATAAGTATTTGATACATCAGAAAAGCAGAACTTAATATTTGGTACAGAAACCTTTGTTTGCAATTACAGAGATCATACGTTTCCTGTAGTTCTTGACTAGGTTTGCACACACTGCAGCAGGGATTTTGGCCCACTCCTCCCTACAGATCTTCTCCAGATCCTTCAGGTTTCGGGGCTGTCGCTGGGCAATACGGACTTTCAGCTCCCTCCAAAGATTTTCTATTGGGTTCAGGTCTGGAGACTGGCTAGGCCACTCCAGGACCTTGAGATGCTTCTTACGGAGCCACTCCTTAGTTGCCATGGCTGTGTGTTTCGTGTCGTTGTCATGCTGGAAGACCCAGCCACGACCCATCTTCAATGCTCTTACTGAGGGAAGGAGGTTGTTGGCCAAGATCTCGCGATACATGGCCCCATCCATCCTCCCCTCAATACGGTGCAGTCGTCCTGTCCCCTTTGCAGAAAAGCATCCCCAAAGAATGATGTTTCCACCTCCATGCTTCACGGTTGGGATGGTGTTCTTGGGGTTGTACTCATCCTTCTTCTTCCTCCAAACACGGCGAGTGGAGTTTAGACCAAAAAGCTCTATTTTTGAATCATCAGACCACATGACCTTCTCCCATTCCTCCTCTGGATCATCCAGATGGTCATTGGCAAACTTCAGACGGGCCTGGACATGCGCTGGCTTGAGCAGGGGGACCTTGCGTGCGCTGCAGGATTTTAATCCATGACGGCGTAGTCTGTTACTAATGGTTTTCTTTGAGACTGTGGTCCCAGCTCTCTTCAGGTCATTGACCAGGTCCTGCCGTGTAGTTCTGGGCTGATCCCTCACCTTCCTCATGATCATTGATGCCCCACGAGGTGAAATCTTGCATGGAGCCCCAGACCGAGGGTGATTGACCGTCATCTTGAACTTCTTCCATTTTCTAATAATTGCGCCAACAGTTGTTTCCTTCTCACCAAGCTGCTTGCCTATTGTCCTGTAGCCCATCCCAGCCTTGTGCAGGTCTACAATTTTATCCCTGATGTCCTTACACAGCTCTCTGGTCTTGGCCATTGTGGAGAGGTTGGAATCTGTTTGAATGAGTGTGTGGACAGGTGTCTTTTATACAAGTAACGAGTTCAAACAGGTGCAGTTAATACAGGTAATGAGTGGAGAACAGGAGGGCTTCTTAAAGAAAAACTAACAGGTCTGTGAGAGCCGGAATTCTTACTGGTTGGTAGGTGATCAAATACTTATGTCATGCAATAAAATGCAAATTAATTATTTAAAAATCATACAATGTGATTTTCTGGATTTTTTTCGATTCCGTCTCTCACAGTTGAAGTGTACCTATGATAAAAATTACAGACCTCTACATGCTTTGTAAGTAGGAAAACCTGCAAAATCGGCAGTGTATCAAATACTTGTTCTCCCCACTGTACATATCTACCTCAATTACCCGTACCCATGCACATTGACTCAGTATTGGTACCCCATGAATATAGCCAAGTTATTGTTACTCATTGTGTATTTATTATTACTTTTATTATTATTCCATTTTCTTTCTCTGCATTGTTGGTAAGTAAGCGTTTCACTGTTAATCTACACCTGTTGTTTACGAAGCAAGTGACAAATAAAATGACATTTGAAGCTTGAATGGCTCAGCTTAGTAGTGCGATATGTCAGTGTATGGACTGGTCACGGATCGTAGTGGTGTTTACCACCAGAGAAAAGGTATAGAAATAGTGCTTGTTCAACATTGCAGCCGACTGACTGATCTACAATTCACCTTGCATCATAATGAACTACTCATTATTATTTGTAGTCAGTCACCATTAATTCAAAGTGCATCATGGATTTAATGTTGAACAAGCCCTATTTCTGTACCTTTTCTCTGGTGGTAATCACCTCTACGATCCGTGACCAGTTAGGCATGGGTCCTCAGATCCTCAAAAGGGTTTACAGCTGCACCATCGAGAGTATCCTGGACGGGTTGCATCACTGCCTGGTATGGCAACTGCTCGGCCTCCGACCGCAAGGCACTACGGAGGGTAGTGCGTATGGCCCAGTACATCACCAGGGCCAAGCTTCCTGCCATCCAGGACCTCTATACCAGGTGGTGTCAGAGGAAGGCCCTAAAAATGGTCAGACTCCAGCCACCCTAGTCATAGACTGTTCTCTCTGCTACCGCACAGCACCAAGTCTAGGTCCAAGAGGCTTCTAAACAGCTTCTACCCCCAAGCCATAAGACTCCTGAACAGGTAATCAAATGGCTACCCAGACTATTTACATTCCCCCCTCTACGCTGCTGCTACTCTTATTATCTATGCATAGTCACTTTAACTCTACCTACATGTGCATATTACCTCAACACCAATACCCCCTGTATATAGCCCCGCTATTGTTATTTACTGCTGCTCTTTAATTATTTGTTATTCTTATAACTGCATTGTTGGTTAAGGGCTTGTAAGTGTTTCACTGTAAGGTCTACACCCGTTGTATTCAACGCATGTGACAAATAAAATGTGATTTGAATGCTATGGAACACAGCCATAGTCTTGAAAATGTACTTATTTATAAAGATAGAAGCATATCATTGACTTGGATAGCAGACCAATTACTCCACATACATTGAAAAGTAAACAAATACACATGATAGATACTATCAATAACAAAAAACTCAAACAGAATAGCAATGACACTTATTTTATTGATAATTTTAGGGTTGTAACAGGTGAGAAGAAGCATACCGTTTCCTTTTTGAATTATACTGAATGAAATGTTATGGAAAATATTTGTAGTTTGTATATACATTATTAATGTGGAGTTCCATGGTTTTCTACATTTTCTAAATACCAACCAGTGTGTTCGAGTGCAATCCCAAGTTCTTGATCTTAATGATTAATATGAAACTAAGGCTTTCAGACAGCATCTCTTTTGCATCTCAAATCATGTCTATAATTAATTTATACAACATGCCAGCTCATGGAAAGACCTAATTACGAGGCCTCTAAACATTGGTCTAGTATCAAGACCCTTAAAAGGGATACTTAGGGATTTTGGCAATGAGGCCCGTTATCTACTTCCCCAGAGTCAAATGAAGCAGATACCCATAGACGTCCTGTCATTGCGCTAATGCTAGTTAGCATTGGCTCGTGAAACTACCTCTAACTTCCTTCATACCGGACACAGAGACATACAAATGGTATCCACTAGTTCATCGGACTCTGGGAAACTAGATAAAGGAGTATAACTTCAGAAGTATAACTTTAAGCAAAGATTGTGCAAAACATTTACTACAAGGTGGGGTCATTTTAAAATTGAAAAGAAACTGAAAAATATATATTACGAACCCCTACAGGGTTGTAAAAATGTGTATTACTACAATAGTTCAATGAAATGGAATGAAAAGGTTGATGGAAGCCTGGGATGGTTACTAGCTACGGAGGATAAACACCATAATACACCAATAATGTCTTTCATATCAGAACTAAAGAAAGCTATGGAATGCAAGTTATGTATTACTGTTCAGAAGTGTCGATGTGAAAGTGAACCTCAAAAGGTTACTTCAAGTTTCACTAACAACGTTGCTGGTGATGTTTTTATTTTCTGCAGAACAGACTTTGGGACTTTAACCCAAGGTTTATAGTCATCTAAGTATTCATCAACAAAACATCATTATGGTCCAAAGCAGCTATTGTGCTGGCGAGAAACCCAAATGGACCATCAGTTACCAAACCCCCAACTGATCAGAACAGCTTGATCATACTCTCTCTGGATTTCCCAACTCCAACCCATTTCACTGAAAAGTGAAACAAAATTCACAGTGAATATATTATCAATTATGAAAATAAGACTGTTTTAGTAAGGCTGCTTAATCCCCATACTTGTTTTCTTGACTAACCTGGCACTTGCAAGAAGTCCTCGATGAAGCGGATGTAGCTTTGTGCCTGAGGGGGCAGCTCCTCAAAGCACCTCACATCCTCAGTGCTGCAGCACCATCCAGGTAACGTCTCATACTTCACGGACACCCGTGTCAGCACGTCCATATTGGCTACAGAGGGAGAGAGAGAATGAGATGGGAGTCTACCCAGCACAGGTCAAGCCAAATCAAGTGTATCTAATGGTAAAGTGAAAGGAACAAGATAAGATTAGTCCTCCCAGACAGGGAGAAATTTACCAGGAAAACTGGGAAGAGGCTCATCATCAACAGAGTAGGCTACACCGACTTTGATCTCTGGCAGCGTGTCCAGGATGTCAAGCTTGGTCAGAGCGATGCTGTGGGAGAGGAACAGTCGTGTCAAACATGATTATGGAATATGTGGACAGCAAATGAACATAGTGGAGGGTGAACACTGTGCTCCAATAATTACAATGCATACAGTATGGAACACATCCAGAAAGAAGAACACAAGCAGGAGGCGAGACTGAGCCTTACGCAGTGAAGCCGTTGACCATGTGGGCGTATCGGACCAGAATCAGGTCCAGCCAGCCACAGCGGCGCTGCCGGTCCGTCGTCACACCAAACTCCCTCCCTCTGGACTGCAACAAGTTGCCAACCTCCTGGACCACAACAACAGCAGTCAGATCTGGGATTCACTATAAAAAACTGAATGCAAATATGAAGTACTGGAAGAGACAGTATGTTTATGCAACAACAAATTCATACTGCAAGACTTAGCACACAACATTGATTCTGCACAACAAATTCTATCCACTCACATTGTCCTGCTCAGTGGGGAAAGCTCCTACGCCTACCCGGGTGGTATAGGCCTTGACCACACCATACACCCGCCCCACATAGGACGGGGGCACACCCAGGCCAGTGCACACTCCCCCAACAGTGCAGTTAGAGGACGTCACAAATGGGTAGGTACCTGACAAATACAAATTATTCCACTTCCTTCAAATTATATTCCAATGGCAAACAGCAGAGTAGCATAATAATTTTACCCTCTCAACCCCTTCTGTTCTCACCAAAGTCAATATCCAGGAGGGCTGCATTGGCTCCCTCCACCAGGATCTTCTTACTGGGCCCAGTGAGGGCCTTGTGCATGAAGTACACCCCATCTGTTACAAGTGGACGCAACCTCTCAGCATACTCCTGGAAAAGAAAGAAAATCAGTGACTAAACACATAATGGAGCACAGAGAAGCCTCTCAGCATCTTTTGACATTTTCTGTTCACTCCTGGAAGACTAACAAGAGCTGTGCTGCAAGGAATCAGCTCAATTGAGACGGTACCAACCTGCATAAAGAGACCCCTCAAAAACAAGACATAACTGGACTAGCATCCCTGACTGCATCCTGGGCAGGTGATGGATAAGTCCAACGTTTTATTTAAGTAAAGATATGTCATTCAAGCAATATTCTTTTTACCTTCAGTTGCTGCAGCTCATTGTCAATGTCAACATTGAGGTTGGGGTACATAGTCAGGAAATGCTCTGCCAACACACGGAACCTGTGGAAGAAAAGGACATCCACTACCAATCAACATCAATGACTTAAATACAGTTAAGGCTTGAAAGTATCACCATGCATTCTTAAAAACAATTTTTGTACTGACTTCTCCTCAAAGACGGTAAAATCAGACACAAGGTCACAGACTCTCAGTCCATTACGAGCAGCTTTGGAAGAATAGGCAGGTCCAATGCCCTTCTTGGTGGTTCCCAAACTGGAAAACAAACAAAAACAGACAGTGGACGTTCAGGAGTGCCACAGAAGGAATATACAACACTGCCTTGGCAGTAGCCCAGAAAGGCTACCATGACTTCATTTTTTAATAGCTGCAATCACGGACCATATTTATTTATTTGACATTTTGTAGGATCTCGTTTTCAAGTGTCCAAATGAAAAATAAACAATACTTTGTAACAAGAAAAACATACATTAACAGCATAAAACATTTGCTGGACATCTACTAATAGGCCTACAACTAATAAAAATGACCTACTTCTACAACTAATAAAGTACGCACCTTCAAACGAGTGGATTTGGCTATTTCAGTCACACCCGTTGCTGACAGGTGTATAAATCGAGCACACAGCCATGCAATCTCCATAGACAAACATTGGCAGTAGAATGGCCTTACTGAAGAGCTCAGTGACTTTCAACATGGCACCATCATAGGATGCCACATTTCCAAGTCAGTTTGAGATACCCCAGTCAACTGTAAGTGCTGTTATTGTGAAGTGGAAACATCTAGGAGCAAAAATGGCTCAGCCGTGAAGTGGTAGACCACACAAGCTCAATGAACAGGACCACAGAGTACTGAAGCCGAGCAGCCGCACACAAGCCTAAGATCACCATGCGCAATGCCAAGCGTCAGCTGGAGTGGTGTAAAGCTTGACGCCATTGGTCTCTGGAAACGCGTTCACTGGAGTGATGAATCACGCTTCACCATTTGGCAGTGCGACAGACAAATCAGGGTTTGGCGGATTCCAGGAGAACGCTACCTGCCCCAATGCATAGTGCTGACTGTAAAGTTTGGTGGAGGAGAAATAATGGTTTGGGCTAGGCCCCTTAGTTCCAGTGAAGGGAAATCTTAACACTACAGCATATGACATTCTAGATGATTCTGTGCTTCCAACTTTGTGACAACAGTTTGGGGAATGTCCTTTCCTGTTTCAGCCCAACAATGCCGCGTGCACAAAGCGAGGTCCATGGAGGCTGTTATAGCAGCAAAGGAGGGAGGGGGGCAGCTCCATATTAATGCCCATGATTTTGGAATGAGATGTTTGATGAGCGGGTGTTTTGGTTATGTAGTGTATTTAAAAATCTCTCCACATGGTGATGTTTTTAATAGTATAGTAAAATTAAGAGGGCTCGTCTTCACAAAAAGTCTCATAGATCAGCACTCATACTCGGACATGCTTTATTAATATGAGCCCAGATACTCATTATCACTTTCTCATACAGTAAAACCCACGCACTTCTTTCCCGCCTGTAGCTGTCTCTGTTGTTCCTGGATCCCATCAACAGCTTGGTGGAAGTTGAACACTATGAACAGATGAGGCAAAGAAAGAATAAATTAATGGAATTGCAAAACACTAAACCATAGGTTTGCAAAACATACAACCGAGTCATACAGACTTACCAATGTGTGCACGGTCAGAAATCTTTAACCGCTCCTCCCATCCTTCCAGTCCTGGACAAAGACAACAAATTGCAGGTCTTGTTCCACTTCATTCATCCATCACCCTTTCAACCCTCTCATCGTTCCTGCAAGCCTCTTATTTTGCAAATACTTACCTTTGCCTTTCTGCAGGTTATTTTCAGCCTCCTCAAAGAGCCCAGGCAGGTGTATCACAACCCCGTTCCCTGTGAATAACCAGTTCAGTTAGGGATGACTTGAATAGCAATCCAAATAAGTGAAAGCAGCTTGGAGGCTGAAGTGCCAGTGAGAGGGTCAACCCACCAATAAATGAGACAGCCGTCTTGTTGAGCACTCCACTGGGCAGCAGGTGAAAGTCATACTCCACAGAGTCCACCACCACTGTGTGGCCTGCGTTGTTGCCTCCCTGGACGAGACAATATTTACATGAAAACGAAGAGACGAAAAGCAGTTCTGTTGATAATTAGCAGCCAACTGGTAGGGCATTATTTGAACGGCAACTAAACGGAAATGTAGTACAACATATGGACACGTTGCACACTAGCACGGGACATCCAACACATTCTAATGCCTTGGGCTTCTCTGTGTTGCAGCAGCCAGTGCCATTATCTATCTTGACTGCAAATAGGGCACTGATCACAAGGTCAAAGTTAGTCAAATGAAACAAATGTAGGTAGTGTTTTAACACGGAAACCGAGAAGGATATCTCGATAACTCCAGTTCGTAACTACTATAGCTAGTAATCTCTAGATAACACATTTGTTGGGGGTCGTTATCAGCTACCACACTAGATAGCAAGTTTAGCTATAGCGATCCACGGTACGGTTAGTTTGTAGACTTGCATGATAATAGTGGCTAATAAGTAGATTACTAAATATTGTTATACACTAGTTCGTATTGGTTTTGTTTAGGCCTTGCTAACGCAGCCTAACGACTTCCGTATTTTTGCGACGTTCAAATGCCTTGTGTTTGCTGGGTTAGCGAACATTAGGTTGCTAGTCAGAATAGCTAGCTACGTACCTGACACCTGCATACTAGGTCTGCGTCCATTGCTAGCAGGTCAACCACTTTCCCCTTTCCCTCGTCTCCCCATTGCGCACCGAGGACCACGGTTACTTTATTCCGAGGTTCCTTCGGAGTCCGCAGGGACTCGACCTGTCCATTCTCCCGAGGTCG
The DNA here is from genome assembly GCF_045679555.1 of Salvelinus alpinus. Taxonomy (NCBI): domain Eukaryota; kingdom Metazoa; phylum Chordata; class Actinopteri; order Salmoniformes; family Salmonidae; genus Salvelinus; species Salvelinus alpinus. Next base: position 12,198,340 of record NC_092098.1, on the reverse strand, counting down.
CTTGAAAGCAGGCTCTCCGTTCAAGGAGGCCGTTTCTTGGCCATTAGGCATTGTGCTGTCTGCTGCCATGCTGCTCTGTGCGTTCCCGGAAGATGAAATTAGCGGGTTTCTCCTAAAGGAAGTGTGCTTTTTCATACTGATCTTACTTCAGTTGAAGCAGAAAGCTACTGAACTACGAATTTGGGCTTTTACTCGGGAATGTTTGATCCAGTCTTATCAGAGCAGACAAATGTATTTGAATAAACATTTTATTTCGAAAGAGACAAAAAACAAAATGTACATATTAACATTTGAGGGCTAGAGCCACTTCTACATACAATACTTAAGCGACTTTGGCATTGAAGGCTAGATGTGACTGCCAGGGATCAAACAGGATTTTTAAACTGGTACTGTCCCCCAAATCGTTAATTGATTTTCCATAAATACATTTGATCAGATATCTTGACAACGCATACTGTATGCCCAGCCCACCACATTCCCTGGTACCAGTGAGTGGAAAGACAATATTTTGTTGTTGCAATCAAAAGCCCTATACTGGAAAGCCTCTGCGTATGGGCTGGAAAACTGAGGTAAAAAAAAAAAAAAATGCACAAAGTTTAGCTTAAGCTAGATCACATGCATGTCATTTTTTTTTTTTTTTTACATAATGCATGGTTTACTGGAGCGTTTTCAGACAGATGTTCAAAAAGACACCAGGTAGTAGCTAGTCAAGGTCGTCCAAGACACTAGTTTGTCAGTGTTAAATCCGTGACAATATGATTGCATCTATATTCCCCCTTCAAAAACTCTTGTTTTCAGACTAAGAATACTTTGCTTTACAATGGCGTTAGGAAAATATAAAGATACAAATGGTTGATTAGAAATTATATCATGATTATAAATCTGTAAGTAGAATAAACAATTGACTACACTGACACAAATCGAACTTAATGGAAGACTAGGTTTAAATAGAATATTTATGAGTTACCCTTATTTCTTTGTAATCGTTTGATTTGTTGAGTGACCTGTGACATGAGAAAAAAATGAAAAGGAATGGCCAGACAATAAATTGAAGCACAATAAATTCAGCAGGTCCCAAAGTGGAGATTGAACTTGATAACTACAACAAAGGCCTTTTGATAAAGATAATGGTAAGACAAATAAGTACTAAGGAAGATAAGTGATTCAGGTGAAGAAGTTAGAGAATTTTTTAAATATTTTTTACTTTGAATGGACTATGCTAACTATCATATAGTCAGTCTAACATTAATTTCACCCCAACACCATTCTCATAGCCCTACCTAGATCTCCACCCCCTCCTTCATTGTCTCACATCAGATGAAATCATTGTAACACGACATGCAGTTATGCAGACGGCTGTTGCGCCATTTGACGTAAGACAACACCCTAACCAGAATGATTCTTCTCAACACTCACCAACTGTCACATTTACTTTGGCCAAAAATACTACACCTTTCCCTTTTAACTCATCCCACTCACTCCGAAAAACCTCTATTTATTCAGGCCCATCCCATATATATGAAAGATTTACAATTCTACAGTCCCCTTTTGGAGGGAGGGATAAGGTGTTCTGGCAGATCAGTGGGAAGCTCGTGCCCCTCAAGCTTCACCTTGATCAAGTGATTGGCAAGGGCAAACTCTTCATCGTCCAGGTATCCGTCCTTGTCTACATCGGCTAGCTTCCAGATCTTTCCCAGCACTGTGTTGGGCAGCTTGGATTTTACCATTTCCTTCTTGGCCAAGGCGCCTGACACTTTGCCGTTGACAGGAGACAGGGAGTAGAAGATCTCGTCGTAGGTGGGTTTGTCTCGTGCCACCACCCACTCCAGCTCATCAATGCCCTCGCCTGCACCCTCGCCATAGCCATGGCCGAAAGGCCCGTTCATGGTGCCCTCAAAGGCGCCACCCTGGACTGACTGGCTGGGTATGGCTGCCTCCTCCTGGCGGACGAGGGTCATGAGTTTGGCGATGTCATTGGCTAGCATGTCCTCAACAGCCTCCAGCAGCTTGGGCTTCACCGCCTGGAACTTACTGAAGTCCTGGTTAGCCAAGATATCCTGTGTGTTTATAAAGGTGAAATGAGGTCAGGGGAGTTCTAGTCAAGGAAAGGTATCTGCAATGCTCATCACCACAACTACTGATATCACTACTTCGATGGCTACTTTGGTTAAAGGGATACTTCGAGATTGAACTCATGGACATTTTTATGCCTCTGCATCCAATATGAAGGAAGTTAGAGGAAGTTTTGCAAGCCAAAGCTAACTAGCATTGGTGCAATGACTAAGTCTACGGTATCTACTAGCAGTTACCATAGACTTCCAGTCATTGCACTAACACTAGTAAGCAACTTCTTTCAAACTGCACGCAGAGACATGAAAAAAAAAAAGGTATCCACGAGTTCAGCTTCCGCTGAAGTTCTCCTTTAACATAATTACTATTTGTGTACCTGCATCTTAGCTAGTTTGGGGAAGTCTCCGGGTGAGATCTGGTGCTCTTTCTCAATCCTCGTGTAGATCTCCCCCAGGTTAGCAATCAGCTCTTTCTTCTTATTCTCCTTCCCAAACATGTTGGGCATCTCCTTCTTTAGAGAACTGATAATGTAGGCGTGGACCTGGAGGGAGGAAGACTAAATTAATCATATCTGGACCTAAACACATTTTTGGCACAATGAGGGTTATACAATACAGTAATTGTTTCCAGAGATAAATATTAATAAACCCAACATTTAAGACCCAGGTCTCACCTTGGCGAGGCGAGCCCGCTTGATGAGGTCATTGAGCTTCCTCAGAGCAGCATTCCGAGGTAGCCCCTGGATGTCCTTGAAAAGGTCCTGTTCCTCTGCCTCAAAAAGCTTACGGTTGTCTGCGACCAGGAGTGGCTCAGCCCAAAAAGAACCAATGTACACCCGGATCACCTCTGGCGTACCGACAATTTTACCAAGAGACCACATGAGGGCGCCATAGACCCTCATCAGTTGCTGTGTGCCAATCTGATCAGCCTTGTTCAGAACCACACGCATCTTGTCCTCATGGTTCTTCAGGGAGCGGATCACCTCAGAGAACTCATCCGAGATGTCTAGCTTGTGGGCGTCGAAGAGCAGAATGATGCGGTCAACACGCTCTGCAAACCACTCCAGCACTGCAGCAAAGTCATAGCCTGACGAGAAGAGGAAAATGGTTTGTTTGTTTTGTCATAAGGGGTATGAAATCTTCAAAATATCCATAGGAATTAAACCCTTTTATCAGAAGTTTAACATTTAAATCAAATGAAAATGGTACGAGATGTGGTCAACAAATTACAGTCCAACAAGTTTATTGGATCTGTGATTATGTAAGGAGTGAAAACATGCAGATAAATCCACACCAACTTGATTTAGAATGTGTGAGTCGCTCCTAGTAAGAGTATGTTTGTTTCTCTATGCATATCAATCAGCTCAGAATCCAGTGCCACTCCAGCTTATCCGGTCTCTATGGTCCCGCTCCACACAGCAACAGACACACAGACCCAGCTAGATACCAAAACAGGTATATTTCACAATGAGAGACAAAATGTGTTATTCCTCTGCCAGGAAAACCTTGACTTCCTTCTCCTCACAGTGTGTCACCAACAATGCCCAGAGCAGAGCTTTGCTCTTTACCAATGACCGACAGAACATAGAAATGGATAAAGTGGAGTCCATTTCATGTCACCTGACACGCCTAGTAAAGCCTTATGAAATGGATGTGATGATGCAAGCAAGTTTAGGCCTCAAATTTCATCCTCATGTTCTAAAAAGATAAGCGTCGGGACTGATTCATAGTTGTTTTCTGGAGCACAATTTGCTGAATTACACAATTAGCTTATATTTCAGTTCAGAATAGTACAGGATTCATGTTTTCAAGCATGCAAAAGAAAATCAAGACTGAATGAGATCAAATGCTTTATGCATGACATTTGTCCCATCAAACAAGACATTCAGTAATGTTTTAAATGTATTAGGCTGGGTCCATTCTAGCCATTCTATTTCTAGAGGATGTCTTCTACCCACCTCCACATGTGGACATATCCCCCCTGAATGACAAACAGGAAGGAGCCTTTCGAGCATAAATTGTGCAGTGGAGACACTGGGACCACAAAGAGACCTCTTCCTCACCTTAGAACAGTGATTTGTTCATTCTGAATTGTACTAGAGGGCAGCAGGGCACCACTCTGCCTTGGCAAGTTGTGCTGGAGGTGGAGACAAAACACTGATACTAGTCATACTGAAGTAGTTGTGGCCAATCCCTTTATTAGAAACTACAACGGCCAGTTAAAAAAATAAAAAAAATAAATGGGATGTACAAGGCAGAGAAGAGTCTGACTCAGCATTTTATTTAAACAGCGAGAAACAAAAATGTCCATCTCACCGGCTCTTCCCCTCTCACACATACATTAGAGCTCCATTGGGAATATTGCAGAGCTATTCCTTTATATGCAATACCTAAGTTAGGTGTACCAACTCATTGATTTATGATCTAACTTCTGCTGATTAAACCAGAAGAGAAGCCCTATAAAGCCATCCACCTGTGTGTGTAAAACCTGACCTTCCTCCTTTTTCCTGTCTGTCCCAGGATTAGTGCTCAACTAATCATTAGCAACTGGGGAAAGTCCAGAGACAAGATTCAACAATGAGTGTCAATTAAACAGTACAGTAGTTGGTTAGAATCATGTTATTCACAAGGATAATAAGCACAGAGTGTCCTAATATGTTGGCTGTAGTTTAGTTTATTAGGATCCCCATTAGCTACTGCAAATGCAGCAGCTGCTCTAACTGGGGTCCACATAAAACGTACAAATACGTGACAAAGCACAGAACAGTTATAGACAAGAACTAGTAGTGAATCTAATCCCAGTGAAAGACTGAAAAGGTATTCTTCCATCAGTCTGGTTTTTGTGTCGATGTTGGCAGGATGTGTGATCTCTGCACCGATCCAATGAGGGCGTGACCTGGCAAAGTCAAGAGTCCACGAGAACAGCTCCTCATTATCTCTACTCACTTTAAAAGAGGTATATGCTGGTAATAAAGAGGTAATAAAAGACCGGGATATCAAATCTACATGGAGGCGAGAAAAAACAGCACTGCCTGTCACAATTCCTCCCATTTCATCTGAAGGTTAATTGTTACCACACCATATTTTAACCTAGTAACCAATCTCTGGTGAAATAAAGGGTAACTTGACTTAAAAAGGTGAGCGCAATCACAAGGGGGATGAAGGGACATACCACCCAATCAACTGTGTCAGGCTTGTCAGGCCTACCCAAAACAAAAAAGGCATTATCTATCATCTTAGTCAGTGATCCACCTGATACAGACAAGGTCAAGGGTCAATGCTGTTTCAAGTCAAAGGGATTCATAAAATGTATTCTCTTCTACTCCACTTCTCTCTCACAGCTTCCATGAACTAAAGAGTGGAATTGCCCCCAACCCTGATGGAAGCTAATTGGTTGAGGTGAAAGTGCATCTAAATGGAAGGTATTTTTCAGTTTCTCGGCACAGCATACCTTCTTCCTTCACTTTTCCAAAAAGAAAATATCCGCTATGAACGCACGCATGGAATTGACAATGGACACCAAACCTACAAAGATGATTTCTAATTTCAATGTAATGATAGAAAAATGGGGAAGTACCTAGGGTGAGAATGAACACTGCATGCTGATCTGGCAGAGAATGTCAGTGTTATACTCAGGCGCCTATGAAGCATACAGCAGAATATGAATTTGAGACCATCCTTGCAGGGCTCAGAAATAAGACATGCTTGGCTGCCTGTCCGAAAGCAACAGGCCTGTTTGTATGCATCTGTGCACGTACACGGTAAGACATCAGGCACTGTTTTCAAAGACTGACAGTGAGGGGGTGGTTCACTGTCATCACCTCCTACAATGTGGTCCTCTTCCTGATTTATACTAGTTGGTCAGAGGTCATGAACCCTACTGCCTGGCCTTGTTTCATGAGAGTTACATTACTGGTTCTTTTGGTACATGGTAGTGCCACAAACTCAACTCTTTCCCCCCTGCCACTAGGGAGAAACATTTGTAATGTCCTGGTTGATCGAACTGGAGCCTGGGCAGTATGACACACGTCTCAAAACTATCTCCTCTGTATCACTATGGGAAATAGTCAGCTTTCCACACGGTATCCCCTCTCCAGTTAATGGAAAGGCTTAGAACAGAGGAAGGATCTAGGAATATGTTCACGGAATGGGCATTTGAATTCCACAATTCAATGGTTAATGACCTATTTGTTTGCAAAGGGCCTGCTTTTGCAACATTTTGGAATCCTATATGGCCTCAGGTTAAACGGTTCATTGTGTGTATGTACGTACGTGTAAACTAAACTTTATACGTTTCTGAAATAAAAACAGGCATAAAGCGCCAATGACATGACCACTCCTTCTCCTTTAAGGTTAAGGAACCAGCCACGTTGCATAAGCTGTCTTTTATCACCGGTTAACCACATGGGTTCAAATCTCTTCCAGCTCACTTGCTGACAGCAGACACAGCAACCCCTTTAATTACCAGCCTTAAATTTGCCAAGAATTGTCTGAGTGTGAGGGAATGCTATTGACACCCGACACCCGGGAGAAAGCTTGGAGTCACCGAGGACCTTCAGCATGTATACAGTAAATAATGAACGATCTGTCTAACTGAACCTTGCAAGATACGCTAGAGTGACAAGGACATCGCCTCATTCACCTGCCTTCCCTTCACAGATGAAGTAGTAGCCTCGATTCACTGCTGTAAATCCCTGGGGGAAAACAGCAGTGTCCTTATAAGGAAAAGTCCAACAAACACCCCAAAAGTAAGGCAGCTAAATAGCGTACTTTCCCCCCCATATTGTGAAACAGGCCACAGTATTATGATTAACAGAAATGTAAAGCAACCGTGGAGCAGACAGATAGAGTCAGAAGACTTGACATTATTAACCACCCTTGCAAGGTCTGAGCCAGGGCAAATGGAGACAAGTATCACTTTGAGGCTGATAAAACACTACGATGGCCAACAAAGACATTCTGTTGACAGACACTATTAGATTAATTCATAAATGAAAAAAAAAATAGTGGGAAATGAAGGGGAAGTTTGGAGTGGGATGAGAGAATTTGTGATCCAGTCACAGGGACAATGGGGAAGTATATTGCAGTGACCCTACATTGACTCTGGTGTGGGTTTCCTGTGTGTGAGTGTGTGTGCACTCCCTCGTGTGTGTGTGTGTGCGCGCACGTGTCTTTGTGTGTAGTAGTGGTAGTACGTGTGTTCTAGAGAGATAACTCAGTTTGGGTTAACGACAACCAACCACCTCATTTTCCATCATTGAGTAACGACTGTAGCAGGGCTTCCCCTTTGTAATAAACGGCACTGAATTCTGACCACAATAAGTACTCTACAAAATGTTGTAACCTCAGTACTGCATCTGTATCATGGTTCAATATACTGTGTAGGAATGTCAATTCAAATCTTCCCCATTTCAGTGGTCATGTGAGCATGCATGTGATTTACTATAGCCCACAGTGGGTTATGAGAAGTGTTCAATCCTCTCCAGTAAGTGCATGAAAGCCCAGCGTAACGTCCCAGTCCCTGACTCCCATCTACAGTTAAGTGCTTTGTAAGTACGGTACAGCACACCATCTTTCGATTCTCATTAATTCCCCTGGACTTCAAACACTAATTTGATATCCTGCCTTCAGCACTCAAACATCAAAGAGTTCTAAACATGCCAAGTCTACTTTCATTTCGCCACGGTTGTAGTAAAAAAAAAAACTAAAAAAAACACTAAGTTCTCACTTTCTCCCTACCATCATCTCTCTTATGTTCCCAGGAAGTGTTTTTTCACCCTGAGGTGACCCAGTGGCAGTTGGGCGAGCCTAACCATTCACCCAGGACGCTCGCACCAGGGTAAAACAAATGAAGCGTAAACGCCTATGATTATTGTAAATAACAACCCCTGTTTTGTTCTTCAGCTAACGCCATTGTCTGGCTTGCTGTGGCTCATCTTTATAGACACTGCGCAGCTGATGGTCAGAGGCACACACACATCCCATCACGCTCTCTCTCATTCACAACCACACTGGGGTGAAGGGTAGAGGGCAAAGAGTAAGACTCTCACTGACTTCAAAAAGTTTTTCAAACCTTGCCCTAGAGCTCAATGTATGCTTCAGATGAATTCAAAGGTTCCAGGCTCAACATTGAGTTGAACTAGCAACCCTTCCCTAATGGGCAGCCACACTGCTGCACAGGAGTCAGCGGTTTTTTTCTTACCCTCCATCTTCCACCCCTGTCCCTCTCCGAGGCCCCCACCGTTTCCTGGCGGCCTTCCTCTCTGTCAGGTCATTTCTCTCAGAGTGGGACGGCACTCACACCCATTCTGTCGTTATGGTGTATGGCAGGGGGAGGTTCTGACATTCTCTCTTCACAGTACTCGCCAATACACTTGCTCTAGAACCATGCATGAGAGGCAGTGGTCTGACGCAGATCACGCAGGAATTCAGAATGTCAGAGGCAGTTCAGCAGTAATATAAAACAGGACGGCTATAAACACAGGCCTTGTAATGCAGATCATTCACTGCCATTCCCCTGCTTCACTAGGATGTGTCAAACACAGGCCTTGTAATGCAGATCATTCACTGCCATTCCCCTGCTTCACTAGGATATGTCAAACACAGGCCTTGTAATGCAGATCATTCACTGCTTCACTAGGATGTACCAAATGTCTACAGCATTTATCTGCATTCTCAGGGACACAAAAACGTGCTAAATGAAATTGACCACATTACATGATCATTGGATCGGCCAACCTTAAAGTAGAACTGTAGTCCTTTTTTCAGTAAAAAATAATAATCATGAGACAGAATCAAGGATCAAGATGGAGGAAGAGGGCAAAAGAGGGGAGGGGAAAGAAGGATGCAGAAAGAGAAGAAAGAGATGGGGAAGTCAATAGAACCTTAAATGGTACGATGAATATAGGCTGTTAACTACCAACCTCTGCTGATCCTCTGCTTCTCTCCAGACAGGATTCCTGGGGTGTCAATGATACTGATGCTCTCCAATACAGCGTTGGGCATCTGAGCACACACAAACCTGGGAGAAAGATACAGTGATGATGATGATGCCCAACTACACAATTACCACAGTAATTAACCACAAAAGTGCCTTCAGAAAGTATTCATACCCCTTGACTTATTCCACATTGTTACAGCCTGAATTCAAAAGTTGGATAAGGGAAAGTCGATTTTAATACATCTACACACAATTCCCCATAATGACAAAGTGAAAACCTGTTTAGATATTTTTGTAAATTCACACCCCTGAGTCAATACATGTTAGAATCACATTTGGCAGTGATTACAGCTGTGAATCTTTCTTGGTAGGTCTCGAAGAGCTTTAAAAACCTGGATTGTACAATATTTGCACATAATTCTTATTCAAATTCTTCAAGCGCTATTAAGTTGGTTGTTGATCATTGCTAGACAGCCATTTAAGTCTTGCCATAGATTTTAAAGTCGATTTAAGTCAAAACTAACTAGGCCACTCAGGAACATTCAATGTCGTCTTGGTAAGCAACTCCAGTGTATATTTGGCCTTGTGTTTTCGGTTATTGTCCTGCTGAAAGGTGAATGTCTCCCAGCTGTCTGTTGGAAAGCAGACTGCCAGGTTTTCCTCTAGGATTTTGCCGGTGCTTAGCTTAGTTTGTATCCTAAAAAACTCCCTAGTCCTTGCAGATGATAAGCATACCCATAACATGATGCAGCCACCACCGTGCTTGAGAATATGAAGTGGTACTCTGTGATATAATGGATTTGGCCCTAACATAACACTTTGTATTCAGGGCTAAAGTTAATTTCTTTGCCACATTTTCTGCAGTTTAACTTCAGTGCCTTATTGCAAACAGGATGCATGTTTTGGAATATTTTTATTCTGTACAAGCTTCCTTTTCACTCAGTTATTCTGCACTCTGGCACACAGATGAGAGTGCTCTGAAATTGGAATCGATAGCCAGAGTGAATTTATGAACGCACCCCTAATGACTGCAATGTGTGACTGCGGCCCGCATCGAGGCATTCCTGCATATGGGTATTCCTGCATCTGCATGAAAGCTCCATCCCCACTCTCTACCTGACAGCTGATAGGAAAATATATGTTTCTTATCAAGTACACTGAAACTCCTTTGACTGGTAATATCACAGATTCTTGCATTCACATTTACTACAACCTTGAGCGAATGAAATGGAAGCAGTATGGCCTAAAATATGGAAGGTATATAATGACAAACGGTGAATTAATTCATGAAACGTTTCCTCCCCCCCAAAAATGTTGGGAATTATTTAGGCTAATTTGAAGTGTTTCCAAAGATAATGTGTATGTGTTCTTATTATCCACCCACCACTTAGTTTAGTTATTGTGTGCCTCACATAGTATACTTCATGAAGAAAGGTGACTGACTGAGGTCCAAATATTGACATTGTTGACAGAGTGAAACTATACGTTTGATGTGGAAAATATATTTATTATCAAGTACACTGAAACTCTGACTGGTAATATCACTGATATTCCTGCAATGAAAAGGAGGGGGCTGATTCATGAAGGTGACTCCCGTGGTCCCGTGTGGCTCAGTTGGTAGAGCATGGCGCTTGCAACGCCAGGGTTGTGGGTTCATTCCCCACGGGGTACCAGGATGAATATGTATGAACTTTCCAATTTGTAAGTCGCTCTGGATAAGAGCGTCTGCTAAATGACTTAAATGTAATGTAAATGACTCATCCAGGGACTGGATTGTGAAAATGAAAGTAAGTTCATTGAGTTCTTGGGTGTTTTCCTGGTACACCAGGAATTTCTTATAAACCGTAGGAAAATTAGTGGAACTAAGACATTGGATAAGAGTGGGTAAAGGGGTGTGTGAGGGGGAGAGTCTAAGTAAATCTGGGACTCTTTTTGCATTCACATTTTAATAGCCCCTCCCTGGCAGGTTTATGTTGAAACACCTCCACCCTGTGGTAGCACTCAATAAATACTAAGCTTTTACCAGACTAGACACCCTGTCTGTAAAATTCTTGAATTTATGGTTGATTTTCTCACTAACAGTCATCATTATTTCAATAGATTTTTCCCCTTACCCATCTACACACAATTCCCCAAATTGACAAAGTGAAAACCTGTTCAGATAGTTTTGCTAATTTATTGAAAATGAAATACAGGAATATCACATTTACATATGTAGTGACACCCCTGAGTCAATATACACTACCGGTCAAAAGTTTGGGGTTACTTAGAAATTCCCTTGTTTTTGAAAGAAAAGCACATTTGTCCATTAAAATATCATAAAATTGATCAGTAATACAGCGTAGACATGGTTAATGTTGTAAAGGACTATTGTAGCTGGAAACGGCTGATTTTTAATGGAATATCTATATAGGCCCGTTATCAGCAATCACTCCTGTGTTCCAATGGCACGTTGTGTTAGAATCCAAGTTTATCATTTTAAAAAGGCTAATTGATCATTAGAGAACCCTTCTGCAATTATGTTAGCATAGCTGAAAACAGCTGTGCTGATTTAAAGAAGCAATAAAACTGGACTTCTTTAGACTAGTTGAGTATCTGGAGCATCAGCATTTGTGGGTTCGATTACAGACTAAAAATGTCCAGAAACAAATACCTTTCTTCTGAAACTCGTCAGTTTATTATTTTTCTGAGAAATGAAGGCTATTCCATGCGAGTAATTGCCAAAAGACTGAAGATCTAGTACAACGCTGTGTACTACTCCCTTCACAGAACAGCACAAACTGGCTATAACCAGAATAGAAAGAGGAGTGGGAGGCCCCGGTGCACAACTGAGCAAGAGGACAAGTACATTAGTGTGTAGTTTGAGAAACAGACACCTCACAAGTCCTCAACTGGCAGCTTAATTAAATAGTACCCGCAAAACACCAGCCTCAACGTCAACAGTGAAGAGGCGACTCCGAGATGCTGGCCTTCTAGGCAGAATTGCAAAGAAAAAGCCCTCAGACTGGCCAATAAAAAGGAAAAAAAAAAGATAAAGAGGGGCAAAAGAACAGACACTGGACAGAGGAACTCTGCCTAGAAGGCCAGCATCCCGGAGTCGCCTCTTCACTGTTGATGTTGAGACTAGATGTCGACCGATTAATCAGGGCCGATTTCAAGTTTATTACAATCGGAAATTTGTATATATTTTTTTTTTACACTTTTATTTAATCTTTATTTAACTAGGCAAGTCAGTTAAGAACACATTCTTATTTTCAATGACGGCCTAGGAACGGTGGGTTAACTGCCTCGTTCAGAGGCAGAACGACAGATTTTTACCTTGTCAGCTCGGGGGATTCAATCTTGCAACCTTACAGTTAACTAGTCCAACGCTCTAACCACCTGATTACATTGCACTCCACGAGGAGCCTGCCTGTTACGCGAATGCAGTAAGCCAAGGTAAGTTGCTAGCTAGCATTAAACTTATCTTATAAAAAACAATCAATCATAATCACTAGTTAACTACACATGGTTGATGATATTACTAGTTTATCTAGCGTGTCCTGCATTGCGTATAATCGATGCGGTGCGTATCGTTGCTCCAATGTGTACCTAACCATAAACATCAATGCCTTTCTTAAAATCAATACACAGAAGTATATATTTTTAAACCTGCATATTTGCCCTCCAGGACACCTACACCACCCGATGTCACAGGAAGGCCATAAAGATCATCAAGGACAACAACCACCCGAGCCACTGCCTGTTCACCCCGCTATCATCCAGAAGGCGAGGTCAGTACAGGTGCATCAAAGCAGGGACCGAGAGACTGAAAAACAGCTTCTATCTCAAGGCCATCAGACTGTTAAACAGCCACCACTAACATTTAGTGGCCGCTGCCAACATACTGACTCAACTCCAGCCACTTTAATAATGGGAATTGATGGAAATTATGTAAAAATGTACCACTAGCCACTTTAAACAATGCCACTTAATATAATGTTTACATACCCTACATTCCTTAAAGAGGTGGGGTTTCAGGTGTCTCCGGAAGGTGGTGATTGACTCCGCTGACCTGGCGTCGTGAGGGAGTTTGTTCCACCATTGGGGTGCCAGAGCAGCGAACAGTTTTGACTGGGCTGAGCGGGAACTGTACTTCCTCAGAGGTAGGGAGGCGAGCAGGCCAGAGGTGGATGAACGCAGTGCCCTTGTTTGGGTGTAGGGCCTAAACAAGGGCACTGCGTTCATCCACCTCTGGCCTGCTCGCCTCCCTACCTCTGAGGAAGTACAGTATTCCCAGTCATGTGAAATCCATAGATCAGGGTCTAATGAATTTATTTAAATTGACTGATTTCCTCATAATTATTATTATATTTTTTAAATCTATGAAATGGTTGCACGTTGCATTTATATCTTTGTTCAGTATAGAATTGTTTATATATATTTTCGGTTTGGAAGACAAGTAATTACTGGAAGCTTTGACGCAAACCTACATTCTCCAACACCATACGTCTTGCAAGAATAAGTAGTAAGTATGTGATCTTTCCAGCTCCTCTAGAAATAGACTGTTTTTGGAGACCCTCCAATCGAGGAACAAAACCATATGCTACACTCAAGACAACGAGCATACCCAAATCATTTCTGTCCACTCTGTAAGCTAGAAAACAATTTAGAGAGCTCAAAATCACATGTAGAAATGTTGGGCAGTTAACTAGTCCTTAACACCAGACGCTGAACACATGATTCCTCTATGAACACCAGCATGTACTTGAACATGCTTTCATTTTCCCCTCCACCCTCAGTACACTTGGTAGAGACATTGGTCGAGACCGACTTACAGATCTGCTGTCAGGCAATGAAAACGTAGCTGTCTTGTGTGAAGGGCCTTCAGTGGAGTGATATAATACAACTGTACATGATCTCACCACTCCGTTTTTCTTAGATTCAAATTAAGCGAATGGAAAAAGGCAGAGCATGATGGGAATCTCTTTTTTCCTTTCCTCTGTTCAATTTGTTTTTCCTTCCCTCTCCCCTCAATGTGACTGAGGGGCAGGAATGTCCTTATTTTTTGGCAGAGCTCTTATCTTTCTAAATCCTTAACTCACCTTTCCCATGATCTGATTCCCTCAGCGTATCTGGATGCATGTGCATAACTCATGACTAAACCACTCCGTGTCACTCACACAGCTATCATTCCCCAATCCTGAAACATACTTGCCAGTTGCAGTCATACAAAAACACATTAACACCGCAATTTCAAACCGCCACATATCACACAGCCAGAGGCACACCCTGCTTGGATGTTTCCCTCCGATTCTCCCCAGCCCCATCTATGTTTAGTCTCATCTGAGTCTACACTCTTTTTACCACATTTACTCTCACCCAGAATTCCTGGCATTCCCTTGGTCCGATTGCCAATGTGTTCTGTTTGTCAACGCGTTCTGATTGTGTGAGCTGCAAACTCAAAACTGAGAAATGGCCTCGAGTAGGCACAGACATACAGTAGCATACACCACCCTGAAAGGTTCATCATGCATCTGGAGTAATGTTAGGAGGTTAAAGGTTAGAGAGATGCAGAGCGGGGCTGGATAAAATGGCAAGGTTATGGATGACAAGTGCATGATTGCCAAGAGTGAAAGGAAACACGTTATGGTCACAATGAGCTGCCTGCTGTTTGAAGGAAAAAGGGAGAAACAGCTGAGTCAGTATGAGTTCTTTCTGCCAAGGCAGAGTTGGAGTAAAGAACTGACTCAGGTCTTTCCGCTCTGAAAGCCTGACCAGTCGACCCACCTCACACAAAAATGGCAGGGATTTTTATGCCTTTGTAATCTTTGGGTAAATATATTTTCATGATGGAAAAATGCTTTAGGTGTAGATTTAAAACAACTGAAACCAGATAAAAAGTGTGTAGAAAAGATAATGGACCTTCATTTTTAAATATAATCTGAGAATTAAACATCAGCCAAATAATAGCTAGACATTCAGGAAGAATTTAAAATTCCAAAAACCATGAATTTAGCATTATTGACTTCATGTTTGAGCAAAAGATCATTAGCCATGGCAAAAGGCATAGAATTGCAGGAAATTCGTTTTAAAATTGCAATATTTTCTCTCAGCTGCATGCCAATCTGTAGAATTACAAGACATTTGCTTTAAAAACTGCAAAAATGTCTCAGCTCAATGGAGAAATTTGTAGAATTTCAGGAAATTGGATTTTAAAAAAGCAACAAAAAAAAGTCTCTACACTGCCAAGATTCGGGACTCAAATTCTCTAAAATGTAGCCGTGCCAACAGGCTGACCGCGTCAATTTTTATTTAACTAGGTAAGTCAGTTAAGAAAAAAGTTATTATTTACAATGACGACCTATCCCATCCAAACCCTAACCCAGACAACGCTGGGCTAATTGTGTGCCGCCCTATGGGACTCCCGATCACGGCCAGTTGTGATAGAGTCTGGAAACTAACCAAGGTCTGTAGTGACGCCTCTAGCCCTAAGGCAGTGCCTTAGACCGCTGCGCCACTCGGGAGCCAACTTGCCACGACCTCTGCAACGCCCCCTACCACACCCTTTTGATCCAGGAAAAAACCCTGAAACACTATTGGTTAACCAGTCAGCACAATCTACCACAAACACACATTTATACATTACAACTTACTGTGTATTGGCAAGACAATATTTACTGGGTATTGTCCTAACTTTTCATTTTCATGATTTAGAAAACAAATCTGGACAGCCCAAAAGCAGCGAGTTAGCCTATACACTGAAATTGTGAATTAATCGGGTGAAATGTTTCAGGCAGGATGGTAACAGCCTCACACAGCCAAGTATAAACACAGCTGGTCAGAACTATTGTAGCCTTTCATCATTGCTTCCCCAGGAGAGCATTACCACTCCCTCCACACTAAGTCAGTCATGATGGATGACATTCAATACAGAGGATCCCATTCCTGGAGTGGCTGTCAAATTGACCCCTTCAAAAAGGCAGGCTAGTGTCAGCTTAGTTCACACCAAAGGGAAACGCACAACTGATTGAAAATAGGTGTGCAGAACAGTGCTACAAATGCGGGTGTGACACACCCACAATTTTGAGCAGAAAAGTCATACTATTTCACACAAGATCAGCATTATAACATATACAGCATCTGCTTTTCATCTGACACCCAAACACTTTATTTTCCATATGCACTACTGGAATGCAGGATAAAGTGATTGCACACAGTCTGAGTAGTCACAAAATGTAGCTACAATAGCACAGCTCAATGTTTAACTAGTTTTACTTGTTCAAAGTGTAGGAAATAAATCCTGAACGGTTACTATAAAACAGCTTGGTGTGGTGTTTGTCAGAGCAGTGGAGAAGGCTGGAATTTAATACTGAACATTGCACTGTCAAACTGTAGATTGCTGCAAGTAAAATGATTCAGCAGAGCAATGGTTATGATCAAGCATAGTTTTGGTGAAGCAAAGGTTCACACCACAGACAACCACTACATATTTATGAGTGTATGTTTCTGGCATCAGTTAAACATGATATAAACCCCAATAGTTGGTCAGGAAACACTGTAGAATCGCTGTCCAGGTATTCTCCATTAATGTGGGAATCAATGTAGCTATGAGAGCAATGTCAGTTAATAATTGATTGAACCAGACAGCCGCTTCTGCAGTTTGTACCAGGAGAGAGGATGCACTGCTCCTTCGTTTCTATGGGACCTCTGAGGGGAGGTGACATTCTACAATAAAAGTACTTACATACAGTGTAATGAATAGATTACATATTTTCTGAGGGTCAGCGCAAGGTTCAGGCTAGACTGTTCTTTCATACATAGGTCTGTATGGGAGCATTATAAAAGCATAGGCGATAGAAGTGTGTTTGTTCATGCAGTAAACTTGTTAGCTTGACCAGTCTCAGTCAAAGAACATGGGCAGACCAAAGTTCAACACAAAATGAAAGCCACTCCCCTCCCATACTGTCACACACTGAACATCTGATCCAAAGACAAACAATTAATAAAAAAGACAAATATGAATATACTGAGAAAAAAACAACAAGAGTTGATGGATCACTGATGATCCTCCGACAAATAAGATATGATTATCCTTGGACTAGGGATGTGCACAATTGTTCTTAACGTTTAAACTGCCATTTGTTATCTTTTAGCGATAAAAATTAAATGACATGAATTCACAGTTCAGATATGTTCTGGCGTATAACCGCTAGGGGGCAGTGCAGTTCAATTTACCAAAGTCCTGGCTACTTTTCAGTCAGCGCTCACCTTACTGCTGTCCCCCACCCACTCAGCAACGATGGTAGTTAATGCCATTTTAGGTTCTCTGCGGTGTCCCTCTCCATGTTCTCAGTACATGGGACATCATGTCCCACCTCTCATCAATGTGATGGCTTAGTGCAGTGATGCATGACAGCGTGTTGATACATTCAACAATCTGTTAACGCGTTGTACTCGCAAAACAATCATTGTACAATTTCTCCATCCAGGCGTCACGTTTGAATTTTTTTTCCGACATGGCATCTTGTAGTCTGGTTCTAGATATGCCATCAGGGCAGTGAAGACATCAGGGTTGGAAATTAACGCCGGCCAAATGCGGGTAGATTTTGTCATTGGCGGGTCAGAATGTATATACTGTTTTTTAAATAATTTTTTTAATCCAAAGTCCACATGTAGAAGTTGGTTGAATTGACAAGAAAGGCTAACAGTGTGACTGTCCTCATATTTCTTGGCCAGTTACATCGTTTTGTTCACATGCTAGGTTGTGCTTCAATGTTTGGTTGCAGAAAACTCAACTTCTGCTGCTAGGAAGACATCCACAATCAGAGATGGTTTTCATCACAGAAAAGGGAGTGCCCAGTTACCCCGGTAACAGCCCATTCTTTAAAGGGCCAGCTGAAAATGTGTGACTCTCCTAGGGTGTGTTCATTCACTGTGGGTGAGGGCTCTGGGCGTTAGTAAATTCTGAACGTTGTCAGATTGTCTTTTCATAAATTTAGAGCGTTTCACTCTTGGAGCATTCAGAGAGCACACTGGGAGCTCTGGCCAGGTGTAGGGTTGATCCAAGTGTTCTGACCTCACAACAGCAGTCAAGCACCCAAGCTAACTGGCTAAAGTTGGCTAACTTGTTGGCTACTTCCAGACATAAATGAGAGAATACCTCACTGACTGTTTAACTTGACCTAGCAGAGCTGGTTAGGCTGTTTACGTTATCTAACGCGTTGCTGACTAACTGTGCTGATGGCAACAATTTACTTACTTTTTTTTTTTGCAGATGTTTACTGACACCGGTCATATTCAACGGGAGTTGCCCGTTCGTAAATTCATCAGTTATTTCAGCACTCTGGCACACTCAGACGAGAGTGCTCTGAAAATCGGAATAGATAGCCAGAATGAATTTATATACACCCCCCTAATGATTGCAATAATGTGTGATTGCGGCTCGCAATTCGGGGCGTTCCTGCATGTGGGTATTCCTACATCTGCATGAGCAAACCTCCTTGAGCATCCCATTGATTCCTGCATGGACGCCCCACCCGCACTACCATTTTTCCAACTGTAAACAAGGATGACGTGCGGAGCGCTTTATATCCGTGGAAAATCATTTGAAAGATGCAGATCTCCTCATACTAACGTTAAAACATTGTTGCATTAGGTACTTGTTTAACTTTATTTTTCCTTTTATGATGACCAGTTAGTGGTAGTTGTGATAAAATGACAGTGCAGTTAATTTTGTTAAAATATTATTAATTTAATTGATTATTAATTAATTAAATATTGTTTTTAACAGAGTTATTGATTCCAATGTTGTTCACACCTCTACTTGACCTTCATTACAGAGGAGCTTGCTAACTAAGATAGCTAGCTATCCTCTAACAGTGCTAGCTCAGTAGCGACAATGAATGGTTAACAGCCCATCCTTTTAATTCCCTGGGGGATTCATTAAAACATTCCCAGTTATCCTAGTTAGATAGCTTGCCATCTAGCTGGTTACACGGGACTGGGACTCACCTGTTAAGAAAGGCGTTGCCAAAAGCGTTGAGTTTTCTGAAGGGTTTCTTGGGGTCAACTACTAGAGCGTTGCCTGGGATCTGCCCCTCCTGCTCTCCATGCATGACCGCTATGAAGGAGTCGGTGGTCGGTTCGGGCCCTATCCGCATGCCGGGAAAATCTTGCTCCATAAGATGCCGGATAAATGTGGTTTTACCCGTGGAGTATTGGCCAACCAAGAGCACCATAGGCTTGTTGTCGAAGTCGGCATCTTCCAAAGCCGGTGAATGGAAATCGTGGAAGTGGTAGGTATCTTCCAAGGGAAAGAGTTTGGTCTTATACAGTTTTTTCAGCCCCTCCGACACATTTTGGATTAGTTCTGGGTCCTTCTTGCCATTCCGTTTGAACATGGTGCACGAATTCACAACTATTGTAGATTTACTTGTCGTTTCAATGTAGTTGTTCAATGTAGTAAAGTTGATGATATCGCTGGCTAACGACTCCGTGGCTGTCCCGGGTGCGGTAATAAGTTTGAATGAGTAAATTTGTTAGCCAGGCAAGTTAGCGTTCTACCCTTGTTTAGCTAACTAACACTCGAACTGAAACTTCAAGGCTGGCTAGCAGCAGACCAAGAAACTCCCTTGTCAGACACCCTCTCCTCTGTGCTTCTACAATCACAAATTCGGTGTCGAGCATTCCTAGTGGAACGTCAGAAGGCTAGTAAATTTATGGGGGAAATGCAAAAGGGGGTGGTTTCAAATTAAAAGCCCCCTCTCTACAAGTCTGATGAGCACATGCTTTATGAATTCGAAAGGGAAACCCCAACCATTCTGGTCTGACCTGTTAGTGACAGTTGATAAACTGTTATCGTTCACATTTATTACACCCTTGATTTTGAGTAAATTACAATTACATTGAAGCAATGTATTCCCGAAAAAAAATTTTCCTGATGGGAAAAACGGCTATGGATTTTTTTTGTGTTACATCTTCACAAGGAGAATGTGTATTTTTTGCATTACCCACTTATGTTCTTGTGTGTATCCATTCTCAGTCAGTCATCTTTCTTCATGAAGTTTACTGTTGAGGTCAAAATATTGACATTGTTCACACACACACACACACACACACACACACACACACACACACACACACACACACACACACACACACACACACACACACACACACACTAGCAGACAGTGATAAACTATTAAGTTTGAGGTGGAAAATCTGACAGCTGATATGAAAATATATGTTGCTTATCAAGTACACTGTGAAACTCCTCTGACTGGTAATATCACTGATATTCCTGCAATGAAAAGGAGGGGGCTGATTCATGAAGGTGACTCATCCAGGGACTGGATTGACTCATCAGGGACTGGATTGTGAAAATGAAAGTAAGTTAATTGAGTTCTTGGGTGTTTTCCTGGTACACCAGGAATTTCTTATAAACCGTAGGAAAATTAGTGGAACTAAGACATTGGATAAGAGTGGGTAAAGGGGTGTGTGAGGGGGAGAGTCTAATGATAGTAAATCTGGGACTCTTTTTGCATTCACATCTTAATAGCGCCTCCCAGGCAGGTTTATGTTGAAACACCTCCACCCTGTGGTAGCACTCAAAATACTAAGCTTTTACCAGACTAGACACCCTGTCTAAAATCCTTGAATTTATAGTTGATTTTTCCCCACTAACAGTCATGCACTTATAACAGGTATCATATTATTTCAATAATTAGATAGTGATGTTTTCAATATTTATTTCCAAGGTTTGCAACAAACAAAAACGTATTGGCTTCAAATAACTTACACATGTATTCTATACAGGATATTATCAGTGGTCTCATAAATACATAATAGTTTTCTGATAATTTATCAAACATATCAATGAGCAAATTTTCTCTATCTTAACCTGTGTGTGCTCAGTAGGACAGACACGGCAGTGGCCTACATAACTGACAGGCAGTCGTGTTGCAAACACTGGCTGTCAATTCATAGGTCATCACCATGCGTCCCATTCTTCTCTTAGCCTGACTCTGCATTCTAACCAACGTTTGGAGTGCATAAATACCTTCACCTGATGTTGTTATAGAGAACAAGGAGCTGATATCTGTCGAATGATCTAGAGACTGTTCTTAACAATAAATCTCATTACAAAATGCATCACAATGTGGGTAGAGTAAATGTAAATTAGTTCAACCAAAAGAGGAGAAACATCATAACGGGAATGAAATGGCCATTAACAAGGACAGTGATATTCTTCACATTGATTTTATGTCAGAGCTGGATGGGGGTAACTCTCTGCAGGCAACAGCATCTCCACTGGAACACAGGCAACTTCCACATGGAGTTGCTGTTACAGCCAGCAAGCACCAGTTTTGTCCACAAGCTGTCCGTAGCACACTGCCTCCTACAGGATAGAGATAATACTTCATTGCTACAAAGATAATGTAGCTAGGCCCATAGATTGAGGTCGCACCTTCAGTTGTTTCTGGTTTGTGTATGATGACTCACTTGGAAACACCTGAAACAGAAGTACATATAAGGTAAATGACAGGGAATGGTGTGGTTAAGTTACATGTGAGGA
Source organism: Salvelinus alpinus (assembly GCF_045679555.1). NCBI lineage: Eukaryota > Metazoa > Chordata > Actinopteri > Salmoniformes > Salmonidae > Salvelinus > Salvelinus alpinus. The sequence goes on along the minus strand of NC_092098.1, from coordinate 12,176,775 downwards.
GTCTTCGATAGCAACTGACTTTAACCCCCCCATGTTTATGACCGGCTATACACGCCATCATAGCACACAATGCTCTAATAGACCTTGGCCCTTTGGCCATTCTGTCTAGATAACAGGGTTTTTATGGTGGCTCTCAATATAAGGGTGGATTGTGGATTGTGAACACAAGCTGAGCATAACGGGTGTCTGCCTTCTCAACTATGTTCTCTTTTTCTCATATTATTTCACCATAAAATGTATCTAGTGTTTGGTATACTGGTAATTTATCCCCGATGAAAGATTGTTACTCATTTCTTTATTTTATTTCTGACCCCTATCATGCTTAGCAGTCCCTCTCCTCCTTTGATATCTCTGTAGACTTTGCCTCGCAGTAAACCTCTATCTTGGGAAAAACAAAACAATAAAGCAATTAAAAATGGGTGGCACTGACCCTGTTGCCCCGTGTCTGACACAGTTGCCCTTGTTGTCAGGCACACTCTCAAACACTGCCTTTTTCATATTTTCTATCTGATCAATTTAATTGTTTTGTGTTGGCTGTGTGACTCAGTTGGTAGAACATGGTGCTTACAATGCCAAAGGTCATGGGTTTGATTCTCTCTGAGGACACTCACGTAAAATGTATGCACGCATGACCCTGGGTCACTTTGGATAAAAGTGTCTGATAAACGGTGTATTATTATTTCATATTAACAACTTTGGCAGGTAGTCTTCATGTTTTAACTCTGGCCACTATGAAACAGCAGACTGTATAAACAGTGACAAACACAATGGGCCTGTTCTTGTTATGCTAAATAATACAAGTTTCCCTAATAATGAATTATTTAAATGATATGTGAAGGTTTGCAAAGTACCCAAGCACGCTTATTTGAATTCAAACACTGCTCATCTACTTTTTTTCACCTTGGTTAACAAAAACTCTGAGCAAAAGCCAAACATGCTTGAGTTAGGGTTAGTTCAAATTCTTTGAAATACATCATTTAGAATGTATTGCATGCCATTCTCCTGCCCTCTGTCACACACACACATACAGACATTGAATGATGGAAATGTAATTAAATCTGTTAAATATTTGTCTCAAAATACTATCTTTGTATGGAGCGGATTTTAAGCCGTATGTGTTCCCTAAAACGCTGATCTACTCCAGCTGTCACTGCATATAACAGTGGAATGTCAAATCATTTTGATTATGTTTGTAGGCTTATGTGGCGAAACTTGTCCCCTTATTTAAACAGCCTCTTGTTAGGACAGCAGTTGAAACATGCCTTTGAAATTGGAACCAGAAAAGTCAAGTACTGAGGTTTGTAAGATAATGTTATGTTTTCCCTTTTAAAGCAAAGCGATAGTCTTCCCCACTGATGCTCAGAGTTTATCTCAGGAACAATGGTTGACATGGCATGGGACTAATGGATCGCCACCTTACATGCTTTTGTGCATGGAAACGTGAGATTCTCAGTTTCATGTTTTTAAGATTATTCTCCCTAAATAACAGGTCTTATGAATGTACAGCGTAGGAAGTTTGTCTTGAATATGCGCTAACACATTCAGACAGACAAACATACCACAGAGCAGTAGAGGAGAGTGAGTAAATTGAGCCAAAGGGGTAAGTTGAGGCAACCTTGTTTCTATGAAACACAAAATGTATAATTTCAGTAAATATTTAGGAAGAAGTCATCATAAGTTGAGCCAATGGCAAGTTGAGCAAATGTTTTCTTCCCAAGGCATTACCGCTGGAATATGAGGTAACAACAGGGCCTGGCCTATGTTAAAAGTGTTGTTTTTTTTAAGTACAAATTGTTTGTTAGGTGTTAAGCTTGTGTTAAAAGATGCTTCAAATGATTAAAATACAAAAAAGTGTTTGGGGAATAAAGATAGAAATGGTTTTAATAAGGTAGTGGTTGTATTTCATTCAGTACAGACATTTGTAGGCGGGTTAACTTACCCTGTCCCGGGCTCTACTTACCGCATACCGTATTGTTTACATGAAATCTGATTATTTCCAGGGCTACACCTGAAATATATGTAGATATCTTTGATAGAGAGAATACTATATTTCCCTTGACATAGTGATGCTGAATGTAATAAAGTTCTCAACTTACCCCATTCTCGCCTACTCACCTGCAGCCAACCCAGTGGCCTTCACAGGACAAGGCCGAAGGTTTGGGAGCGGAAGGTTTTGGGGGGTGCGAGGATAGAAAGACAGAAATAATGGAAGACCAGTCAGATGTAGCAGAAAAGTCTGAAAAGTTAGAAGACAGAACAGCGATGAGCGAAGACAAAGGCAGACTCACTCAGTGAGAGGAGACTAACAAAGGAGAAGGAGTTTTTAAGGGTGCATTTGTCAGCAATGCAATGGCAGAGAGAGTGCCCAGTTTAATAAAGATCAGGAGTTGGAGCCAGGTTAATTATTACACTCCCAGTCAATATTTAACAGGCTTGACGTCCTGCCCCTCAATCCAACATCCTGATTCCACAGACTCACACTCAAGGTAGGGCTATAGTGAAACACGCTCTTAATTCTCCTTTGTTCCACTCACAAACACACAGTCAACACACACCAACAGCTGAAAGTGACAATGGCAGCATAGCACACATTGTAAAATGCATTTGTAAATCCACCACTCCATTTTTCATCACCACTAATTGTATGATGATTTTACCTCAACATGACTTCCCATGAATGCACTTGACCTCATTGGCTCATCAGTGTGATCTCCATGTTATGTGGCAGCACTGATGTAGGTCATACTAGCAAATATAGTGAGTAGGTGCTGCACCTTTATCCATATCAGATTTCTCTACCAACTGAAACATTGCTCTAAGTGAAAGTATTCATGTTTAAATGAAAACCACTGGTATAGTTGGCTAACGTTGGCGGGGATTGTGTGGTTGGATTGGGCACATAGACTGGATAAAAATATACATTTTTCTTTCGTTTTTTAACATGGAATCACTAGACTGGAGTACAAAAAACATCACAAACTACATAGTGGGTGACAGCCGGTGGCCTTTTTGACAGATAATTGATGCATACTGTGAAAGAAAGGCAAAGGGGGTGAAACAAATTCATACACACACACATGTTCGTTTTACTATCCTTGTGGGGACCACCAACTGATTCCCATTGAAAATCATATTTTCCCTAACCCTTAACCTCAAAGCCTAATCCTAACCTTTAAGCCTAAAGTAGCCTTTTTCCGTGTGGTGAGCTGAGAAATATCCTCACTTGTCCGAATTTTCCTTGTTTTAATATCCTTGTGAGGACTTCATGTCCCCACAAAGATAGTAAAACCAAACAAACACACACACACACATGCATTTGAGTCATTTAGCAGACGCTCTTATCCATAACAACTTACAGTTAGTGCATTCATCTGAAGATAGCTAGTTGAGACAATCACATCTCAATCATAGTAAGTACATTTCCTCAATAAAGTAGATATCAGCAAAGTCAGTGCTAGTAGTAAAAAAATACACACACACACACACACACTATCAGTCACTGGCTCTTGATTACTGGAAAAGGAAAGATGAAACTCAATGAGATTATGAGGTGCAGGAGCAAGCACAAGACTCTGGACTCTAAACACTGACCTAGGGAAACAGAATAATAAAAAAAAGGCATGATACAAATGCCTTTGAAGAGTGTGTTAATGATTGATTAAAAACAGGGTTAAAGGGTACATGTTTTAATCAGTGTGGCGATATAAAACATATCTCAAGTGAAGAATATATATAATTTCCTTTCTAAGAGCATAGAAAATGTCAGGAAAACAATGCACTCACTTCAGTAGGTCAGAAGTCCTTGTGTTGTGATTCTGGATGGTCAAATAGCTAGCAACAATGACAAGAAGCTACCATGTGGGGAATGGTATGTGGCTCAACTGTAACAATGTATTTGAGACACAACAAGTGCTCATTGTGCAAATGTATTTATGTTTTCAATAACATTGGAGACGAAATATACAGTGCCTTCAGAAAGTATTCACAACCCTTGACTTTTTCCACATTCTGTAGTGTTACAGCCTGAATTTAAAATGGATTCAATTAAGATGTCGTGTCACTGGCCTACACACAATACCCCATGATGTCAGAGTGGAATTATGTTTTTAGAAATGTTTACAAATTAATCAAATAATAAAAAGCTGAAATGTCTTGAGAGTCAATTAGTATTCAACCCCTTTGTTATGGCAAGCCTAACAAGTCACATAATAAGATGCATGGACTAAATAAGTCCAATGGTGTCACGATCGTCTTCGTGAGAGAGAGAGGACCAAGGCGCAGCGCGTGAAAAATACATATTCTTTAATGAAGGAAAAAACAACCAATTACAAAATGAACAAAATAAACGATCGTGAAGCTAAACAGAACTAAGTGCATACATGCAACATAGAACATAGACATAGACAACACCCCACAAAAGCCTACTGCCTATGGCTGCCTTAAATATGGCTCCCAATCAGAGACAAATGAATGACAGCTGTCTCTGATTGAGAACCAATCCAGGCAGCCATAGACATAACTAGACAACATCACTCTTCTCTACCCCATACACATACAACACCCCTAGACTAGACCAAACACACAAAGACAACCCACCCCAACTCACGCCCTGACCAACTAAATAAATAAAAGAAAAAGGAACAATAGGTCAGGAACGTGACGAACTCCGGGCGCACCAGCATAAAGTCTAGGGGAGGGTCTGGGTGGGCGTCTGTCCACGGTGGCGGCTCTGGCGCTGGTCGTGGTCCCCACCCCACCATAGTCAATCCCCGCTTTCGTATCCCCCTCTCAATGACCACCCTCCAAATAAACCCACCTAAATTAAGGGGCATCACCAGGATAAGGGGCATCACCAGGATAAGGGGCATCACCAGGATAAGGGGCAGCTCCGGACTGATGGACGGCAGCTCCGGACTGATGGACGGCAGCTCCGGACTGATGGACGGCAGCTCCGGACTGATGGACGGCAGCTCCGGACTGATGGACGGCAGCTCCGGACTGAGGGACGGCAGCTCCGGACTGAGGGGCGGCAGCTCCGGACTGAGGGGCGGCAGCTCCGGACTGAGGGGCGGCAGCTCCGGACTGAGGGGCGGCAGCTCCGGACTGAGGGGCGGCAGCTCCGGACTGAGGGGCGGCAGCTCCGGACTGAGGGACGACAGCTCCGTACTGAGGGACGACAGCTCCGGACTGAGGGACGACAGCTCCGGACTGGCTGACGGCTCTGGCTGGTCATGGCTCGCTGACGGCTCTGGCTGGTCATGGCTCGCTGACGGCTCTGGCTGGTCATGGCTCGCTGACGGCTCTGGCTGGTCATGGCTCGCGGACGGCTCTAGCGGCTCCTGTCTGGCGGACGGCTCTGTAGGCTCATGGCAGACGGGCGGCTTTGAAGGCTCAATACAGACGGGCAGTTCATGCAGCGCTTGGCAGACGGACAGTTCAGACGGCGTTGGGCAGACGGGCAGTTCAGGCGCCGCTTGGCAGACGGGCAGTTCAGGCGCCGCTTGGCAGACGGGCAGTTCAGGCGCCGTTGGGCAGACGGGCAGTTCAGGCGCCGTTGGGCAGACGGCAGACTCTGGCCGGCTGAGACGCACTGTAGGCCTGGTGCGTGGTGCCGGAACTGGAGGTACCGGGCTAAGGACACGCACCTTCAGGCTAGTGCGGGGAACAACAACAGGGCACACTGGACTCTCAAAGCGTACTATAGGCCTGGTGCGTGGTACCGGCACTGGTGGTAGCGGGCTGAGGGCACGCACATCAGGGCGAGTACGGGGAGAAGGAACAGTGCGTACAGGGCTCTGGAGACGCACAGGTGGCTTAGTGCGTGGTGCCGGGACTGGAGGCACTGGGCTGGATCCACGCACCACAGGGAGAGTGCGTGGAGGAGGAACAGGGCTCTGGAGACGCACTGGAAGCCTGGTGCGTGGTGTAGGCACTGGTGGTACTGGGCTGGAGCGGGGAGGTGGCGCCGGAAATACCGGACCGTGCAGGCGTACTGGCTCCCTTGAGCACTGAGCCTGCCCAACCTTACCTGGTTGTATATTCCCCGTCGCCAGACCAGTGCGGGGAGGTGGAATAACCCGCACCGGGCTATGTAGGCGAACCGGGGACACCATGCGTAAGGCTGGTGCCATGTAAGCCTGCCCGAGGAGACGCACTGGTGGCCAGATGCGTTGGGCCGGCTTCATGACATCCGGCTCAACGCTCAATCTAGCCCGGCCGATACGAGGAGCTGGTATGTACCGCACCGGGCTATGCACACGTACAGGAGACACCCTGCGCTCTACTGCGTAACACGGTGTCTGCCCGTACTCTCGCTCTCCACGGTAAGTACAGGGAGTAGGCGCAGGTCTCCTACCTGACTTCGCCACTCTCCCTTCTAGCCTCCCCCCAAGAAATTTTTGGGGTTTACTCACAGGCTTCCTTGCTAGTCGCGTACCCTCATAACTCCGGTTCCTCTCTCCGGTTGCCTCTGCTCTCCTAATCGCCTCCAGCTGTTCCCATGGGAGGCGATCTCTTCCAGCTCGGATCTCCTCCCATGTGTAGCAACCCTTGCCGTCCAATACATCCTCCCATGTCCACGAGTCCTGGTTACTTTGCCGCTGTTGTTGGTTCCGCTCACGCTGCTTGATCCATGGTTGGTGGGGTGTTCTGTCACGATCGTCTTCGTGAGAGAGAGAGGACCAAGGCGCAGCGCGTGAAAAATACATATTCTTTAATGAAGGAAAAAACAACCAATTACAAAATGAACAAAATAAACGATCGTGAAGCTAAACAGAACTAAGTGCATACATGCAACATAGAACATAGACATAGACAACACCCCACAAAAGCCTACTGCCTATGGCTGCCTTAAATATGGCTCCCAATCAGAGACAAATGAATGACAGCTGTCTCTGATTGAGAACCAATCCAGGCAGCCATAGACATAACTAGACAACATCACTCTTCTCTACCCCATACACATACAACACCCCTAGACTAGACCAAACACACAAAGACAACCCACCCCAACTCACGCCCTGACCAACTAAATAAATAAAAGAAAAAGGAACAATAGGTCAGGAACGTGACAAATGGTGACTTTAAAACAGTTACCGAGTTTATTAATGGCTTTGATAGAAGAAACTGAGTATGGATCAACATTGTAGTTACTCCGTAATACTAACCTAAATGACAGAGTGAAAAGAAGGAAGCCTGTACAGAATACAAATATTCCGAAACATGCATCTTGTTTGCAATAAGGCACTAAAGTACAGCTGCAAAAAATGTGGCAAAGAAATTAACTTTACGTCCTGAATACAAAAGTGTTAATGTTTGGCGCAAATCCAACCCATCGCTGAGTACAACTCTTCATATGAGACCCCCTCCAATAGGTTTTGCCAAACTAAAACATTCCTTCCTCCACCCTATGAGGTCTCATAGTCAAGTACTGTACATCAGTTGGAACAATGTTTTCCCTTTTGTGCCCTTTGCGCCTAAACTCTTTACCCTTTCTTATTTTTCCTCATTGCCGTCTATCAACAATCAGGTGACAAACGTCGTCATTCACGTTTTATTAGACACTTGACATGTTACAAAAGCCTGTGTTATTTCACTGGGCTTTATCCCTGAATGTAGTTTTTGAGCTAAAAGTAAACACTGAGCAGCAATGGGACTTTCAGTTTGCAACTCACAAATAAAGAGAACTCATCTTTCTTTAAAGTTTTTTTCCCGACTTGTCTTATCTTATCTAGAGCTCAAGGAATGGGTGTGTCTGTGTGGAGAGTCCAGTCTCAGAAGGAACCGAGCACAGGTATATCTATGACACACACTGCTCTCCATGAAACTAAACTTGGAGCTGTCTTCAATACAACCACAATGCTTAAATATCAGAAGGTCAATTTGATGACATAAAACAGCATTAAACACACCAAGGAAATTTGCAGTGAAATAAATGTACATTGTCAACCACAGTGAAAGGTGCACATGTGATTGTGCAATCATGGTGATTCCTGCAATTCTACACATTTTGCCATGGTGCGTAGAGAAAATGTTGCCGTTTTAAAGGCAGTTTTGTGGTGGAGAGAATATTTAGCAATTTTATAAATAACTTCATGCTATTCTAGTAATTTTGCCATGGGGTGGAAAGAGAAAGAATAGCAATTTTACTGCAAATTACCTGCAATTTTACACGTTTTGCCATGACTCATGCCATGTTAATATGATATCTGAGTGAGTGACTAACGGTTTGTAATTTGGCCAGGATTACTACAAGGTTTAGATAGCTGGCTAGACCAATTTACCAATCTAAATTTTTTTATCTGACATGGGCTAATTGAGTGACTGTCAGTGACTGACATAACAAGAAACAAACTGCTGCTGCAAATTTTGAAAATGCACCTAGTGTATTCTATTTGACTAACTCTCAAGTGTAAGTTCAGATCCCCACTCCGCGAATTACAACAATGAAATTATATATATATATATCTATACAGTACCAGTCAAAAGTTTGGACACACCTATTCATTCCAGGGATTTTCTTTATGTTTACTATTTTCTACATTGTAGTGAAGACATCTAAACTATGAAATAACACATTTGGAATCTTGTAGTATCCAAAAAAGTGTTAAACAAATAAAAATATATTTTATATTTATATCTTCAAAGTAGCCTTTGCCTTGATGACAGCTTTGCACACTCTTGGCATTCTCTCAAACAGCATCACCTGGAATGCTTTTCCAACAGTCTGGAAGGAGTTCCCACATATGCTCAGCACTTGTTGGCTGCTTTTCCTTCAATCTGCGGTGCAACTCATCCCAAACCATCTCAATTGGGTTGAGGTCGGGTGATTGTGGAGGCCAGGTCATCCGATGCAGCTCTCCATCACTCTCCTTCTTGGTCAAATAGCCCTTACACAGCCTAGATGTGTGTTGGGTCATTGTCCTGTTGAAAAACAAATGATAGTCCCACTAAGTGCAAACCACATTGGATGGCATATCGCTGCAGAATGCTGTGGTAGCCATGCTGGTTAAGTGTGCCTTGAATTCTAAATAAATCACTAACAGTGTCACCAGCAAAGCAGCCCCACACCATCACACCTCTTCCTCCGTGCTTCACAGTGGGAAGCACACATGCAGAGATCATCCGTTCACCTACTCTGCGTCTCACATAGACACGGCGGTTGGAACCAGAAATCTCAAATTTGGACTCGTCAAACGAAAGGACAGATTTCCACCTGTCTAATGTCCATTACAGTGTTTCTTGGCCCACGCAAGTCTCTTCTTATTATTGGTGTCCTTTAGAAGTAGTTTCTTTGTAGAAATTCGACCAAGTAGACTTGATTCACGCAGTCTCCTCTGAACAGTTGATGTTGAGATGTGTCTGTTACTTGAACTCTGAAGCATTTATTTGGGCTGCAATTTCTGAGGCTGGTAACTCTAATGAACTTATCCTCTGCAGCAGAGGAAACTCTGGGTCTACCTTTCCTGTGGCGGTCCTCATGAGAGCCAGTTTCATCATAGCGCTTGATGGTTTTTGCGACTGCACTTTCAAAGTTCTTGAAACTTTCCGGATTGACTGACCTTCATCTCTTAAAGTAATGATGTTGTTTCTCTTTGCTTATTTGAGCTGTTCTTGCCATAATATGGACTTGGTCTTTTACCAAATAGGGCTATCTTCTGTATACCACCCCTACCTTGTCACAAACAACTGATTGGCTCAAACGCATTAAGGAAAGAAATTCCACAAATTAACTTTTAACAAGGCACAACTGTTAATTGAAATGCATTCTAGGTGACTACCGCATGAAGCTGGTTGAGAGAATGCCAAGAGTGTTCAAAGCTGTCATCAAGGCAAAGGGTCTACTTAGAAGAATCTGAAATATAAAATACATTTGGTTACTACATGATTCCATATGTGTTATTTCATAGTTTTGATGTCTTCACTATTATTCTACAATGTAGAAAATAGTACAAATAAAGAAAAACCCTGGAATGAGTAGGTGTGTCCAAACTTTTGACTGGTACTGTACACTAAACATAAATATAAACACAACATGCAACAATTTCAAAGATTTTACTGAGTAACAGTTTATATAAGAAAATCTGTAAATTTAAATAAATAAATTAGGCCCTAATCTATGGATTTCACATGACTGGGAATATAGATATGCATCTGTTGGTCACAGATACCTTAAAAAAAAGAAGGTATGGGCGTGGGTCAGAAAACCAGTCAGTATCTGGTGTGACCACCATTTCCCTCATGCTGCACGACACATAGAGTTGATCAGGCTGTTGATTGTGGCCTGTGGAATGTTGTCCCACTCTTCTTCAATGGCTGTGCAAAGTTGCTGGATATTGGCTTGAACTGTAACACGCTGTCGTACACATCGATACAGAGCATCCCAAACATACTCAATGGGTGACATGTCTGGTGAGTATTCAGGCCATGGAAGAACTGGGACATTTTCAGCTTCCAGGAATTGTGTACAGATCCTTGCGACATGGGGCTGTGTATTATCATGCTGAAACATGAGGTGATGGTGGCGGATGAATGGCACGACAATGGGCCTCAGGATCTCGTTACAATATCTCTGTGCATTCAAATTGCCATCGATAAAATGCATTTGTGTTCGTTGTCCATAGCTAATGCCTGCCCATTCCATAACCCCACCGCCACCATGAGGCACTCTGTTCACAACGTTGACATCAGCAAACCGCTCACTCACACAACGCCATACACGCTGTCTGCCACCTGCCCGGTACAGTTGAAACCGGGATTCATCCGTGAAGTGCACACTCCAGCGTGCCAGTGGCCTATCGAAGGTGAGCATTTGCCCACTGAAGTCGGTTACGAACTGCAGAAAGATCAAGACCCTGGTGAGGACAATGAGCAGGCAGATGAGCTTCCCTGAGATGGTTTCTGACCATTTGTGGAGAAATTCTTCAGTTGTGCAAACACAGTTTCATCAGCTGTCTGGTGGCTGGTCTCAGATGATCCTACAGGTGAAGAACCCGGATATGGAGGTCCTGGGCTGGTGTGGTCACACGGGGTCTGCGGTTGTGAGGCTACCGCTAAATTCTCTAAAATGACTTTGGAGGCGGCTTATGGTAGAGAAATTAACATTAATTTATCTGGCAACAACTCTGGTGGACAGTCCTGCAGTCAGAATGCCAATTGCATGCTCCCTCAAAACTTGAGAAATCTGTGGCATTGTGTTGTGTGACACAACTGCACATTTTAGTGTCATTTTATTGTCCCCAGCACAAGGTGCACCTGTGTAATGATCAAGCTGTTTAATCAGCTTCTTGATATGCCACACCTGTCAGGTGAATGGATTATCTTGGCAAAGGAGAAATGCTCACTAACAGTGATGTAAACACATTTGTGATTTTTTGGGGGGAGAAATAATGTCTAGGATCTTTTATTTCAGCTCATGAAACATAGGACCAGCACTTTACATGTTGCACTTATATTTTTGGTTAGTGTATATTATTTGTTTTTCGGCCGTGGCTGCGGATCTATCGGTAACCGCCCCGTTTCTTTACACACGCATTGTTGTGGTCACCCTCCCTTCCCATCCTCTTTGTTATGTACAGTGTTTTGAATTATGCAGGTTAGAGTGAGCAAATGTTTGAGCTGTGTTTTGTTTCAATCAAAGCACATATTTTCCCCAGTGGCGTGCTGTTGAGTTGTGGAAGTATGCACAATCATCCTAAAATCTCATAAGATATTGTGTTTGACTTACAGTAACGTTATGCTATTATATTGGGTTCTGTTATGTACAATACTATCATTATGTGATCTTGCAGACATTGATTCAGCTTTGATCTAACTTTATTAGACGAGCAGCATTCACCAGAGTAGCCTGTTCTCTATGAGTAGAGCACAGACTCTCACAGACTGTGCGTAAGTAGAGAATCCCACACATGCACAAAAGATTTGGGACCTTAAGACCCCAGGAAGAAAGGTCCAGAAAAGTCAGATCCGCAGCCATTCTGTTTTTTTGGGGTCGGGTGCCCCCTAGCAGCCCTAAACCGGCCACTTATGCCCAGGGCCAGCCCCGCCCTAGGCTTACAAACATAAATTTCCACAAAACACACCACTGTTACTGAATTCACAATAATGAACAGAGACATTTACTCAAACTGACAAACACAAATCACAAAACAAGTCCATGCTAAGTACACAACTTGAAAGTCATCCATCATGTTGAGTGATTTTCATAATCAGTACCCTCTAGTCCCTTACAGCAGAGGACACAAAAACACAAGTAAGCCAACCAATGGTGCCAGATGCCACCTGTCTGTTTATTAGGGACGTTGCATTCTTTCTCTCTCTCTCTCTCTCACACACACACACACACGTTCAGAGTTCATATGAGAAATTGTTATAGCCCTGGGATATTGTACATTTAATATATATTTTATAGTTGTTGCCAAAATTTCAATTTGTACATGTTTAATGTTGGCTACATTTCAATGAAGTTGATACAGCAAGGCATGCACACAACACCAGTGGTTATGGTTTTAATGGGAGACTTTGGCTAATGCATTTCCAGTACAGACTCAATGGGAAAACAATCAGTACAACCACAACACAGGCTTTGGCAGACCTCTAGACCTGCTGCGTTCCTCATAAAGAGAACAGTCTTTTCCTTAAGCTCTCCACTACATTTTTGTTTTTAAGACAAGACTGATTTATTTAATCATCAAGAACCAGAATATACAAAGCAGTGGTTGAAGCAGCCAAATAGCAATCATGAAATATAACTGCACAAGAAGAGACTAAGAACACCAGGGTGGGAATGTTGATAAAGACCATTGTCGACACAATTTCTGAGTCACCCAGACATAACATAACCTAAAATAAAAACTAAAAAACAAACAGTATCTTGGGTACAAATGGTACAAACTTGTGTGAAATGCATACGGAACATTACCAAAGCCTTAAGATTTAAGAGGGGGTAATTAACATTGCAGAAGCCAGCCCCCCAAATGGGGTCAAGCGTCTTTAATCATGGAGGCGTTGGAGGCGTTTTATCATGAAGGCCATCTGTTGTGTATGGTAGCAAAATGACAAAATTATGTTATAATACTGTTTATGCACCCGAATGGTTGTTTTATGCAATAGAGTAAGGTTCTTCGAACTCTCTCTCCCTTTCTGAGTGAACTGAGAGGAGTCTTTGAAGCTTGGGCTGGCATCTGATTAAGTGATGGCTATAAAACCAACAGCCACATTCCATTCTGATTAGTGGTGCAGGAGAGGGAGATGTCTCCGGCCTGACTGAGCCTGCATTCCAAAGATAAGATGTGGTGGTTGTCTTGCGATAGAGATAGCCTGGAGGAGTAGAGCAAACATTTTATTGTGTTAACAGTTCAGCCTGGCAAAGGATTAACTACTAGCAGCAGTAAACAAAAAGGATTTAAAAAAGACCAAATTAATAATGCTAACAATAGTCCATTAGCCCTGCTTAAAACTTATCTTTGGTCTTCATTGAGTCTGAGATGTCACCCTGAACATGTGGAGAAGGGTAGATCTGTCTGCCTCTGAATCAGCTGGTCAGCAGTTAACTATGTAGAGAATGTGCTCAACTCATACGGATACAAAATAACAAAACTGATCAAAATAGCACAGATTCTATTTGCAAAGGTTTACATTTTTTATTTTGCGTAAGAAACCAATAAATAACAGTTTATAAAAAGAGAGGACAGGCCTCTATGTTTTAGGACTCTGGTTCAATGTAATATCTTGGGGACAAACAAAATCAAATCAAATTTTATTTGAGCGATGGTAGGCACCAGCACACTCGTAAGCATTCATTCAAACAGCACTTTCGTGCATTTTGCCAGCAGCTCTTCGCTGTGCTTCAAGCCTTCAGCTGTTTATGACTTCAAGCCTATCAACTCCCGAGATTAGGCTGGTGTAACGGATGTGAAATGGCTAGGTAGATAGCGGGGTGCGCGCTAATAGCGTTTCAAACGTCACTCGCTCTGAGACTTGGGGTAGTTGTTCCCCTTGCTCTGCAGGGGTAACGCTGCTTCGAGGGTGGTTGTCGTCGATGTGTTCCTGGTTCGAGCCCAGGTAGGGGCGAGGAGAGGGACGGAAGCTATACTGTTACACTGGCAATACTAAAGTGCCTAGAAGAACATAGGCAAAGGTATATGACATACAAATCGTAGAGATAAATAGTCCTATAATTCCTATAATAACTACAACCTAAAACTTCTTACCTGGGAATATTGAAGACTCATGTTAAAAGGAACCACCAGCTTTCATATGTTCTCATGTTCTGAGCAAGGAACTTAAACGTTAGCTTTTTTACATGGCACATGGCACATGGCACTTCTCCAACACTTTGTTTTTGCATTATTTAAACCAAATTTAACATGTTTCATTATTTTTTGAGGCTAAATTGATTTTATTGATGTATTATATTAAATTAAAATAAGTGTTCATTCAGTATTGTTGTAATTGTCATTATTACAAATAAAAAAAAATATTTATTTATTTAATTTAAAATCGGCATCGGCTTTTTTTGGTCCTCCAATAATCGGTATCGGCGTTGAAAAATCATAATCAGTCGACCTCTAGTTGTGTCATCAGCAAACTTAAATGAGGGTGTTGGAGTCGTGTTTGGCCACGCAGTCGTGGGTGAACAGGGAGTACAGGAGGGAACGAAGCACGCACCCCGAGGGGCCCCAGTGTTGAGGATCAGCAGTCTTGCTCACATGTGCTACCGAGAGTGTGATCACACAGTCGTCCGGAATGGCTGGCGATCTAATGCATGCTACAGTGTTGCTTGCCTCGAAGTGAGTATTAAAAGGCATTTAGCTCGTCTGGTAGGCTCGCGTCACTGGGCAGCTCGTGGCTGGGTTTCCTTTTGTAGTTTGTAATAGTTTTCAAGCCCTGTCACATCCGACGAGCATCAGAGCCGGTGTAGTAGGATTCAATCTTAGTCCTGTATTGACACTGCCTGTTTGATGGTTCTTCTGAGGGCGTAGCGGGATTTCTTATAAGCGTCCGGATTAGTGTCCCGATCCTTGAAAGCGGCAGCTCTAGCCTTTAGCTATCCATGGCTTCTGGTTGGGACATGTACGTACGGTCACTGTGGGGACGATGTCATCGATGCACTTATTGATGAAGCGGTATACTCCTCAATGCCATTGGATGAATCCCGGAACATGTTCCAGTCTGTGCTAGCAAAACAGTCCTGTAGTGTAGCATCCGTGTCATCTGACCACTTCCATATTGAGCGAGTCACTGGTACTTCTTGCTTTAGTTTTTGCTTGTAAGCAGAAATCAGGAGGATAGAATTATGGTCAGATTTGCAAAATCGACGGTGAGGGAGAGCTTTGTATGTATCCCTCTGGTTGCACATGTGACATGCTGGTCAAAATGAGGTCAAACAGATTTAAGTTTGCCTGCATTTAAAGTCCCCGGCCACTACGAGCGGCGCTTCTGGATGAGCATTTTTTTCTTTACTTATGGCCTTATATAGATATTTGAGTGCGGTCTTAGTGCCAGCATCGGTTTTGGGTGGTAAATAGATATAGATGAGAACTCTCTTGGTAGATAGAATACCTCATGATAAGCTGTAAACCACACTATCTCAGGCGAGCAGTACCTCGAAGACTTCTTTAATATTAGAAATTGTGCACCAGATGGTAGTGGAAGTTTACTCACTCGCCTACGAATTCTCAGAAGGAAGCCCGACCTCCACCCCCTTTATCTCCGTCTTTTCTTCTCGCAAATGACAGGGTTTGGGCCTGGTCTCGAGAATGCAGTATATCCTCTGCGTCGGATTCGTTAAAGAAAAAAATCTTTGTCCAGTTCGAGGTGAGTAATTACTGTTCTGATGTCCAGAAGCTGTTTTCGGTCATAAAAGACAGTAGCAGCAACAATATGTACAAAATAAGTTAGAAACAACAAAATAGCCCAGTTGGTTAGGAGCCCGTAAAATGGCAGCCACCCCCCCGGTGCCATTATTTAAAGCATACATAAAGCACAAGCTCTTCAAGGTGAAGTTGAACACGCCATGTAGACAGCGTTGCGGAGGAGTACATACTCCGCACATTATGTCTTCACTTCAGCTTCCTTTGATTCACCGTTTCCTGTTTTTTTGTTTCCACTTGTTCCTCCTCATCAGCTGGGCGCTTCACAGGGTGGTCAACCTCCTCATCAGCTGGGTGCTTCACAGGGTGGTCAACCTCCTCATCAGCTGGACGCTTCACAGGGTGGTCAACCTCCTCATCACAGCTTCTTCTGCATCCTTAGCTGCATCCAGTCCCTCTCCATCCTCCTCTTCCTTCTCACCCTCAGGGGTTTCTTCAGAATCATCTGCACAATTGGTCTTCTTCTCTGCACCATTTGTGTGTGTTCCATTGCTGTTGGCTGGTGCGTCCCGACTGCCATTCTCCTTCTCCTCCACCTCCTCCCTCTCTTTGAGCTCCTTTTCTGAAATCTCGGTGGTTGTGGTCGTGTCTACTGCGGTATCAGCCATATTTAGTTTAATATAAGGGTATAATATGTTTCAGAAATAAATAGTGTTCTATAGTCTTCTTCTCTGCTTCTTCAACAACATCTTCCTCTTCTCTGCTTCTTCAACAACAGCTTCCTCTTCTCTGCTTCTTCAACAACATCTTCCTCTTCTCTGCTTCTTCAACAACAGCTTCCTCTTCTCTGCTTCTTCAACAACATCTTCCTCTTCTCTGCTTCTTCAACAACAGCTTCCTCTTCTCTGCTTCTTCAACAACAGCTTCCTCTTCTTTGCTTCTTCAACAACAGCTTCCTCTTCTCTGCTTCTTCAACAACAGCTTCCACTTCTCTGCTTCTTCAACAACAGCTTCCTCTTCTCTGCTTCTTCAACAACAGCTTCCTCTTCTTTGCTTCTTCAACAACAGCTTCCTCTTCTCTGCTTCTTCAACAACAGCTTCCACTTCTCTGCTTCTTCAACAACAGCTTCCTCTTCTCTGCTTCTTCTCCTCAACAACAGCTTCCTCTTCTCTGCTTCTTCAACAACAGCTTCCTCTTCTCTGCTTCTTCAACAAGAGCTTCCTCTTCTCTGCTTCTTCAACAACAGCTTCCTCTTCTCTGCTTCTTCAACAACAGCTTCCTCAACAACAGCTTCCTCTTCTCTGCTTCTTCAACAACAGCTTCCTATTCTTCTGTTGCTCTTTTCTTCACCTTCGCTTTTATCATCCCCATTGTGTTCCACACCTCATCCAGTTCTCCTCCATCTTCTTTTACTTCCTCCACATCTCCGTTCACTCCTGTACTGCCCAGCTGAAATAGAGGAGAGACTGTAAACATACTACAGCATCATTCTGCAGCATAATGCAGGAAAATCACATTTAAAAAAAAATATTAACAGCAAATGACAGTTAACATTGTTGTTTGACATTATTGTTATGTCAATTTAAACGAACTACTCTATCATAGTGTATAATAGTGTAATAAATAAGTAAATATATGCATGTCAGAAGTTATGAAAACCCTCTAACAGCTCTGTAATATCACAACATTAAAAACTAGCAAGTCTCAATTTGAAAGTCAAACAGATGACAAAGTATTGCACTTCACAAAGTCTAAAACATAGGCTGATTCATTGCACTTAATTCTCCTACCTCGAGATCTCTGTTGGACAGAAGCACACAGTTGAGTCATGACTTCAGATACACCTGAAAGGGAGACGAAGAGAAAGAACCTCAAACTTTTACTGAACACAATTATTCAAAACTGTGTAGGAGGCTTCACTAATGATGGATTATGTAGCTGGCTTCAAGTGTGCGGAGAGTATAAGTGTGTGTGTGTGTGTGTGTGTACCTTGTTCCGTAGAGAGCGGTCCTCCAGGCTGTGTACCCTCAAAGTGATCCAAACCACAAGAAGCCACCAGAGGGAGAGAAGGGTGGGACTGAAGCACCCACACCCCTCCTGCCAGCCCCTTTAAAACACCCACTAGGCCTGCAGCGAATGGAGAGGAGAAGAGGAGGAGGAGGGTTTAGAGAAAAAAGAGACTGTAGTCAAGGGGAGAGGATCTCACAGAACACAAAGGCATGCAACATGCACTCACATACACAAAAAGCTTAATCGGACTATCAGAAGATAATTATTGCTGCTAAAGGCAAAACAATTCAGTTAAACAGAAGCTTCAAAGAGCACATATAGCAAATGCATCTCTAATGTAGCACAATGGCAAATACAGTTGAAGTCAGAAGTTTACATACACTTAGGTTGGAGTCATTAAAACTCGTTTTTCAACCACTCCACAAATGTCTTGTTAACAAACTATAGTTTTGGCAAGTCGGTTAGGACATCTACTTTGTGCATGACACAAGTAATGCTTCTGATAGGCTTATTGACATAATTTGAGTCAATTAGAGATGTACCTGTGGATGTATTTCAAGGCCTACCTTCAAACTCAGTGCCTCTTTGCTTGACATCATGGGAAAATCAAAAGATATCAGCCAAGACCTCAGAAAAAAACATTGTAGACCTCCACAAGTCTGGTTCATCCTTGGGAGCAATTTCCAAAAATCCTGAAGGTACCACGTTCAGCTGTACAAACAATAGTACGCAAGTATTAACACCATGAGATCCCGCAGCCGTCATACCGCTCAGGAAGGAGACGAGATTAACGTACTTTGGTGCGAAAAGTGCAAAATCAATCCCAGAACAACAGCAAAGGACCTTGTGAAGATGCTGGAGGAAACCGGTACAAAAGTATCTATATCCACAGTAAAACGAGTCCTTTATCAACATAACCTGAAAAGCCGCTCAGCAAGGAAGAAGCCACTGCTCCAAAACCGCCAGAAAAAAGCCAGACTACAGTTTGCAACTGCACATGGGGACAAAGATTGTACTTTTCGGAGAAATGTCCTCTGGTCTGATGAAACAAATATAGAACTGTTTGGCCATAATGACCATCGTTATGATTGGAGGAAAAAGGGGGATGCTTGCAAGCCAAAGAACACCATCCCAACCGTGAAGCACGGGGGTGGCAGCATCATGTTGTGGGGGTGCTTTGCTGCAGGAGGGACTGGTGCACTTCACAAAATAGATGGCATCACGAGGGAGGAAAATTATGTAGATATATTGAAGCAACATCTCAAGACATCAGTCAGGAAGTTAAAGCTTGGTCGCAAATGGGTCTTCCAAATGGACAATGACCCCAAGCATACTTCCAAAGTTGTGGCAAAATGGCTTAAGGACAACAAAGTCAAGGTATTGGAGTGGCCATCACAAAGCCCTGATGTTAATCCTATAAAAAATTTGTGGGCAGAACTGAAAAAGCGTGTGCGAGCAAGGAGGCCTACAAACCTGACTCAGTTACACCAGCTCTGTCAGGAGGAATGGGCCAAATTTCACCCAACAATATTGTGGGAAGCTTGTGGAAGGCTACCCGAAACGTTTGACCCAAGTTAAACAATTTAAAGGCAATGCTACCAAATACTAATTGAGTGTTTGTAAACTTGGGTCACTGGGAATGTGATGAAATAAATAAAACCTTAAATAAATAATTCACTCTACTATTATTCTGACATTTCACATTCTTAAAATAAAGTGGTGATCCTAACTGACCTAAGACAGGACATTCTTACTAGGATTGAATGTCAGGAATTGTGAAAAACTGAGTTTAAATGTATTTGGCTGAGGTGTATGTAAACTTCCGACTTCAACTGTACATACATGGAGAAAAATATAAAGAAGCTGACATGGAAAAGTACTGAAGCAGATCACTAAGCAACTGCACAATCATTACAACAAGCGGAAAGAGACATCGACTCCCACATTCCCCTTTCCGCAGACCTGCGGAAGATGGCGAGTTGGTCATGTGTGTTGCCCACTGTAACACTGTCTTGGTTGGCAGGGAGGGAGAGGGCTGTGGGGGGGTACTCCCCAAACTGCCTCTAGAACAGGACGCCTCTGGGGAGAGGCTGGATCATACACTCACACCTAACAGCGGGGGAAAACGATTAAATCAGTAAAAAATAGGTTGCTTTTGTTACGTTGTTAGATAGATGAATAAGGCAAAGAGACGCGAGTCAAGTTAAGATGTTTAATGGTTTGCTTATGTAGCAATGATACAAACCATATATCAGGGTACTTGAACGTGACCAATTAAGTGATAATGCCCGAGAAGACGGTGTTTGGAGGATATATTGGCACGGGTGTTGTTAAGCTCAAGACGAAGTCCTGGGCATTATCACTTTTATACAATGGTTTACCAACATACTCAAATTATGACTGACATATTTTCATTAAAAACATTATTTTTATGAATTTATTCATACTATTTCATCCTTCCACAAGACAGAGTCCCGGGTTGCTACCCAAGCCGGCTGGTCGTTCGTTCTGTCGGTTGCTAGAGACTAGAACCAGTCGTTCAGCCTTTTTGTTCTGTATCTATGGATGTGACCCTGTCGTTCGTTCCATTTCCATACATGGCTGGCAACGTTCTTATCCCTTGCTTGCTAGCTAGCCAACTACGGCTAACTTAGTCACGTCAAACAGTGAAGCCAGAATAATAACAGTAGCTGCATTTGCATAAGCTGTTTTCTAGTAACATTTATTTGGATACATCCATAACAATGAGCTAATGAGGCGCAATTTCGCCTGGCATAGAAAATGTGCTCTCTCCTCAGGACACTGTTGTTCAGAGGAGCTAGTCAACAACACAGCTAACACAATCACTTCAAAAAGGAGATGCTTTTTATAGTGGAGATCAAGTTTATAAGTTGCTTGGCTGGGCTGATGAGACAGTGGATTGCGCAGTCAGATGGAACAGAGTAAATAGACTTCATAGATTTAGCTGGTGGTAACTTGTGGAATAGACACCGTCTGGAATGCGGTTTTAACCAAATCAACATTCAGGATTAGAACCACCATCTGTATAATATGTATTAAGCTTTAAAAGGACAGTTTCATCCCCAAAAAATGTACTGAGCTGAGCAAAACCCAGTGTGCCAAAATGTACTGCGCTGGCCTGGTTGCGTATCTAACAAAATGCGTCGAACTCCTGACGAATGTATCGTTTGAGTACAGGGAAAGACTCCAAGGCTGGCTGAGAAGACCAGCAGACCCAGTCTAAGAACAGGGCTTGTACAGGGAAAGACAGACAGACAGACCTGGTGTTGACCTGTGCAGGTGTCTATCTTGTCTGAGTCTGCGATGAAGGCCATGTCTCGAACCCACTCTGGCACCCGCAGGTCCAGCCAGTCATTACGCACCTGCAGCATAAAGAAGCTGTGTCAACGCACCCAACACCGAAACATAACATACTATGTAGACATTCCCACTGTAATTCCTTGAAATGTAGTTGTTAGACTCTTACATTCTTGGAGGTGAAGACCGGTGTTCCAGGTCTCTCCGGATCCCAGGCCTTCAGGCCGTTCTCTTTCCCTCCTGCAGCCACTTGGTTGCATTGCGAGGGATTCTGTCGCATCCGACAAACATTCTTCCCAACATTTATTCCAACCTAGATATAGGGACAGGGGTTATGTTCAAGAAAATGTCAGTCAACGTCAATCATTCATAAGTATATGTAACAACCTCTAGGAAGCCTGAGTGGTATTCTGGCAAAAATCTATCAAATGTTATTTATAAAGCCTTTTTTACACCAACAGATGTCACAAAGTGCTTATACAGAAACCCAGCCTAAAACCCCAAACAGCAAGCAATGCAGATGTAGAAGCACAGTACAGGAGTTGTTGTTCATTCACTGTGTCTGTATTGCCCTCCTGCCAGACCCTCAGCAGTCCTGTCTCCACACACGTGATCAGAGCACTGCAGAGACACAGGGAGAGTCGTCCAGTGTCTACATCAGTATCCTCAACACATGACCACAGAGCTGCTGGTGTGTAATGACAGTGTGCATGAACAACAGCTCCTGTACCGTGTTATGACCAGTGTCTTTATCTACACAACTATACCGGTCTGTGACGGAGAGTCCTGTGAACCTGCCCTGGTTGCTCTCCCCACACTGTCTGGTCTCAGTAATTACATTTACATTTTACATTTTAGTCATTTAGCAGACGCTCTTATCCAGAGCGACTTACAGTAGAGTGCATACATTTTATTACATTTTTACATACTGAGACAAGGATATCCCTACCGGCCAAGAGCAGACGCTCTTATCCAGAGCGACTTACAGTAGTAATGATGCCCTTCTCTGTCCTGAACCACTTCACTGTGCCATTCACAGACCCCACCAGCACCTAGAACAGACAAGACAGGTAAGTAACACAATGGCCCAACCACAATGCAAACATTCAGACCTATGTGCACTCTAAACACATCAATGACCAACAGATCAGACATCATCAAGGGCTCCATTACTCTCTATAGCCCCCCCCCACCCCCCCCCCACACACACCTCAGTCTCCTGTGGATCGCCCCAGCCCAGGACACACACTTCCTGCTCCCGACTGAGGCAGTTCATCTCACAGAAGTTGAATGCCTGTTTTTTGGATAGGCTCACACCTAATGAAACAAACACACAGTGTAAATGATAGCCATTTAAATATCCTGATAGTGTACATGGCCATCATTCCTAAAACAATCTGTGATGCATTAGGGAAAAGTATTGTCAAACTAGGGAAGTTAGCTAGCAAACATGTGGGTTGCTAGATAGCTAGCTCTAACAAATTGCACACACAACAAAATGACAGCATGGCTAATTTACTGAGTTACATAATTTTTACCTTTCAATATCCCTGTTTCTGATCCAACCCATACTGAACAAACTTGACTTATGTCTTCCATGAACAAGAAAGATTGTCAAGAAAACAACAACAAATGTTCTAACACGTTATGACGTGTCCAAAATGTCCTCCGTAGGGATACACTACTCACCGGAATTCTGTTACGACCTACATTTTCATATATAAAATATGCAGCAGATGGTGCTCTTGAGCTTTACATTTTATATCAGTCCAAGCTATCCAAAATCCACAGGCATTAATGCACACAAATAATATTAGTCAGACTGATATTTAAGAGCCATACAGTACATACCGTGCACAGAAAAACCCCACAAGACACCAACAAAGAACAAATTCATTTTGTTGTTGTTTCTACATTATGTAAGATTCCATTACTTCATTTTCAAAATGTGTTTTAGTTTAATTTCCTTGTTGTATGATTTTTTTCTCACATTTTCACATTTGTAATCATTGAGGTAGAGTAGGGGACAGGCAGAGGAGAAGGTGGCTAATCAATCAGAGGAGAGTTTATGAGTCTTCAGGTCACCCTGGGGGATTTACCAGAGATTAGCTGTTGGGACAGATTTAGTGGGTGACAAAAGACGGGCCAGGGATGGGGATTACGGGGAAACAGCATGGGCACTTTAAAATCAAAAGCCAAAGATTTGTGGGAATTAAAAAAGTGTGGAAATCCTCTCAAGAGAAGCGTGCCAGAGAGACTGACAATGTCAGGGTAGAAAGGGATGAGAGTGAAAACAGCAGGACCACAGAACGAGAGAGGTAGCTTGGAGAGAACAGAGAAGGGAGGGAAAGAAAGTAACAGAAATAATCCCATAATTACAAGAAAAGAGTGAAAGCCTTTTCATCTTTCTCAAAATGACTGAAGAATAGGACACCAGTGTCATGACAAAGGGGAAGAAGGAGTGAGAGTGAGAGAGAGCAAGAGATGAAGAGAGAGAAGGAGACATAAAGAGAGAGCGAGCGAGAAAGAGAGAGAGAGAGAGGAGACAAAGGGAGAGCGAGCGAGAAAGGGAGCAGAGGGAGGGATAGATAGAGACAAACAAGGGAAGCTGACAAAAAAAGATTCAAAGCTTTCCCTGCCCCCTCGTCCATATCTGGGGAACAAGGGAATACGGCAACAGATAAAAGCCAGGGAGAGAGGGACCTAGAGAGAGAGAGACTGTTGAATGAACTTGGCCATTATATTCTAGGGAGATACAAACATTTCTTTATATCAGACAGTCAGAAAGAGAAGAAGAAGAAACTGAGGAGAACAGAAGATGAGGGAGATTCTTTCTTCAAAATCGTTCCATTCTTTTTTTAGAGGAAGAAAAGAGAAAGCATAAGGGGGAGTTTTGGAGAGAGAGAAGCAAAAGAGGAGGGGGGGGGGACGAGATAAATAATGAATTAACTTCGACTTCAAGGGCTGTGGAGATGTTTTTCCTTTCTTGAGAAAAATAATCGTACCAAAATAACAAAAAACGTCTTAATAACATCTGACATTGTTGATTCTCTAAATGTAGTTTTTTCACCCTGCAAGTGAGCACTGGAAAGCATATGCGTGAAGAAATATCATGGACGCGACTGAGATGGATAGAGAAAGGCAAGACAGAAAATTCTGACATGGTGTCAACCCATATTGACAGAGACAAAGTGTGGAGAGGAAGAAGTGGGATATTCAGTGACAGACGCATCTACCCCCAGACACAGGTACACTCTGATCAATATTAAGATCAATCGAAATATCCATTGTTATCATCACAGATGATATTTATCCTGATACATCATTCATCAGTCTTTATTTCTTCTAGACTTCAGCATGGAGTGCCTAACAATGATATCGTATTTCAGTTTGTTTATATTCTACTCTACACATTACAACACCATTTATCAAATCATTTCAAGCTGTTATTGTTAAAGTGATCATTTGATTGTAAGCTAATAATCTTTGCTCATTTTGTTATTATAAATTATCACTAATAGCTATCATTGTACGAATATTTGTTTAATTGTACATGTATGAATTGCTGTTATTGGATGAAAAGCAAAATCCTTCCTCTTTACATGAGTGGAAAATTATTATATGACTCTAAAAGTATAAACAGTCATCGCTTGAAATATCAGAATAGAATAAAAAACATCTCTTTTGAATAATATCTAATACCATTTACCACCATTTTTCCTATTACAGATGTTTAATAACAGTTACATTGTTCTTGAAATATGTGCCATCTTCAGTGGCAAAGTGGACATTATAAAAGGGAGTGGGGACAGACACGTTAAGTGCACAAAAATCCCTGTCTGTCAGAATCAGAGGAGGCTGGGACCAGAGGAGAGAGCATTGCTCAACTGTAGCTGTTCTCCCTGAACAAATGTGCCTGTCGACCGCTTTACAAAGTCTATGTGTGAAAAGCCTTTGCACAGACACATGAAAAGGGAAGAGGAACTCAAGAAGAAGGACCAACTATGTAACCTAGATAAGCTGAAATAGAAAGACCACAGCAGACTGGAGAGCGGAGTAGGATTTCTTTCTTCCAGAACTTCTGCTCCTCACTTGGACAATAAGGGCTCTCAATACAACTTTAGAGGGAGGGCAGTCAGAGAGTCAGGGGTAGGGAGAGAGGAAGAACAGACAATAACCTCCTGAGAGAAAGGAGGGATAGTGCGCAATAGAGAGAGGAGGGGAAAGTTCCCCCTCTCTCGACCCATCTCATCGTCAGGCTGGCTGGTGCAGCCACGGCGTTCACCTTCGCGGCCTTCTGCTACATGCTCACCTTAGTGCTGTGTGCTGCACTCATCTTCTTCGTCATCTGGCAGGTGAGTTGAGCTCACACACACACTCACCTAAACCATGTTTTTAGACTCTGGGTGATCGTGATTCTCACCTAAAGCATGTTTTTAGACTGGGTGTTGGTGATTCTCACCTAAACCATGTTTTTAGACTGGGTGATGGTGATTCTCACCTAAACCATGTTTTTAGACTGGGTGATGGTGATTCTCACCTAAACCATGTTTTTAAACTGGGGGATGGTGGTTCGGCAACATTCTCTTGTGTGCATTGTGACTCATACCTTAAATAAAGAATTGGTTGGTCTGTAACCAAGGTGAAATATTCTAAGAAATATATATAATTCCAGGTGATGACTAATAGTAGAATGAGACAATACAATAAGTGTAGCGTAGCCATTGGTTGGTGTGAATGTGTGTCCATGTGCCCATGTGTGACTCATTATTTTTGTTATTTATATCAGTACTGTAAGTCTGTGTGTGTGTGTGTGTGTGTGTGTGTGTGTGTGTGTGTGTGTGTGTGTGTGTGTGTGTGTGTGTGTGTGTGTGTGTGTGTGTGTGTGTGTGTGTGTGTGTGTGTGTGTGTGACACCCCAAACCGGAAGTCTATTATTAATATGAGCTAGTCTCCCGAGTGGCGCAGCGGTCTAAGGCACTACACCTCAGTGCTAGAGGAGTCACTACAGACCCTGGTTCCATTCCTGGCTGTATCACAACTGGCCATGATTGGGAGTACCATAGGGCGGTGCACAATTGGCCCAGCGTTGTCTGGGTTTGGCCGGGACAGGCAGTCATTGTTAATTTAAAAAAATTCTTAACTGGCTTGACTAGTTAAATAAAAGGTTAAATAAATAAACAAATATAAAATAAAATAGTCAAAGCTAGTCATAAAGTGTCTCAGTAGAGCATTGGGCCACCAGAACAGCTTCAATGCGCCTTGTCATAGATTCTAGAACACTACTGGAAGGATGCAACACCATTCTTCCACAAGAAATTCCATAATTTTGTGTTGATGGTGGTGGAAAACGCTGTCTCAGGCTCCGCTCCAGAAACTCCCGTAAGTGTTGGGTTGAGATCTGGTGACACACACACACACACACACACACACACACACACACACACACACACACACACACACACACACACACACACACGTTCCTGTGAGTCCCCTCTTTTAAAGTCACTGAGATCTCTTTTTCTAGCCATGGTATCCAAAATAATGGGCAATTGGGCATCTTTATACACCGGGCATTTAAAAAGAAAGCAGGAACCACACCTGTGTGGAAGCACCTGTTTTCACTATACTTTGTATCCCTAATTAACTCAAGTGTTTCCTTTATTTTGGCAGTTACCTGTATATTTGTGTACCAGCTTACTGACTGCAGAATTGATTAATGGAATTTGTACAGGCGTCACTGGAGACCTCTGCACAATCAGTATTCTACATGTCTAAAGAATCAGACACAGACTGCACAATAGCCAGAGCTCATCTATCTCAGCTGTAGCCTTCTGTCTAGGGCAGGGATAGGCAACCCTGTACCTGGAGAGCCGCAGGTACTACAGGATTTTGTTCCAACTAGGCACCACACCTGACCAACTGAGCTAACTGATCAGTTCAGTGATTGCCTAAATTCAACACACCTGGTTTTCCAGGTTGGTTAAATAAAACAAACATGAAGTGCCTGCGTCTCTCCAGGACTAGGTTTGCCTACCTCCCTAGACGGAGACATTGTTCATTTGAAATTCAACACAGCATTATCAGATCAATACAAAAGACTGGCTTGAAATAACTAAAGTATTGACTAATGAATTGACTAGTGGGTGAGAATGCACTACATATGAGTCAGTCAATGTGTGAGTCTGTGTTTGTGAGAGAGATGGGGGAGGGAAAGAGTATGTCTGTGTGTGTGTGTGTGTGTGTGTGTGTGTGTGTGTGTGTGTGTGTGTGTGTGTGTGTGTGTGTGTGTGTGTGTGTGTGTGTGTGTGTGAAGAGAAGGTGAAAAGGGGGAGAGAGAGTGTGTGTATGTGTCAGCAACAAACCATGTTATTGAGAATGCTTATCAAATTATAATTTTGTTCCACCCCTTCCCCCCATCTGCCTCCATCCATGGTCCCCCCTCCCCCCCCCCCCATCTCTGTGTGGCTCTCAACCAATGACACGGCTTGTTCACTTTTATAGTAACCATGGTGCCCGCTAAGGGATCATCGGATCACCATGGAAACTGCATCTGTTTACAACAGAGAAGAGCATGAAACAGAGAAGGGGGGGGGTGACATAGATCGATAAAGGTATTGTTGAGAGTAAAAGACAGATGTGGAGATGGAGATTGGTCTCTGAAAGGGAAAGATGGATGTCACAGGGAGAGAAGAATGTTGAGAGGTGGAAAGGGATGCTTAGATGGAGATCTCAGAGAGCGAGAAAGAGAGAGTCAGAGTATGCGAAAGGTGCAAAAGGATGATTGGAGGTATGGGGATGGAAAACTGAAGATGATAAGAAATATTGAGAAAAAAAATAAGCTAAAAGGTATGTGATTGGATTGAATGAGAATAACACAGTGAAAGAACACATTTAGATATATCCAATGGCAGAAAGTTTACCCATATACACTGTACATGTCTTTTTAGATTATTGCGTTTGACGAGCTGCGCACAGACTTCAAGAACCCAATCGATCAGAGCAACCCTACCAGAGCGGTAAGGCCCCATGGCTTATGAGAGGGATTGGAGTTCTGTGAAGTGTGACCCAGTTCTGTCCGTGTCCACCTACAGTCACTTCCACTCAGCTGTGAAGAGCAGAGCACCGTAGACAGACAGGCACACATGGACCATGGACACTTATTCAAATAGAACATTTTTGTTTATTTTGATTGTTTTTTTAATCATTTTTGATCTAAAGCATTTACTCAATGTAACGTACCTTCTATTTTGCCAAGTATATTCTTGCTATACTGTACACAAGAACATTCTCAAACAGAGCCAACAGTAGGGAAATGTGATTATTACTTTTGTGAGGGTGTTTGGCAAAACTATTAGCTAGATATCTGACTCTCCTTTCTCTCTGTTCACTTTTCAGAGGGAAAGAATTCTGAATATTGAAAGAATCTGCAACTTGCTGAGGAAGGTGAGTGGCTCCCAGCCCACGTATACACACACACACACACGCACGCACGCACGCACGCACGCACGCACACACACACACACACTGCTCACCTAGTGGTGGAGTGGAGGATGAGAGTGACAGAGAACCTTGAAAAAATATATATGCATCTATTTTGAGGACTGAGATCGATTGATTCACATCTCCCCTCCTTCCTGTAGCCCACCTCAATCTCGCTCACTCTCTCAAACTCACAACAATCACACACACACACCACACACCAGCCTGGTCTCATAGACTAGATGTAACATAATAATGTAAATCCGGGACACTCAAATTAGTATGATATGTTGTGTTTGGTATGGTAAGTGATGGAAAAGTACCCAATTGTCATACTTGAGAAAGTATAGATACCTCAATAGAAAGTTGCTCAAGTAAAAGTCAGCTGGTAAAATACTACTTCAGTAAATGTCTAAAAGTATTTTGTTTTAAATATACTTAAGTATCAAAAGTAAATGTAATTGCTAAAATATACTATAAATCATTTAAAATTCCGTATATTAAGCAAAGCAGATGGCACCATTTTCTTGTTTTTAAAATGTATGGACAGCCAGGGGCACACTCCCACACTCAGACATTATTTACAAAATACGCATTTGTGTTTAGTGAGTCCACCAGGCCAGAGGCAGTAGGGATGACCACGTGTTTCTTGATATGTGCTTGAATTTGACAATTTTCCTGTCCTGCTAAGCATTCAAAATGTAACTTTTGGTTTTCAGGGAAAATGTATGAAGTAAAAAGTACAATATTTTCTTCAGGAATGTAGTGAAGTAAAAGCAGTGGCGTGCCGTGGGCCTGGGGCCTGGGCCTTCAGTGAGGTACTACACAGTCCCACCCGAATTAATCCACCTCTTATTACCATCATTATGATGCCATGGCTCTAGACACTATACATTTAGACAGAAACGCAGTATAACCAGGCGTTGCGTCACCTTGAAATTGACAAATTGACATTTTTGGGTAAACAGTGTTTACCCAAAAACATGACACAATCAATGAGTCTTTTCAATATTTCCCTTCACCTTTTCATTGTGCAGCTCCGTTGCACTGCGCGCTTGTTTTTTGAGCTGTAGATCCACTCCGGTGTCCCCAAAAGTTTTCAAAAGCACAATTGCTTGTAAGTGCCCAGCCGTACTTTGGCGTCTCGTTGCTGCCTTGGTTAGACAACTCAAGTTTGCAAAGCCAGTGTGGCTCCAAACACCAAATCGATCACTTGCAAATAATAGGCATTCCCAGCAGTACAGTTTGCAGTGCTTCTCGGAGCCTGTGAGCCATTGACAGCGCTCGTAGTTGAAACTTTGAAAGTGGCTTTCCCGCCTGTGACAGGCTTTGTGGCGTCGGGCGACCTCTCCTTACAATGTCTAACTTTTCTTGAAAAGTTCGTCTTGAGAATGGCGTTATAATTATATCCTCGACCAAATCGATATCTTCTCCTCCTTCCGCCATTGTGGGTTGAAAAAACAGCTTAGTAGTACGCGAATTAATTTGTTTATCAAATTCAGTTTCCTAGATCTGCATAGACCTGCCCATAGGACCTGCCTCTCAATATTGGTAATCCAATCAAAAGACGTGCACGCACTACGCCTGCTAGCTGGCTCCTGTGTAACACTGGAGCCAGCTAGCAGGCGTACAATAGCCAACTCTAAAGCTGATTGGTTGACACTAAATTTTCATTTCCATTCACTATAAGCTACAAGCGCCCGCACTGTTGATTCTGAAGGCCTGAGGGCAGATTTTAGACCCCTGGTAACACATGATGGCTGAATATGATTGGATAAAAGATCTAACATAAAGACCAGCCCTCCAAATCTCAACCTGGGGCTGGAAGCAGTGCAACCAAGAGGAAAGCTATGAAATGAAGAGTATAACTCTTACTCTGGGGAATAATTTAATACATATTTGTGTGAAAATATATTTTTAAAAACAATTATATTCTGATGATGTTTAGGCCAGCAGAGAAGGCCTTGCAGGCCCTGACGGCCCACCACTGAGTAAAAGTAAAGATATAAATAGTAAAAAAAAAAAGTAAAGTACAGATACCCCAAACATCAACTTAAGTAAAAATACTTTATAGTACTAAAGTATTTTACACCATTAGGTATGGTTACATAAGACAGATGGGAACTTGTAACGTGAACATATAACGCAAACGTCTAGCACTAGGGAACCCGAATGTCTAGCAACCCAAAGATTGCGAGTTCGAATCTCATCACGGCAGTTGAGGCTGCTGAGGGGAACACGGCTCATAATAATAGCTGGAACAGAGCGAATGGAATGGCATCAAACACATGTATTTGATATCATTCCACCGATTTAGCAACTTTAACTACTTAATACTTTTGAGCTACTTTGCAATTACTTAGCATTTTATCTAACCCTTCACCTAAGCATAACCATAACCTTTTTAGCTAACCCATCCCCTAGCCTTAACCCTTTAACCTAACTCCCAACCTTAACCTTAACCCTAACACCTAGCCTAGCTAACATTAGCCAGCTAGCTAATGTTAGCCACTTAGCCACCTAGCTAGAATTAGTAACATATCATACATTTTGCAAATTCGTAACGTACTGCACGAAATGGGTGATGGAAATCCACAAATGAATACATACCATACGAAACGTAACATATCATAGTAAAGGTAGTGTCTCAGATTTACATACAGAATAATACGAAATGCTCTGAGACCAGGTTGCACACACACTATAATTAACTGGCTTTCCATACTGCCACCCCACCCTCATTTCCTCTGTCAGTGTTAATGGGCAAGCTATAGAGCCAATGAGGGGAGATTGAAGGAGGGAACACCTGGAGGTCTGCAGGCCTGCAGGCCTGCATTCTTTTAAGAAAATCATAACTAAACTCTATCACTCTCATTCATATGAAAATTGCAGCTTTTTCAAAGCATTTTGTCGTGAAGTGTTTATGATAATGACAGAGTTTGCATTTGTGTGGCCATGTGCACCCTAACGGTCTGTATTATTCCTAGCTGGTGGTGCCAGAATACTCCATCCATGGGCTGTTCTGCCTGATGTTCATGTGTGCTGGAGAGTGGGTCACCCTGGGCCTAAACATCCCCCTGCTCTTCTACCATCTTTGGAGGTACACAACACAACCAACTTCCAGCATTCTATCTCAAGGCTTTTTAGTTGTATCTGTTGTAAGAACGCTCTCTCTCTCGTCAGGTTTTTCCATCGGCCAGCAGATGGGTCAGAGGTCATGTATGATCCTGTCAGTGTGATGAATGCTGACATCCTGAACTACTGTCAGAAGGAGTCTTGGTGTAAGCTGGGCTTCTACCTGCTCTCCTTCTTCTACTACCTGTACAGGTGAGGTCCTATTAATAAAGCCATCTCTCATCAGTCCAGCCGGTTCATTGGTGAACGTTGATCTGTATGAATGGGAGCCTCCTCTTCTTGCTGCACAATAACCGCTGTCAGTTGTTATTGCTTGGCAATGTCACATTAACACTGGTGTCCTCCTGTTCTCTTTTCTGCCTCTCTCTCTGTCTTTGACAGTATGGTCTATGCCTTGGTGAGTTTCTAAAACACAGAATAGAAGACCAAGAGGAGATTGAAAGACAGAAAAAGAGAACGAGCAGGACCAAGACCGGGTGATGTCACTCACCCCTCTTTCTCACCACCCATTACGCCATCATCACAGACCATGATTTGCTCTCCTCAAATCTTTGGATGGAGGGACGAACCTTGGAGGACATTGTGAGGAAATAAGGCAAAGAGACGTTGTTGAGCTCAAGACTGCAATCCATCTAGAAGAGGAGCAGACATGGAAGAGCCACAAAGGAGGAGGAATGAAATAAAGAAGGGAAAGCGAGAACACATCTCAACTAGTATACGTGTTGCCTTGATCTGACCACATCACTTCTTAGGGCCTGCAGGTCACCTCTGCTATTCTTAGTGATAGTCACTCAACTGTGAATTTATAAACTTTGTGTTGCCTAAATCCTAACGTAGATGTTGCAGATTCATATCCTTCCATTCCAATAAACCATTTTAGAAAAGAAAATACAAAATGCACAAAACGTATTTAGTTCTTCTACCGATTTGGTATTTCGATAATTCAGTAGTTGTGGTAGATCATTTTCTGAGGATAGGAAAAGTTGTTTCATCAGATAAATACACCATTCACTGCTACTATTTCAAACCAGAGTGATAGTAATTGTGTTATTCACAAATATAAAATGTATGAACTCATAAATTACATGCGATGGGCATAAGCTTCTGTAAAGGATCGTGGACACCCTGGAGCAGTGTTTGAGTCTAGGTCCATCCCAGTCAAGGCACTATCTCCCAGACCCCAGTCCCCACCCAGGGAAAACAGGCATTCCAACACATAATTATTCAGGATTGAAGGGGATGTTTTGGCTCTGGGTGACTTGGTACTTGGGTGTTTAAGTATTCTGTGTTTGTCTGTTTTGTTCTAGGCAGGAAGGGCTGATTTCACCTAGACTTTCCAAAGAGCTCTGCGCTCCATGATTCTAGATCATGGAAACCTCATTCAAGAAAAGCCATTTTAAATTCACAACAACAGCAATGTGCTCATAGCCTAGGAGAGATGACTGTACATGGGATCGTATTTCCTCTGTGGAATAATACTGTGTGACACAAGTAGCAGACAAGGCTGCTGAAGATGACGTTGATAGATCGGTTTGCTGTGATGACTATGTCAAGCGCAGTAAACCGTCTCACATAGAACACTATGGTTGGACTTACATAACTGTTCTCACTCAAGTGTTACAGTGAATGTTGGCAGACACTTGACTCTTGGTTCATTTCAAAGCCGTGACTTAGCTGGTGCTGCGCTCATCATCATGTAACCATAGCTCTGTGTGTAGCTCATTGATAATGATCACACTGTGTGATTTTAAAATCATTAGAGAAATGGGTAATACTGGAACTTGAAAAATACTGTGTGATCATGTGTTAACCATAAACTGACCATAATTGTAGTAATTAATTGTTTACAACAAGTCCGATAGGTTTCATGTTGGCATCTGAAAACAGCGCCCTGCATTATAGTGGAGCCACTCACATTTGAGTAATGTGTCAATGTTGTTCAGCTAGGTTTCTTGTGCCAAGACATACAGTGTGTTCTGTTCATCATGACAGTTCCCTCCAAAACAGGACTTCAACCCTGACAACAATGTGAGTAAATCACAGACAATCGCTAAAGCACAAAACGGGGGGTCACAAAGGAGAGGAAATATAGCTAGGTTGACCATTAATGAATGTCATAATGCAATTTATCAGAATGAATTAATTAATATACAGTATATTGAAGAATAACTATTTGATACTGTCTTTTACACATCTCTCATCACTGTATGCTATATTTGTTGGTGTGCTAGTTTGTATTCATTATAATACAATATGATATACAGTACACAAACAGCAATTCACATATTCTAATAAAATAGCAATGTGTTGCAATATTATGTGGTACAACTATTATGTTACTATATACAGTACCAGTCAAAAGTTTGGACACACCTACTCATTCAAGGGTTTTTATTTTGACTATTTTCTACATTGTGGAATAATAGTGAAGACATCAAAACTATGAAATAACACATTTAATCATGTAGTAACCAAAACAGTGTTATACAAATCAAAATAGATTTTATATTTGAGATTCTTCAAAATAGCCACCTTTTGCCTTGATGACAGTTTTGCACACTCTTGGTATTCTCTCAACCAGCTTCATGAGGTAGTCACCAGGAATGCATTTCAATTAACAGGTGTGCATTGTTAAAAGTTAATTTGTGGAATTTCTTTCCTTCTTAATGCATTTGAGCTAATCAGTTGTCTTGTGACAAGGTAGGGGTGGTATACAGAAGATAGCCCTATTTGGTAAAAGACCAAGTCCATATTATGGCAAGAACAGCTCGAATAAGAAAAGAGAAACGACAGTCCATCATGACTTTGCGACATGAAGGTCAGTCAATACTGAAAGTTTCAAGAACTTTGAAAGTTTCTTCAAGTGCAGTCGCAAAAACCATCAAGCGCTATGATGAAACTGGCTCTCATGAGGACCCGCCACAGGAAAGGATGACCCAGAGTTACCTCTGCTGCAGAGGATAAGTTCATTAGAGTTACCAGCCTCAGAAATTGCAGCCCAAATAACTGCTTCACAGAGTTTAAGTAACAGACACATCTCAACATCAACTGTTCAGAGGAGACTGCGTGAATCAGGCCTTCATCAAATCAAATCAAAGTTTATTTGTCACGTGCTCCGAATACAACAGGTGTAGACCTTACAGTGAAATGATTACTTACTGGCTCTAACCAATAGTGCCTAAAAGGTATTAGGTGAATAATAGGTAAGTAAAGAAATAAAACAACAGTAAAAAGACAGGCTAGAAAACAGTAGCGAGGCTATAAAAGTAGTGAGGCTACATACAGACACCGGTTAGTCAGGCTGATTGATGTAATATGTACATGTAGATATGGTTAAAGTGACTATGCAAATATGATGAACAGAGAGTAGCAGTAGCGTAAAAGAGGGGGTGGTGGGTGGTGGGTGGCGGGACACAATGCAGATAGCCCAGTTAGCCAATGTGCGGAACCACTGGTTGGTCGGCCTAATTGAGGTAGTATGTACATGAATGTATAGTTAAAGTGACTATGCATATATGATAAACAGAGAGTAGCAGCAGTGTAGAAAGAGGGGTTGGGGGGGACACACAATGCAAATAGTCCGGGTAGCCATGTGATTACCTGTTCAGGAGTCTTATGGCTTGGGGGTAAAAACTGTTGAGAAGCCTTTTTGTCCTAGACTTGGCACTCCGGTACCGCTTGCCATGCGGTAGTAGAGAGAACAGTCTATGACTGGGGTGGCTGGGGTCTTTGACAATTTTTATGGCCTTCCTGACACCGCCTGGTGTAGAGGTCCTGGATGGCAGGCAGCTTAGCCCCAGTGATGTACTGGGCCGTACGCACTACCCTCTGTAGTGCCTTCATGGTCAAATTTCTGCAAAGAAACCACTACTAAAAGGACACCAATAATAAGAAGAGACTTGCTTGGGCCAAGAAACACGAGTAATGGACATTAGACCGGTGGAAATCTGTCCTTTGATCTGATGAGTCCACATTTTAGATTTTTGGTTCCAACCGGCATATCTTTGTGAGACACAGAGTAGGTGAACGGATGATTTCTGCATGTGTAGTTCTCACTGTGAAGCATGGAGGAGGAGGTGTGGTGGTATGGAGGTGCTTTGCTGGTGAGACTGTCAGTGATTTATTTAGAATTCAAGGCACACTTAACCAACATGGCTACCACAGCATTTTGCAGTGATATGCCATCCCATCTGGTTTGCGCTTAGTGGGACAATCATTTGTTTTTCAACAGGACAATGACCCAACACACCTCCAGGCTGTGTAAGGGCTATTTGACCAAGAAGGAGAGTGATGGAGTGCTGCATCAGATGACCTGTCCTCCACAATCACCCGACCTCAACCCAATTGAGATGGTTTGGGATGAGTTGGACCGCAGAGTGAAGGAAAAGCAGCCAACAAGTGCTCAGCATATGTGGGACATCTTCAAGACTGTTGGGAAAGCATTCCAGATGAAGCTGGTTGAGAGAATGCCAAGAGTGTGCTAAGCTGTCATCAAGGCAAAGGGTGGCTACTTTGAAGAATCTCAAATATATTTTGATTTGTTAAACACTTTTTTGGTCACTTCATGTCTCAAAGTAATGATGGACTGTCGTTTCTCTTTGCTTATTTGAGCTGGTCTTGCCATAATATGGACTTGGTCTTTTACCAAATAGGGCTATCTTCTGCATACCACCCCTACCTTGTCACAACACAACTGATTGAGAAGAAGGAGGAAAGAAATTCCACAAATGAACTTTTAACAAGGCACACCTGTTAATTGAAATGCATTCCAGGTGACTACCTCATGAATCTGGTTGAGAGAATGCCAAGAGTGCGCAAAGCTGTCATCAAGGCAAAAGGTGGCTACTTTGAAGAATCTCAATAGTAAAAATGAAGAAAAACCTTTGAATGAGTAGGTGTGTCCAAACTTTTGACTGGTACTGTATATTTGTTAATAATTTGATTCGGTGATCCGGTAGTGGTGCACTGGGTGTGCATAGTTAAAAATGCAAGTGATGGAAATTCAATGTTTGATTTTGTCTCAGCTGTAAGTAACAGGTGATCAAGAGAAAATTGGAAGAAGGGAAAGTATAGTGCAGCGGAAGCAGCCAATACGTTGTGTGTAGTTAAAGGTTACACAGGTTTGAATTCTGAAGGCCATACCTTTGTTATGTCTCTATCCCAAGAAATTCCATCTGCTATGGACTGGAGGGAACATAGAGTGCAGGGCACACACCATGAGAAGAATACAATATACAACAGCTCAGGATTGTACATCTACAAAAGAGCCAGTATGATGGAGGAAGTGAGTGTGTTAATTATGGGGGTTGGAGGGGCTGGGGGCAGAGTGGGTGAGGGAGAGTTGGAGCGGTAGAGACAGACAACCTGACATAGAGTGAATCTCATTCTCCGGTGTCACCATGGCAACCACATTGAGTTAGGGTGAGTCAGTAGG
Source organism: Salvelinus alpinus (assembly GCF_045679555.1). Classification (NCBI taxonomy): domain Eukaryota; kingdom Metazoa; phylum Chordata; class Actinopteri; order Salmoniformes; family Salmonidae; genus Salvelinus; species Salvelinus alpinus. The sequence continues at coordinate 12,139,584 of NC_092098.1, read as the reverse complement.
AAACTATCTTTTCCTCACTCTATTGCTCTTACTCAAAACTCTGCTAAGCGTGTGCTAAAGCTTGGAGAATAAATTCACAATGGAAACACATAGAACACTTAAATGGGATGGTAGAAGTAGAGGTATATACACGATATAGCAAAGAGATTATCAAATCGTATCCTTATTAAACTCAGACACACAGCAAAACATCTCTCTACATCACACACACACAAGTCGTATTATATACACAACACATGTGTACGTAAGGATTCACATAAATGCACCCCCCCTTCTCAGATACTAATACCACATCTTTAATTCATTCTGTGGCTCTTCCTTTTTTGCCCCCTCTGCAATAATAATTTCTCAACTCTGTCACTGCACTCTCTCCCTTCTCTCTGCCTCCAGGGAGATGTTTCCATGGAAACTGGTTACAATAAATATGTTTGAAACATAAAGTACGTGATTGGCATATGCACATGCATGCATGCACGCACGCACACGCACACACACACACACACACACACACACACACACACACACACACACACACACACACACACACACACACACACACACACACACACACACACACACACAATAATATCTAGAACAAATTAAAAATACTCTGTTCGTTTATGCACTAGGATGTCTACTTGGTGCCTATACTGTACTCGCCTCCTTATAAAGTGTAAGCAAGACATCAAGCAATGTTAGGACTCAGACATAGTGTGTCCACGCATGCAGGGGATAGTGCAAGTAATTGGTGGTATGTAACGCCCACTGATGTATAGTTGACAAAGAGGCTAATTAATACTTTACAAAATTCTTGGGTTTCTAGAAGTGAACCCATCACCTATATTTGGAAGTCATTTCCACGAGCTAAGGTAAAGAGTCAGAGAGCAGGGAGGGGCATTGGAGAGAGATATGAATTATACATTAGAGAAGATTTCAGATAATTATACCTGGCCAGAAATAAGAAAACACCTTAGCTGGAAGGGAAGGAGGGATGGGGAAATGGATAGAGTGATGAAATACTGGGGATTAGGAAAAAAGAGGGTGATGTGGAGATAGCTGGGTGAGCGAGACAGGGGAGTCTGGATGGGATTATTAAACAACTGGGCATGGACTGCAAAGACAAACGAGAGTATTAAATACTGTCCATTTGGGTTGTGTCAGTTGAGGATCTGTCATGACGTGACAGCCTATATTTAGACTGCATGCAATCTACGAGCATGCATGTGTGAGATGAATGGACTGAACTGGTGGATACAAGACTCAGTAAACTGAATATGTACGTATGTCATGTAGTATGTTCCCAGTGAGTCCATATGGCTGGAGACAAGCCTGGCTCTCTGAATAAGAAACGCAGCCTATGCATAACATCTGCGTATCATCCTTTTTTTGGGCAGCGGTAAGGCTATGGCTAACTCACAAATAGATTTCCCCAATCTGCAGCCAAATCTGCAACATACAGTTGAAGAAGCAAGACTTCTACACTGGAGCTTATTTTCTACTAAATCTCACAGTAAAAGGCACATGCACACTAATATGTCAATAAAGGTATAACCGAATTAACACAATGTATACCCTCCCCCCTTCTCTCTCTCCAAGGTTACTCTCTCTCTCTATTTCTCTCTCACTCTATTGCTCTCTCTCTCAAACACACACACCTGCTTTGTTTTGATGGCCAATTTGCACCCTAAAATGCATTCTGAAGAGAGCCCAGATCCATAAATGAACATGTTGTATGTGTCGCAAATCATGACAAACATAGTTGAAAACAACTAAAGACATGTCTTCCCTCGCTCTTAGTCTCATCTTTTTGCTGCTGTGTCAAGCTGTGAAATATAACACTGAAACAGCTGGGGAATAGGGACCACATGGTGGTGTGAAGAATGCTACAGATTCTATTTTTTGAGTGATGCACAAACACATGATGATTAATATTCAAGAATACTATAACACTTTCTGACAAAAATGTACTAGAACAAAATTAACCATGCAAACAGAGTGGTACGGGATTTAAGCCCCAAGCAAACAAAGAATGTACACATGGATGTTCACGCTGAAGCACATAGCACCTTCGGGAAACACGGTGTCATGGCAACGGGAACGGGCATCTGCAAGCGTTACTGTTGCAATCTGAAAGGAAACGGATGGAGGATAGGACAGGGTGGGGCTAGGGGTGGATAGAAGTGTCGTTATTGACTGAGCTATCAAGGAGAAAGGAAAGGGGGGAGAAAGAAAGAGGGGAAAATGGGATGTGCTGTTGTGTTACACGTCCCACTGGGCACACCGGTTGAATCTACGTCGTTTCCACATCATTAAAATGAAATTACGTTGAACCAACATCGAATAGACGTTGAATTGACATTTGTGGACAGTGGGATAATTCTTAAAGGCCAGAGTGTTATGCCTAGGGCTAACAAATATTTAGGAAAAGAACGACAAAGTAAAAAGGACTGGGTCTAGAAAACTGTCTTGAGACATACATTTGTTTAATTTAATTATCTTAGAAAGCACTGAAGCACATGGCCTCATCATTTACAGCAAAATATATTTTTTATAAAAATGTATTTATATTTTACTCAATCAAGGAAAAGCAGATCTGTAAGACATCAGATATCTTAGATTTTATACACAATTTACACATATAAGACAAAGTGTATTATCAGTGAACCACCTTCAAACAGTAGCTAACTAAAAATGTTTCCGGGTGGTCTCTGGTTTTACAATTGCCCAATGTCATCCACTCTTGCAGAGTTAGGTGTCCATTTTAGTCATCCATTCTAGCAGAGTTAGGTGCCTATTTTGGTGCATAATATCACAGTAGGACTGAGTTCCACTATATAATTAGCTGGCACTCAACCCTGACAATGCTCTCTCTTTGCACTCTACCTGACACTGATGAATACATATTATCAGCACTTACAGAATCAACACTTAATACACACCCACACACTGTGACTCTCTCTCTCACAGACACACACACACACACACACACCCACACACTGTGACTCACACACACACACACACACACACACACACACACACACACACACACACACACACACACACACACACACACACACACACACACACACACACACACACACACACACACACACACACACACACACTGTGACTCTCTCTCTCACACACACACTGTGACTCTCTCTCTCACACACACACTGTGACTCTCTCTCTCACACACACACACACACACACACACACACACACACACACACACACACACACACACACACACACACACACACACACACACACACACACACACACACACACACACACACACACACACACACACACACTTTCTGCCAATGTGCACACAGGAGATTTTCTATAGAAATAGTGAACTAGAACAATAGTATATGACAATGAAGACGCTACTTGACTGACACCTGGTGGTAAAAACTGCACAATTAAGCGCATAGTACGTGGTTTCTAATACGCATCGACAAATCAGTGTTAATCGTAATAATACACAGTATTCAATTGAAGTTAAAATAACATTAATATAAATATGGTCCACTTTTGGAATTAAAATAGAAAAACTTGCTTTGACGTCACATTACTCACCTAAAAAAAGCTGCACAAGGAAAGGTAGATTCAGGGTTGCCTGTTCGCAGCTTTCAAAAAATGTTATACTTGGAAAACAATGTCGTTTTTCAGCTACTACTATATTGTACCACGGCCAACATGGCATTTCTCATATATATACACACTACCGTTCAAAAGGTTAGGGTCACTTAGAAATGTCCTTGTTTTTGAAAGAAAAACACATTTTTTATTCATTAAAATAACATAAAATTGATCAGTAAAACGTTTGGAAACGCCTAATCATTCAATGATTTTTCTTTATTTTTGCTATTTTCTAAAGTGTAGAATAATAGTGAAGACATCAAAACTATGACAAAAACACATATGGAATCATGTAGTAAGCAAAAAAAGTGTTAAACAAATCAAAATATTTTTTCAATTTTAGATTCAGCAAAAATAGCCAGCCTTTGCCTTGATGACAGCTTTGCACACTTTTGGCATTCACTCAACAAGCTTCACCTAGAATGCTTTTCCAACAGTCTTGAAAGAGTTATTCTGAGTTATCCACATATTCTGAGCACTTGTTGGCTGCTTTTCCTTCACTCTGCGGGCCAGCTCATCCCAAACCCTCTCAATTGGGTTGAGGTCGGGTAATTGTGTAGGCCGGTCATCTGATGCAGCACTCCATCACTCTCCTTCTTGGTCAAATAGCCTTTACACAGCCTGGAGGTGTGTTGCGTCATTGTCCTGTTGAAAAACAAATGATAGCCCCACTGTGCGCAAACCAGATGGGATGGCCTACTGCTGCAGAATCTTGTGGTATCCATGCTGGTTAAGTGTGCCTTGAATTCTAAATAAATCACTGACAGTCTCACCAGCAAAGCACCCCCACACCTCCTCTTCCCGTGCTTCACGGTGGGAACCACACATGCGGAGATCATCCGTTCACCTACTCTGCATCTCAAAAAGACACTGCGGTTGGAACCAAAAATCTCAAATTTGACACATCAGACCAAAGGACAGACTTTCATTGCAGTTCCAGCCGCCGTGTGTCTTTGTGAGACGCAGAGTGGATGAACCGATGATCACCGCATGTGTGGTTCCCACTGTGAAGCATGGATGAGGAGGTGTGATGGCGTGTGGGTGTTTGCTGGTGACACTGTCAGTGATTTATTTAGAATTCAAGACACACTTAACCAGCATGGCTACCACAGCATTCTGCAGCGATACACCTCCCATCTGGTTTGCTTTTAGTGGGACTATCATTTGTTTTTCAACAGGACAATGACCCCTTTTGGAAGTGACTTTTTCTTTTTTAAATGTTTCACCCCCGTACAAATTTTTGGTGTGTAGTTCGCCATAAAACTTGAAGAAAAATGGGTCCGTTTTACCGGTTGCATCCATTTCCGGTTTGAGAAACGTTTCAAAACTCTGGTCGAAGAGGTTTGGTCGTCACTATTTACCACAGCCACAAAGTCATAAACCCCGCCTATTAACCCTCCTGCTGTGTTCCGGTCGAATTGGACCGATTTCCAAATTTTCTCTCTGAAAACTGTAGTTCATTTAATCTGATTGTCATAAGGTTCCATGACTTTGTCCACACTGGGCATCTGAACACACAACATACATTTTGATGATTTTCATAACATTTTGGGTGTTTTATTTAACTTTTGTACACCTGTGGTGTTCCTGGTCAAAAATGACAGGTCATTATAAATGAATGAGTGAGACTACAATTAGTGTATAAAATTGAGTTCAGGCACATTCCCATTCATCAGATGGACACACTTCCTCTCCCAGACCTGCACATGCATGTGTGTTTGAGCACACACACACACACACACACACACACACACACACACACACACACCTCACTCCCGTTCTTGGCTTCCATTGCAACCCCCACATGAACCTTTCCCCAATATAATCTTTCCCCCACGGGAACCACACCTGTCGGCATTCTCACAAACAATCGCCACATTGTTTCAATAATACACTGCTCAAAAAAATAAAGGGAACACTAAAATAACACATCCTAGATCTGAATGAATGAAATATTCTTATTAAATACTTTTTTCTTTACATAGTTGAATGTGCTGACAACAAAATCACACAAAAATGATCAATGGAAATCAAATTTATCAACCCATGGAGGTCTGGATTTGGAGTCACACTCAAAATTAAAGTGGAAAACCACACTACAGGCTGATCCAACTTTGATGTAATGTCCTTAAAACAAGTCAAAATGAGGCTCAGTAGTGTGTGTGGCCTCCACGTGCCTGTATGACCTCCCTACAACGCCTGGGCATGCTCCTGATGAGGTGGCGGATGGTCTCCTGAGGGATCTCCTCCCAGACCTGGACTAAAGCATTCGCCAACTCCTGGACAGTCTGTGGTGCAACGTGGCGTTGGTGGATGGAGCGAGACATGATGTCCCAGATGTGCTCAATTGGATTCAGGTCTGGGGAACGGGCGGGTCAGTCCATAGCATCAATGCCTTCCTCTTGCAGGAACTGCTGACACACTCCAGCCACATGAGGTCTAGCATTGTCTTGCATTAGGAGGAACCCAGGGCCAACCGCACCAGCATATGGTCTCACAAGGGATCTGAGGATCTCATCTCGGTACCTAATGGCAGTCAGGCTACCTCTGGCGAGCACATGGAGGGCTGTGCGGCCCCCCAAAGAAATGCCACCCCACACCATGACTGACCCACCGCCAAACCGGTCATGCTGGAGGATGTTGCAGGCAGCAGAACGTTCTCCACGGCGTCTCCAGACTCTGTCACGTCTGTCACATGTGCTCAGTGTGAACCTGCTTTCATCTGTGAAGAGCACAGGGCGCCAGTGGCGAATTTGCCAATCTTGGTGTTCTCTGGCAAATGCCAAACGTCCTGCACGGTGTTGGGCTGTAAGCACAACCCCCACCTGTGGACGTCGGGCCCTCATACCACCCTCATGGAGTCTGTTTCTGACCGTTAGAGCAGACACATGCACATTTGTGGCCTGCTGGAGGTCATTTTGCAGGGCTCTGGCAGTGCTCCTCCTGCTCCTCCTTGCACAAAGGCGGAGGTAGCGGTCCTGCTGCTGGGTTGTTGCCCTCCTACGCCCTCCTCCACGTCTCCTGATGCACTGGCCTGTCTCCTGGTAGCGCCTCCATGCTCTGGACACTACGCTGACAGACACAGCAAACCTTCTTGCCACAGCTCGCATTGATGTGCCATCCTGGATGAGCTGCACTACCTGAGCCACTTGTGTGGGTTGTAGACTCCGTCTCATGCTACCACTAGAGTGAAAGCACCGCCAGCAGTCAAAGTGACCAAAACATCAGCCAGGAAGCATAGGAAGAGAAGTGGTCTGTGGTCACCACCTGCAGAACCACTCCTTTATTGGGGGTGTCTTGCTAATTGCCTATAATTTCCACCTGTTGTCTATTCCATTTGCACAACAGCATGTGAAATTTATTGTCAATCAGTGTTGCTTCCTAAGTGGACAGTTTGATTTCACAGAAGTGTGATTGACTTGGAGTTACATTGTGTTGTTTAAGTGTTCCCTTTATTTTTTTGAGCAGTGTATATAAACACTTTTCTCGTTGAAGCCTTGCTCACAATTCATTCTGTGGTGGCACAATGACCAAACAATATACTGTATGTGAGGCTCTTGGTCATATCTTTGATCATGACACTGGTGAGGAGGAGAGAGTCCTTGTTAAACTTTGACACAAAGTAGTCTGTGATAAATAGCACAATATGTTTCATCTGAGTATTTGTTATAGTCTAAATAATCCATACATTATGCTTTTTCTAAACTCAAAAACGAGTTGTTTGAGGTCAGGTCAATGAGGCCTACAGGCCTTAAATATCAAAAAGAAGTTGAAAACTTGTAATGTTCATGATAACTTAAGTTGATAAAAAGATCTAACACAACATTAGGTGATAATATATGCATTATTATGGATTTATAAATCAGCAATAATGGGGCGGGCATTTTGGACCAGGAACACGGAATGAATTAACATGATACGAACACAACAGGAGGGTTAAACAAATGACACATTTTTACGATATAAACTATTTTGTGGCTGTGTGATCTAGTCGAAACCAAGAGGTTGCAGCAGTTGAATCTTTAAGCACAACACATGCAGTGCCCGTGGAATAATGGGATCTATAACTGTCGCAGGTATAATGTAAGTTTTAGGAAAGAGCAGTTATAGTTATTTGTCAAGTTAGCTGCTTGGTAGTAATCATCACATCAAGCAAGCTAGCATAACGATATGTCCATAGACTTTGGCAACGTCAACACCAGAGCCAGTATCCGCACCACCGGGCCCAGTATCACCGGCTGCGGGTCAAATGTTTGGGAGCTGCTGGAGTTGTCAGATACTCACGGGTGGAGGTTTGCTGTTAGTAGCTGGATACAGTGCCTTGCAAAAGTATTCATCCTCCTTGGCGTTTTTCCTATTTTGTGCATTACAACCTGTCACGCCCTGGCCATAGAGAGGCTTTAATTCTCTATTTTGGTTAGGCCAGGTTGTGACTAGGGTGGGCATTCTAGTTTCTTTATTTCTATGTTTTCTGTTTCTATGTTTTGGCCGGGTATGGTTCTCAATCAGGGACAGCTGTCTATCGTTGTCTCTGATTGGGAATCATACTTAGGCAGCTTGTTTTTCCACCTTAGTTGTGGGTAGTTGTCTGTGTTAGTGGCCTGTATAGCCCGAGTCAGCTTCACGTTCGTGTTGTTGTTGTTGTTGTTGTTGTTGTTGTTGTTGTTGTTGTTGTTGTTGTTTCTTGTTTTGTTGGCGACATTCGTAATAAAGAGAAATGTACGCTCACCACGCTGCACCTTGGTCTGGTCATTTCCACCCTGACGACTTCGTGACACAACCTGTAGTTTAAATTGATTTTTATTTGGATTTCATGTAATTGACATACACAAAATAGTAGAAATTGGTGAAGTGAAATGAAAAAAAAGAACTTGTTTCAAAAAATTCTAAAACGGAAAAGTGGTGCGTGCATATGTATTCACCACCTTTGCTATGAAGACCCTAAATAAGATCTGGTGCAACCAATTACCTTCAGAAGTCACACAATTCGTTAAATAAAGTCCACCTGTGTGCAATCTAAGTGTCACATGATCTCAGTATATATACACCTGTTCTGAAAGGCCCCAGAGTCTGCAACACCACTAAGCAAGGGGTATCACCAAGCAAGCGGCACTATGAAGACCAAGGACCTCTCCAAACAGGTTAGGGACAAAGTTGTGGAGAAGTACAGATCAGGGTTGAGTTATAAAAAAATATCCAAAACTTTGAACATTCCACGGAGCACCATTAAATCCATTACTAAAAAATGGGAAGAATATGGCAAACCTGCCAAGAGAGGGCCGCCCACCAAAACTCACAGACCAGGCAAGGAGGGCATTAATCAGAGAGGCAACAAAGAGACCAAAGATAACCCTGAAGGAGCTGCAAAGCTCCACAGCGGAGATTGGAGTATCTGTCCATAGGACCACTTTAAACCGTACACTCCACAGAGCTGGGCTCGGAGTGGCCAGAAAGAGTGGCCAGAAAAAAATAAGCAAACATGTTTTGTGTTTACCAAAAGGCATGTGGGAGACTCCCCAAACTTATGGAAGAAGATACTCTGGTCAGATGAGACTAAAATTGAGTTTTTTGGCCATCAAGGAAAACGCTATGTCTGGCGCAAACCCAACACCTCTCATCACCCTGAGAACTCCATGCCCACAGTGAAGCATGGTGGTGGCAGCATCATGCTGTGGGGATGTTTTTCATCGGCAGGGACTGGGAAACTGGTCAGAATTGAAGGAATGATGGATGGCGCTAAATACAGGGAAATTCTTGAGGGAAACTTGTTTTAGTCTTCCAGAGATTTGAGACTGGGACGGAGGTTCACCTTCCAGCAGGACAATAACCCTAAGCATACTGCTAAAGCAACACTCAAATTGTTTAAGGGGAAACATTTAAATGTCTTGGAATCAATCCAATCAATCCAATTAAGAATCTGTGGTATGACTTAAAGATTGCTGTACACCAGCGGAACCCATCCAACTTGAAGGAGCTGGAGCAGCATTGCCTTGAAGAATGGACAAAAATCCCAGTGGCTAGATGTGCCAAGCTTATAGAGACATACCCCAAGAGACTTGCAGCTGTAATTGCTACAAAAGGTGGCTCTACAAAGTATTGACTTTGGGGGGATGAATAGCTATGCACACTGAAGTTTTCTGTTTTTTTGTCTTATTTCTTGTTTGTTTCACAATAAAAAATATTTTGCATCTTCAAAGTGGTAGGCATGTTGTGTAAATCAAATGATACAAACCCCCGAAAAAATACATTTTAATTTCAGGTTGTAAGGCAACAAAATAGGAAAAATGCTAAGGGGGTAGAATACTTTCGCAAGCCACTGTATGTGTTCCTAGCTGCCCGAAAGGTGATGCGCCAAGGTGGGACAACCTCTATGGGAAATGTTGCACAATTCGCGTTTGCAGCAAGTGAGTACCTGCTGCAAAATACTGTCAGTATTTCTAAACGTATTTGTCTTTCCTGTGTTGTAGTAGTAATACCTGATCCACCACAACTGCACAGGTGAAGCATGGCTATCCTACATGACTATCTTTCAGAGCTTGAGACATGACAGAGAGTATTAAGAGTAAGAACATGGCCTTTGTGTTGGAGGTGCAGTCATAACTCAATATTTTTGTTTCAGGTTTGGCTGCTTGGGGAAATGTTGTCATATCTGATCCAGTGGGGAAATCACACAGGAAGATGTGATGATGCCCTACTGTCAGATATGTTTTTTAAAGCTGCTGAAGTATAATCCATCCTCCCTGTTGGATATGGAACCATGGTCATATCCAAGATCACTTTGGCAGATAAGAGTGATCAGGGCATACTGGATGAGATAAGGCCAAAGACTGTTCTCATATCATCTGTCAGTGTGACTTGTAAACGTTGTCCAATACATGAAATAAATTGAGAATGTGCATTTGAACTACCTTGTATTCATGCCAGAGTCCATTTCATCACTGGTTCTTAACCACGATCAGAAGGACATCCTGTCATACAACTGCTCTATTTTCCCAATGTAATAGAACCATCAAATTGGTGCAGAGTACACTTTCTGTCCTCACTGAGTTTTATTGAATTTAATCACAGTGAATATCAGCCCAATTCCAAATGTAATTCCAAATGTCAGAACTTGGTTCAAGTCCATTGCTCACACAGTGTGAATGGTCATGTCAATGTTCGACTGGTGAGACACAGCAGACAGGCTTTGGGGGAAATAGTTTGATGAGTTGGCGTTTGGTCCCTCCTTGCTTAATTTTGGTACCACATTCACAAAGCGCCCGTTATATTGGATCTTTGTTTTAGCCTACCAGTCTTAATTCTTCTCCTGCTTGTCCACCTGTGAGAATGGTTACAAACAAAGGGTCAGAAGTGTGGCGTCTTCAAAGCAAACTTGCCAGAAGTGCAAATCATGTTGAATATGCCACATTCATTTTAGTAGTTAATTTAATTTCTATTAAACACAAAAGCCCACCTTGGGAGTATGTCCCCTGACATTCCATGCTCTGGTCAAGGAGCTTGGACTGGGATAGGAAAAGGAAATGGAAAAGATGAATCAAAGTAAGCCCCTCCAAATAATCTCTTGAAATAATGGTACACAAATAAATGGCTCAGACCTGAATAATTTCACATATTTACGGTAATGTTCTAGAATGTTTAAAGCTAGATTCTTAGTTGCTACATCATTTTGGGTAACTTTTAAATGAATGACATATACCCATTGATTCTGGAAAAATATAACTTATAAAACGCCCAGCCTGGTCTCAGACTAGATGTAACATAGTAAATATAAATCTGGGACATTCAAATTAGTATGATATATTACATTTAGTATGGTTACATAAGATCGATGGTTACTAAAGGCAAAAACGAAAGTAGGGTGGTTTGTCGAGGTGGATGGGTCGCCAAACCCTTTAACCTAACTACTAAACTTAACACTAACCCATAGCCTAGCTAACGTTAGCCATCTAGCTAGAATTTGTATCATATAATACGTTTTGCAAATTCGTAACATATAATAAGATTTATAATTCGTACGTCGGTAGCCAAGTGGTTAGAGTATTGGGCCAGTAACCGAAAGGTAGCTGGATCAAATCCTCGAGCTGACAAGGTAAAAATCTGTCGTTCTGCCCCTGAACAAGGCAGTTAACACCGGTAGGCTGTCATTGTAAATAATAATTTGTTCTTAACTGACTTGCCTAGTTAAATAAAGATTAAATAAAAAATAAATCATACAAAACGGGTGATGAACATCCACAAATGAACACATAACATACTAAATGGAGTGTTGGATTTAAGTACAGAATAATACGAAATGCTCTGAGATCAGGTTGCAGTGCTTCATGAGCATAGTTCAACTCCTACCCCATCAGTACCCAAAATGTAAGCTTTTTTTTATTCCAATGTTTGTAAATAAACACTGTATAGCCTCAAAACATGGTTAAAACTATCATTTTTATATCATACTGTAGATAATCAGTCCTTGCGTCCATAGCTGTCAATGAATTTGAGAGTGGTTACATTTCTCCAGGCACATCCCCCAGCTTTGAACCAAAATAGAGGTGGGGTGACCATTTGGTTATTGTTTCAATTAAGGACTAGATTTAATTATTGATTACTTGCCTCCCAACAATCCGGGGGTAACCTCAAGTGTGCTGAACTCCAGTGCAGACTGGCTGATCACAGCATTGTACTGCAGGGGTACACCACCTGGTTATCACAGGACAGTCCTTCCAATTCCTCAATATGAGCCTTGGGGAGAAGGGAAGAAAATAAAGAGCTGAATACCTTTCAATAACCAGTTTTCCATCCAAACATTTAGCGCGGATGACTTACGTGATGCATGAAAAAAGTTGCGACCGGGCTGATGGAAACATGAAATGCTGGTACAATTTTATAAATGCCGACAGACCATTTGTTCGTTCGACACGATGGGATCTTTTATGTCTGTAAAATGTATTATTCTAAATATTGATATAGTAACCATCATATTGAAGTAATAAGTTACACTACAAAAGCAAAAGTATGTGGACACATGCTCGTCTAACATCTCATTCATGCTGCTATAACAGCCTCCACTCTTCTGGGAAGACTTCCAAATAGATGTTGGAACATTGCTGCGGGGACTTGCTTCCATTCAGCCACAAGAGCATTAGTGAGGTTGGGCACTGATGTTGGGTGATTAGGCCTGGCTCGCAGTCGGCATTCCAATTTATCACAAAGGTGTTCGATGGGGTTGAGGTCAGGGCTCTGTGCAGGCCAGTCAAGTTCTTCCACACCGATCTCGACAAACCATTTCTGTATGGACCTCGCTTTGTTCATGGGGGGCATTGTCATGCTGAAACAGGAAAGGGCCTTCCCCAAACTGTCGCCACAAAGTTGGAAGCACAAAATCTTCTAGAATGTCATTGTATGCTGTAGCATAAGATTTCCTTTCACTGGAATTAAGGGGCTTAGGCTGAACCATGAAAAACAGCCCCAGACCATTATTCCTCCTCCAAACTGTACAGTTGGCACTATGCATTGGTGCAGGTAGTGTTCTCCTGGCATCCTCCAAACCCAGATTAGTCCGTCAGACTGCCAGAAGGTGAAGAGTGATTCATCACTCCAGAGAACGCGTTTCCTCTACTCCAGAGTCCAATGGCGGCGAGCTTTACACCACTCCAGCCGACACTTGGCATTGTGCATGGTGATCTTAGGCTTGTGTGCGGCTACTCTGCCATGGAAACCAATTTCATGAAGCTCCCGACTAATAGTTATTGTGCTGACCTTGCTTCCAGAGGCAGTTTGGAACTCCGTAGTGAGGGTTGCAAACGATGACAGACGATTTTTATGCGCTATGCGCTTCGGTGGTCCCAGGTAAGCCGTTGTTGCTCCTAGACGTTTCCACTTCACAATAACAGCACTTACAGTTGACTGTGGCAGCTCTGGCAGGGCAGAAATTTGATGAACTGACTTGTTGGAAAGGTGGCAGCCTATGACGGTGCCACGTTGAAAGTCACTGAGCTCTTCAGTAAGGCCATTCTACTGCCAGTGTGACTGAAATAGCTCAATCCACTCATTTGAAGGGGTGTCCACATACTTTGTACAGTGTACTAATAACAAAGGGACTCAAGTTTCATGATATTTTAAATATCGCCTATTAAGAAGTTGTCCTTGTTGACATTTAAGTCGACAGGAAATATCAAGAGACTCTGGCTAGTCAAATCAAAGTGTATTTGTCACGTGCACAGGATACAAGAAGAGTGGAGGCTGCTATAGCAGCAAAGGAGGGACCAACTCCATGTTAAAGTCCATGATTTTGGAATGAGATGTTTGACAAGCAGGTGTCCACATACTTTCGGTCATGTAGTGTATGTTACAACACAGAGTTTAAATGTATTTTATATCTCACCAAAAAGTCGCAGGTCAGCAAGCGTGCCACCTGTCATCTGGACCAAAAGGCCATATTAGCACGGGCAGCAAGCACCATTGAGGGCATCCACCATTTTAACACAGACAGATTTTAATGTAGTCAACTGGGTGGGACTTCCAACTTCATTGGCTGATCCCTCCTGGTGACAACGACGGAGTCATGTCCAACTGGGTCATAAGGAGGGATGAGCCAATCGTGAAGAGGAAAATTAACAACTTTAAAATGAAGATAGCCTCAATTGCTGTCACAGACGCTATAGTGGCACAGATACAAAGATGAGTCCTCTATCTCTATGGTCTTGACTAAAGCTGTGTTCAAATACCCATACTAACATACTGTACACTATTAAAGAGTATATACTACTATAAGTTAATTTTAGTATACTGTAAACGAACGGTATCCTTTCAGTTGAGCATACTAGCGCTTTGCCTGTCTACCGGAAGTTGATGCTGTTGCTATGCAACCTACTTGTAAATTCAACCTGGAGTGCCAGAGTGTGCTAGTTCATAAATTCAAAGCGTTTCGCTCTCGAGTGTTCAGAGCGCACACTGGACGCTCTGGCCGAGGAGTAGGGTTGTTCCAAGCATTCTGACCTCACAATGGCAGTCAAGCACCCAAGCTAACTGGCTAGCTACTTCCAAACAAAAATAAGAGAATACTTCACTCTGATCATTTTAATCGCCCTAGCAGAGCTGGTTAGGCAGTTTATCCAGAGCATTGGTGACTGTAACTGTGTTGCTCGATTTTTTTTGCCAACTTTTACTGATGCAGGCCACATTTTGTTTTTTTACATGTATTTTTATTTAACTAGGCAAGTCAGTTAAGAACAAATTGTTATTTACAATGACAGCCTACCACATCCAACCGGTGTTGAGCGTTTGTAAATTCATCGGTTGTTCCTATGAATGACAATAATCAAGTCAATCAATGTTGGGTAGTTAGTTAGATAGCTTAAAGTAAATACACTGGCAAGTTCGATGTACTAGTAGCCAACTAACGTTACAGTAGGTAGCTAACATACCCGGTACATACTGCTGTAATGATATGCTATGTGGTTCCTAAGGATAGCGTACCTTACAAATTGTCAGCCAACATAACGTGTAACGTAATTCACTTTATTACATTGTTCAACATTTTCTTAACATTTGTCATAATTAGTTAAAGCAACGAATTCATATCTGCTCTCGTTGGACTCCGATAACTTGTGGTATACTAACTATATCCATACTTTGACCAATAAGCATACTATATACTCAATTTCCGTCACAAATAGTACTGTTAGTATGAGTATTCGATCGCAGTGCTAGCTGTGCCACCAGAGACTCTTGGTTCGCGCCCAGGCTCTGTCGCAGCCGGCCGCGACCGGGAGGTCCGTGGGGCGACGCACAATTGGCCTAGCGTCGTCCGGGTTAGGGAGGGTTTGGCCGGTAGGGATATCCTTGTCTCATCGCGCACTAGCGACCCCTGTGGCGGGCCGGGCGCAGTCCGCGCTAACCAGGTCGCCAGGTGCACGGTGTTTCCTCCGACACATTGGTGCGGCTGGCTTCCGGGTTGGATGCGCGCTGTGTTAAGAAGCAGTGCGGCTTGGTTGGGTTGTGTTTCGGAGGACGCATGGCTTTCGACCTTCGTCTCTCCCGAGCCCGTACGGGAGTTGTAGCGATGAGACAAGATAGTAACTACTAACAATTGGATACCACGAAATTGGGGAGAAAAGGGGGTAAAAATTTAAATAACTAAAATATTCCAACACAGTTTATGAATGAAAAGGACGTATTTAACTGCGCATACCTATGACGTTGTATTCTCTGATCCCGCCCACGTGTGGTGGTCTAAAGAAACATGTCGCTCCCCTTCATACACAGATCCGCGATGTTATGCAGAGGATTTAGGGCAAGTTTAAATCTTTACGACCACACGACAAGGATTCCAAATACTACGATACGATTACGAGTGAGTTGGCTATTTGATGTCAATATATTCATAAAAAATATATATTTACATGGCCGAAATGTTGGTCAAATCGAAGTAACAAACGTTAGCTAGCATGAAAACAAGGATACTAGCTAGCTCGTGTCAATGTCAAGCAATACGTAATGTGTGGAATTGGGATGGATTGTTTTTTTCCATTAATGAGTTATCATGGGTATGCAGGAATACATTTCTCCCTGTCTCTTCCCCTTCAAAAACAGACATTGTGTAGCTCAGTTGGAGAAGCAAATATTGGGATATTACAATCTACAGAAGAATACAAATTTGTGGAACGACTGATCCCACCTTCACGAGTGCCCATTCCCCCTAAACATGACGGTCCTTCCCCATCTGGCTGGACTCCTCCATCAGGTAAAGCTTGACACCGTTGATTGATAGCTAATTAGCATCGGTATTCAACTGTCTTCCGTCTGTTTTCCGTAAACAAGCGCTGTAAACGTGCAAATATGGCCAGTTGCAGCCGACAGTATATTTTTCGGTGATATGAAAGACAGGGTCCTTATGCTTCCAAGACCATACCGCTACTGATTCATGTTAATGTTCAGACCGAGCGTCGGGGCTCTTATTAACAAAACCCCCCTTATACAGAAAACGCCTTTGTCCAATGACTCTTATGTGTAATGTAATGGAACTAGGTTAATCTTTGATCACGATTTATCAGGTGCTATTTACGGTTAACCTCAAATGTTTTTCCATCTTTTCCTCACCCCCTTTAACCCAACATTTTATAGAGGTGCCTCCTGCTTTGCCATACATGATCCGTCGCTCCCGAATGCACAATGTTCCTGTCTACACAGACCTCACCCATGGCAGCCGCAAGACAACCCTAGTACGCAAGGTTGAAGGGGACATCTGGGTGAGCGAGACAGAATTTCTATGGTTCTTCTGTCAAGACATTTTTGTAACATTGGCGGAATTGCAAATCAATATGGATGACTGACGAAGTATAAGAGCTTTATTTATCTAGCAAACCCTGGGTTGAATTATGTTTTCCTGTCAATATGCAATTGTTTCCTCCTAATTAATGGTGCTACTTTCTCCTGTCAGGCTCTTGAGAAGGATGTTAAGGAGTACCTGCAACAGCTTACTGGCAAAGACCTGCCAACACAGGTCAATGAGGTGACCATGACACTTCGGGTCAAAGGTCACTTTGATACAGAGCTGAAGGAGTGGCTGGTGGAGAAGGGATTCTAACTGAACCGCTGATAAACTGTTGCAGAAGAGTTGTCAGAGAAAGAGTGCATACTTTTCTACATGAAACCCAACAATTTGAAATGCATCCTGTATTGAAATAGAATAGATAATTAAGAGACAGTTGTTTGTAGATGTGCTCTGTCAATTATATTTGTATGGAATACCTTACGCTCAGCTGATAAACATACTTGAAAGTTGAATTATTAAATGGCCCTTTCCTATGGGTGGGGGGGGGGGCTGCTTTACCCACTTACTCTATTTTTATTTGATATCCACAGGAACAATATCAGTTGTAAGTTTGATTCATGAGTTGTATTGCTATAAAATAATATCACCATTACCTGTTTTAGTGGTGTAGTCAATACTGACAAATTAATTTACTATTTGGTGTATTATACATTTTTCATATAGGAAGTATACTTGAGGGAAGTATCTCGAACGATGCTGTGATGTTTATGTAGACAGGTTTCCATTGGCACAGGTTTATTCGCCAAAAGCAAACAATCCTTGCAATGCTCATGGAAACTGCAAATAGTTTTCTGAAGATCGATAACTTTCTTATTGCGACAAATGATGAAAAGTAATTATTGACTACATTTGAAGGTACGTGGAGCACGTGATGTCATCACTATAAACTCAACTCTACATTTAATTAAAAATGCCTAATGCTTTCAAGAAAAATATCCTGACTTTCAAGAATGCCTGAATTGCTTGGCCTTTTCGGGTTGGCTGAAAAGTTACCATGCAATTATTTAAGATCTACAGGAGTGCACGTTTTACCATAGAGTGGACTCGTGGCGACATAAACTATTAAAATAGGGCAAATATTAGTCAATTATCACATTCTATCCATGCTGGTTTAGGTGGGCTACCAGAGACATGAAATATAGGTGTGAGGGCATACACGCTGGCGCCAACTTAGTAATGGGAAATTTTCCTAAATGGGTGATGGAAACACTTGTCATTCGAAACTAGGTTTTTGCGAGAAAAAAACTTTTATATAGGTGTAACGTCATTACATCCAGCAGTTTATCAACCCAAGATAGTTGAATGGAAACGCACCCTAGCAGGCAATTACCGTATCTTTTTTCTATGCGAACTTTCTAAATGTCGACAAAAGTCACTGGACAAGTTAATGGAAACACAGCCTGTGACTGAAACGCACCCCATTTCATAATCCAGCTTCCATGTCCGCGGGTTAGTTGCTTTTGCGATCGTTTTACGACGTATATGCGACAAACTCAGAAACCATTTAGGGTAGGAGTTTTTCCAAAGTTAAGTCTCACACTTTTAATTCCTTGACAGTTTGAGGTTGATAAAACGCCGAGCTAATTAGAATTACTGTACCATATCGGAATTTGCATGTGTCTGACGATGTACTGATACTTATGGTACGGCCCAAGTGAACCAAGTTCTCTCACATTGAATGCTGTGAGTGAACTCGGATGCAAAAATATCTTTCCTTCCAGGCAAATTGGACGTTCATCATTTCACTCAACATTATTACATCCGCATGCAATCAGAATTAGAAACTCATTTGCCCACCCAAAATAATGAATCCAATACTTAGAGAATCCCTCCATCTGTGAGGAAATTACTGACTGACATTGGACCAAGGGATCAGCGCCGAATGGACTGACATGGAGTCTGATACTATCACTAGAGGTGGAATCGAACTTCCTGCCAGAGTAATCACCAATAACAGTGATTTTCTGACACCAGCTGCAGGGAAAGAGAATGGAGATGCTGATCATACAGATACCACAAAGCAAAGTGTGCAGGCTGTGCTTATCCAAACCCTCTTGCTATACCTGTCCACGATACTGTGGACTGGAATACTACCGCACTACAAATCATTCCGTGTGCTCAGAGGAATTCTATAAGGAATTTGTTTTACAGAAGCTGAACACATGGGAGATACGGAGAGTGGGGGGAGGAAGAAGATGCAGGATATTCTGCTTAGGCTGAAACATGGGACAGAGGGAGGGATGGAGAATGTTTTAAAGGCTGTTGAGGAGAAAATGGGAGGTAGTGAGGAGACAAAGGAAAGCGCACAGGTTATAGAGCTCCTCTCCAGGTTAGCAGAAATTCAGTCATCTAGAGAAGTGAGTGTGGAGGAGATTAAAAACATTTGAACCAAACTCAAATAGTTAGGAGACGAGGATGAAGAAGCAGTGCAGGTGGTCGCTGCAAATATTGGAGTACATGGAGAAGGGGTTTGAAGACAGTGAGGAGCTGGACTTTCTGACAGGCTCTCCGGGCTGAATATCGATGCTTTCTCTGAAGAGGCACTGTGGGACCTGTTGAGCAGCCAGGAGGAGAAGTTTAGGAATCTGGTGAAGGGTGGGGCTGTAGGTGCTCTGGTCCCCCTGTCGAAACCCTAGTGGGAGCAGCACAAGGAGGGGGAAAAGCCCAGATGGAGCTACTGGAAGAGGAGATGATACCGCAGGACAGGAAGGGAGCAGTACAAGAGAAGCAGTGAAGACATGATAAAGGACAGAAGGGGCATGTTCATCCAGTTGTGAAGAAAGAGAGTCTAAAAGTCAAATTGTGGTCATCGCGGATATCGAAGTCAAGGATTCTGGGGAAGGACTTGAGAGTGTGGGTAAATCAGTGAAAGAGCAGGGACAGAGAAAGGGTAAACACAGAAAGGAGGTGAGGAAGGCCAAGGGGACAAAACCAACCTCTAATGTGCCTCCAGTCAATGACAAAATCCCACTGAGCTCCTGGTCTTCCCATCCATCCATCCCCTCTTGTTGCAATGGCTTGATCAATGCTCTGTTTGGCAACACCTTCGCCCTATGCCTGATCAATGGTGACATCGAGTCAGACCTAACTCAGGAGTTCTGCCAGATGGTTCTGACTGTGTCTGAGGCTCTGAGCTCAGGCAGGGTGTTCAGCTCCTTTCGGGGGGCCCTTCAGGGAGGGGAGGCAGCCATTTTGTCCAGGGGGTTATTTTGACCGAGAGGACCCCAGCGCCCCAGCCAGAGCTGTGGAATCCGTGGCTCATATTCTGACTGGGAGAAGTAAGCAGAATGATGTTGGATACTGCTTGGCAGCTTTGAGACAACTCCGTACAGTGCTATCCCAGGCCAGTGCAACTCTGCCCGAAGGGGATATGAGAAATAAGTATTTCCTGGCTGGGAATAAATCTGAGTTCTTTCAAGCTTGGGGGTCTGACAATACCCAGGAGGTGAGAAGACTGGCTGCTGAGTTATGGAGAGAGCACAGGAAGAGGGAGGATGAGATGAGTGCTTTGGAGAAGAGTTGAAGAACGCTGGAAGAACGAAAGAAAAGTGAAGGATGTGTTGATTGAGAATGTTTTAGTATTCTATAACAGTTAATAAAGAGACTCATGTTTACCCATCTTATTTTCAATTCAAATTCAGGGCCAGTCTGGTATTATTTGTTTGTACACAATTTTGTAAACATTTATTCTGACTGCAATTACTATTGTTTATTGGGGGTTTTTTGTTGTAAAAATTCACAACAAAGTTATGCAATAAAGTTAAGGCTTCAATTTCAGTTTTGAAATATTAAAGAAACAGGCTAACACTCTGTCACTATCCAAATATCATCCAACATGACCATTTCAATACATGCATACATTTTCCTGATCATTTGAATATCTTTCAGATCAGTGCTAATACACCACAGTTACTGACATGTGACTCATTTGAAATAAAGTGTAGGGCTCGTTTCCTGGACAGAGATTAAGCCTACTCCTGGGCTAAAATGCACTTTAAAATGGAGATTACCCATTGAGCATGCTTTTTAGTCCAGGACTAGGCTTAATTTGTGTCTGGGAAACCAGCCCATAGTGTCCAATCTTGAGGAAGAATGGAAAGATCAGTATGAAAGCTAATGCTCAAGATTGATCATGCTTGAGACTCACTAGAAAGACATCACTACTGTGAACAACTGGTAAAGCTGCTGGGCCAAACTGTCAGCTTGTCTGGACAGTTTATATAGAGTCAGAAGTGCCATTTCCTCCACAGTCATCACGTATAAAGTACATATTCATTATGACAGTGAAAAGACAGTATTTCAGTAGTATTTGTTCAGTCTAGTCTGTTGAGGTTCAGAAAGTGCACTTTATACAACACAGCTGGCTATCAGATGCAGTGTATATCCCTTGCATGCTCCCGGGCCCCGGCTCTGCCCTGACTGCTTCGGTCGAGCTTAGCTCAGTAGATATAGGGGAAGATCCTGTAGGGCACGCGCCTGCAGTAGCTGTCCCATGCCAGGCCATACTTGGCCCTGCAGTGCCTCTCGTCACGGGCCTCTCGGTGAATCAACAGGACAGTGAAGTACACAACATAAAAGTAAGGTAGAAGATGGTTGAATCCTGGAACAAGACATACAGTACATGAGATCAGAATACAGTGCCTTCAGAAAGTATTCAGACCCCTTGACATTTTGGTACGTTACAGCCGTATTCTAAAATAGATTTATTTTTTATTTTTATCCTCAGCAATCTACACACAATGCCCCATAATAACAAAGCAAAAACAGGTTTAGACATTTTTGCAAATGTATTAAAAATATTAAACAGATACCTTATTTACATAAGTATTCAGACCCTTTGCTACGAGACTCAAATTGAGCTCACGTGCATCCTGTTTCCATTGATCATCCTTGATGTTTCAACTTGGGAGTCCACATGTGGTAAATTCTATTGATTTGACATGATTTGGAAAGGCACACACCTGTCTTTATAAGGTCCCACAGTTGACAGTGCATGTCAGAGCAAAAACCAAGCCATGAGGTCAAAGGAATTGTCCGTAGAGCTCAGAGATAGGATTGTGTCGAGGCACAGATCTGGGGAAGGGTACCTAAACATTTCTGCAGCATTGAAGGTCTCCAAGAACACAGTGGCCTCCATCATTTCAATGGAAAAAGTTTGGAACCACCAAGACTTCCTAGAGCTGGCCACACGGCAAAAATTAGGAATGGGGGGAGAAGTGCATTGGTCAAGGAGGTAACCAAGAACCCAATGGTCACTCTGACAGAGCTCTAGAGTTCCTATGTGGAGATTGAAGAACCTTCCAGAAAGACAACCATCTCTGCAGCACTCCATCAATCATGCCTTTATGATTTATGAGTGGCCAGACGGAAGCCATTCCTCAGTCAAAGGCACACGACACCTCGTGTGGAGTTTGCCAAAAGGCACATAAAGACTCTCAAAACATGAGAAACAAGATTCTCTGGTCTGATGAAACCAAGATTGAACTCTTTGGCCTGAATGACAAGCGTCATGTCTGGAGGAAAACTGGCACCATCCCTACAGTGAAGCATGGTGGTGGCAGTATCATGCTGTGGGGATGTTTATCAGCGGCAGGGACTGGAAGACTAGTCAGGATCGAGGGAAAGATGAACGGAGCAAAGTACAGAGAGAGCCTTGATGAAAACCTGCTCCAGAGCACTCAGGACCTCCGACTGGGGGGGGGGGCGAAGATTCACCTTCCAACAGGACAACGACCCTAAGCACACAGCCAAGACAATGCCGGAGTGGCTTTGGGACAAGTCTTTGAATGTCCTTGGGTGGCCCAGCCAGAGCCCGGACCTGAACCAGATCGAACATGTCTGGAGAGACCTGAAAATAGCTGTGCAGTGACGCTCCCCATCCAACCTGACAAAGCTTGAGAGGATCTGCAGAGAAGAATGGGAGAAACTCCCTAAATATAGGTGTGCCAAGCTTGTAGCGTCATACCCAAGAAGACTCGAGGCTATAATTACTGCCAAAGGTTCTTCAACAAAGTACTGATTAAAGGGTCTGAATTCCTATGTAAATAAGATATCAGTTTTGTTAGTTGTAAAAAATTTACCAAAATGTCAAAAAACTGTTTTTGCTTTGTCATTATGGGGTATTGTATGTAGATCAATGATAATATTTTTTTATCCATTTTAGAATAAGGCTGCAATGTAACAAAATGAGGAAAAAGTCAAGGGGTCTGAATACTTTTCGAAGGCACTGTGTAGTCAGTAGCACTGTTCAGGTACAGCCACTGGTTATGGACACGTGCCGGCTGGATGCAGAGAGGGTCTATTTGAGCTCTACTTACCACACGGCAGAGACCATGCCAGGGCCATGAGAAGGTCTCCTAGGTAGTTAGGATGGCGTACGAGGCCCCACCAGCCAGACACCAAAAGGCGCTTCCCAGTTGCTGTGGCAATAGTCTCCAGGTCTACAGGCACGGGGGAAGATTATATTTTTATTTCGTTTTGGACGTGGCGTTACCTTTATTTAACTAGGCAAGTCAGTTAAGAACAAATTCAAATTTTCAATGACTGCCTAGGAACAGTGGGTTTAACTTCCTTGTTCAACGACAGCTTTTCACCTTGTCAGCTCGGGGATTCGATCTGGCAACCTTTCGGTTACTAGTCCAACACTCTAACCACTAGGCGGTAGCGGTGTGCCGCCCCATTTGAGAGAGATCAGACTGCAAATTATTCACACTCCGACTGCTCTTTCTGTTGGGGCCAGATTCTACTCTGTGGTGCCTCCTACCGTCCACTGTATTCATTATGCACTTTGTTCCATTATGGAAAACAAAATTTGAAACAGCCAGTAATAAAGATGTCATCAGAGAGATGGCCCAATTCTATCTATCCTCTCAAAACTGTTAAACTGATTTAAGAAAAGTGTATTAATTCAAAACGTGTGTAAGTTGCCATGACAGGAAATCGAATCAAGAAGTTGAATACTGACTTGCAACACTGGGATGCGTAGGGTCCCGTCTGAATTGGTTCTTCTGGGAGTTTGATTTTCTGAAGATATAATACCCAGCACCTAATGACAAGAAGAGATAAAATACATTCCATTAATAAGGGGACAAACAAATATAACAAATCTTTAAGTGAAGAATGCACACTTCCCCACCCCACATCTTGAAACATGATTTACCATTCAATGTGACTATAGCTGTGGCTCCTAGAAGACTGAGGGACTGTGGGTGCATGACCAGGAAGGCAGCTTGCAGGCTGTACGTAAAGGGAACCCAGGCCAGGTCCCCAAAGACCAACATAAACCCAAAGCCATCATGCACTATGTCCATGGTGGTCAGCACAGCCTCCTGCAACATCACAGAGAGAGCATCAGTCAAAATATATTCCACTGTCAAATGAAACATACAGCACTGCAGAAATGAAATGAATTTTAGGGCTCAATATACATCCGCAGTGTAACATCACAACACATTCAATTGGCATCACTCTGTTACCGCTGCTATACCACTGTTATTTCCTAGCTATTCCTGTGGACTGTCCTCTCACCTCATTCCACAGAGCATCCGCCACGTAGAGCAGCTGGAAGCTGTTGACCAGTATCATGGCCAGGGAGGCAGAGTCCCGTAGCTCCACCTCTTTCATTAGCATCCCAAAGTTAATCACCACCTAATTGGAAGAGAGTATGTTCGATCAGATTTTTATATATATATATCAACACAATTATATTTTACTTCATATAATCTAGTCACCCTTGCTCCATTTCCACTCACCCAGCCAATCAGACCTGGTCTCAGCTCACAAAAATATTTCAGATCAAAGCTTCCAATCCGTGGGTTCAGCTCTCGTCCCATAAAGAAATCATACAGGGGGTTTCCTGTGTGACATATAGCAGGCGTGAGCCTATACAGGAAAACCTCTAATACATTTTGATGTATGTTGTTTACTTGATATTTTATGTTACTTCTCTAATCCTGCACCACCCTTACCTGTGTTTCCCCCCTGGGCGAGGGCATGGTGAGGGGCCCAGAAGGAGCATATGTAGAGGTAGAGGGAGAGGATGAATGACACCCCAATAGCACACACTGCCAGGGGCAACAACAGCTCAAAGAGATACCCCAGAGGCATCCCCAGCCATAGTGACAATGTCAACAGAACAGCTGTGATGCAAAGGGCATGAAAACCTGTAGAGGGAGAGCGAAATAGAGAAAGATAGAAACAGAGCTAGAAAGGGCGAGGGAGCAGGTGGGAGGGATAGATACAATAGATAATTAGTTGGGAGAAGGAATCATTAAAAAAAATTGTTGAGTTTGGACTGAGTAGCTTGCAACAAGATAAATCATTGTGGACTAATGGCCTGCATAGCTCAAGGTCAATGACACCTGCAGTAAATGAAAGGAAAACATAACCAATTAACTCTTCACACCCAGCTCAAATCAAACCTGCCTAAAATTGAAACTGTACACATTGGAACACACTACTTCAAAGCTTTATTTCTGCACCCGCCAACCCTACAATACCGTTTATGGGGTACTTGAGTCTCGAGCCATCTTTTAGCACCATCCCCTCAGACACCTGCAGGTAAGACAGAGATATGTGTATCAGCCGAACCTCACATGACAACGTGACAAGGACTCCAGAACTCAAAGGTATTCATAATTAACAGCTCGTCTCACCTTCCCCATAGGCAGCAGGTAAAAGAAGCTCTGAAGGGCCATCCAGCCCAGTATGAGAACAGGGGCCAGGGGGTCCCATAGCTGGGCTGTGGGGGGCAGGACAGGGGGCCACTGGAGCACGCTGGCCACAGGGGAGCGACATACACAGAGCAGGTAAAGTACCGTCAGGGGCAAGAAGACAGGGATACAGGTGGCACCTTCAAGGGAGAAGAGGAAGAGAGACCAAGGAAGTGAAGTTGGTAGAGAAGAAAATGGGTGGGAGATGGGATTGCAATATGCCTATTTAAACTGAACATGCAAAATGTGTTTTCTTTTTAATAAAGCAAACAAACTTCGACTCACCCAAAGTCCCCCCAAATTCTTTTTCTGCTTGTGGGGATTTTTGTTTGTTGAACTTCATTATCTGTCTCCTGTGAAAATGTTAAAAGGAGGACACTGGTAGAGTGCACGCTCAAGACAAATGTGTATAGGCAGCAATAAAGACCTTTATCTCATATTCTCTGAATGAACTAGACTAGTATAGACTATAGTGACTACTATAATGTCCTACTTTATTGTTGATGTTGAGAAATAAAAACATAACTCTGCCAATATAGTTATTCTCTAGCGTAACGAGGATACGATTCGGTTGAATTACACAATGTGAACAGATACTACAACATAGACAGGTTACATCACAGAAAAACAATTCCATGCGCATTAATAGATAACAGCAAAAGAGAACATTTTTGCGTTGGACGTAAACCAAGAATATTAAAATGTTTTTTTCCAACATCGCATAATTTATAGCGTCACTCACCTTTATTCCTCATGTATACTCACGCCAAACAACAAGTACAGTGCGACGATAAGAACGCGTGCGTGGAACTGCCCCAAAGCTACCCCCCTGACATGACCCATCTCTAAACCAATGGGATTAAGCCATGGTCATCAGAAGAGCATGGAGAGGGGAGCGTTAAACCAATCAAATTTACGCTGGGGCGGTGACCACATATATCATAGGGCCGAGAAAAGTGATGGTCAAATTTAATGTACACCTTTTTACTCTACATCGCTCTTATTGGTTGCTAGAGACGGGACTCTTGCTTATGACGTGAGAAAGTACTCACGCAACACCTACGCAAACATTATTTCCATAATTGATTCAAAGTATGATGATTAATCAATCATGATTCAAAATTAATTGAAACACAAAGTTATTACTTAAACTTATTACTTACTGACACTTTATATAACATACTTTACAGAGATTATTAATTGTAACATAATTATTCTAATTTAAATTGCAAGAATAAGTGTGCAAAAGGAAAACAAGAGAAATACAAATAATTAAGATCACATGTCCTTGAAGGCAGGAGGCACAACTCTGCTTTATATCCGTTTATGAGTTAGATTTTTTAAATTAAATTCATATTACCATATGATAATGTTTGTAATTACTAATCAAATTAATATAGATGCATCCCACCCAAACATCATTCATAATAACATTCATAGTACGGTAACCTCAATCCCCCTCCTGTCCCACATTTACATCATGGGAATCGAGAGTATCAAGTAAAAGCCCTCTTCGTCCAATCTTCAATGTTCAGTTAACTTCAAGGTATTTTGTTGGTTTTAACCTGTTACACACTCTTCAATTTCACCATCACAATTCACCAGTTCCTCAACCAATGTGACCTCTGGCCTTTAACCTCTCTCACAGATGACCTCAATCACGCTCTGCTCCATGGGAGCGGGGTCCAGGCAGCGGTGGGCAGTGCTGCCCACAATCTCGTCAAGTAGGAAGTGGACCAGGTTTTCATCGGAGACGAAGCGCCACAGATACATCTGCAAGTAGTTGCAGTCAACCTGGATCTGCTGCAGGCCGTAACGACCAAAGGTACGCAAGCGGACACACTCCAGGAACGTCTTCAGACTGATCTTTATGATTCCTGTCAACACAGAGACCTGAGAGAGGAGATTAAGACTGTCAAATTGGGGGGTGTAAGAGACAGTCTCTACGCAAGGGGTCTCCAACATTTCTAGCATGAAAGCTACTTTAAAAAAAATGTTACCCTTTTTTTTTTTATAGCTTTCAAATAGGCACATTCTTCTCTTCTCCTCTACCCTGCAACTCTTCACCAGGTCCTTGTAAAAGAGATGTGTTTTCTGTTTTCTGGTAAAATAATGGTTAATAAACACCTCTAAGGGGCCCCATAACATTTTCTATTGTATTTTCCAGAATTCAGTTCTGTTTTATTTTCCCTGGTTTTGGATTTTCTTCCCTTTTTTTAAACTCTCCATATTACAATTATTTATAGAGAAACAATGAAAATGGATGTTCTGAGTCCATGTCAATTCTCAAATCACATCCGAAGACCAATTTTAATGTCTGAAAAAATTAAAATAACAATGTTTGATTTGAGTGTAATTCCCCTTTAATTTTGCATTTCATTGCTCAGTCTGGCAATGTTTCTGTTAGGCCTACTGCTGCAACATGTCATGGCCGAGTTTGCAAAAACAATGGCCACCCAATTGATACAAATAATTTTGATATCTGTGAGGTAAGCCTACTTTGCAGTCAACGACCTTCTCAAATGTTATCATTACTAACATCGCTAACTAGCTACTTACGGAGTGAGCATAGACAAATGCACGCACCAAACAGACAGAAATGCAATATTGCTGCAAATTAATTGGCAGATATTGTGTTCCATTTGGATTTTAAAGCCAAGAGGCGCTAAACAGGGGTGGGATAATGTCAATGTTGCTTTGATTGGATAGTAGCCGGGAGCTTTATGTTTATGACAGTTTGCGATGGAACACCTGAAAAAAAATTGCCTGTACTTTTAGAATTGCTTTGCGAGCTACTCATAGGTGGGCAGCGAGCTAACGGTTGAAGAACCCTACTCTAGGCCCTAAGCTACCAGAGCTCTGTGATCCCTCCCTACCCACCTTGTTAAACTCCACAGGACTGAAGATGTCGATCCGCTCAGAAAAGAGCTTTTGTATATTACTCAGGAGATTGGTATCCATAGCAGCACTGCAGGGAGACAAAAACCGTTCATAAGCCATTAGGAAAGATAGCCATCATACTAACATTAGACTGATCCTGCCTCTGCTAAACATCCACACATTGTGATGCAGTGTTAATGTATTATGTTGTTATGAAAGGGTTGTGTGGTAGGCGACTGTAGTTCTGGTACCTGGGTGTGTAGCTGGGGGCGTAGCGGGTTTGCTGCCTAGAGCCGCTGTAGACAGAGAAGGTCCTTTTGCTGGAGTCACTGCTGTGGGCTTTCCTCACCCCCTCCTCATAGAGAAGACCCACCTGTAGGGAAACACAAGGAGAGACAGATCAGGGGAGGGAGTAAAGCCGTTTAGATTCCTAGCACTGATGATGCTTTTGTCCACTCACATTTATACAGTGATTACAGTTTTCCTACATGCCAAAGGGTTTTATATAGATAACGGACATTACCTGCACATCAATAGAGGTGGTGTCCTCCACCACTCTTTTCATCACAGCACGGACGTTCCGTGGCTCGATAGTGTTGACCCAGTCTCGTGTCTCCACACTCTTTCTCAGCATCTGGGATATGATCAGGCCCTGAACCTATCCACAACAAGAGAGAAGGGGTCAGCATTGAAATAGAAGAAATAGGCCTGAAATGGCCAGTCGCAGCAATAGTAATTTGTTGGTAAAGTGGGAAAATGTGTACTTCCGAAAGTATTCCTACCCCTTGACTTATTCCACATTTTGTTGTGTTACTGCCTGAATTCAAAATTGATTAAATATGTTTTTTTCTCACCCATCTACACACAATACCCCATAATGAGGTCAAAACGTATTTTCAGAAATGTTCAGAAGTATTCACAACCTGAGTCAATACATGTTCGAATCACCTTTGGCAGCGATTACAGCTGTGAGTCTTTCTGGGTAAGTCTCTAAGAGCTTTGACACCTGGATTGTACAATATTTACAAATTATTTTCAAAATTCTTCAACCTCAAATTGGTTGTTGATCATTGCTACACAACCATTTTCAGGTTTTGCCATAGATTTTCAAGCAGATTTAAATCATAACTGTAACTCAGCCATTCAGGAACATTCATTGTCTTCTTGGTAAGCAACTCCAGTGTAGATTTGTCCTTGTGTTTTAGGTTATTGTCCTGCTGAAAGGTGAATTCATCTCCCAGTGTCTGGTGGAAAGCAGACTGAACCAGGTTTTAGTCTAGGATTTTGCATGTGCTTAGCTCCATTACATTTATTTTTTATCCTGAAAACCTCCCCAGTCCTTAACGATTGCAAGCATACCCATAACATGATGCACCCAACACCACCATGCTTGAAAATATGGAGAGTGGTACTGAGTAATGTGATGTATTTGCCCAAAACATAACTTTGTATTCAGGACAAAAAGTTAATTGCTTTTTGTTGTTGAAAACAGGATGCATGTTTTGGAATAGTTTTATTCTGTACAGAACTCCTTCTTTTCACTATGTCAATTAGGTTAGTATTGTAGAGTAACTACAATGTTCTCCTACCACAGCCCTTAAACTCTAACTGTTTTAAAGTCACCATTGGCCTCATGTTGAAATCCCTGTGCGGTTTCCTTCCTCTCTGGCAACTGAGCTAGGAAGCACGCTTGTAGTGACTGGGTGTATTGATACACCATCCAAAGTGTAATTAATAACTTCACCATGCTCAAAGGGATATTCAATGTCTGCTTTTTATTTTTAACAATAGGTGCCCTTCTTTGCGAGGCATTGGAAAACCTCCCTGATCTTTGTGGTTGAATCTGTGTTTGAAATTCACTGCTCGACTGAGGGACCTTGTAAGTGCGGAGCACAGAGATAAGGTAGTCATTCAAAAATCATGTTAAACACTATTATTGCACACAGAATGAGTCCATGCAGCTTATTATGTGACTTGTTAAGAAAATGTTTACTCCTGAACTTATTTAGGCTTACCATAATAAAGGGGTTGAATACTTACTGACTTAACATTTTTACATGTTAGTCATTTAGCAGACGCTTTTATCCAGAGCGACCTACAGTAGTGAGTGCATACATTTTCATACTGGTCCCCTGTGGGAATCAAACCCACAACCATGGCGTTGCAAGTGCCATGCTCTACTGAGCTACACATTTCAGCTTTTCATTTTTAATGAATTAGTAAAAATGTCAAACATTATTCCACTTTGACATTATACGGTATTGTATGTAACAAAACGTGGAAAAAGTCAAGGGGTGTGAATACTTTCTGAAGGCACTTTACCTTAACATAATGGTTCAGTAGCTTCTGTGCTGCCTCTCTGGCCTCTCCACATAAAGCTGCGACTGCAGTTACAGGAGAGCGATGCTGTGAAAACGAGAGAAACAAGAGGATATAACAGCATGTGATACACATTTCTCATGACTAAAGAGGACCTATTATTTGGACAGATATTCTTACATTCCCATCAACAGCATTGAAGAAGTGTTCAGAGTCTCATTGGCATATTTACCTGCACGAGGAACTGCTCGTCTGTGAGGGTGAGGATATAGGTGATGGTGGAGGTTTCATAGTTCAGGCAGAGGCGTGACAGCAGCAGTAGGAGGGCAGGGGGTGTAGAGCCGCCCCTGTTTCCCGCACTCTCACAGAACTGACGTGAGGACTGGCACACAAACTTAATGAAGTTAACCACAAGGCTCTCACGCACACCCTGGCTGCAAAACTCCCCCTGAAATAGAGAGGTGAAAGAGAGTTGTCAATGAAATAAATAGCATACCAAATTCAGAAAATAAGGCATACTATCAGAGCAACTCACAAACTGAGGGATACAACTAACCCACAAAAGCATCAGTGTTAATTTCACCTTGAAGTAAGGCTTATTGGAGAAGGTGATGTCCTTTGCGGTGAAGAGGTGCACTGATGCCAGCACTGACTTGATCTGATTGAGAATGGAGGCAGACAGAGAGGAGAGGAGCTCTGGCAGGCTGGCGGGAGCATCTTTCCCAGTGGCTGGTCCCGCCAGATGAGAGCCACCTCCAGTTGAGCTTCCACCCAGCCGAGGGGCTGCTAGGGCCTGCCTCACGTCTCTCAGGCTGTCCAGGTAGAAGCTCTGCAGGGCTGCCAGGTACTGCTTGATCCTCTCCCTGGCTGCTCGCACCACGATCTCAGTCCCTTGGCTGGGCACAGCAGACCCAGGCAGCAGTTTGGCTACGGCCTGGAGCCTGCGGTGGAAACGGTCCAGAGCCCGGACCAGAAGAGAGTTGTCTCCAACACTTTTCTCCTCCTGTATCCTCCTCTCCACCAGCGAGAAGTAGCAGGTGGCCAGGGCATCCACGAAAGCATGCAGCTTGCCAATAGCCATATGGGGGATGTTTTTGGAGGCCAGATTACCCTCTTGCGGACGGTTGACAAACAACTCTTGGTACGAGGCAATGGCCAAGCAAAGGCTGCTGACGAATTCATTGCAACCTCTGTCTATGAATTCCAGAATATCAGTCCTTGAGCTGGGAGAGAGGAAGGGATTGCCTGGAAAGGTGGGGTCAGTGGGAGATCCAGCAGTGGGTGCAGCTGACAGTCTGCGGGCAGGGCCAATGGAGGGATCTATCACTGATGTGGGTCCAGAGGACAATGGTGGTCTTAGCTCCGCCTCCAGTCCTCGGAGGTTTGCTTCCAGTCGTGACTGGGCGTGGATCAGGAACTTGTCACACAGTTCCTCTGCTGGCTCATCCAGCTGCAGCAGAAGCTCCACACACTCTGAAAGGTCCTTCGCACTCGAACCTCCATCTCTGCAAACACAGTCAACACCTAGCAGAGGTAAGGCATCCATGCAGAGGCATAATGTATTATTACTATAGAATATGAACTAGAAATGAAAATTCAAAGAACCTTGTTTTGCAGCCATACTAATCTCAGTTAACACAGAACTAAAGTCTCAGGTAATTGGTCAGCTTCTCCATTAAGTTCTGGGTCCATACATGTTAAGAGAAGAGATCAAGAAATGCTAGAAGGAGCGGAACCGGAACGAGGATCGCCACCCTTTCTCTTTGCAATTTAGGGGCCGAATGTCCCCTTCCCTTCTGAAATTCAAATGATGCGAACACCTGTGAAATCATGATTTGTCCAAATCGCCAGTGAGGAAAAACCAAACACCGGATCTACTGCTGCTCGTTATCCTAGCATCCCATTCAGTCCCGACAGATTCTCTCGGTTTGCACGCAGAATCTTTCCACAAGTGACTACTTCTCCTACCTGAACTTCTGCCTAAGCTCCTGTGCCAGCTTGTCCATGATGGCATTACAGTCATCCTGGATGCCCCTGAAGGAGGGCATGTGGCTGTACTGCTGCAGCACGCAGCGGGCACGACGATGGGAGCTCACCGCCTGGGAATAAGCCTGCAGCTCCAGACACTTATTCAGCCTGGCAGGCAGCTCAAACAGGAACTGCAGCTTTCGAAGGAGAGTGTGGACTCCTGGGTGGGGGGAGGGAGAGGAAAGGTTTGAACAAGTAATCTGACAATGATAGGTATATGACCAACAACTACGATTTGTTATTTAGTTTATTTCAGGCGATGGAGGCGTGTCACCACAGGTTTCATTACAAACCTGACAGTTTGGTTATCTGTGCATGCTGGTCCTGAAGAGTCCCACTGATGTGTGCACTGAACTCTGTGATAGCAGCCATGTTAGTAGAGAGACAGTCCATTTCGTCCTCCATCTTCTTAAAATCATTCTTCATTTTTCTGATTGTGTCTAGTGGGAGGAGATGAGGGCATTCATTCATTACATGGTATGTATACTGAACAGTGAGTGACGCAAACATGATCCAATGTAATAACATGATATCCAAAGCACTGCCTACACTGTCCCCGATTTGCTTACCTGTGGCAGAGATGAACTTGTTGTAGTTCTCATACACCAATGTCTGCATGTCACTGTCCAAGGAGCGGATCTGCTTCACCATGCAGCTCTCCTGGTCCATCAGCTCTCCAAGGGAACATTCTCTCCTAAGCTGCAGTTACCAATGACATAAAGGTCAGTTTTGAAGACAAGACAACTAACAGACATCACTGAGCGACTGTACTACTTGGGTGACTGACACCAATGCCAGATAAGCAGTTGGCATTGGCTCTTGTACAGACAATCGTTTGCCTCTGGATTTCATTTGTTGTCTTATGGTCAAAGAATAGCTAACTATATGTGTCGCATCCAGACACAGAAATTGGATTTTACCTTATTGAGATAAACCTCAGGATCGAAATGCGTGCCGTTTATATCGCAAGGATTCATCGACTCTGCTTGATCCACGGTCTTTCCTTCCTCGTTCAACCCATAATAGAGCTTCAACATACCGTGCACTCGGCGCTTCCGTGTTGGGTCGGAGTCAGGTGGTGTGGTGGCAGTAGCGGAAGCACAAATATCCCCGTCCATTTAGACTAAATACCAGCGAAATTGTTATGAATTGCAGGACAGACCAAAGAACAGCTAAATGTAACCGACAGCCAGATAAACAGACAACCAGCTATTCGCCACTAAAGCAAACAGAGAAGTTACCGTACATGTCCCGATGAGAAGCCCGTGATGGAGAAACGAGCCAGTAGGTGGCAGCAATGACTCAAAGAACACAAAGTCAAGGAACGGAGAATCTGATATTCAAAAAAATTTATTGATCAAATATGGACAAAAAAAACGTTGATAGTAAGGTTTAAAACACAATTATAACAAATCTTATAGTTTTGTCAAAACAGTACAAAGCTGAATAAAAAAACGTTTTGTGGGTTTAACTAAACCTAGTCAGTCACTGGTTAAGTTTGGTAGTGCACATTATATAAATTACAAAGGAAAGAAAACGATGAAGTTACAGGGTTCGATATATTTTAGTGTCTACGGCTTCGTTTACACAGGCAGCCCAATTCTGATATTTTGCCCAAATATAGGCAAGATAGCTGATCTGATTAATTGTTTTTTTTGACCAATCAGATAAGCCATCTTGCCTCTAATTGGGAAAAATATCAGAATTGTGCTGCCTGTGTAAACACAGCCAACAGAGCAGATCATGTTTGACAAACAAGCCTACACGTTTACCAGGTAAGTCTCTCAATGGCCAAATTAATACTGAAAGAAACAAAGGCACTTGGTCTTTTTATCCAGACTATTGCTTCATTTGAGTGTGAGAGACAGAAACAGAGACAGAAACAGAGAGTCAAAAAATATTAGTCCAAGTTATTACTCCAATAATAATACTAAGAATACAAATAATGACCAAAGGTAAAAACTTTACAGTATTTCTGATGTAGCAATAGTGCATGTCTAAGATATTGAATGCTGTGCATGTACAGCAAGTGAGTACACTACAATCTTTTTAAAAAGGAATACCACATCCATAGATCGCGTGCCTTAAGAATTATGAATCGGAACATTTTGTTGTCTTTGCATCCACGTTTGCATAATTGACAATATCAGTTATAGCATAGTGGAAACCACGTTCTTCAGCTTATGAACACTTAATTGCATCAGAGATATACAGTAGAATCGCTCCTCTCATACTGAAGAGAGGCCAGCAGAAGAACTGTCATCAGGAAACACATCCTCTTGCTGAATGGTCAGCTAAGTGGGTGAGACTAAATGGACTTTTCTGATGTGCAAACCGACTAGCCAAATCTAAAACGGACCCTTACCTTAACCCAGACCCACATTTAACCATTTAACAATTCTAAAAATAAATATCGGTTTACACATCAGAAAATTCCCTTTAGTCGCTCCCCTCCCAAGTCAAGCTGCCCTTGCATGGTGTACAATATAAACAATAACAGTGCTAGAATGCTAGGCCTTGTCATTTCTGGGAGGGGGATGCAGATAAAGTCCATGATAACCATGAGACTCTGAATCTGTGTTTAGCACAGAGCGGCAAAGACTACCACAAGATACACGTTTGTTTTGGTACAAAGACTGAGGTTTGAACAAGATAGTTGCAGAGCCTCCAATATCGCCCTCCATTCAGATAATACAATCCCCCCCGTGTTGTTTGGTTTCCAAGAGCGTAGCATACATTTCAATGAATGATACACTACATGACCAAAAGTATATGGACACCTGCTTGTCAAAAATCTTATTCCAAAATCATGGGCAGCTTTAAAAGCTTCCACTCTTCTGGGAAGGCTTTCCACTAGATGTTGGAACATTGCTGCGGGGACTTGCTTCCATTCAGCCACAAGAGCATTAGTGAGGTTGGGCAATATATTTGTAATTTTCTTTTAAAGGGAAAGGGAATGCATTCAACTGAAATGTGCCTTCCGCAGTTAACCCAATCCCTCTGAATCAGAGGTGCGGGGGGCTGCCATAATCGACATCTACGTCTTCGGCGCCCGGGGAACAGTGGGTTAACTCCCTTGCTCAGGGGCAGCATGACAGATTTTTACCTTGTCAGCTCGGGGTTACCGGCCCAGCAACCTTCCGGTTACCGGCCCAACGCTCTAACCATTAGGCCACCTGCCGCCCCCCCAATTAGGCCTGGCTCGCAGTCGGTGTTCCAATTCATCCCAAAGGTGTTCGATGGGGTTGTGGTCAGGGCTCTGTTCAGGCCTGTCAAGTTCTTCCACAACGATCTCGACAAACCATTTCTGTATGAACCTCACTTTGTGCACGGGGGCATTGTCATGCTTTAACAGGAAAGGGCCTTCCCCAAACTGTCATCACCACAAAGTTGGAAGCACAGAATCGTCTAGAATGTAATTGTATGCTATAGCGTAAAGATTTCCCTTCACTGGAACTAAGGGGCCTAGCCCGAACCATGAAAAACAGCCCCAGACCATTATTCCTCCTCCATCAAACTTGACAGTTGGCATTATGCATTTGGGAAGGTAGCGTTCTCCTGGCATCCTCCAAACTGAGAATCGTCTGTCGGACTGCCAGATAGTGAAGCGTGATTCATCACTCCAGAGAACACATTTCCACCGAGTCCAATGGTGGCAAGCTTCACACCACTCCAGCCGACCCTTAACACTGCGCATGGTGATCTTAGGCTCATTGGCCACGGAAACCCATTTAACGAAGGTCCTAACAGTTCTTGTGCTGACATTGCTTCCAGAGGCAGTTTGGAACTTGGTATTGAGTGGTGCAACGGATGACAGGTTATTTTTAAACGCTACATGCTTCAGCGGTCCATTCTGTGAGCTTGTGTGGCCTACCACTTCGCAGCTGAACCGTTGTTGCTCCTAGGCGTTTCCACTTCACAATAACAGCACTTACAGTTGACCAGGACAGTTCTAGCAGGGTAGAAATTTGACAAACTGACTTGTTGGAAAGGTGGCATCCTATGACGCTGCCACATTGAAAGTCACTGAGCTCTTCAGTAAGGCCATTCTACTGCCAATGTTTTTCTATGGAGATTACATGTCTGTGTGCTCGATTTTATACACCTGTCAGCAACGGGTGTGGTTGAAATAGCCGAATCCACTAATTTGAAGGGGTGTCCACATACTTTTGTATATATAGTGTACATAGTCATTGCACATAAACTCCATCTGAAGGAGAACTGTAATAAAGGTCCCCTATCACAAGGGTAAAATCTAAAAGGTGGTGTCACTGTTACCACTACACATCAACATTTCATATTAAACTCCAACTTCTACCAAATAGGTAGCTGGTTCAACTTGACCAGTGAAGCAATGCCACTCAATGTCACTTTCCAGCACCTAAAGAACGTAACTTCATATACACAACATTTAACCATAAATATTTATTCACACTTAAATCCTACTCTTGGTCCATAGTATTTTTGCAATCAAGAAGATAAACCTCTCCAACTCCCTACATATCTTTTAGTCTTAATCTCAACTTGCATGTTCAGTTTTGGTCTCCAGTTAGCATAGAGCAGTGCCTAGATCAGAGATGGAGGCTCAACCTTGCTCCACCTGTACTGATGAGTATGTGGGTGGCTGTGCCTGCCTGGTGAAAAAGGAAGCAGCTCTCTTTGGCTTCAAGCGTTTGATTTCTTTACCTGCCCGGAGGACAACAAACACATTTAACAGTTAGTTTTACAACCTAACCTGATAAACAAATGAAGCTTATATGGATGGTTAATACTGACGAAATGAATGACATGCATGATGATGGCCTCTCCCCAGACTCACCGTTGTCCACGTAGCTGATGGTGTTCAGTGTATGGACCCGACTGCACACCACACTGCTCTGCCTGCGCAGTTTCCCTCGCCGACCGCCCCTTCCTCTGTCACTGTTCCCTGCCTGTCCAGCAGGCTGATGGGATAGACTGACATCACTGTCCGTTTCCGTCGCCGCCCCTCCTTCGGCTGCAGACTGTAGCTCCACACAGAACTCAATAAGGCCGCTCATAAGCTCTGCCTAGAGAAATGAGGGAAGAAAGAACAGTAGCAACTCTGGTCACTTCAATGGCATCTATGACCACCACCTAATGAATGTTTATTTTGAATATATATATATTTTTTAAAGGTAGGTTTAGGTTTCATTACTTGTTTTGAATAGATCTTCAGTAACTTATTGACAGGGGTGCCGGCCTCCTCCCCATCGAATTCAAGCCACAGGATGTGCGAGTCACCTTCCCCCTCGGGGTAGCTGTGGTCCCAAGACAACTCACTGAAACGCAGTCCCAGGAGAACATGCTGTCGTGGAGTAGGAATGCACCGGAGAAAACAAGGCAGAAAGGTAGAGGGTTGGGTATTCAGTGAAGTCTTTTTGCATTGATAAGGTACATATCTTACTCAATCACACACAGTAAAATAGGTCATATTCTGCTAGTAATGTAGAGGAGTTATCATTTATTTAACAAGGCAAGTCAGTTAAGAACAAATTCTTATTTACAACGACGGCCTACCCCAGCCAAACCCGGACGACGCTGGGCCAATTGTGCGCCGCCCCTTTGGGACTCCCAATCACATAAATCAAATCAATCACGGCCGGATGTGACACAGCCACTCACAGCTTGACATTTCAGGTCTCACCTTCTCTTTGATGTCCATTACATACACCCCCTCCAGACTAATCCCCACATTGACAGCTTTCCGTCCTGCTCTATGAAGAATCCCCTGAGCTGGCTTGTCAATCTCCCCCGAGAAGAAAGCACACCTGGCCAGACAAGAAACAAACATGATGCAAGTGACACGTGAAGGAGATCCAAACTGTGAATGTGTTCCATGCAGTTAAGTTGAGGCCATTAGTTTCGCCTGTTCCTTACCCATAGTAAGGCAGAGAGTGGCATGTGCTGAGGTACTGGCGTAGATGCTGAGTGGGCTCTGGGGGGGTGCTGCCTAAGGTGCTGATCTTACGATACTCCTCCAACAGGTTGTGCTCCAGCCCTGCCTGACGGCCCCCTTTTCCCCTCAAGGTAGAAAACAGCCCTCCACCTCCCCCTGATACATGTGCAGGCAGGAAGGATATTAGCTTCTTCTCTCTGAGGGAGTTGGGAGAGGAGAAACAATAGTCTGGGTATGCAGCCAGCTATTGGGAAAAATTATTTTGAGTTATACTCTTAAAAATAATACACAACGGCCTCCCGGGTGGAGCAGTGGTCTAAGGCACTGCATCGCAATGCTAGCTGTGCCACCAGAGACTCTGGGTTCGAGCCCAGGCTCTGCCGCAGCCGGCCGCGACCGGGAGGCTCATGGGGCGACGCATAATTGGCCCAGCGTCGTCCGGTTTAGGGTGGGTTTGGCCGGTAGGGATATCCTTGTTCCATCGCGCCATAGCGACTCCTGTGGCGGTCCGGACGCAGTGCATGCTGACCAGGTCGCTAGGTGTACGGTGTTTCCTCCGACACATTGGTGCGGCTGGCTTCCGGGTTGGATGTGCGTTATGTCAAGAAGCAGTGCGGCTTGGTTGGGTTGTGTTTCGGAGGACGCATGACTCTCGACCTTCGCCTCTCCCGAGTCCGTACGGGAGTTGCAGCGATGAGACAAGACAGTAACTACTACTACCACCAATTGGATACCACGAAATTGGGGAGAAAAAGGGGTAAAAAAATTAAAAATAATACACAACGTCACCAAGAGGCAGACGTTCAGATGCCTGGCATAGTTTACCTTAAAGCAGCAGTGGCTTTCTGGTCATCCAGACCTACTCCCAGTTCCATAGCAAAAGACAGTGCTCCCAAACTCGTCCAGGTTTCAGGGTCACAGGGGAAGCGGCCAGCGAGGATGTTAACCCGTGCCTCGTCGTAAAGTAGTCTCAACACCCCCTCGTCATCAATCTGGAGGGAAATACCATGCAATGAAATGTGGAATATAGGAGGATGAAATGTGGCAATGAAATGTGGAATATAGGAGGATCCAAACACAGGGGCATGTAGGTGCGGGGGGGCCCAAGGGACAAACATAACCTTTTGTCTTAGGGCTGGTGCTAGAGTGCTCTGGGGTATGTGTCTACAACCAGGAAAGTATAATCTATCCATTTGACACAACACAACTTGACTGATATTTCTCCCCCCCCCCAACAGCTTCATGTTAAGTTTAAGGAGAAAACAGAACAAGCAGTACCTGCAGCTCTTTAGACTTGGGATGAAACACATTCCTTCTGTACTGCAAGCATGGCTCATCTGGAGAAAAAAAGGA
The DNA here is from genome assembly GCF_045679555.1 of Salvelinus alpinus. Taxonomy (NCBI): domain Eukaryota; kingdom Metazoa; phylum Chordata; class Actinopteri; order Salmoniformes; family Salmonidae; genus Salvelinus; species Salvelinus alpinus. The sequence goes on along the minus strand of NC_092098.1, from coordinate 12,099,404 downwards.
AAGTACAGCATGGGGGCATGAGGAGGGTATTACTGAACATTTTTATATGATGGCAGATGTACGGCTTAGGATTAGTGATGTTGGGTCAGTGGCAACATGAGGTCAGGTTGACAAAGCAATATGAATTCAGCAGTGGGGATGAAAAAAAAATTCTAACAGATGTGAGACAAAAATGTTCATCTGCCAAAAATACAGAAACAAATAGAAAAGATTACAGAAACACACAAGCTCATCCCTACACACAGAGACACAGGCAGTCTCACCTTGAGATATGTACTCCTCTGAGGCCTCAGTGAAGCGATACAGCAGGTCCTGCCACTGGCGGCACAGTTTGTAAGGCTGATGCTTCGGCTTTAACTGCAGTTCTGAGAGAGGAGGAAAAGGCAGGGAGTAAGCAACGATGTGATAATTAATGAGAAGGATGATGAAAAGCATTCTCATGGCATAACAAAGAAAGGAATTTGGCATGACAAAGCATGCTAATCTATAGCACCATATCCACAAGCCGTAGACTTGGCCTACACTCATTTCGCTGTAGTGATCCCTTCCCTATTTTACAAACAATGCCAGTCGTTCAGCAAGACAGTAGTTCAAAAGAGAAACATTCAAACTGTCAAATGTTCCTCTTATGGCCCAAGGGCTCTCTTCAATCACCACCAATACATGATACAATGAACCAGACCAGCCTCAGACAACCCTATCCCTTTGTAATACATATCTGCCCTTCTCCCCCTGATCAAATCAAGAAACTGTCAAATGAATGGCCAAGTTGCTTATATTAAAATAACATCATGGGGCTAGGGGAGGAGGAAGGGGGAGGTGCATACAGAGAGAGCTGTCATTACCGAGCAGAGGAGAGCTGAGCCAGAAGGCAAAGGCATCCATTGCAGAATCAGGAATGTGGAGAGCCTCCCGGACACTGCGGCCTAGCTCCTGGACACTCACACAGGCAACCCCCTCCACACACAAGTGTACCGCACTGTCACCCACCAGGTACACAAGCACATCTTGAGCTGTAGGAGAACAAACACAGGGAGGACAGTTGACATAATAATCTAATGCAAAACAGAAACATCTTGCAAGCCACGATGATGTCATGAGCTTACATGAATCCGTTTGATATATACACAGGGCTATTAAACACCAATGTTCCAAATAAGAAAACACACAGAGAGACAAAAATGTTATATTGTAAACACCAGACAAAGAAAAAAGGGAACTGACCGCGGGTGACAGAGGATGCCACACTTCCTCTCTGTGAGCTCCCCTCCGATGGTTCTGGAGGAAACCCCCCACACTCATCTACTTCCATCTGTGTGAGACACACAAATCAAGATGAGTTTTTCGAAAAATATATGTTATCCACTAGCAAATTCACTGTGACATAGCTAGCTAGCCACCTCCGTGAGTAACGTTAACAATAGCTGTAGTGATGGTGGGGATCGATACAGTTGTTCTCCATCTTCTTTTTAAATAGTGAGCCAATTTGTTTTCAGCAGTTTTATTCCCTGACTGATGATAACCCGTTTTCTCATGGGTCTCACTTGTCCCTCTGCAGCATACACATAGTGAGCAATATTTGGAAAATCGATTCGCAATACATATCTAATTTAACTATAGAATATATATCGTATCGTGAGGTGCCTTACAATTCCATGTCCTAGTTATCTATAATTATGTTCAATATCAAGGCTTTGATTTTCTCGTTGTCAAGTCGTAATAGTTTTTACTGAAACGACATTTCACATCTAAGTAAGCTGGTATCCTGCCAACAAACTGTAGACAGCTCAATTACGAATATTATGCTAACGTTAGCTACTAGCTAGCTAGTTACCAAGCAAGAAGACAGCGGTGGGCTAATCCGGTGAGATGACATTCAATTACCTTCTTTTACTGAAAATGTAGAATTGACAGTCCACAAGATAGTATAAAAATAAAAAACTCCGTATGAGAATATATTTTGTCAAAACAACAACTTCAACAGTTTACCAGCACACTGACAACTGCCTAGACTAATGTACTGCGCCCTTTGTGCTTCTTCTTCCTCTTCTTCTTCTGTGGGTTTATGGCAGACTACAATCCCAAAATGTGTATTACCACCACCAACTGGACGGGGTTAAAAAAAAACAAGGTCAAAATAAAACCCATACGTGATAGGGAGAACTAACTTTATCCACCCAAATAAAACAATAAAAAAACACATTGACAAAACCAAACCCCCAAAACTCCCACTTCTTCCTTGCTTCCAAACTCCATGACCTGAGAGGGTGTTACGGCTTGTGACGATACTCCATGCAACTACTCCGCTAAGAAGTCTTTCAGTCCCAGGAACCGTTCCACAGCATCCACAATGATATCTATTTTACTGGACGTCCTCTCCACCTTGGCAGTTCAATCAATCACCATAGCTATAAAGGCCACAAAGCCCACCTTCTTAAACTTTAACATATCTGGATCCTGCTGTTGAACGGCAACCCCTGCAGCCTTCAGTGAAGCCCAATCCACCACCATGGACTCTTCAGGAGCACCATTCGAACCCTCAACACTTTTAACAGCCGCTGCATATGAAATGCTCTGGAGAGCCCTGACTTTGGCCACATCATTCTCTTTCACCCTTGTTGGGCATTCCAAAAACGTGGCTTCATGGTTCCCACCACATTGCAACATATCACATTTTCATCACTTTTAAAACACATATGATCTTTTCCACAACTTGGACATCTTGGCTTCTCCCTTCTGAAAAGACTTGAAACATGTCCAAAAACTTTACAGTGATCACACTCCATTGGTCTTGGAACAAATGCTCTGACTCTGTAGTTGTCCACACCGCTGTAAAACAGGCAAGAATAACTAAGTACTTCTGGGTCCCGGATTTTGGGAAACCTCCAGAATTAGAGTCTGTTCTGTTTACTTCGTAAATGAAAAATTCAGGTAAAAATGATAGTGCACAATTATCGATATATTTTATACTAGTTATCATAGAAATAACCATTAAAAGGATTTATATGAGATATGTTTTTTGTTTTTTCAAGCCTAAATGGTCAACTGTTTTTTGTGTGTGTACTCCTATCATTTATTGCACCGTACACAATTTTCTGTACGTTGTGTCGCAGTAAAAGGGTCCATTCTACTCAGGAGCACACATTTACATAAACGGTGGCTTTGATCACAGTTTTGAGGTTTAGGTTGCTTAATGTAGGCCGTCATTGTAAATACGAATTTGTTCTTAACTGACTTGCCTAGTTAAATAAAGGTTAAATAAAAAATTTATAAAAAATTTTCATAGCTACAGTAGCTAGCAGCACTAGCATATACTGTTGTGAAAATCTCTTTTCACCCACCATCAACACCAACAATCTCTGCAATCTTCCTCCATGCCATTGACCTTATGATTTTGTTTCTGTATTTTAGCAAAGCAAAATCAAGACAGGCGGAACAATGTTTCATGAACCGAAGATCTTCAAGCAAACATCTGCTCCTCGCCTGATTGGTTAACGGCAGCCACGTGCAATTTGCATAAAGTAGAGCAGTGCTGAACTTTTTCAGGTGGCTCCCATAGCACGGTTCAAGCTGCTCACCTTCCCACAACCTCTTGCACCGTGTGTTCTCGTTGAAAATGAATTCGGAAGTAGTGGAAACAGTACATAACGCAACAAAAGACGTCTGCTGCCCCGCAAACATGTAAACACGCCTTAAAAAAAACGCCAGTCTTCTGAAAGCCTATCCCTGGGATAGTTTTATTTTTCAGCTGGACAATTAGACACATTTTCCTGCCAAAGACACACCAGAATGGCTTTCCAAGAGGTGTTGGGCGTTCTTGAGTGGTCTAGCTGCAGTTTGAATATTGCTGCCCATCAATGATTCCCAACCAAATGTACAGCACTTGAGCAATTTTGACAAAAACAATGGATATGTTACAGTAAGAGTTCTGCAAAGTTGGTTGAATCTTATTCAAAATTATTTACAGCTGTAATGGTTGTCAAAGGTGCTTCCACCAAGTATTAACTCTGGGGTGTGAAGAATATCTTATTTATACTTTTTTGTACATTTTCTATAATCTTTCTTTCACTTTGAAAATGTGGAGTATGTTTTGTAGATCAGTAGGAAAAAAACAATGAAGAATGCAAGGGGTGTGTAGACTTTCACTAGGCACCATAGCTGCGGGAAGTAGTAAAAAAAAAAAAGAATATGATTAATACAACAAAAGATTTTTTTCACCAAAAGTAGTGCACTGGCCCTTTACTAGTATTAGCGGACGGATGTAGAGGTCTATAGTGCGGGCAAAAACATTTATTCAGCATATCTGCTTTGGCAAAAAAAAGTTGAATAATTAAGAACAGTATCTTGTAGGATTCAATAGTTGGAATTGAAAGAGTTGTAGCCTTGTCCCGTTCTCTGTGATTGTCATTCTAATTGAATCCAGCAGGAACAAAACCCTGTCCTCAAACATTTACATCCAAAGGTGCAAAGTTATGGGCAAAGACACAAAACATTTTTCTTGATCAAATAACATGGAAATTAATTGACCATCCTTACAACCCACTTAATGTACATTACTGTATTGTACATAGGCCGGTCATCTAAGTTCGTACCTGTAGACTTTCCATCACCATGAATAGAAAAACAATGACCAATATAATTGAGTACATTGAGATAGCAAGCGGTTTGTGATGATGTGGCTCAAGTTGGTAGAGCATGGTGCCTGCAATACTTGGGTTGTGGGTTTGATTCCCACCAGGGGAGCAGTATGAATAGGTATGGAAATGTAGGCACTCGCCACTGTAAGTTGCTCTGGATAAGAGCATCTACTAAAAGGAATTAATAGACCATTTCAGTTCTCACATAGAAATAAAGTTGCTTTGCAAAGTATTTCAAGAAACTGGAAAACATATCAAGCAAGTAACTTTATATTCCACAATATTTTGTATGTTTTGTACAGAGCAGTTCTGAGATATCAATAAAGTAATCATCTTCCCCTCAAGAAACAGAACACTTGCAAGAGTCATCATTATCTGAGGACAGAAAGTAGCTATGTCAAACCATTCAATTCTTTTAAAATCTGATGTGAAAAGTAACAATATGACATGTGTGTTCATAGATCCTTTCAAACAGTTAAGTCTTTACAAAGAGCATAATTTAATTGAGAAATGTGAATAGTACAGCAAAACAAAATTGGGGTTGTAAGTCAGCTTTATCAAAAGGACATATTGCTCCAAAATAAAAATACAGCTTCTTACATTGACATCTTACATTGACAGAACTGTCTTCTGCAGAGTAAGCATCAGCAAGAGAGATATTTTTGAAAGTCTAATTTTTCATAAAATTGCAAAGATAAGAACAGCAAATTGATATTGTGTACTGTAGACAATGTGATTTCAATACATAACATTTAAAAAAAGAGGTCCTATCAACACACCTACCCACTAACACATTTTGTTTTTGTAAAATGGCAAGTTAAATGGTCAAAGAATTGTCCAAATATTACAACCAAATTTGAACCACAGCAATGCGCAGACACCTTTAGTAACACTTCAAACTCAAGAGAAGCAAGTTAAGGATCTTTGAAAGTAGACCATTCTGTCAAACATAGTGTCTGAGCACACAGCCTGGCCTCATAGACTATATGTAACATAGCGAATGTAAATCCACAACCCTGAAAATAGCATGATACGTTTAGTATGGTATAGTTACGTAAGACAGATGATTACTTAAGGCAAAATTGGAAGTAGGGCGGTTGGTCGTGGTGGATGGGTGCGATTTCCAATCTCATCACGGATAACTTTAGAATTTTAGCAACTTTACAACTACTTAGCATGTTAGCTAACCCTAACCCCAGGCCTAGCTAATGTTAGCCACCTAGCTAGATTTCATAACATATCATACGTTTAGCAAATTCGTAACATGTCATGAAATGGGTGATGGACATCCACAAATTAATACATACCATATGAAACATAACATAGTAAAATGGAGTGTTTCGGATTTACATACAGAATAATACAAAGTACTCTGGGACCAGGTTGGGGCACAGGGCACTTGTGGATTTCAGAACACTATGTTATTTTAATGCTATACCAAGATGAACAATGTCCCCTGGGTTAACAACCACTCAATTTTAATATCCTCAGACTATCTGTTCAACATTTTCTTAATCCAAAGATTACAACTTATATTGCATTCAGAATTTGGGAGACAATTGGTAAGAAACATTTATTCCAGTTCAACACAAAACACACCGCATTTCATTCAATTTCTATATTTACATACTTTAAGATTTAATCAACATACAAAAACAATATGTGAATGTCAGACACAGCATTCTTCCAGTTCAACACAAACCTCACACTCACTCAAGTAACTTGAAAAACTGTTATTGATGCCCACTCCAAAAATACCTTTGTTTTTAGCAGATGTTGCAACAAGCCATATTTGTGTGCCATACATAGAATACAGTATTTCTGTTTTCCCATCACCATTATTACCAACACTGCAATCTCATTTAAAGTAACTGTCCAGTGTTTCCAGATTTATATTAAATATGACCTATAACTAATTACAATAGGAGTGAAATAGTTCCTTCCTTCCAAAAAAAAGGTAATTATGTTAAAAAATATTAATGCAAGTAAAGCGCTGATTGACCAGCTGATCCTCAGGATGACATCATCCTCTGAGTAAATAGCTAGCATTTTTTTAAACGGCCTGTTTGAGATACAAGTTTGAGTTCAGTTTGAGTTGGTTAAATTTTTTTAAATAAAAACAAAATCTCCAATTTATGCTTTGGCCACAAATATAAGTATAGGATGAGTCAACAACATTATGTGGGTATAAGTTAAACAGAGTATGAACTTAAAGTGAGATTGTCACTGGACAGTTACTTTAATGTACAGTAGGTCAAAATATATTAATTTGACATATCTCAAAGCAATGTAAATAATTGAATGTGTTAACACACACACAGGTTATATAGCCCATTAGTTCTTAGTAGTAGATGAATAGGAAATTTGCACCTGCCTATTCCAAAGAGGGGACAAGGGTGTAAGGTTGCTATCATTTCCAGGGCAAAAATGCAACATCCTGTCCTCTTCTTTCATCTCCAAAAGAGAAGATGCCTCTCTGCCTCTACTGGTCCCACCATCTTAGATGGACTTAGATCGGCCCCATGTTCAACACTCACCAGGACATGGAGTTGGGTGCTGGTCAGTTTTTGCCCACTCGGATGTTGGGGTTTAGTAGGGGGTCTAAGTTGGGGTCGGAGTCAGCTGAAGCACGGCCCAGTTTAGCCATAATGATAATCAAGGTAAAGAATCCCAGCACTCCAACCAGAAGGAGCATGAAGACCCTCTGCTTCCAGGACAAGCCTGTCCTCTTTGAACCCGTCCGGTTTCTGAGAACACAAATAAATGTATATCTTCAGAGTTAAGAGAAATGGGACTCCACCTTTGGAAACAGAGTAACTGATAAATAAGATCTATAAAAATGTAAGATGGGACAAGTTGTTTTTTTACAACCAAATCTTTTTTTATGTAAATGGAATGTTGTTATAGAAGAGTCCAGACATCTTTTTTGTGTGATTTCACTTGTTTTTGAGAGACTTACCCCAAACAGCAAATCAATTCCTGATCCTCGTTGTGTAGTACGGGGGCCCAGAAAAACCATGAACAAACGCTCCAAAAACACCCAAAGACGTCCTTTCAGAAATGGCAAAGCTCTCAGTATAGCGATGCAGGTCTTTAGATGCTGTACACATGAAATTGTGTCATTACGAACTTTATCTGCAATGTTATATTCAGTTTCGTTGCGACTCTCTCAGTCCATTCTACAGGTAACTGCCAAAAATAAATCAAATAAACACTTAAGTAAATGAAGGATACAAAGTACAGTATATTGAAAGCATAGGGTGACTCCACACAGGAAGTTCCAGACACTTCCAGAATCTATGCCAAGGTGCATTGACGCTGTTCTGGCGGCTCCTAGTGGTCCAACACCCTATTAAAACCACTTTATGTTGGCGTTTCTTTTATTTTGGCAGCTACCTGTAGCAGCAGGCTACATGGAGAATGAAACAGCTAGATAGGGGAAACAGCTTGAGTCGCACAAAAGGGAATAAAACGTTGAGGATAAAGTTCGGAATGACACAATTTCATGTGTACAGCATCTAAAGACCTGCATCGCTATACTAAGAGGTTTGTTGTTTCTAAAAGGATGTATTTGGGTGTTTTCGGAGCCTTTGGCCCCCATATTACACAACGAGGAAAATAATTGCTGTTTGGGGTAAGTATATCGAAAACAAGTGAAATCACAAAAAAGATGTCTTGGACCCTTCTATAAACATTCCATATAATAGAGATTTGGTTGTAAAAAATAAAACTTCTCCTAAATAGTTCAATAATGGTTAAATAAAAAGAAAAAGTACTGTTGTCCATATGCAATGTAGTTTGCTCAGAAAGGTGTACTTGCTGTGCAATAACTAAATGAATAGCACCTACTTGAAATAACTAGTAACACAATTCAATTACTGACTTGAGAATCTGTGCAAACCAGCTGAGTGCTGGTCGTCGCCGGTACTTGTCGTCGTCAAAGTCAATCTGTGTCACAGAGCTGTGTCCAGAGCTGTAACCAGAGCTGGGACCAGAGTCCCGTGTGTCATAGACTTTCCTTGGGGTTGATGCTGGAAGCAAAAATAAACATCAAATGAATAACCAAATATGAGGATACATTACACACATGCATCTACGTGAAGAATATCAGATGCGTTATCAAAAATGACAGGAACTAAGATCAGATTTGAGGCTAAGGTTTGGACTAGCCTGTATAGCATGACAACACTGTATGGTTAATAAAACTGAGGATTAGTACAGTTCCTGCAAACCAGAGTAACATTCATAGTCCTTTACCTGTGTGTAGGGTGATTGTGTCACTAGTGGTTGCAGTGATCATGTTGACCCCAGAGTGTTGTTCTTGTGCTACCATCCCCCCATTGTTGTGGAGATTTCCATGATCTTCCTGTACTGGAGGTGGAACTAGAGTAGGGGCCGGGCTGGGGGTGTAGGGGTGGGTGGGGTAAGCTTCAGTGGTCTCCAATGCTGAGGCTAGCACAGTGGGGGAGAAGGTAAATGTTACAGTAACCTTTCTGATTCGAACAAACAAACCAAACATTTAGCTTAGCATTATGTCATGATGCCTTTGGCTGCAATGCAGGCTCCCGTTATTGTAGACCAACAAGGCAGTAACAGACCAGAGACAATGACTCACCATCAAATGTGGACCAGTCAGCATAATCAGTGACATCCTGTGTGCTGTCTTGAATAGCTTCTACAGGTTCTTCAATCTTGCAGTGGAGAGAGTATGTGCATGTTAGATTTGAATTGTCACAGAATACTTGCCATCTCGCTGAAAGACACACTTGATTTCTGGGTCCTAAAACGTAATTAAAGCCTTAAAAATATTTTACACTAATATCATACACAATTTAATGTCGGTACCCAGCATCTCAACCAGTATATCCCTGTCACCATCACTATTCAATTTCTCTAACCACTAGTGTGACCCATCCCAACCCTATTCCTCACCAGAGGTAGGCCTAGTCCAGCTCTTGCCCAGTTGACTAAGGAGAGCTGTTCCCTCAGCATGTCAGCTATTGGGCTGGCCAGGTTGGAGGGGGGAAACACTGGACCCTGGCAGCTGGGGCACTGGTATCCCGCAGGAGCAGTGTGTAGGGGCAACCGGGCTGCCAGGTCATGAAGACAGGCCCAGTGGAATACATCTTGGATAGAGAGACAGGGCAATGATCCAGGTGGGTTTGTGCAAATTCCACAGAGCAGTAATATCAAGCAACAACAATAATATGGAGAGTTCCTCTCAAAAAAGAACACGACTATACCAAATTCAATAAGAGCACAAAGGATAACAAATCCAAGATGTTGACAATCTTACCATAGCAGACCAATCTGACAGTATCCTGGGAGATCAGTGGGTTATTACACAGTTGACAGTTAGGGCTGTAGTCACTATCCTGAAGCCACTGGAGGTAGGACTGCACTATACACTGGTAATCAGAATGGAGAGAAAATACTTCATAGTTTAGTAGCAAACACAGCTACTATTAGTCCCTTTTAGAATCCGAGAGTGGAAGACTTACATTCTCGTCTCTAACATGTAAGCTCAACATTTCCGAATAGTCCCATTACAAGTCAGAATGTTACTTTACCTGTTGGCAATGATTTATGTCGGAGGTAATCTGAGACAATATATCCACAAAGAACTGCTACCAGTCCCACCTTCAGTACGCCGATTTGCACATGGTTCTGTCGGCTGGCACCTCTGGCCCGTACCTCCAACACCGACGTAATGCAATTTTCAAGGGATTGTTAAATAAATCTTAACTGTTTGGTCATAATATCATCACCTCTTGAAGGGTATAATCAGAACTACAAATGTCAGATTATTACATGCAAAACAATTGCGCACATTTAGCTCTATCCGAGTTATACAGCAGGTAACTGCATGCTTTTCAGTAAACAATTTTATCATGCAATTTCAAATATGTGAGAGTAGCCTCAAGATATCTCTCAATATTGGCCACCATGAATTGGAAATTTGAGTGATATAAAATAAAAGTGAACTATACCTGACAAGTATGAATGTTTTTTTAGGTTAATTTCCCATCCTTTGAGGGCTCTGCCTGTCAAGCAGCAGAAGGGCGCATTTACCGATGTACAGTTAACTGATAACGTTTACTTTGCAAGCTACCAGTATAAACTTTGTACAGTTGGCTAAACATTGCTAGTGTTAAGTAGACCTAGCTAATATACTTTTTTGCTGCTGACAAACATGATAGGCTACATTGATTGATGGATCACGTCAAATTAACTAGCTAGCTAATAACATATCACGTCAATATAAGCTAAGTTTCAGAGGATAAATTAGATGGCTATATCCAAATATTGTTTGATTTTCTTGCCATCTATAGTGGTGATGACAGAAGTCTGAAAGGATGAGGACTTGCCGATGTCAAGCTCTTTCCAAAAGGATAATCTCTGATGAAGCAAGCTAAATGACACATGTTGATTGCTTAGCTAGCTAGCTACTAGCCCAGGATATACTCTTAAGAAGCCTATCGTTACTCCTTAAGGTCCAAGGATAGTATATGTTATTTCCAGAGGTGGACTGGCTCAGGCAGCCACAAACTCAATCTACAAGTGAATCGATTCTCAATTGCGATAAGGTTCTAGAAACATAAAGCCCTTTACTTTCATGTCACATCAAAATAATTTCACAAATGCAAAATATACACTTACTGTACACTGTTTTAACAGGCCTTATCAGAGTTGCAGCCAACAATATGTTTCAGTGACAACACGTTTCTGGTGGCATTCATCCGTTACACACAGGTGTTCGGAGCATGCTAGGTGTGGTCCCACCATCTTCCGTAAACATGCGCTGTAACATGGAGATATGGCCATGTGGGAACACTAACCCTGTATCAATGTTGTACATAAATATATTTTTTGACATTATTTCTCGCTGATATGATAAAGTTCCTTACGCTTCCAAAACTGTACCGCAAGCGTTACATAGTAATGTTCAGAACGAGTGTTGAGGATCTTAACATTCCCAGGTACAGAAGACACCTTCGTCCAATGTGTAATGATCATGACTCGCCGTTCCATTACAAGGGCTAGCTAGCTACATGCCAATCGGATTGGCTACCCTCACATATCTGAAATCTCATGATAATTTATGTTTACTGATCATGAAACGCATGCAGTTACTTGCTGCATTACTCTGATGATAGTTACACTTGAATAATTGGAAATGTGTAGTTCTGACTATGCTCTTCAAGAGGTGATATGAACCAAATAGTTTATTTAACAATCCCTTGAAAACGGGACGTAATTCTCAATGGTTTTAGCGGAGTTGGAAGTCTTCTTTCCCTCCAGCAGCCAAATCGAACGCTCTGCACCATATTGTGACGTTTTATTGTTAACGACCTATATGATCTATATTTCATTTCACATTACATGAATATTTAGAGCTGTCCATCCACTGACCTTGTTGTGGTTGGAGACCAGGCAATGCTCACAAACATTCACCCGATGTTCAAAGCAGAACAGGTTGGTCACCTTCCTCTTAGGACACTTGCACAGACCCATGGTCTGTCTGTAGTACTGTACACACAGATTCAGACACAAGTGACCACCAAAACAAGCTTCAGCAACGACATCATAGTTATGGGTATTATCTAAGCAATGTTCTGATATCCCAGTCAAATCTACTCATGGATCAAATTAAGTTTGATGATTACATATGGGTGTGTAAGACACTGCTTTCGTGTATTGATAGATATAGCTAGTTCACTAGCATCAGATGTGTTTCGGGTGGCCTTAATAAGTTATCTCAAACTTACCTGTTACGCAAGCTTTCTCCTCGATGCTTTTTCGTATGAAGGAAGGGGTTGTAAAAATACTGATGTTCTGCCCTACCAACTTGGTCAGCTAAATCTAGAAAATGCGAATGTTTTCAGATGCTGACATTTTGCCACGTCTCTTCCGGTAGAGTCGCAGAATAATGATGTCACGTGAGCACGGCACAGCTGGTCCAAGATTAGTTTGTGCGAGGAGTAGGAGAAGATGGAACTAATTGAGTTACAAAATAAACTGGATAATATATATAGATTAATAGCAGAAGGAGCCTAGATCTAGGAAAAAATGGATTGAGGAGGGAGAACAGAATTCATCCTATTTCTTTAGACTTGAGAAATTTCACTCTAAAAATAACACTATCCATAAATTAAACATTGATGGTGTTATTACAGATGACCAAAAATGAATCGCTAAATACTGTAGCAATTTTTACAGAAAATTGTATAGCTCTACGTACTGTCGGGAATCCACAGATATGTTTTTTTAACTCACTGAATAATGTTCACTCTATCAGTGATATAGAATCTAAACAGTGTGAGGTTGTCAGGTTAAAATTGGTTTGGCGAGAGCTGGGGCCTGTTGCACAAAAGTAGAATTAAGACATCCGGGATAAATGACTCAGCTGAGCTCAATGAAGCCAAAACATGTGAGTCCAGGCTTAATTGGTTGCACAAAGACCAAGCCAGGATGAGCAGACACTGATTCATTAAGCCAGGTGAAACCAATCCTGGATAGGTGCGCGCTCACGGCTCACTCAAATAGACCCCGCCACAGATCACAGATTAACTGATTTACCATGGCAACTAGAGCCGCGTACTTTTCCTCGTCGGAAGCACAAATCCTCATGGAGGCATACGAGGAGGTAAAAGATATAATTAAGAAGAAAGGCAACACCGCCACAGTGATAAAGCAAAGAGAAAAAGCGTGGCAAAGTATTGCAGACCGCCTGAATGCGTAAGTAGTGCACAATTACACACTCACCGCTCCGCTGAAACATCACAATTACAATTCAAATATTTAATTCACATCTCCAAAAATGCAGTTGTACTGTAATTATGAAACGGTTAAATTTTTAATTGAAATGCACTGCAGATATGAGTGAAATTGTGTAAAGTAACTCCATCACACTGTATAAAGCTATGATAAATTTTTTGATATTTTTACTGAAAACAAGACAAAAATACCAAGTAATTTTTTGCAGTGTGACTCCATTAAATGTGTGTGTGTGTGTGTGTGTGTGTGTGTGTGTGTGTGTATAGATTAAACATGAACGGGCCAAAACGGACATGGCAGCAGGTCAAAATCAAATACAAGAACATTCTGCAGAATGGTATGGTCCCTGACTAATATTTAACAAAGCACAAGCATATATTGTACCCAGAAGGTGCCTGCTCACACATTGTCTGTACTGTTTTAGCAGTGAAAAAGAATACCCACAGACAAGGCACGGGTGGTGGGTCACCAAAGGCTGACCTTACCCCAGCAGAGGACATGGCCTTGGAGCTAAATAAAGGCAGGCCCGTCTTAGAGGGGATCCCTGGGGGGAAAGAGACGAGCATAGGTTCCTCCCAAGATGCCACCCGCTTCATTCAAGGTATGTCCTTCCATCTCTACATGGGATACAACCACATTCATATTGAATCAATTTGGACTGTCTGACTTTGGTTTACCTATTGCCTTGCAGTGTCTGGCAGCACTGTGTTCCTGTTAGAGCCACCAGCACAAGCACCAGACGATGCTGATCCAGTGAGTACTCCATCAAAGGCATACTGTAGGCCTGGCATGTCTTGTCTACTAGCTTCAATATGAATCCGATTAAATGTGATAGGGTGAAGGCCCCAGTGCAGCAGCAACAGCACATGATGGAGACGATGATGAGGAGGAGACCATCTCTCTGGATTCCAGAAGGCATGAGGTATCATGTTAAGACTGTGAAAGTACTATTTACTCTACAATGGTGAGGAGTCCTCATCAAAATCAAAAAATCTAATTTCTTTTACAGGACCCAGATGCTATACAGTGGGAAAACCAGCCTGGCAACATAGTGCGTATTAATAAAAGGACACCACATCCTGCCAAATTCCAGCTGCGCTAATTGTATTGTGTTCACAGAGCTCACAAGCTATCAGAAAGTTGTATGGCAACCACCTCCGGCGCCAAATAGAACTGGCAGACATAGACATTCAGTACAAGAAGAAAAAGATGGAAAATCTTGCACTGGAGTCCGAAATAAAAAAGAGGACAATTAGGAAACTGGACCTTGAAATAAAAAAACTTGAGAGGGAGGTGAGATATGCCTTCAATGTACACTGTATGCTAACTGTAACACAAATGTATTAATCATTATTTTTCTTTCCTCCCCCAGCTCCAAGAAGATGACACAGCTCAAAATAAAAATTAGGTATATTCTCGTAAAGTCAAGTGAGCCATGACATATGAGCTCTTATTGTGAGCACACAGGACGGTGGCATCTTTCTAAGGTTTTTTTTATTTTCCCAGCAATCAGTACAACCAAGTCATCGTTATAAGGCATCGCCCTCTTTTGCCCACCCCCCCAGCACCAGGTGTGGCCACTAGCCTATATGAAGGCCCAAAATTGTGTGTTCCTTTCTGCTCTGACAATGGCATGCCCATTCGTGCGAGATGTGGTGGATGAAGAAGCACTTGTGCTGAGGAGAGCCTTCAGGCGAGAAAGGGTCTTCAGGGACCGGTTGGACCCACTGGCCTTCCCTGATGACCATCTATATGAAAGATACAGGTTTTCTGCAGATGGCATCAGGTATCTATGCAGACTACTGGGTCCCAGGATTAAGCACCGCACTGCACGGAGCCATGCACTGAGTGTGGAGCAAATGGTTTGTGTGGCCTTGCGCTTTTTTGCTAGTGGAGCCTTCCTGTACTCAGTGGGGGATGCAGAACAGCTGAACAAGGCCACAATTTGCCGCACAATAAGGAGTGTGTGTCTGGCTATCAAAGCATTAGCAGATGTCTTCATCTCCTTCCCTGGCCACAGAAGACTCTGTGACATCAAAGAGGAGTTCTATAGGATTGCAGGTAAGAGGATCTACAAATTACAGGACAACTGTTAACACATAGTAGGATACTCATTACTTTGTGTGACAGGTTTCCCCAATGTCATTGGTGCAGTGGACTGCACACACATAAGGATAAAAGCCCCCTCAGGTGCCCATGAGGCCGATTTTGTGAATAGGAAATCCTTTCACAGCATTAATGTTCAGGTGAACATAACTTTTTGATATTGTCCATTGACGAACACTCTGCATTGCCAGTGATGTGCATTGATTGGTGTAATATTCCTCATCTTATGATTTCAGATGGTCTGCAATGCTGACTGTGTGATCAGCAATGTTGTGGCAAAATGGCCTGGCTCAGTCCATGACTCCAGAATCTTTCGGGCCTCTGAAATCTATCAGTGCCTATCACAAGGTAAGCCACACAACCCCTATTTATAACCATCATGGCTGTGTCAAGAATATCACTGTGTTTATGAGGTAGTAATGATGAGATTTTGTGTTGACAGGTGAATTCTCTGGTGTGTTGCTGGGAGACAGGGGGTATGGCTGCCAGCCTTTTCTCCTGACACCTTTCACAGACCCCCAGGAAGCACAGCAGGCCTACAACCATGCCCATGCCAGGACCAGGGCCAGAGTTGAAATGACCTTTGGCCTCCTGAAGGCACGCTTTCACTGCCTTCACAAATTAAGGGTCAGCCCTGTTAGGGCATGTGATATTACTGTGGCTTGTGCTGTCCTCCACAATGTGGCCTGCCTGAGGAAGGAGAGGGCCCCCAGAGTGCCACCAGCCATGGACTGGGACAATCCGGCAATCTTCCCTGATGACGACAGTGGTCGGCTGCTGAGGGACCAATATGTGTTGAATTATTTTAGTTAGTATGTGTGCTTTCAATTTTGGTTAAATATGTCCTGCGGTGGCAGAGGAATTTGGGTTTTTTTGGGTTCGTTTTTTGACGAATTTGGCCTCTTATGATGTTTGTGCGGTATACTGTGTGTAATACAAGGCTGCAGGGAGGCTACTGCATCCATTCATTTGTCTGTTCAGTTGATGTGTATGGATTTGTCCTGCATTTATTTTAGTGTGCAGACATGCAGGGTGTGTTATATACAGACCTTTGAATGTGTATGTATCATTTTGTATAATATGCTTGGATTCTGTGCTTTCCATCTTGTAGAGTCACTGTGACTTCAGTTTCGAAAGGAGCTGATGGTTTACCTGCTTTGTTTTGTCCTTATTCAATAAAGGAACATAATGTTACACATTGTGTTTTTATATTCATATGGAATGTGTATTTGTTTATATGACAGAGTACTAGGGCCACACTGAAGAAAAAGGATAAAGTCATAAATTTATGAGGCTGGTTCTTTCTGCAGAAAAGCTACATATTGTTTTTACAGTTTTGATACTTATGACAATGTGATACTTAATATTCTGGCACATCAGCATGTCTTTGTTTATGAAACCATACTGAAGTACAATTTCACGAAATGCCCCACATCTGTCATTTTAACAACTGTCCTCCTTTAAAACAACTGGTTACAATATTATGACTTGTGTTTCTTTCCCCTCTGTGGCCCTAATATTCTATCATTTTATATATAGCCTTATAGTCTATGGGAAACTGTAAATTATCTAATGATAGCAACATCATCTAAAAATCATTTTTTATCCAAAATCATTGAAATTAATGATCACAAACGTTTAAATAATAACAGTGGGTCTAGTTATATGTGATAACAATGTATAGTGAGCAGTGAAATAACTATTGGTTTCCATTTGTGGTGACTGCTGACTGACATTAGGGATGAGATTAAATAGATCCTGGAATTTAGCCTGGTCTGGAGCAGGCTAGCTCCACAGAATAAATCTCCATGGTAATTTATACCATAACATATCCTCCTGCCCCCTATCCATCTTTAGTGCAACCGGATTACGGATCAATTGAGCCAGGATCACCAAGATATCCTGGCTTAATCCCTTATCCTAGTTTTGTGCAACAGGCCCCTGATCAACGATCAGATATTATCGTAAAATATATTTTTTAAATGAAGTGGGCGGAGAACAAACCATTCTTCACATTGTTTAAGATAGAATTCTAAATTATTAAGAAATGATCAGTAAGTGTAAAAACAAAAAAGCAATAACGTTACGTACCATAAAACCTTTTGACAAATTGAAAATGTACCTCGATATGTAATACTGTCTGTTAGGTTGATGTACTCTTGTTTGTATATTTCTGTTTTTGTATTTGTTTTGTTCATAATAATAATATTGGCGCGTTCTAGCACGTAGTTGCATATTTTCGCCTACTCTATGACGTGCACGTGTGTATTTACTCAATTCGCCCTTTCACTCCTAAACAACGCAATTTTTAAAACTTTGGCACAGGCTAAAATCTACAAAACTTAGTCCACTCTGTTCGTAACAGGTTTTAGTTTTGGGAATATACAATTATTGTTTTGACAATATGAAACGGTATTATTAGCATAATTAGAACATTTGCATAATATCGGCCAAATCCATCTCGCGCCATCCTTTCCCACTGAGCTTCCTGTCATCACCATATTCGGTAGTGAGTGGAAACGCCAACCGGATGCTTCAAACGTATACATCCGGTGAAATATCTAGCAAATGTTTATCGTAGGTTTTCTTCTTTAAATTTGTATTTGTCGGATTGCAACAAACTGAAAGGTGTATACTGGAGTGTTAATCTATTTATTTGATCTAGCCCTGTGTTTCCGCCTACTATTCTGGAGTTTATCATAGTTTAGCTGCAATCGCACATTTATCGTTAATGTAGTACCTGTGCAGTACTGAAGTAAATTGTTGTGGAGAAAGACGTAAACAACGGACAGGAAGTGGCAATCTAACACTTCCGGTACTTCCAGGCGGGCAATTTTGAAACATGTAGGACTTCAGCTAGGGAGTTCAAACAAAATGAACTACTACAGTAGCTATCTAGCTAGCAAGTTATCCACTCGCAATATTGCATTACATCGGTTTTGCATTAGTTATTAGGGGCCTAGTTAGCGTTAACAAT
Source organism: Salvelinus alpinus (assembly GCF_045679555.1). Taxonomy (NCBI): domain Eukaryota; kingdom Metazoa; phylum Chordata; class Actinopteri; order Salmoniformes; family Salmonidae; genus Salvelinus; species Salvelinus alpinus. Next base: position 12,080,906 of record NC_092098.1, on the reverse strand, counting down.
TATATGTATTTGTTAACTATACAATTGTCTTTGTTCTCATTTCGTAAGCTAGCTTGTTAGCTACTGATTTTATATTGGTAAATCAAGCTTGACAGGCGGCAAGGATGAGCAACGAGACACCACAACCCGTTTTGCCTGGTCAGTATTTTTTGTTATTTTGTAAATTATTTCACACCCGCTATATCCGAAAATGTTCCTCGGGATTCTCTTGGAATTCTTTCAACCGGCTTCATGAGGTGGAATGCATTTCAATTAACAGGTGTGCCTTGTTAAAAGTTCATTTGTGGAATTTATTTCCTTAATGCGTATGAGCTAATCAGTTGTGTTGTGACATGGTAGGGGTGGTATACAGAACATAGCCCTATTTGGTAAAAGACCAAGCCCCTTTTTTTGTAACTAGGCAAGTCAGTTAAGAACAAATTCTTATTTTCAATGATGGCCTAGGAACAGTGGGTTAACTGCCTTGTTCAGGGGCAGAACAACAGATTTTTACCTTGTCAGCTCGAGGATTCCGTGAGGCATGGAGGTGGGGGTGCTTTGCTGGTGACACTGTCTGTGATTTATTTAGAATTCAAGGCACACTTAACCAACATGGCTACCACAGCATTCAGCATCGATACGCTATCCCATCTGGTTTGGGCTTTGTGGGACTATCATTTGTTTTTCAACAGGACAATGACCCAAAACACACCTCCAGGCTGTGTAAGGGCTATTTGACCAAGAAGTAGAGTGATGGAGTGCTGCATCAGATGACCTGGCCTCCACAATCACCTGCCCTCAACCCAATTGAGATGGTTTGGGATGAGTTGGACCGCAGAGTGAAGGAAAAGCAGCCAACAAGTGCTCAGCATATGTGGGAACTCCTTCAAGACTGTTGGAAAAGCATTCCAGGTGAATCTGGTTGAGCGAATGCCAAGAGTGTGCAAGCTGTCAAGGCAATGGGTGGCTACTTTGAAGAATCTAAAATATATTTCGATTTTTTTTAAACACTTGTTTGGTTACTACATGATTCCATATGTGTTATTTAATAGTTTTGATGTCTTCACTATTATGCTACAATGGGAAAATAAAGAAAAACCCTTGAATTAGTAGGTGTGTCCAAACTTTTGACTGGTACTGTATATATATGCTGTATACTGTCCTTTTTGCCATGAATGTGTTATTCAATGCGTTTCTATGGGCTTTAGTAGTAAGGCCAAAGTCAATATTTTATCAGAACATTTTTTGATACCTAAACGTCTTAGCTAGCAAATGTGTGGTTCACTAAATCAAACTTAATTTTTTAAACATTTCTATGGTGAGATGAGTGTCAAATGTTATCTATTTTCTAGACTTAGTTAGACAGCTAACTATATGCCCCAATCTCAAATCAATGCAAGATCATCTATCTATTTCCATCATTTTGATGTCTATCTTGAGAAGGGTACAACTGCAGCCTGCAATTCAGGGCGTCCCTGCATGTGGGCATTACTACATCTGCAGGAACCATGGACTGAACACCCCTCTGCAACTGGATTCTGGACTTCCTGACGGTCCTCCCCCAGGTGGTAAGGGTAGGCAGGGGGAACGCCCTGAATTGCAGGCTGCACTTACAAACTATTGCCTATCCTCCCCATGCCTTTACATATTAAAGCATACAGCTGGATCTTCACAACAGATGGCTTTGGACATGGACTCATCTTGACATTAGACTAAAAACAACTGTCACTTCAACTTTACCAGTCAAGGGTCTTTACCAGTCAAGTCATGTTGCTACTGGCTACAAAGATTACACACAATTGTTTAAATTTTTATTTTATTTAACCAGGTAGGCTAGTTGAGAACAAGTTCTCATTTACACCTGCAACCTGGCCAAGATAAAGCAAAGCAGTGCGACACAAACAACAATGCAGAGTTAGACATGGGATAAACAAACATATACAATAGAAAAATCCTATATACAGTGGGATAAGGGAGGTAAGGCAATAAATAGGCCATATTGGCAAAATATTTACAATATAGCAATTAAACACTGGAGTGATAGATGTGCAGCTGCTGGTTGTAAGCTGCCGTTGAGGTAAAATTGTTGATGGTTGGACCATTCTTTGTCTTATACCAGATTCTACCAGCCATCTACGAAGGAGGTCAATGCGGTTGAGCTCTCCAATTGAAAATGTCCCCAACTCTGTGAGTAGTACCTTTGTCAGCAGCTAGAACTGAACACCACCAGTCCTTCAGAACTACTAACATTTCAATTTACCTATTGACCTAGTCAAACTGCATCCTGCAAACATCTTCAGTCATTTCAGTATTTTGTCGAATTATGTTACTGTAATCCACAGGCTCCTACAGATGCCGTAAAACGCCTCATCACTGTGAGGAAGATTGCGCCCAGGAAAACACAAGTCAATGTGAGTTGAAAGAACACATCAAATCGGTTTCCATAATAAGCTGCATAGTTTTAAAATGTTTGGTCCTTCTGCTATTTCATATCAGCCCAGTCATATGTGCACAATTGATTTTGTTTCAGGTCCCCTCCGAGGAACACACAGAAAATGAACAAAGATTGCTTGAAGGCAGTCGGAAGAAGTCACAAATCTATACCCCCGGACCTGCCCAGGTCCCTCCGCCAAAAGCCACCATGCTCTCCCCGATCTTGGCCCCCTCACCACCCTGTCCACAGGCTGCAGCAAACCCAGAAGACTCAGCATGGTCACAAAAGGTGCGGAGGTCCTATACCCGCCTAAGCCTAGGGGACCCTTCGTTTGAAAGTCACCAGGCCGTGTACTCCCCATCTCCTCAGCGTCGGGAGACCCTGTTTGGATTTGAGAAGCTTCAGACACCTCAGGTTCTCCGCAAGGTGGAGCAGTTCAGGGTGGGCCCTGAAGCCTCCAGGTCTCTCTGTGGAGTCAGCTCCTTCACCCTGCTGGAAGGGGACAACAGTGCTGCCGCTGCTCCCGACCCAGAGCCAGATGTCAACATCCCTGGTGTCGCTGTGGTAAAGGAGAAGAAGAGGAGGAAGAAGGTTCCTCAAATAAAAGTGAGGACAAATGATGTCACTGTTGACAACATTGATGGACAACTAAACTATAGTAGACTACAGTGTACTTTATCACTTAACAAGATATGAAAACCAGCGCTTACCAGCACGTACACTACACGCATTTGTACCTTTGTTGATCTACTTTTCAATTTCCTTCCTAACCAGCTGGCAGAGCTGGATGACCTTGCGGCAAAGATGAATGCAGAGTTTGAAGAGGCAGAAGGATTTGAGTTGTTGGTGGAATAAACTCATGGGTCATGGACAAAGACTTTGACATGTGACTAGAAAGACTTGTTGCCAATACTGGAGAAAGTTAATGTTTTTAATTTCATTATTGATTTACAAAGACAATGAAGAGTTAAGGTTTTATTTGCATGAAAAGGCCGCCTATGGGAAACCAACAGGATTAATTTATAAGACAGAAATGTTGATTTTTATTTTATTTTTTTCCAGTTGGAAATGTCAGATTGGTATCATCAACAGTGTATCTCAAGAAATAATTCTAGCTTCAAGGATGTTCCTGTCACTTTGAAATGTTGATAGTTATTTGTTTTTTGAAATTACAACTTCATTATGTCACTGGGACATACATTTGTGTTGATGAGCACCCTTTATATTTCAAATTATTTGCTAAATCAATGTTGGATTACAGGTGTGTTTTAACCTATCACATTTTGTTCCCTAGAGGTTGCGCTCACCCTCTCATTGTGGCTTCTTTGTGGCTTCTTCCATCACTGTTATTTTCTTTTGTGTTAGTGTAAATGTAATTAGTTTCTTTATTCCACTCATAGATGATAGTTTAGATGTTAGTGATTAAGACTTTTATTATCTGATCACTACTCCATATCAATTGGAAACGCGTTCTTATTGGCTGACCATGTCCGTTACTGACTCAAGTCTATCATATGGTTGAAGATGTCTCTTTGCTTTGTTTTGTTTTTTTTGTAAGAAGTAATGTTGCTTTTTAGAATTGTTCTGCTATCATGAATATAATAAATAGTTTGTTATTCTGTGTAACTCTTCCAGTTTGTTTCATACAGTAATTATTCAAACTAAGTTAGAATTTTTTTCTCCCTTTGATCTATGCGTTTGTTATAAAAACTGTGCTACATGATGCGTTCATTATAGTCATTCATTTTTATCTTTTAAAGATACTTTTTTAAGTAACATTTTACCAGGCCAGTGATTTTAAAAATGTCAATTTTGTTTATATTGAGTATCAATGTTCTAGGTCTCCTAAATAACATTGTCCTTTAGAATTGAAGGAGAGAACACTTGATTTCTGAATTATATAACCTGTGGGCTGGGTTTCAGCCCCACACTGCTTTGACCTTCCATTCTCTTTGCTGGAGGGTCACATCAGTGCAGTGCTGCCATTGATTGCGAGTGGAGGGCTGTGCTGTATCACACAATTGATAATCAATTCAGGGAAAGGGGCTGCGGGCGATGGACAACTACAGACGCTAGTATTGTATGGCTATAACCTCAGAGAGACAGGAGGCAAATTATTGTATATTACTGGTGTCAAACATCCCAGAAGCAATTTTTATGTGTCCTCTGTACATAGCTGTCAGGGTGTAGTGATATGGGATTAAGATGTGATCATTCACGACAAATAATCATGTTTCTTGGGTTGTGGTTGCTTGTGTCATGCCATTGGAATTAAATGGAATTTTCAATGCCATTCCTTTTAGTTATCATGGACTATTGCAAATCAAATCACATTTTATTGGTCCATATCATGGTGGATATTGCAGTGACACAATAGGTGCAGGTAGGTCAATAGCAAGCTGGGCATTAATAACCAGGCAATCTCCTAAACACTGAAGTCCACACAGTTTAATTGTATTCATAGATAACTTAAAGGGCAACATTATTTGATCAAATTCAGAGATATATTTGGTTTCAGTTTAAGCTTAACATAAACAATGAGTTCTTAAATATAATAGAGTTTGAATAAACTACATCTCCCAAGCATGTTGCACAAATGACACGCGTTTTAAAATGTAACATTGCCCATACCACGTCACTTGAATAGACTAGCTGACCAATGTTTTACTTTATTATGCATCACAAAAATAGGAAAAGTTTGCGTGTTTTGTCTATTATTAAGTAGCTTCTACATGTGTTCTGAAATAGCCTGTGGCTAATGGGTGGGTGCAGAGAATTTATTGATGTTTCTGTGTGGTGTGTTTCATGCACGCTCCAGCGCAATTGGAAAATGGTTTCATCAGATGGAGAGTGCCAGCAGAATCCTAGTACAAAACATCAATGAGCATCTCAGCCTGTGTCATTCTTGTGGGTTCTCTGACAGAGTATGTGCTGGCACTCACTGCTTATGTGGTTTAGGATAATATCTGAATTCATTAATAAGATCAAGTTCATTAGTCCTGATAAGGATTCTTGAATTAATGGCACATCGAAGTATTTTCAAACCATTTTTCTAGGTAAGTCTGACTGATTTGACGGATCTGAGATTGATTGTATTTGCTGATATGTTTTTCTATTTGTGTTGACCTCTTAAAATATTTCAATAATAACGCAACATGTTATTAGTTTAGTAATAAAAATAGTTGTACTTGATGCAAGATAATGTGGTAAATGGCCTGTTTTAAGTCAGCATAACTATTGCGCACTTATGAATGTGCTGTTTGAATTAGCTCACATGTACTAATGTCCTAACTTTGCTATAATTATATGGCATTTTTCCAAACAGTTGAGTTCTGGTCCAGAAAATATTTTTGAATCATCAGAAATAATCAAGAAAATACACCCATTACACAGGGAGAGGAATAGTTCAAAGACAGTTGCAGACTGCACAGCAAGTAAAGGAACAGATTGGTCCTGCACCCAGGACTACCACACTGAAGCAGTGGAGTGGGAAGCAGCAGGTGATGGAGAAGTACTTCACTCCTGTGCAGCTTAAGCAGGGGACCAGGGGCCACAGGCATGGCAAGCCCCACCTCCATGAGCATCAGGAGAGGGACCCCAAGCATGGCAAGATGGCTGACCAAAAAACGTATCACCACAAACACCATCCCCGCCACCACCACAACCATGATCATCATCACCATCCTCATCCTCACCAGCAAAAGACAGATTGGTCAGAAGATCAGAATGATCATGGGTATGTTTGATTACATTACTTTATTAGTTAACTAAGTTCTGAAAGTTTGTCTGGATGGAACTGTAATTTCTTGTTTTGGTATTCAATATTTTGGAAATTGTACATATTTTAATCAATATTATGCAGATGTGACAAAATTATCTTGTCCTAGTTAATTTACCAACGCTGCATTATAGTAAAGCGTGTAACTCAGCCTAAGAGTATGGTCTCTGCCTCAGTGAAATATTGCTCAATTCTGTCATTGTTATCTCCTCTTGCAGTAGCAACCATTCAACATCAAGGGGCAGCATTGTCCACCACCATCACCATGGCCACAACAATCACCCTCACCACCACAATGAGAAATCTCATCCCTCTTCCCCTGACCATCCTCATCATCACCATCACTGTCTGCATCACCATGCTACAGATGTGACCTCCCACCCTCAGGTTGCAGCCACCTCATCCAGCTCCTCCTCTGGTTCCTCATCATCATCTTCATCCTCTTCCTCCTCTTCCTCAGCATCATCCTCTTCCTCCTCGTCATCCTCTGGCACTTCCTCCACCTGGTCCTCTCAGACTAGTATTAATGAGTCCGTGAAGGATAACAAACATCCACTGCAGAAGCCCAAGTACTCACAGTCCTGCACTGACATCTACAGGGGGAGGAAGGCCTATGACGAGGAGGAAGATGAGGAAGATGACACATCTCCTTTGATAGATGATGAAGGCCACCTCCCAAGACAGGAAAAGAGCCTGAAAGAAAAAAAGAAAAAGAAAGCAATGTCCTCTCATCAGACCCCTGCCAATGTCATCCTGAAGAAGCAGGAGAGTTCTGAAGGGGCAGGAATGGCTGGCAAATTTCGCAAGGCAAAGTCAATGGAGGCACTGTCCCATTGTAAGGACAGAGATGGAGATGCAGATACCATTGTAGACAAGGACTTGGAGAAAAGAGAGCAGGTAGCTAAGAAGAACTTAGTGCAGGAAAAATTGAAGTTCTCTGCCTTTTTGAACGAGATCACCAGGCAGGTGTTCAGCCCGTACAGACTCACCTCTCTTGGGGTCACAGCTGCGCACAGGCCCAGCAGCCCCGGACAAGCCTCCCTGAGGTCCCCCAAGATGGAACACAGAGGGGAGGAAAGGCAAAGACAAAAGAGTAGTCGGCCTGGCAGTGCAAGCTCTACAACCTTCAGTGTCCACTCCCATATCCGCAGGCAGTTCCGCTCCAGCAAGCACTCTCGCTCCCATCTCGGCAAACACCAGGACCACCAACACCATCAGCCTGCAAGAGACATACACCACAGTCCCAGCAGCCACACCGATGACAGCACTAGCCCAGATAATAGCCCCTCCTCATCAAGACATCCCTCCTGTCATTCAACACCACACCACCATCATCACCAGCATCGCTCCCATTCTCCATTTCACCACCATCACCATCACGGTCTTCACAGTCCATCTCATCACCATGGAGACCACCACAGCCCAAGCCATCCCCATCGTCATGGAGAACATCACAGCCCAACCCATCACCATGGAGACCACCACAGCCCAACTCATCCCCATCCCCATGAAGACCACCACAGCCCAAGCCATCCCCATTGTCATGGAGAACATCACAGCCCAACCCATCACCATGAAGACCACCACAGTCCAACTCATCCCCATCCCCATGAAGACCACCACAGCCCAAGCCATCCCCATTGTCATGGAGAACATCACAGCCCAACCCATCACCATGAAGACCACCACAGTCCAACTCATCCCCATCCCCATGAAGACCACCACAGCCCAACTCATCCCCATCCCCATGAAGACAACCACAGCCAAACTCATCCTCATGGAGAACACCACAGCCCAAGAAACCCCCATCACCATGGAGACCACCACAGCCCAACTCATCCCCATCCCCATAAAGACCACCACAGCCAAACTAATCCTCATGGAGAACACCACAGCCAAAGAAACCCCCATCACCATGGAGACCACCACAGCCCAACTCATCCCCATCCCCATAAAGACCACCACAGCCAAACTAATCCTCATGGAGAACACCACAGCCCATGCCATTCCCATCACCATGGAGACCACCACAGCCCAACTCATCCTCACCACCATGGAGACCACCACAGCCCAACCCATCACCATGGAAGCCACCACAGTCAAACTCATCCCCATAGAGACCACCACAGCAAAACTCATCCCCATAGAGACAACCACAGCCCAAGCCACCTCCATCACCATGGAGACCTCCACAGTCCCAGTCATCCCCATCACCATGGACACCACCACAGCCCAACTCATCCCCATTACCATGGAGACCAACATGGCCCAACCCATCACCATCCCCATGGAGACAGCCACACCCAAACTCATACCCATGGAGACCACCACAGCCCAACTCATTCCCATCACCATGGAGACCACCAAAGCCCAAGCAAACCCCGTCACCATGGAGACCATCACAGCCCAACGCATCCCCATCACCATGGAGACCACCACAGCCCAACTCATCCCCATCACCATGGAGACCACCACAGCCCAACTCATCCCCATCACCATGAACACCACCACCATCCTCTCCACCCAGATTCTCACCATCGCCATGGCTCCCATCCAGAATTGCACCACCACCATAATCTGTCCCACCCTGAATCCCACGATCACCACCGCTCCCATCCAGAATCTCTCCATCACCAGGGCTCCCTTCCAAAATCTCTCCATCACCATGGCTCCCATCCAGAATCTTGCAACGACCATGGCTCCCATCCAGAATCTCTCCATCACCACGGCACCCATCCAGAATCTCTCCATCACCAGGGCTCCCTTCCAGAATCTCTCCATCACCATGGCTCCCATCCAGAATCTTGCAACCAACATGGCTCCCATCCAGAATCTCTCCATCACCACAGCTCCCATCCAGAATCTCATGATCACCATGGCTCCCATCCAGAATCTCTCCATGACCATAGCTCCCATTCACAATCTCTCCATCACCATGGTTCCTATCCAGAATCTCTCCATCACCATGGCTCCCATCCAGATTCTCTCCATCTCCACGGCTCCCATCCAGAATATCTCCATCACCATGGCTCCCATCCAGAATCTCTCCATCACCACCATAGTTCCCACCAAGATTCTCACCATCACCACCACCCCTCTCATTCAGAATCTCACCATCCACACTCCCATTCTGAACCCCATCACAGTCCTAGCAACCTAGAACCTCATCATCACCACCAACCTTCCCACCATGAATCTCATCACCACCAACCTTCCCATTCTGTATCTCACCACCATCCCTCCTCACCTGCAGACACACACCACCACCATCATCACCATGACGATCACCACAGCCCATCAAGCCATTCTAAGGAGAACTCTCCTGTCAGTGTATCAGCTGCAGAGCTGGAGTCATTGTCCCATTCCAGCAAGTCTTCCAGGAATACCACCAGCCCCACGAATCAGGACGAGCAGCAGACAGGCTACATCGGCTCAACTGCCTCTCTACATAAAGTATGACTGCTCCTGGGGTTGGGTTTATTACTATTGCTAGTTATGTCATGCATTATCTACTGTGCAATGTATATTTATTAACCAATTTGTACCGTTGCACGTGTTTTACATTCTTAATTATGTAAGAATGTTCCATTAATTTGCTTTTCATTGATTGTGGCATTAAACATGTAGGCACCTACCTACATAATCATGGATGACACATCAAAATGATCACACAACGTGTCACTATTGGTTATCAATGTCTATTAACTGGAAGCTGCAAAATCCATTTCTATTTATGAAATGCACGTTGTTGACTACTGTAAAAATCCATTTTGGTTTTGTCCTTCCCATATAGGAAGGATCCGAGGTTGATCGAATAATGTGAGTTTGATTTTATGTTTCATTTGATCTCTGTCTTGTTGCTTATCGGGGGAATAATTAAAATTGGGAATGTAAAATAAAAGTTTTTGTCATATGTTCCATATTATTGTTGTTTAACAAATGAATAAATGTTTCATTAAGATACAAATGATGATCTAACTGAGCACTAACCCCTCCGCCCTCCTCTCTCCTACTCCCTTCAGGACGCTTCAGGAGCAAAATGAGGATCTGCACCACAGTTTGCTCCAGACTGCCGTGCGAATGGAGTGCATGGGGACGGAGTTTAAGAGCAGTCACCAGCTCCTTGAGTCAGAACTACAGAACACGCGTGTGGAGCTGAGTAGCCTCCTGGACAAATTCAAAAGGTCGGGGGAGGAGTTATAAGTCATTGGGATGGGTACCTCAGAATTAAAAGGGGGGTTCAGGGAGGAAAATTAGTGTGGCAGTTACAATGTTCTTTTATTTGCCATTTATTTTGAGTTGATATACATGACATTGACAAGCTTAGACAGTGTTATTACTGTAACTCTGACAATCCTCTCTCTCTCTCTCTCTCGCATTTCAGACTTAGGGATAACTACTCCTACACTCAACAGACCAATAATCTCTTGGAGCGGAAGCTTCATTCAGTGGTGAGGCACCAGCAGATGGCTCATTTGACTTTTTGAAGTCGATAGAAGTACATTGTTTACGTATCTGGAAAATTGTATTACAATTTTTAGTCATGTTTATGTGTGTGTTATGTTATGTGTTATCTGACAGGCTCAGAGTATGGACGGGGAGCGTGAGCATCTGAACCAGCGCATCACAGCCCTGACAGATCAGCTGTCCTCAGCCAAGACCACCATCCACAGCATGGAGACTATTAACGTGAGAACTCCTGATGAACAGATCTAGCCGAGACAAAAAGACAACCTAAAACGTGCGCAAAACCAGATCAGAGTGGCCAAGTACAGAGAAATACTGCTAGTACAGGTCCTGAATCAAACCCGCCTGACCTTTATGATCCCCTGACCCTCAAGCCCCAACCTTGGAATGCGTTGCAATAATAATTAGCTGTAGTGCATGGCATGCACTTACACAATGTTATCCCTTTACATTCGTACCCGTATACTGGTTGAAAATGGCTCCTAAATTGGAACGTAGTGGCTGTACAGTAACACGCTCTACATGATGTCAGAGCTCTGTATGGGTTTTGACTGACAGCCGATCTGAACTTGAGCACTGCGCGACAAGAAGTTACCCCACCCCACCCCGCCCCGTAATTGGGCAATTTTTACCGTTTTTTTATTGTCTGAGCGAGGGAAATGCTGTAAATTAAGATGACTCGATGTATTTTGAAAGATAAGACTTTGTGGATTATAATAAATCCCGCTTTGATGTCAAACAAGCAAGCCAAACACCTTAGAGTCCAAATGTGCACTTCACATCTCCAAATCCTAAAACGCATGTCATATACAGATGTAGGATCTTAATTTGATCACTCTTTTGTTGCTCATCATTTTCATGCACAGCAGGAAATGCTAACTTGTAGTGCATTCAAAGTTTAAAAAGGCTTCTGACGTTTGTAATTTCCACTTTAAAATGTCAGACTTGATTTGCCCCAACGACAAATGAATAAACTCCTAAAACAAAATCCATTCATTATAATCACCATAATAATTCACATTTCCTGTTTCTGCAGGATTATTTCCCTGTTGTAGCAAACTGGCTCAAATTAAGATCCTACATCTATCTGTACAGGGACAACATTTATGATCACTCTGTATGATGTACAGTTACAAGATGACATGGCATCATACCCTGGGTTGTTCTGAACAGAATGAGCCTATCTTTGTTTATTTTGAAGAGATTTGACACGGCACACGCACCTGAATGCACTCAGGACTCCTTTCTATCTGCTGCAAAAATACAATCTGCTTCTCTGAATTGCCTTATGATGCCTAACACTGCAAGATAGTATTTTATAACTTATGTTGGCAATAGAAGAAGATTTTAAATCATGCCCACCTGACCCAGATTGCGATTTAAAAATGGTCAGATTTTGGATTGCGTAAACAACAACAGTTGTGTTCCAAACGAAACAACCACAAGTGTGCTTGCTCTGGTTCCTTGACAGCCCAGCTAGGAGAGCTCAGGAAGGCACCTTATAGTTGAAGACTCTTCTATGAGTCATAAAAGTGCATTGAAATTGCTTAGGAACTTTGGAGAGGTGTGGCCACTTGGCGACACCAGTTAGTCCTCTCACTCAAACCCTTGTAATTTCTTTGTCTTATGTTGCACCTACTCCACATTTTCCAGGATTAGTCTTATCATGTTGATGAATGTATCCGGAGTATTTTCAGATTTCATTATCAACAAATGCGGGGAAAAGCATATGTAAAATGCACTCAAATCAAAAGTGTAATTTTTGGATTCAGTCTTGTGTCAGATGAACGGTTGTGCACTCACCTTTCGTCTAATAATTTTTCCATTATCTCCAAACTGTTCCCTTTCAATTGCTACCATGGTTATGTATATGCTTTTTATATTTCTTCTGTAAGAAATTAAAATTTAGCCCTAACCATATAGGCCAATTCCCACGAGTGTAAAGGATTAACGAATTGTAACTACACTCTATATACAAAAGTATGTGGACACCCCTTCAAATGAGTGGATTCGACTAATTCAGCCACACCCGGTGTATAAATTCGAGCGCACAGCCATACAATCTCCAAAGACAAACATTGGAAGTAGAACGGCCTTACTGAAGAGTTCAGTGACTTTCAACGTGGCACTGTAATAGGATGCCACGTTTCCAACAATTCAGTTCATCAAATTTCTGCCCTGCTAGAGCTTCCCCGATCAACTGTAAGTGCTGTTATTGTGAAGTCGAAACGTCTAGGAGAAACAACGACTCAGCCGCAAAGTGGTTGGCTACACAAGCTCACAGAATGGGACTGCCGAGTGCTGAAGCATATACAAATCCTCTGTCCTCGGTTGCAACACTCACTACCGAGTTCCAAACTGCCTCTGTAAGCAACGTCAGCATAATAACCGAGCAGCAGCACACAAGCTTAAGATCACCATGCTCAATGCCAAGCGTCGGCTGAAGTGGTGTAAAACTCGCTGCCATTGGACTCTGGAGCAGTGGAAACGCGTTCTCTGAAATGATGAATCACGCTTCACCATCTAGCAGTCCAACGGACTGATCTGGGTTTGGCGGATGCCAGGAGAACGCTACCTGCCACAATATATAGTGCCAACTGTAAAGTTTGGTGGACGAGGAATAATGGTCTGGGGCTGTTTTTTATGGTTTGATCTAGGCCCCTTACTTCCAGTGAAGGTAAATCTTAATCAAACTGGGCTCTCCCATCCGCATCCTGTCAGCCAGTCTGGATGAGATTCCCTCCTCCAGGAGACAGAAGCACAGGCAGGAGGAGCAGCATGACCAGCTGAAGGGCACAGAGGCCATGATGGACCTCCACCAACCAGAGGACGGTACCATGGACGACTCAGAAGATGAGATCATCCGGAACTGGAGGACAAGGAGCGAGGACATGGGTGTGGATGTCAGGGAGGTAGATCCTGGCAGCAGGTTGGACAACCTGCAGTTGGCCCAAAATATGCTCAACCACTTCATCTGCCAGCTGCAGCCCAGTGTGGGGGAGGGGATCACAAGGGATCACAGCATACAATGACATTCTAGATTCTGTGCTTCCAACTTTGTGGCGACAGTTTGGGGAAGGCCCTTTCCTGTTTTAGCATGACAATTCCCCCGTGCACAAAGCGAGGTTCAAACAGAAATGGTTTGTCGAGATCGGTGTGGAAGAACTTGACTGGCATGCACAGAGCCCTGACCTCAACCGAATTGAACACCTTTGGGATGAATTGGAACGCCGACTGCGAGCCAGGCCTAATCGCCCAACATCAGTACCCAACCTCACTAATACTCTTGTGGCTGAATGGAAGCAGGTCCCCACAGCAATGTTCCAACATCTAGTGGAAAGCCTTCCCAGAAGAGTGGAGGCTGTCATAGCAGCAAACGGGGGACCAACTCCACATTAATGTCCATGATTTTGAAATGAGATGTTAGACGAGCAGGTGTCCACATACTTTTGGTCATGTAGTGTATGTTCCTCTTTGTATAGAATGTCTCCTTCCTTCCACCACCCACGTCTCCCATTAGTTTGACCTTTTGTTTATTCATCAAACCCATTTTAGTTCAGAGTGAAACCACCATTAGAAACCATTGTTTTTGCTTTGAGCTGCGTGTAGTTAGTAAATGCTGTTTTACATAGCCCATTCTTTCTGAAGCCCATTGTTATAAAGCTATGAGTTGTCTTTTAGTCTTGACTCAGCTTTTTTCTTGATGTACTGTTGTTCATCCTTCATCATTCATTGTCATAACAACATAACTGTATTCTGTTCTGTGTCGTCTATTTTCATTCCTTAGGTAACATCCTTGCTACAGGAAGCCCTTGACAAACATTTCCACCCAGATGATTCTGTCAATCAATTCCTTCTCCCTGTTGCCCCCCCTCCAGTCCAATTCATGGATAGTCATCATTATGGAAAGGTCACCACCAAAGGGGAAGACCTATCGCTGGGAACATTGCCAGAAGAGGAGGAATCTGATTGGTCAGAGATGGGGGATGAGGCTCCAAAATGCGTTCTGAGGTCAGCGGGAGGTCATCATGGTGGCACAGCGTTTCAACCGTGGAGACAGGAGCGTATTTGCTGGGCAGGACAGGGAGAGGGAGACACAGAGAGTGAGTCAGGGGGTGAGGAGATTGTCAGACAACACCCTCCCCCCTCCCTACAGATCCCCCATCTCCATGTCACCATTCACTCTGAGACCTTACCAGCCCCCATGGATGATGTCACCCTCACCACCAGCTTCAAGAACTCAGCTTATGGCCCAACAGAGGAGGACGGGTACAGGGTCACTGCGAGCCGCAAACTGGGCTCTCCCATCCGCATCCTGTCAGCCAGTCTGGATGAGATTTCCTCCTCCAGGAGACAGAAGCACAGGCAGGAGGAGCAGCATGGCCAGCTGAAGGGCACAGAGGCCATGATGGACCTCCACCAACCAGAGGACGGTACCATGGACGACTCAGAAGATGAGATCATCCGGAACTGGAGGACAAGGAGCGAGGACATGGGTGTGGATGTCAGGGAGGTAGATCCTGGCAGCAGGTTGGACAACCTGCAGTCGGCCCAAAATATGCTCAATCACTTCATCTGCCAGCTGCAGCCCAGTGTGGAGGAGGGGCGGGGCTGGACTGGAGGGGTGTCGGATGAAGTGCTAAATGGGGAGAGAACACAGCTGTGACACCTGATCTCTTCACAGAGACACAGATGTGGACAGGTGTCGACTGGGTTGGTGGTTACTGAAGTAAGCATGATTTTGATGACATTTGATATTCATAATTCACCTTTGAGTGTGTTGTATTTTGAACATAAAGCAACAGAATTGACCACTTGAATAATAATACTTTTAATTATAATTATTTAAATTTTCATCTGATTTAAAACGTTTTCAGGGGTAAATAACAGGGCCCCAAAGAGTATTCATCATTAAAAACAAGTAAGATAAAGAAACTGTTTCAAACATAGTGTTTTCCTCTTTTTGAAGATATTAAGTAATTAACGCCTGCAAAGAGCTGTAATGGCAAGCGGCCCAAGTTGGAGATCCTCAGCTCCACATTTTAATATTTGTGATATTTTTCTCGATTCATAATCAAAGACATGTCCTGAGGTCTTTTTTTCCAGTATGCAGGGATTTTGCTTTGATGTCCTCCAGAGGTAACATCAAACAAAAAGCATGTGGCTTTGATTTTCCCTGTTCCCTCACTCTGGGAAACCCTGTCCTAGGCTTCACTCCTGTCTCATCATAGCAGACCACAGCCGAATCCCACCCTTGTCTCTGGATTATATAATAATAGATCCTTTCAGAACCTCTTGTGCATAATTCATTATAATGGTTTGTGTTTTTCCCTCAGTGCATGTTAGATAAGAAGAGGAGTGTTTCATAGAATTTAGGTCCTTAGGTAAGATGTAAGACATGCTGATAGACTTTGTTTATCCTCATAAGTTAATTCACCTGCAGATATAGAAATAATACCAGGTCTAATCTGTACAGTGTATAGTCAAATATTTAATAACATACAGTATAAATAGTGTCCGTTGGACCGTCACTGTGGATGGGAAACAATATATTTTAAGTCAGGTTTTAATTGATGGAGATAAAATGAAAACAGAACCATTTGATACGTTTTTATGAATTTTGCCGATGGATCTGTGTGGTCTGGTGTGATTGGTTCCAACTGCTAGATAGTTTCCTCCTTCCATGGGGAAAACAAAAAAAAGAAACGTATTTATTCTTCTTGCATGAAAACTATGTTTTATCTTGAAAATATTGATGTTTATGTACATGCAAACTACAGTATGTTTTATATTTTAATATTGATGTTTGTGTACATGCTGTAGTCTCCATATTGATATTATGGCAAAAACCACAAGACAAAATGTAAATCTGAATCACCATTTCTCATTGTGGTCACCACAGGCATGCAACAGTCAGTTGAGAGATGTATGCAGGTGCTTCTACACCTGCATTACTAGCTGTTTGGGGTTTTAGGCTGGGTGTCTGTACAGCACTTCGAGATATTAGCTGATGTACGAAGGGCTATATAAAATAAAATTGATGATATGATATAAGCAATGTTATGCCACATGAAATGTCAGTTTTGTCCTGTGGGGGATTTTCCTCTGGTAACCATAATAAAAAACACTGAGCGTACAAAACATTAGGAAACCATACTAATATTGAGTTTCACCTCCTTTGGCCCTCAAAACAGCCTCAATTCGTCAGGGCATGGACTTTACAAGGTGTGAAAGCGTTCCACAGGGATGCTGGCCCATGTTGACTCCAAATGTTCAAAATTCAGAAGGCACTCGCACATCTGAGCAACCTTTTTTTGCAGGTGCATGGTAACAGTTGACTAAAATGAGAAAAAATGAAGAAACCCGCACACTGCTCTTTAATAAGCTCCACGTACCGGCCTCAAGGCCCTCCAATGCTTCCCACAGTTGTGTCAAGTTGGATGGATGTCCTTTGGGTGGTGGATCATTCTTGATACACACAGGAAACTGTTGAGCGTGAAAAACCCAGCAATGTTGCAGTTCTTGACACACTCAAACTGGTGCGCCTGGCACCTACTACCACACCCTGTTCAAAGACACTTAAATCTTTTGTCTTGCTCATTCACCCTCTGAATGGCACCCATACACAATCCATGTCTCAATTGTCTCAAGGCTTAAAATCCTTCTTTAATCTGTCTCCTCGCCTTCATCTACACTGATTGTAGTGGATTTAACAAGTTGCATTAAGAAGGGATCATAGCTTTCACCTGGATTCACCTAGTCAGTCAAGGAAAGAGCAGGTGTTCATAATGTTTTGTACACTCAGTGTATTGAGATGGATCGGAAGGGGCATATAGAGAGAGGGTGTGTCGGGAATATATATTGCTATTTTCAACCAAAATCATAGTCAGTGTGTCACGTGTCAAAACGTAATGAAAGCACAGTGTGTTATGATGACTGTACTGCCATGCCTCCTTCTGCCTCCCCCTCCAATCCATACCTCTATCCTTAATGGTGTATTGCAGGACCAGTAGTTTGTGATAGAGTTCCACTATATAGATTATGTACGATAATGTTTGTATATATTACATATTTATTATTTAGAAATAGCTGTTGCTTTCACCATATGTCTCCCTGTTCTACATCCCCAGGTTGAACTTCATTAACCATGCACGATATTACAGAGCTGTGTAGAACTACTACTGTTTGTGTTTGTTATCCTCGTGTTGTGTACTGCACATGTGTCTGAATGTTCTCAATAAATATAGTCGTCTATAATGTACTAATTTAACATGAGTTAAAACAAATAATGACACACAAAGTCGAGTATAAATAATTAAGTCGAACACGTTACACTGCTGTGTTTGATCGTCGGCGACGGTGTTAGATTGAGGGGAGGAGAGTCAGTCAGTTATCACAAAGGGGAGAAACTCTTTGATTTATGGGTTCTCCTCGGCGTGCAGCAGTTTTACTGAGATATGAGTAGTATACGAGTATATGTATTTCTACCCACTTCTCAGGCCATTTTAGTGGCCTGTTAATTTAAGGGTTGGCTTGTCTTGTGAAATGCTGTTACTAAGGCTTCATTAACACTGATATACTGCCATAAGGTCATGTCAGTCCACCTTTATGTGTCACATCAATGAATCAAGGTGAATTCAGTCTGATTTGTCAAGAGCAAGCCACTTTATAGCAGTTTAACATGGGTGTTGCTGTCACAGAAAACACCCAGTTAACAGAGAAGTCAATGTGCTCTATGTACTGGATCTTAGGTTTTTAGGCTGTCAATGGTTTTCCATGTTAGAGTTTAAACTCACCCTGCTGAGCCTGTTCTAGGAGCTTCAGAAAGGATAATCCTCCGTTTCCCTCTCTCTCCCTGGATCTCTTGCTTTCTCAATTAAATTAAAGAGTAGCCTACTACAGTATATCCTCGATGAGTTTATTACCAGGATGCTTGTACATCATTTTCACTCCAGTTCTTACTGTAATCCTTTTCTGGCCTTACATTATCTGTCTCATATGGATTTGGGGAAAAAATATGGATTTGGGGTCTTGAGATTTGACTATATCAATCTACAAGATGAAATATCTGTCGACGTGCCCTTGAGCAAGGCCTAATTTGCTCCTGGGGCACCGTACTACTATGGCTGACCCTGTAAAACAACACCCCTAACCAGTGTGACAATAAAAACATTTTTTAAAAATCAAATTTGATGTCAATCTCGAATAAATGTTCACCTGCAGTGCTTGAGAGCAAGGCCATACACCGTTTTTTAAAAATTTTCTCATAAGCTTCATGCTAACATTTCAGAAAGGTTAGGAAGAGTTATAGGAGTGGCCGACGTATCAGTGCCCATGCTTATATCAATCGCCCTGTCATCTTCAATTTGGTTCGTCAGAGCTCATCCATGTCCCCACCCCTGCTTCAAGGGAGGCTACCTTTGCTGACCAGACAGAGGCCTGAATTCCAATTGGAAAGGCCGTTTAATAGGATAGGTGAAGGATTAGTGCTAAGACTCTCTAGACGTCCAACATTGTCCAAATCCATTGTGTCTCACCTACCTAAGCATGGGCACACAGGTGCTAGAACAGGACTGAAGGGGCATCTGGACTTTCTTTAATACATTTTTGGGGGGGATCAAGCATGTGAACGTTAACACACCTCCACTAATGAATCCAGAAGATACCAATTAAGTTTTTTGTGGCTTTTATTTCTCCCCACAGATTTTTTTTCACAAACCATTTGGTTGTATTATTCCTTATTTACTTTTGGATAACAAAACCACCTTTCTTCAACAAGAATTATCTTACTGTCTCTCCTTTGAGAAACACTCATCAGAATACTCCATCTCCAGTTCAGAATTCTACCTGTTCCGTTTGAAGTTTTTCCAGACTTACTCTTCTTCACCTTTGATCCGATCCTTTCTCAAGGCCGCCTTTCTCAGATCGCTCCAGCAGTCTGTTGCTGCACTCTCCTTCTTCCCCTCAGATCCCTTCATCACCACATTCCTCATCCAATTCTCACAGTGACCCTCGGAGCCTCCGTGGGCTCCCACTAACACCATGGTGCTGATGAAGATGAAGTTCCCTTTTGAGAAGAGAATGAAGCTGGCCCAGGGGCTGTGGCTGCTCTCCTGGATGGCCACACTGGCCGGAGCGTTGACTTTCACCCTGGGCTGCTTCCTCAAGACCGAGCTCCGCAGGAGGGCAGAGGTACCACAATGCTCTACAGCTTTACACTGTACACAACACCACTATGATTCTTGCAGTACAATACATATTACTTATCCAGAAGCCTCACTTTCTCAAATTTCTCCTCTGGTGTTTAGGGTTGTATTCAGTGAAGTTCTACAGTAGAATGGAATGATACTAGTGAACTTCTGGTCATAAACTGCATGAAAAGCATGAGGGTGAAAACGGGGGAAATTCATTCTTCGAGTGTATTAGAGCTTAAATGAAGATTTATTTTTAAGTGCTTCAAGACATGACACAATAAAATGCATTGGAGGGTTGACGATAATATCTCATGCAGAATGTAGGAGCCTTTGATAATGCTCTTATGAGTGAGATTGTGATGAGGTATTTATATTTGATAAGGGGTTAGGTGTGGACATTATCAACAGGGGGCAATTGTCTCTGGTCTGAACATACGGGTGATAAACTGAGAATAGGGATAAGATTAACTGACCTACAGAACGCGGAGTGAAATCAAATGTTACTTGTCACATACAACGGGGTGTAGACTTTACCATCTATCTCTTGAGATTTCAGAATTTGGAATAATATACTATCAACTATTGCACTTGTTGAATACATAAATAGAAACAAAATTAACCTCAATGTAGCCTCTACAAGGCTTTCACCTCAGAGCGAGGCCTGGAAGTCAAGGCTTCCCTCAATGCAGCCTTTTTGCAGCAAATATAGTTTTTATGTCAAATTCGGCATAGAAGTAAAAACGACCTAATTGATTTCCTCAAATACATAATTATGTTTCCCACTTTAAAGTATGAGATAAATCACCAACCTCTACACATTCAATATTACTCAAATATGGGATCAATGGGTTGAGAGCCTAACATATCAGTTTATACTGTATAGTTTGCCGTATCACTGATGCATGAGGTTCTTCTGCCTACAGGTAATGGATAACACAGAGATCCATGCTGTGCCCAACACCCTGATGATAGTGGGTCTGGCCTCTCTGGGTATCAACTACTTTGCTGGCCGTATGTGCCAGGATGCCCTGGATGCCGGACGCTTCCCCCGCTGGAAGACCTTCCTACAACCCTACTGGGGAGTCTCCCTCTTTTTCACACTCCTCATGCTGTCGACTGTGATCATGAGCTACGCTATGAAGGGGAATCTGGAGTGGTCCCTGAAGATCGGCCTGAAGAACGGCATCCGCTTCTACAAGGACACAGACACACCCGGCCGCTGCTTCCAGAAGCAGACCATTGACCACCTGCAGATGGAGTTCCAGTGCTGTGGAAACACCGACTTCAAGGACTGGTTCGAGGTCCAGTGGATCAGCAACCGCTACCTAGACTTTAGCTCTAAGGAAGTGAAGGAGTGAGTACTGGCAGAGACTATTAGAGGACAGAGAGCAGTCTGACAGTCTTTGGTAAAGGAATAATCCCATGTCAGATTATAATTTAAATAAATCCTTAAGGTTATAGGAAATTATGCAGTTGAGGTGATACAAAGCCATGATGCAGACTGTTTATTCTCTACATACTTCCCCATCTCTTCTTCTTTAGCCGTGTTAAGAGCAACGTGGACGGGCGTTACCTGTTTGATGGGGTCCCTTTCAGCTGCTGCAACCCCAGTTCCCCAAGACCCTGCATCCAGGACCGCCTCACCAACAACTCAGCCCACTACAACTACGAGCACCAGACCGAGGAGCTCAACATCTACATCCGCGGCTGCAGGGAGGCTCTGGTCAATTACTACATGGGCCTGATGAACACTATTGGTGCTGCGGTGCTGTCCATCTTCCTGGTCCAGGTACTGTGCAGATATATATATCAATCTAAAAACCTAAAAGTGAGATAATGTCCTGTGTGGCAATCAGAGGGTCCCCGGAACAGACTCCTGTGAGTGGCCACAATTATACTTGTAGCTCGCTGTTGAGTAATACAGTATGTCCATCCTCCTGTATAACCTTTCTACCTTCTCCTATCCTTCCCCCCAGTCATCAGTGTTGGTAAGTCTGCGGTACCTGCAGACAGCCATGGAGGCGGTGGCAGGGCAGGAGAACACTGAGATTGAGACAGAGGGCTACCTGCTGGAAAAAGGGGTGAAGGAGACGATCATGGAGTACGTGACTCCTGTGCTGGTTTTCCTTCAGCTGAACCAGGTGGGAAGTGAAGACGCTGAAGCTGGGGAGACCCCCGCCAAATAATGCGGAGAAATCAAAATGTTTCAAACCGGGTGGTGTACAGGGCAAACATGACACTTTATTGGGTGATAAATAATCTAACTAGACACTGATCAATTCATTTGGTATTTCTTTGATATCACAATCCATTCCAATGCTGATATATTTCTGTAATGTTTTACCCCAAATGAGTGATTTGAATGTTGCAATCTATTTCAGTCACTTGAGGGCAAATATATTTTTGTATCAGTTGTCCCAGTCTGAGTTTTAGGTACCCATGGCCACGCTAACCACAAACACGCGCGCACACACACACACACACACGCGCACACCACATACACATTAAACACATTAACGTCACCCCAAGCCCTCCATAATCCTTTCATGATTAATGAAGCTATTTGATGTTCAGTCAATTCCATGTACTCCCCAAAGGAGAAATAAAGAACACATTTCTTTTTTTAGAACCGGGGATTGACCTGTACTATTATTTCTACCGGTCCACAATCCACCTTGATGGAAAATTTGGTTGTGGTTCATTGAAAGATAATTAAATAGAAAAAGATACAAAACCAGCGGTAACATGGTCATGACATGAATTAGTTGGATACGTTGAATTACTTCACAATTTCAGTGTTCAACAGTCAATACCACAATAATATCATGGTTGACACTTACAATGTAAAGATATTTCCAATTACTGAGGGATAGAGCTATATCAAATTGATAAAGACACAAATAAAAATATTTTTTTTGAGGAATACTTGCAATGTAAAGCTGACTGTAGAACAAAACAGTGCTCAATGTTCTGCTACTTAACACGTAGCAAAATGACATACACAGCACTGTATTACAGAACTATTATGACAGAGAATCTATTAAAGTTTACCACTTTTAATTGCTTTGTGGCGTTCTGTCATTTTGTCTGTAATTTTTTTGTTGTTGACCAGCTTCCCTTTACCATTTCATTCTTTCTCTGCCTTTCACTAAACCCCTCCTCACCTCTCTAAGTGTCAGTCAGTGGGAGGAATAGGATTATGAAGATGATGATTGATGTCAGTAATGCAATGAAAGCTGTGAGTCTGTGTCCTCTGTCCTGACACCCTTCACAACTCTGCTAATCGCAGGGATAATACTCCAACTGCTGCCCCAGCAGTCGTCATACAGGAAGGCCATGAAGTCCCGTGTGGCTCAGTTGGTAGAGCATGCTACTTGCAATGCCAGAGTTGTGGGCTCGATTCTCAAGGGGGAGCAGTGCAAAATAATAAGAAATAATCTATATATCTTTTAAAAAGTATGCAAATGTAACTCTGGATAAGAGTGTTTTGGTTTTTGCCTTAGCACTACACAGCTGATTCAAATAAGCAAAGCTTCATTTTAATCAGCTGTGTAGTGCTGGGGCAAAATCCAAAACGTGCACCCAGGGGGACAGTGTTCGGGAAACCCTGTGCTAAATGACAAAAATGTATGTGGAGAAGGGGTAAATGTACTGTTCACATACAGTATATGTGGTTTATTATGCAAACCAGAAATACAACCAACATTATATGGAATAAGATTAAACAAGTGGAAATAATTAGGTGTAGGCCTACTAGATAAAATTACTGAGTAATTATAATTAACTATGATCCAGGCCGTGATTAGGAGTACCATAGGGCTGCCACAATTGGCCCAGCGTTCTCCGGGTTTGGCCGGGGTAGGCCGTCATCGTAAATAAGAATTTGTTCTTTAACTGACTTGCCTAGTTAAATAAAGGTTAAATAAAAAATAATAGCTGATAATTCATCAATATAAAATAATAATAATCATCCTCATTAATATCAGCAAAAATGTCACCTGCTGCAGAAACCAACTTCAGAGGTCTAACAGGTATCTCCAAAAGTTATAAAAGCTTTAACATTGCGGCTTCCGTACTACGAAATCCCAGCCATAACATCAACTAGCTAGATAGCTAACCCACCGGTAGCTATTTTTTCAGTCATTGTTGTCAAATGAATTGGACACATAAGGGGCATATCTTAAGCGCGAGTCACATCCTATCCGGACGAAACCGGATAAAAAACCTATTCGCGACATGCTATCAACAGTAAGCTTGCTATGAAATTAAAATGAACCGATTGTCAGCAGGCAGGCTAGCTATCTCTGACAAGATAGCCAGCTAGGTGGTGAAGTTAGCGAGCATTTACATAGCGTTGGCGTTGTGGTATTACTGAAGTTAGTTGTAATTGTTTCTTACTGCTTTGCTACAAATGACTAGCTAGTTTCAGTTTGTCAAAATATATTGTTGCAAAAGGTAGCTAGCAAGCAAGAGATAGGTTACTATGTAGCCAACTTAACGCTGTCTGGTCAGATCGGCGCTACATTGTAACCAGGTCAGTGATAGAGAGATCAGTAGCAGTCTGTCTGTCGTAATAGGAAACAACAACATCCTCTTTATTGGCACAGTTCGTTAGCTAGCTAGAGATTGACGACAACTGGTTGATTATTACAGTGATAGTTATATTTGGTAGATGGTGATAGTATTTGCCCTTCAGTACAAGTGTACAAGTAAAGCCTTGCTTTGTGATTTCTGACTCAGACGATCATCATTGTCGTGTAGTTGAAATCAATGTGTGCCTGAAGATTAGGCGGAACAGCAGGATGTCTAGGGGATTTAGTGCAGCAATGATATTGTTTAGAAAACACAACAACACAACCATGATCACAATACATACAAAAGCCCCCAAATGAAATCGTATAAGGCGCATCTTTTCTTTTTCTCTGACTATACATCACATCTGGTGCGTCTTAGGTTATAGAACACACATACGAATATTGCTAAATCGGTTTATTTAATTTGAAGAGTAGCCAAATAAATATTTGATATGTCTGGGGACGGCTCGGATAGTAGTAGTAGCAGCGATGACTCCGATACAGGGATCCGGAGAAAAGCCTGCACTGTCAAACATGAGATTACCAATGGTAAGTAACCATCAACGTAACTAGCGCTTTGCCTGATTAATCAGACTGCTACACAATGGAATTGGTATACAGTCTGAAACATAGGAGTACAAAATAGTGGAATGTCCCTTACAAGCCAGACTGTTTAGTGCAATTACATTTGAACTTACTCTACTGCTTGTCTGTAAGGTTGGTCCTTCAGCTGCTCTACATTTTAGACAAAGTATCAATCAAGTTTATCAAGTTTATTTTATATAGCCCTTCCTACATCAGCTAATATCTCGAAGTGCTGTACAGAAACCCAGCCTAAAACCCCAAACAGCAAGCAATGCAGGTGTAGAAGCACGGTGGCTGGGAAAAACTCCCTAGAAAGGCCAAAACCTAGGAAGAAACCTAGAGAGGAACCAGGCTATGAGGGGTGGCCAGTCCTCTTCTGGCTGTTTCCCGGGTGGAGATTATATCCACAGGAAAGTATTGTTTATACAACTTTTTAGACTAGAGCACCAGTACTGTAGTTTAAATTTCTATCACCTGGCACATGCACAAAACCACAAACACCCGTGAGACTTTGGTTAGTATGCATGCATGCACTTCTGTCTTGTGCACGTGTTTGCTTATGACCGAAGGCACATCTTGATCACCACACAGACCTGGGTTGCGAAGTCAGTTTAATAATACTTTCCTGGGGATATTTTGTCTTACATTTCTAGCAGTTGATAGTCCAACAGTAGAGTAAGTTCAAACGTCATTTTATTAAACATTCTAGCTTTGTAAAGAACATGTCCACGATTTTGCACTCCTGTTTGACTGCATACCAATTCAGTTGTGTAGCACAGTCTGATTAATCAGGCAATCTAGCTCTGCACTGTTTCATAATTGATTATTTGAATCTGCCAAAGGATTTCAAGATGTGGTACACATTGGGTAAATATTGCCTTCTGTAATTTAGCTATTGTACTAGGGCTCTATGTAAGCTGTTTGGAGTTAAAAGTGATTGTTTGGAGTTTCTGTAATTCTGTGTGGATCAATATCTGTTTCCTGACACAATTGCATCCTGACCTTGACTGACACAGCAATAGCAGAAGTAGTAGTGTATGTTCAAGCTGTGTTCAGTTGTCTTCAGGTGCAGATTGATGTGCTATATTTTGGTGAGTGGTGGTGTCTCAGGGAACCATGACACCTGGGAACACAGCCATGGACGAATAGAAGCAGACCGTCAATCATGTTTGTTGTGTTGTCACAAAATATTCAGTTTACTGTGTGTGTGTGTGTGTGTGTGTGTGTGTGTGTGTGTGTGTGTGTGTGTGTGTGTGTGTGTGTGTGTGTGTGTGTGTGTGTGTGTGTGTGTGTGTGTGTGTGTGTGTGTGTGTGTGTGTGTGTGTGTGTGTGTGTGTGTGTGTGAACATCTTGGCCATGTTCTGTTATAATCTCCACCCGGCACAGCCAGAAGAGGACTGGCCACCCCTCATAGCCTGGTTCCTCTCTAGGTTTCTTCCTAGGTTTTGGCCTTTCTAGGGAGTTTTTCCCAGCCACCGTGCTTCTACACCTGCATTGCTTGCTGTTTGGGGTTTTAGGCTGGGTTTCTGTACAGCACTTCGAGATATTAGCTGATGTACGAAGGGCTATATAAAATAAACTTGATTGATTGATTGATTGTGTATGTGTGCCTGCCTGCGCGAACGTGTGTTGTGTGCGTGCAAACACTAATACTGTACTCTCCCCCCGCCAGCGAACCTCACAGGCCATTCTGAGAGAGTGGGCATGGAGAACTTCGAGCTTCTCAAAGTCTTGGGCACAGGAGGTGAGGCTCACTGCTCCGATCTTGGGTCGATTGCTTATAAACTGACTATACCAAACATTAGAAATGCCTTCCTAATATTGAGTTGCACTCCAAGCCCCCCGAAAGCGTTCCACAAGGGATGCTGGCCCATGTTGACTCTAATACTTCCCACAGTTGTGTCAAGCTGGCTGGATGTTCTTTAGTTGGTGGACCGTTCTTGATATACACGGGAAACTGTTGAGTGTGAAAAACCCAGCAGTGTTGTAGTTCTTGACACAAACCGGTGTGCCTGGCACCTACAAGCATACCCCGTTCAAAGGGACTTAAATCTTTTGTCTTGCCCATTCACCGTCTGAATGGCACAGATACACAATCCATGTCTCAAAGCTTAAACATCCTTCTTTAACCCGTCTCCTCCCCTTCCTCTACACTGATTTGAAGTGAATTTAACAAGTGACATCAATAAGGGATCATAGCTTTAACCTGGATTCA
This sequence comes from Salvelinus alpinus, assembly GCF_045679555.1. Lineage (NCBI taxonomy): Eukaryota > Metazoa > Chordata > Actinopteri > Salmoniformes > Salmonidae > Salvelinus > Salvelinus alpinus. Next base: position 12,053,680 of record NC_092098.1, on the reverse strand, counting down.
CCTGGTCAGTCTGTCATGGGAAGAGCAGGTGTTCATAATGTTTTTTTATACTCAGTGTATATATTTATACTTTTTAAATTGAACCTTTATTTAATTAGGCAAGTCAGTTAAGCTCAAATTCTTATTTACAATGACGGCCTACCCCGGCCAAACCCAGACGACGCTGGGCAAATTGTGCACCGTCCTATGGGACCCCCAATCACGGCCAGATGTGATACAGCCTGGATTCGAACCAGGGACTGTAGTGACGCCTCTTTTACTGAGATGCAGTGCCTTAGACCACTTTACCAATCGGGATAGCGCCATAGTATTATTGGAGACCTGGATAACTTAATTTTGCTGTCTGTTTTTTTGTGGAACATTTAGAATGAAAAGTTAAGGTTGTAAATGTGGTGGGTGGTAGGATGGGTGGTAGGGGCTCCAATCAAATGTGATAAATGTTTCCAACCTTTCCTCTCTGTCTCTGTCTAGCCTACGGGAAAGTGTTTCTGGTCAGAAAGAACAGTGGTCACGATGAAGGGAAGCTGTATGCCATGAAGGTGAGTCTCTGTATCGTCTTTGACATTGGTCCAAAGACAACCCAAAGCGTTGACATTGTCTGATGTGGGGAGAATTCATGGACGGGTTGACCTACCTGTTGATGATAACGTCTCAGGTGCTGAAGAAAGCAGCCATTGTTCAGAAGGCGAAGACAGCGGAGCACACGCGTACAGAGAGACAGGTGCTGGAGCACATCCGCCAGTCCCCGTTCCTGGTCACACTGCACTACGCCTTCCAGACCCAGACCAAGCTCCATCTCATCCTGGGTGAGCGCTGGATCAAACAAACCTATACGTGGAACTCTCTGACTATGACTGTGGAAGTGCTGAAACTGTGTCTCTGTGTGTGTATACTGGGTTTCTGCCTGTGTGTGTGTTTTTTTTGCTTGTCTATTCAAGTGTTATCTGTATCTGTCTGTGTATAGACTATGTGAGCGGAGGGGAGATGTTCACACACTTGTACCAGCGGGATCACTTCTCTGAGGAAGAGGTGCGGATCTACATCGGGGAGATTATCCTGGCTCTGGAGCACCTCCACAAGGTATGTTATCGAGCCTTTCTGTCCTTTACGTAACCTTGCTGATATCCCATTCCTTAATTGTATCTGTGGTCCTCTTACATGATCAAATTTAGGCTGGATACTTTGCTCTTATCTGTTCATGTTATGTTATCCTGTGTATGTAACTTCTTGCTCGGTATGATGTGTACAGCTAGGCATCGTGTACCGGGACATAAAGTTGGAGAACATCCTATTGGACAGCGAGGGACATTTGGTGCTGACAGATTTTGGGCTCAGCAAAGAGTTCCTGGAGGAGGAGGTAAGACAAAAAGGAAGACCTTTTTCATTGATGCCTATATTTGTGTGGATGCAATCTGTGCATCCATCCATGCATATATTCTTGTCCCTACAGACTGAGACGTGTGTTTTATTTCCCCCCACTACAGAAGGAAAGGACGTATTCGTTCTGTGGCACCATAGAGTACATGGCTCCAGAGATCATCAGGGGGAAGTCTGGTCATGGAAAGGTAAGAGTTAACCCATCATCCGGAGCATGGCTATGAGCTACGGCGGTTCATTAGACATCAATTACTGTAGAACACAAATGTATTTTTTTCATTCTTCCTTTTGACCCTTTTCTACTGCTCACCTCAGTCGGTAGATTGGTGGAGTTTGGGTATCCTGATGTTTGAATTGCTGACGGGGGCGTCCCCATTCACACTGGAGGGGGAGAGGAACTCCCAGAGTGAGGTGTCCAAGTGAGTGCTGTGTGTCATCCACCCCTCCTCACACACACACCATGGTTCCATCCAACTCTTTCATCATTGCCCGTGGCCCCCGGCTACTTATCAAAATAATGACATCTATTGCAACGGTGGCTTCTTTCTCCCTCTCTTTATCTCGCTGTCTGAATACAATAACAAATAAATGAGTTGTGCTGCGTCCTATGTGTAACATAAAGCCTGCAGCCTAATTAGACATTCTGGTAAGCTGTTTCTTTTCAATCATGTTCTGTATGGCCATAATGGTTGTCTTGTAATGAGGGCTGTGTTCACACAGTGCCTTCAGCAAGTATTCATACGCCTTATTCCACATTTTGTAGTGTTACAGCCTGAATTCAAAATGGATTTCTCTCCCATCTACACACACTACCCCATAATGATCAAGTCAAAGCATGTTTAGACATTTTTGCACATTTTATTGAAAATGAAATGCAGAAATATCTCATTTACATACAGTACCAGTCAAAAGTTGACACACTTACTCATTGAAGGGTTTTTCTTTCTTTTACTGTTTTCTACATTGTAGAATATTAGTGAAGACATCAAAACTATGAAATAACACATATGGAATCATGTAGTAACCAAATGTATTTTATATTTCAGATTCTTCTAAGTAGACCCTTTGCCTTGATGACAGCTTTGAACACTCTTGGCATTCTCTCAACCAGCTTCATGCGGTACTCACCTAGAATGCATTTCAATTAACAGTTGTGCCTTGTTAAAAGTTAATTTGTGGAATTTCTTTCCTTAATGCGTTTGAGCCAATCATTTGTTGTGACAAGGTAAGGGTGGTATACAGAAGATAGACGTATTTGGTAAAAGACCAAGTTCATATTAGGGCAAGAACAGCTCAAATAAGCAAAGAGAAACGACACTCCATCATTACTTTAAGACATGAAGGTCAGTCAATCTAGAACATTTCAAGAACTTTGAATGTTTCTTCAAGTGCAGTCGCAAAAACCATCAAGAGCTATGATGACTGCCACAGGAAAGGAAGACCCAGAGTTACCTCTGCTGCAGAGGATACGTTCATTAGAGTTACCAGCCTCAGAAATTGCAGCCCAATTAAATGCTTCAGAGTTCAAGTAACAGACACATCTCAACATCAACTGTTCAGAGGAGACTGCGTGAATCAGGCCTTCATGGTTGAATTGCTTCAAAGAAACCACTACTAATGTACACCAATAAGAAGAAGAGACTTGGGCCAAGAAACACGAGCAATGGACATTAGACCGTGGAAATCTGTCCTTTGGTCTAATGAGTCCAAATTAGAGATTTTTAGTTCCAACCGCCGTGTCTTTGTGAGATGTAGACTAAGTGAGCGGATGATCTCTGCATGTGTGGTTCCCACCGTGAAGCATAAAGGAGGAGGTGTGAGTGTGCTTTGCTGGTAACACTGTCTGTGATTTTTTAAATTCAAGGCACACTTAACCAGCATGGCCACCACAGCATTCTGCTGCGATACTCCTTCCCATCTGGTTTGTACTTAGTCCCACTATAATTTGTTTTTCAATAGGACAATGACCCAACACACGTCTAGGCTGTGTAAGGGCTATTTGACCAAGAAGGAGAGTGATGGAGTACTGCATCAGATGACCTGGCCTCCACAATCTCCCGACCTCAACTCAATTGTGATAGTTTGTGATGAGTTGGACCGAATAGTGAAGGAAAAGCAGCCAACGAGTACTCAGCATATGTGGGAACTCCTTCAAGACTGTTGGAAAGCGTTCCAGGTGAAGCTGGTTGAGAGAATGCCAAGAGTGTGCAAAGCTGTCATAAAGGGTGGCTACTTTGAAGAATCTAAAATCTAAAATATATTTTGATTTGTTTAACACTTTTTTGGTTACTACATGATTCCATATGTGTTGATAGTTTTTATGTCTTCACTATTATTCTACAATGTAGAACATAGTAAAAATAAACACCCTTGAGTGAGTAGGTGTGTCCAAACTTTAGACTGGTACTGTAAGTATTCACACCCCTGAGTCAATATTTTGTAGAAGCACCATTGGCGACAATTACAGCTTTAAGGACGTCTTGGGTTTGTCTGTATCAGCTTTGCACATATGGATTTAGGGATTGTCTTCCATTCTTCCTTGCAGATTTTCTCAAGCGCTGTTGTTAGATTGAGAGCGGCAGTAAACTGCAATCTTCAAGCCTTTCCTCAGATTTTCAATGTGATTCAAGTAGGGTTGCACATTTTGGAGGATATTCAGAGGTGGAGACTTTCCTTGGAAATTAATGGGAATATATGGGAATTAACGGAAATATATGCAAATTAATATTAATACCATATAAATGTACATGTTTTTTGCATTGAATATATTTACCATATCATATGGAGCCAAACATAAACCTTTTACCTTATAAGTAGACATAATTGCAAATGATTAAATACTTCCAATAGAAATAAAGAAAACAATTTAGTTACGAATTGAACTTTAATTAAATGAGTTGACTCTTCACATGGGAGCTTTTCACTGAACAACAAAAGGGAATATTGAATGATCCCAATGATCCATCGCATCTCCCAAAAACGTTTTCAACATACACTATTGTTCAAAAGTTTGGGGTCACTTAGAAATGTCCTTTTGTTATTTAAAGAAAAGCAAAAAATGTTTGCCCATTTTTAAAATGACATAAAATTGATCAGAAATACAATGTAGACATTGTAAATGACTTGTAGCTGGAAACGGCAGATTTTTAATGGAATATCTACATAGGCGTACAGAGGCCCATTATCAGCAACCATCACGCCTGTGTTCCAATGGCAAATTGTGTTAGCTAATCCAAGTTTATCATTTTAAAAGGCTAATTGATCATTAGAGAACCCTTTTGCAATTATGTTAGCATAGCTGAAAACTGTTGTCCTGATTAAAGAAGCAATAAAACTGGCCTTCTTTAGACTAATTGAGTATCTGCAGCATCAGCATTTTTGGGTTCGATTACATGCTCAGAATGGCCAGAAACAAAGACCTTTCTTCTGAAACTCGTCAGTCTGTTCTTGTTCTGAGAAATGAAGGCTATTCCATGTGAGAAATTGCCAAGAAACTGAAGATCTCGTACAATGTTGTGTGCTACTCCCTTCACAGAACAGCGCAAACTGGCTATAACCAGAATAGAAAGAGGAGTGGGAGGCCCCGGTGCACAACTGAGCAAGAGGACAAGTACATTAGAGTGTCTAGTTTGAGAAACAGACGCCTCACAAGTCCTCAACTGGCAGCTTTATTAAATAGTACCCGCAAAACACCAGTCTCAACGTCATCAGTGAAGAGGCGACTCCGGGATGCTGGCCTCCTAGGCAGAGTTCCTCTGTCCAGTGTCTCTGTTCTTTTGCCCATCTTAATCTTTTCTTTTTATTGGCCAGCCTGAGATATGGCTTTTTCTTTGCAATTCTGCCTAGAAGGCCAGCATCCCGGAGACTCCTCTTCACTGTTGACGTTGAAACTGGTGTTTTGCGGGTACAATTTAATGAAGCTGCCAGTTGACCAACCCACTCAAGTGACACACCCCTCCAGTAAGCCAGTGACTCAGCCCCCGTAATAGGGTTAGAGGCAGAGAATCCCAGTGGAGAGAGGGGAACCGGCCAGGCAGAGACAACAAGGGTGGTTCATCGCTCCAGTGCCTTTCCGTTCACCTTCACACCCCCGGGCCAGACTACACTCAATCATAGGACCTACTGAAGAGATGAGTCTTCAATAAAGACTTAAAGGTCGAGACTGAATCGGCGTCTCTCACATGGATAGGTAGGCCATTCCATAAAAATGGAGCTCTATAGGAGAAAGCCCTGCCTCCAGGTGTTTTCTTAGAAATTCTAGGGACAATAAGGAGGCCTGCGTCTTGTGACCATAGCGTATGTGTAGGTATGTACGGCAGGACCAAATTGGGAAGATGGATATGAGCAAGCCCATGTAATGCTTTGTAAGTTAGCAGTAAAACCTTGACATCAGCCCTAGCCTTAACAGGAAGCCAGTGTAGAGAGGCTAGCACTGGAGTAATATGATAATTTTGGGGGGTTTTAGTCAAGATTCTAGCAGCCATGTTTAGCACTAGCTGAAGTTTATTTAGTGCTTTATCCGGGTAGCCGGAAAATAGAGCATTGCAGTAGTCTAATCTAGAAGTGACAAGAGCATGGATACATTTTTCTGCATCATTTTTAGACAAAGTTTCTGATTTTTGCAATGTTATGTACAGTTGAAGTCGGAAGTTTACATACACTTAGGTTGGAGTCATTAAAACTCGTTTTTCAACCACTCCACAAATTTCTTGTTAACAAACTAATGTTTTGTCAAGTCGGTTAGGGCATCTACTTTGTGCACGACACAAGTAATTTTCCCAACAATTGTTTACAGACAGATTATTTAAGTTATAATTCACTGTATCACAATTCCAGTGGGTCAGAAGTTTACATACACTAAGTTGACTGTGCCTTTAAACAGCTTGGAAAATTCCAGAAAATTATGTCATGGCTTTAGAAGCTTCTGATAGGCTAATTGACATAATTTGAGTCAATTGTAGGTGTACCTGTGGATGTATTTCAAGGCCTACCTTCAAACTCAGTGCTTCTTTGCTTGACATCATGGGAAAATCAAAAGAAATCAGCAAAAAAATAATTGTAGACCTCCACAAGTCTGGTTCATCCTTGGGAGCAATTTCCAAACGCCTGAAGGTACCACGTTCATCTGTACAAACAATAGTACGGCCTAGGACGCCTGTAAACAGTAGCTATAAAAAGTGATTGCGTAGGCTGCATAGATTTCATGACTAGAAGCTCAAAAGATGAAAACGCAGTGTTTTTTAAAGTTTTATTGGGAAAACAAAAATGACATTTGGTTTCGTAAATGTTATCAACACCTTTGCCTTTGCGGGATGCGTGGGGGATATGGTCGCTAGTGTAACCAGGAGGAGAGGCCTCATTTAACACAGTAAATTCATCAGGCTTAAGCCATGTTTCAGTCAGGCCAATCACATCAAGATTATGATCAGTGATAAGTTAATTGACTATAACTGCCTTGGCAGTGAGGGATCTAACATTTAAGTAGCCCTATTTTGAGATGTGAGGTATCACAATCTCTTTCAATAATGACCGGATTGGAGGAGGTCTTTATTCCAGTGAGATTGTTAAGGCGAACACCGCCATGTTTAGTTTTGCCTAACCTAGATTGAGGCACAGACACGGTCTCAATGGGGATTGCTGAGCTGACTACACTGATTGTGCGAGTGGCAGACTCCACTAAGCTGGCAGGCTGGCTAACAGTCTGCTGTATGGCCTGCACCTGATCTCATTGTGGAGCTAGAGGAGTTAGAGCCCTCTCTATGTTCGTAGATAAGATGAGAGCACCCCTCCAGCTAGGATAGAGTCCGTCACTCCTCAGCAGGCCAGGCTTGGTCCTGTTTGCGGTTGAGTCCCAGAAAGAGGGCCAATTATCTACAAATTCTATCTTTTGGGAGGGGCATAAAACAGTTTTCCACCAGCGATTGAGTTGTGAGACTGTGTTGTAGAGCTCATCACTCCCCCTAACTGGGAGGGGGCCAGAGACAATTACTCAATGCCGACATCTTTCTAGCTGATTTACACGCTGAAGCTATGTTGCGCTTGGTGACCTCTGACTGTTTCATCCTAACATCGTTGGTCCCGACGTGGATAACAATATCCCTGTACTCTCTACACTCACCAGTTTTAGCCTTAGCCAGCACCATCTTCAGATTAGCCTTAACTTCGGTAGCTCTGCCCCCTGGTAAACAGTGTATGATTGCTGGATGATTATTTTTAAGTCTAATACTGCTGGTAATGGAGTCGGCCTCTGACTCCGACTCGTTGCTTAATGGGGAGAACTGATTGAAAGTTTATTTCGGCTGAATGAGCGACACCGGTTGAGCATTCCTACAGGTCATTTGCACTTTGAAGCAGGCTCTCATCAAGGACTTGCCTGTATTTGACTTCTTTCATTGTTCCTTCTCTCCTTACCAGTCTTGCTTCACGGTAGGGATGGTGTTAGATGGGTGATGAGCTGTGCCTAGTTTTCTCCAGACATGGCGCTTTGCATTCTGTCCAAAGAGTAACATTTTTGTCTCATTAGACCGCAGAATCTTATGCCTTATGATCTGTCTTTCACTTGCCTTTTTGCAAACTCCAGGCATGCCGTCAGGCTTTTTTTCTCAGGAGTGGCTTCTGTCTGGCAACTTTCCCTTAACGCCCAGTTTTGTGAAGTGCTGTAGAGACTGTTGTCCTGGTAGGTTCTCCAATTTCAACCAAGGAACTCTGTAGTTCTGTCAGAATTGTCATTGGGTTCTTTGTCACCTCCCTGACCGACGTCCTTCTTGCCCTGATGCTCAGTTTGGTCGGACGGTCAGCTCTAGGCAGAGTCTGGGTAGTTCCGTATGTTTTCCAAGGAGATCACTGTGCTCTTGGAAATGTTCAACACTCTAGAAATGGTTTTAAACCCTTCGCCAGATATGCCTCGTCACAATTGGGGATCTACGGACAGTTCCTTGGACTGCTCTGATATACACTGTCAACTGTGGGACTTTATATAGACAGGTGGGTTTCTTTCTAAATCATGTCCAAACAGTTGTTGGCCACAGGTGGACTCCAATCAAGTTGTAGTGACATCTTAAAGATGTTCAAAGGAAATGAGATGTACCTGAGATCAATTTGGAGTCTCAGCAAAGGGATAATTTAAAAAAAAAAAATTCTGCATTTCATTTTCACTTTGTCATTGTGGGGTATTGTGTGTAGATGGTTATTGAATCCATTTTGAATCAGGCTGTAACAACAAAATATGGAGTAAGTCAAGGGCTATGAATACTTTCTGAAGGCACTGAAGGCAAAGTGATTGCTCTTCCCTGTTTCTTTTCTTCGGCCCGCCCCCTCCTGCCCTCCTCTCAGGCGTATCTTACGCTGCGAGCCGCCATTCCCCTCTATGATCGGAGTCGTGGCTCAGGACCTGCTGAGGAAGCTATTGGTTAAAGACCCCCACAAGAGACTAGGCTCGGGGCCACGAGGGGCCGAGGACATCAAGAGTCATGCCTTCTTCAAGGTGCTCCTCTTCTCTCCTGCCGCTCTCTGTCTCTAGGCCCATCTCCTTCTCTCTCTCCCAACATGCTCACACACATACACACACACACACACACACACACACACTCTGCTCACCATTCTCCTCCAATTGCTCTATATTCATAGGGTCTCAGTTGGTCAGACCTTGCTGAGAAGAAGGTAGTCAGCCCATTCAAACCAGAGATCAGGAGCGAGCTGGATACAGGGAACTTTGCTGAGGAGTTCACTGGCATGAATCCTGTCTATTCTCCAGCCAGCACCCCACCAAGCACTGACCGCCTGTTCCAGGTACGTTAAATACACATTGTGTGCTTCCACTGTCACAGAAAAACACCCTACATACACAAGACTCTTGTCTTCCATTTCAGGGCTACTCCTTCGTTGCTCCCTCCATTCTGTTCAACAAGAACGTGGTGATGGGTGACTTCATGGAGGGCCAGATGGGAGCAGACCGGCCAGGCTCAGCCACTGTTCGTCGCAGTGCTATGTTAGCGGTATGGAACTAGTCCTCTCATGGCCTCAGGATAGACAAGAGGTTCGGTGAATGTATCGGTGTTAATGTTGGCACTTCCTTTAATTTTTTATTTAGTCTTAGTCATTTTGTATAAAATATCATTGTCTTAGTCACATTTTTGTCATTTGAATAATTATTTAGTCTAGTTATTGTCAAAATGATAAACAGTGGGCCGTTTTAGTCAACTAAATCCTTTAATTTTAGTCACTTATTCATTTTTTTGTGCCTCATTAACCTATAGTAAACACAAATCACTGTCTTCCATGCGCACAAACATACATAGCCTTGTCCTACCGACATATTTTTCTGCACAACATCCTATCGCATGATTCTCTACCCAACAGCCAAGTTGGCAGAAGAACACATTACTCTGCAGCAGATAAAAATCCCACCCCTTGACATACTGTAGCTATACTGTAATGAAAGTTCTGTCATCAGTAGTGGTCTGACAGGTTGCTGCAACCTATCTAGCTAGGATTATCAATCTGTTATCGGAGTTATCAGATGTCTCTTGAAGTTGGTAGAATTTTATTCCCTGTCGACTTGTGGGTGCGAACGCTGTGGAAACGTTGCATTCGGTCTTGTTTGAATTGACAAGATGGCTCCAAACATCGCCCCTTTTTCTACCGGGAGCTTGTACCACCGGGAGAGTAGCCACGGCGTGTGCCTTATTTGCAGCAATGATTTGTGTTGCCAGATTGGATAACGGTTGCCGGGCAGAGAGGTGAATCATGAATGACCTGAGCATGGTATTTATTTCCCACCAATAACAGAATTGCAACATTGCATTGAGAAAGCCTTTACAATTCTGCTAATGTCATGTTTTTGATTGAACAAAACAAATAACACTAAAAAGCTCTCAATCTCTGTACAAATGTTTTTTCCAGTTCATTTACTAGTCATATTTTAGTCACAGAGATAATTTCATCTCGTTTTCATCAACCGAAATGGGGGGGGGAAACATTTTTTTTTTTTTCTGGGTCTATTCAGTCAGTTATTGTGTCGTCAATTGCCACTGGAAAATAGGCATTTGACAAATCACTATCACTGGAATGTATCCAGAGAGGGTCTTATGTACAACACTGTTTGACATGAGCTCAACCTGTGCTTCATTAGTAAAAAAAAAATCTATGTGCAACATTTTCACATTTAGCAAGGGTAGGATTTGGACATTTCCTGCAGTGGAGCACATTTTGACACATTTCACAGTTTCCTGTGTAGTTTGTACTTGACTTCCCTCTCTTGTCCTCTGCAGGACTCGACGTTCTTCCAGCTGTATGAGCTGTGCCTGCAGGGGGCGCCCCTGGGCGAGGGCAGCTTCTCTGTGTGCAGGAAGTGTCGACACCACCAGAGCGGCCATGAGTACGCCGTCAAGATCATCAGCCGCAGGTGAGCCGGGCGTGGCGCTGGCTGAGAGACTGTCACGCACTAATGCAATGTGTCATTGTTACACCAGCATGATGAATTACACACTTCACGCTGCTGTGTTTTAATATATTCTATTCCAATGCATTACCATACCTGTTTGGTGCACTGAGGTGGTTTGTGTTGTTGACCTTTAGTGCATGAATGCCTTTGAACTCTGTCTGTCTGTCTCTCTGGCTGTCTGTCTCTCTGTCTCCTGTGTCACTCTCTGTCTCGTTAGAATGGAAGTAAACACTCAGAGGGAGATTGCTGCCCTCAGGCAGTGTGAGGCTCACCCCAACATTGTCAAACTGCACGAGGTCTACACTGATCAGGTACACAATGATGGTAGAAATGCCATCAGCAGACACACACTCAAGCACTGACAAAACTGTCAGGTGTTCTTTCTCTTCTCATTGGCTGTGTTTACTTACAAGGTGGCAGGACTCGAATCACAATAATGTTTGACATTTGGGGAATATATTGGGAAACTTAAGCAATCATGCAGCAATAAACAATTTTCTCATCACAGACACAACCTTAATCTTCTCTCTCTCTCTCTCTTCTCCCATCTCCATCTCAATCACCCCTGTCTCTTCCTCCCTCTCTCAGTTCCATACATACCTGGTGATGGAGCTGCTGTGTGGGGGGGAGCTGCTGGAGAGGATCAAGAGGAAGAAATTGTTTGGGGAGGCAGAGGCCAGTCAGCTTCTCAGGAGCCTGGTGTCAGCTGTCGGCTTCATGCACGAGGCTGGAGTGGTGCACAGAGACCTCAAACCAGAGGTGGGCCAACAGACTGACTCACAGAGAGGGAGTCTGAATATATTCTAGAATCTATAGAAATATATGGCCAGGAAGAAGTCACACATTGAAATAGCTGCAATATTACACCGACCACATTTTGCAGGCAGTGAGTGTAATGAGATCAAGGTGTTTAGCAATGCTGTAAAAACCACTAAGCATGGCCTATTTTATTTTGTTGGTTCAGGGTGAAATAAATTGACATTTGTTGCTCCATTACATCAGCCAATGAATGTAACCTTCTGTTGACGCCGTTGGTCCTGCACTACCCACTCACTGCTCTCGCTCTCTCTCCGCCTGGCAGAATGTGCTGTTTGCAGACGAGGGGGAGGACTCGGTGCTCAAGGTGATAGATTTTGGTTTTGCCCGGCTGTGCCCTGCGGGCAGTGCACCCCTGCAGACTCCCTGCTTTACACTGCAGTACGCGGCTCCTGAGCTCTTCCACAGCACCGGTTACGACCAGGCCTGCGACCTCTGGAGCCTTGGGGTCATCCTGGTACTTACACTACTAACTGACTCTGTAATGTGTCATTAGTAAAACGAATTATCGTTATGTTATTGATGATGTTTGTGTTTTTCTCTGGCAGTACACCATGCTGTCAGGACAGGTGCCCTTTCAGAGTGAGCAGCAGCAGCGGGCGGGGATGACCTCATCTTATGCTGCCGACATCATGCATAAGATTAAAGAGGGTGACTTCTCATTGGCTGGAGAGGCTTGGAAGGGTGTATCAGACGAGGCTAAAGAGCTTGTGAAAGGTGTGTTGTGCATCCCTCCTTATTCACTCATTGACATTGAGGCAATTCATAATTTTTTCCATCTGTTCACTACATACAGAAAAGTGTTCAGACCCCTTGACTTTTTCATCATTTTGTTATGTTACAACCTTATTCTAAAATGGATTAAAAACATTTTTTTTTAATGAAATCCTCAGCAATCTACACACAATGACAAAGCGAAATTAGGTTTTCAGAGATTTCTACAGAAGTATTCAGACCTTTTGCTATGAGACTCAAAATTGAGCTCAGGTGCGTCCTGTTTCCATAAATCATCCTTGAGATGTTTCTACAACTTGATTGGAGTCCACCTGTGGTAAATTCAATTGATTCGACATGATTTGCAAAGGCACACACCTGTCTATATAAGGTCCCACAGTTGACAGTGCATGTCAGAGCAAAAATGAGGAGTCGTCCGTAGAGCTCTTAGACAGGATTGTGACGAGGCACAGATCTGGGGAAGGTTACCAAAAAAATTCTGCAGCATTGAAGGTACCCAAAAACACAGTGGCCTCCATCATTCTTAAATGGAAGAAGTTAGGAGCCACCAAGACTCTTCCTAGAGCTGGCCGCCCGGCCAAATTGAGCAATTGGGGGAGAAGGGCCTGGTCAGTGAGGTGATCAAGAACCTGATGGTCACTGACAGAGATGGGAGAACCTTCCAGATGGACAACCATCTCTGCAGCACTCCACCAATCAGGCCTTTATGGTAGAGTGGCCAGACGGAAGCCGCCACTCAGGCACCATAAGAACTCTGACCATGAGAAACAAGATTCTCTGGTCTGATGAGACCACGATTCAACTCTTTGGTCTGAATGCCAAGCGTCACATCTGGAGGAAACCTGGCATCATCCCTACGGTGAAGCGTGGTGGTGGCAGCATCATGCTCTGGGGGTGTTTTTCAGCGGCAGGGACTGGGAGACTAGTCAGGATCAAGGCAAAGATGAATGGAGCAAAGTACAGAGATGCTTGATAAAAACCTGCTCCAGAGAGCTCAGGACCTCAGACTGGGGTGAAGGTTCACCTTCCAACGGGACAATGCAGGAGTGGCTTCGGGACAAGTCTCTGAATGTCCTTGAGTGACCCAGCCAGAGCCCGGACTTGAACCCGATTGAACATCTTTGGCGAGACCTGAAAATAGCTGTGCAGTGACGCTCCCCATCCAACCTGACAGAGCTTGAGAGGATCTGCAGAGAAGGATGGGAGAAACACTCCCAAATACAGATGTGCCAAGCTTGTAGTGTCATACCCAAGAAGACTCGAGGATGTAATTGCTGCCAAAGGTGCTTCAACAAAGTACTGAGTAAAGGGTCTGAAATACTAATGTAAATGTGATATTTCTGTTTTCAATTTAGAATAAATTAGCAAAAATGTCTACTTGTTTTTGCTTTGTCATTAGGGGGTATTGTGTGTAGATGTATTTATTTATTTATTACATTTTAGGATAAGGTTGTAACCTAACAATGTGGAAAAAGTCAAGGAGTCTAAATACTTTCTGAAGGCACATATATATATATATATATATACAGTGGGGAGAACAAGTATTTGATACACTGCCGATTTTGCAGGTTTTCCTACTTACAAAGCATGTAGAGGTCTGTAATTTTTATCATAGGTACACTTCAACTGTGAGAGACGGAATCTAAAACAAAAATCCAGAAGATCACATTGTATGATTTTTAAGTAATTCATTTGCATTTTATTGCATGACATAAGTATTTGATCACCTACCAACCAGTAAGAATTCCAGCTCTCACAGACCTGTTAGTTTTTCTTTAAGAAGCCCTCCTGTTCTCCACTCATTACCTGTATTAACTGCACCTGTTTGAACTCGTTACCTGTATAAAAGACACCTGTCCACACACTCAATCAAACAGACTCCAACCTCTCCACAATGGCCAAGACCAGAGAGCTGTGTAAGGACATCAGGGATAAAATTGTAGACCTGCACAAGGCTGGGATGGGCTACAGGACAATAGGCAAGCAGCTTGGTGAGAAGGCAACAACTGTTGGCGCAATTATTAGAAAATATAAGAAAATAGAAGAAGTTCAAGATGATGGTCAATCACCCTCGGTCTGGGGCTCCATGCAAGATCTCACCTCGTGGGGCATCAATGATCATGAGGAAGGTGAGGGATCAGCCCAGAACTACACGGCAGGACCTGGTCAATGACCTGAAGAGAGCTGGGACCACAGTCTCAAAGAAAACCATTAGTAACACACTACGCCGTCATGGATTTAAATCCTGCAGCGCACACAAGGTCCCCCTGCTCAAGCAGGCGCATGTCCAGGCCCGTCTGAAGTTTGCCAATGACCATCTGGATGATCCAGAGGAGGAATAGGAGAAGGTCATGTGGTCTGATGATTCAAAAATAGAGCTTTTTGGTCTAAACTCCACTCGCCGTGTTTGGAGGAAGAAGAAGGATGAGTACAACCCCAAGAACACCATCCCAACCGTGAAGCATGGAGGTGGAAACATCATTCTTTGGGGATGCTTTTCTGCAAAGGGGACAGGACGACTGCACCGTATTGAGGGGAGGATGGATGGGGCCATGTATTGCGAGATCTTAGCCAACAACCTCCTTCCCTCAGTAAGAGCATTGATGATGGGTCGTGGCTGGGTCTTCCAGCATGACAACGACCCGAAACACACAGCCAGGGCAACTAAGGAGTGGCTCCGTAAGAAGTATCTCAAGGTCCTGGAGTGGCCTAGCCAGTCTCCAGACCTGAACCCAATAGAAAATCTTTGGAGGGAGCTGAAAGTCCGTATTGCCCAGCGACAGCCCCGAAACTTGAAGGATCTGGAGAAGGTCTGTATGGAGGAGTGGGTCAAAATCCCTGCTGCAGTGTGTGCAAACCTGGTCAAGAACTACAGGAAACGTATGATCTCTGTAATTGCAAACAAAGGATTCTGTACCAAATATTAAGTTCTGCTTTTCTGATGTATCAAATACTTATGTCATGCAATAAAATGCTAATTAATTACTTAAAAATCATACAATGTGATTTTCGGGATTTTTGTTTTAGATTCCGTCTCTCACAGTTGAAGTGTACCTATGATAAAAATTACAGACCTCTACATGCTTTTTAAGTAGGAAAATCTGCAAAATCGGCAGTGTATCAAATACTTGTTCTCCCCACTGTGTATATATATATATATATATATATATATATATATATATATATATATATATATATATATACACACACACACACAGTCGTATGAAAAAGTTTGGGCACCCCTGACAATTTCCATTTATAAATAATTGGGTGTTTGGATCAGCAATTTCATTTTGATCTATCAAATAACTGATGGACACAGTAATATTTCAATAGTGAAATTAGGTTTATTGGATTAACAGAAAATGTGCAATATGCATCAAAACAAAATTAGACAGGTGCATAAATTTGGGTACCCCAATAGAAAAATCACATCAATATTTAGTAGAGCCTCCTTTTGCTAAAATAACAGCCTCTAGACGCTTCCCATAGCCTCTAATGAGTGTCTGGATTCTGGATGAAGGTATTTTGGACCATTCCTCCTTACAAAACATCTCCAGTTCAGTTAGGTTTGATGGTTGCCGAGCATGGACAGCCCGCTTCAAATCATCCCACAGATTCTCAATGATATTCAGGTCTGGGGACTGGGATGGCCATTCCAGAACATTGTACTTGTTCCTCTGCATAAATGCCCGGGTAGATTTTGAGCATTGTTTTGGGTCGTCTTGTTGAAATATCCAGCGCCAGCGTAACTTCAACTTTGTGACTGATTCTTCAACATTATTCCCAAGAATCTGCTGATATTGAGTGGAATCCATGCGACCCTCAACTTTAACAAGATTCCCAGTACCGGCACTGGCCACACAGCCCCACAGCATGATGGAACCCCCACCAAATTTGACTGTGGGTAGCAAGTGTTTTTCTTGGAACGCTGTGTTCTTTTGCCGCCATGCATAACGTCCCTTGTTATGACCAAATAACTCAATCTTTGTTTCATCCACAGCACCTTATTCCAAAATGAAGCTGGCTTGTCCAAATGTGCGTTTGCATACCTCAAGCGACTCTGTTTGTGGCGTGTGTGCAGAAAAGGCTTCCCATACAGCTTCTCCTTGTGCAAAGTGCGCTGAATTGTTGAACGATGCACAGTGACACCATCTGCAGCAAGATGATGTTGTAGGTCTTTGGAGGTGGTCTGTGGGCTGTTTTTGACCGTTCTCACCATCCTTCGCCTTTGCCTCTCCGATATTTTACTTGGCCTGCCACTTATGGCCTTAACAAGAACTGTGCCTGTGGTCTTCCATTTCCTCACTATGTTCCTCACAGTGGACACTGACAGCTTAAATCTCTGCGATAGCTTTTCGTAGCCTTCCTCTAAACCATAATGTTGAATAATCTTTGTTTTCAGGTTATTTGAGAGTTGTTTTGAGGCCCCCATGTTGCCACTCTTCAGAGGAGAGTCAGAGAACAACGACTTGCAATTGGTCACCTTAAATACCTTTTCTCATGATTGGATGCACTTGTCTATGAAGTTCAAGGCTTAATGAGCTCACCAAACCAATTGTGTGTTCCAATTATTCAGTGCTAAGTAGTTACAGGTATTCAAATCAACAGAATGACAAGGGTGCCCACATTTTTGCATAGCCTATTTTTCACATCTGATTTAATTTCATACAACTTAATATTGCTACACTAAAAATCTTTGTCTAGACAATACCCCAGTACTCAGCTTTTATTAGAAAATGAATGGCATGCCACTGTGATCATTTTCTGTGACGACAGAGTAAATTATTATGCAGCCTCAGAGGGGTGCCCAAACTTTTTCATACGACTGTATATTTAAAAATAATGAAATCCCTTTATCTGTCACTCCCTTATCGTCTTGTTTTCTCTGCCCCTCCCTACCCTTCCTTACCCCTCCCTGTCCCACCTCTAATTTTTGCTCTCCTTCCCTAAATCTTCTAAACCAACCCCCCTCCCTGTTTGTGTTCAGGGCTGCTGACGGTGGATCCAGAGCGGCGTCTCAAGCTGTCTGCTCTGAGAGAGAACAGCTGGCTGCAGGGCGGGGCCATCGTATCCTCCACCCCCCTCTGCACCCCAGATGTGCTCGAGTCCAGTGGCCCCATCGTCCGCTCCTATG
The DNA here is from genome assembly GCF_045679555.1 of Salvelinus alpinus. NCBI lineage: Eukaryota > Metazoa > Chordata > Actinopteri > Salmoniformes > Salmonidae > Salvelinus > Salvelinus alpinus. Next base: position 12,036,173 of record NC_092098.1, on the reverse strand, counting down.
TCAACGCCACCTACAAGGTAATGGAACTCTTAATCTCTTTTTTTTTTTTTTTTACTCAATTCCAGTGCGGGAAAAGTAGTTGCATTCCTTGTGTTCCTTTTAACTTTTTGATTTAATTGTTCCTACTCTCCCTAACCAAATCAAAGTCAATTTGGCATTTGCAGAGTACTGCGTATTGTACAATGAAGTGTTTACTCGCAAGCTCTTCTCTCTAACAGTGCAACATTTATAAAAAAGTATTCAATAAAAAAATATAGTGAAAAAAATATGAGTATTTATACAACGGGTGGGTCTAATCCTGGATGCTCATTGGTTAAAACCGTGTCCCAGCTGTTCCACAAGTTACCACCGGCTAAGGCTATGATGTTGGAATGCCTATCTACTGTTCCATCTCCCTGTGCAATCAATCCACTGTCATCAGCCCAGCCAGGCAATTTATCAACTAGATCTCCACTGTAAAAAATAATCTAGACATTATCTTCCATTTCTTTTAGACTAGCAATTGATTTTCAACAGCAGAGACGTGTATAAACCTTGCCATCTGTCTCTGACTTTTGCAGCAATGTTTCAATATTGAAATTCGATCTCCAGCTGTCCCACACAGTAATGAATGTGTAGGGACCAGACAGACAGGCAGCTTCTCTCAGCCAGTCGAAATCATGAATTGGTATATTGTTTTTATAGTTACAGTACCAGTCAAAAGTTTGGACACACCTACTCACTCAAGGGTTTTTCTTTATTTTTTACTATTTTCTTCATTGTAGAATAATAGTGAAGACATCAAAACTATGAAATAACACATATGGAATCATGTAGTAACCAAAAGAGTGTTTAACAAATCAAAATCTATTTTATATTTGCGATTCTTCAAAGTGGTCACCCTTTGCCTTGATGACAGTGGTAGCCATGCTGGTTAAGTGTGCCTTGAATTCTAAATAAATCACAGACAGTGTCACCAGCAAAGCACCATAACACCTCCTCCTCCATGCTTCACGGTGGGAACTATACATGCAGAGATCATCCGCTCAGCTATTCTGTGTCTCACAAAGACATGGAGGTTGGAACCAAAAATCGCAAATTTGGACTCATCAGATCAAAGGACAGATTTCCACTGTCTAATGTCCATTGCTCATGTTTCTTGACCCAAGCCTCTTCTTCTTATTGGTGTCCTTTAGTAGTGGTTTCTTTGCAGCAATTCGACCATGAAGTCCTGATTCACGCAGTCTCCTCTGAACAGTTGATGTTGAGATGTGTCTGTTACTTGAACTCTGAAGCATTTATTTGGGCTGCAATTTCTGAGGCTGGTAACCCTAATGAACGTATCCTCTGCAGCAGAGGTAACTCTGGGTCTACCTTTTCTGTGGCGGACATCATGAGAGCCAGTTTCATTATAGCGCTTGATGGTTTTTGCGACTGCACTTGAAGAAACTTTCAAAGTTCTTGAAATTTTCCAGATTGACTGACTTTCATGTCTTAAAGTAATGATGGACTGTTGTTTCTCTTTGCTTATTCGAGCTGTTCTTGCCATAATATGGACTTGGTCTTTTACCAAATAGAGCTATCTTCTATATACCCACCCCACCCCTACCATGTCATAACACAACTGATTGGCTCAAACACATTAAGAAGGAAATAAATTCCACAAATTGACTTTAAACAAGGCACACCTGTTAATTGAAATGCTTTCCAAGTGACTACCTCATGAAGCTGGTTGAGAGAATGCCAAGAGTGCGCAAAGCTGTCATCAAGGCAAAGGGTGGCTACTTTGAAGAATCTCAAATATAAAATAGATTTTGATTTGTTTAACACTTTTTTGGTTACTACATGATTCCAAATGTGATATTTCATAGTTTTGATGTCTTCACTATTATTCCACAATGTAGAAAATAGTCAACATTTAAAAACCCTTAAATGAGTAGATGTCCAAACTTCTGACTGGTACTGTATATGCAGAGAAATGTCAATAGAAAAACAGGTCAAATGAAATGCAGCTATTTTGCTGTCTTTCCAACAGTTTGAATCATTGTTAGCTGTGTAGTTGGCTAGCTCCACTAAAGTGTCCTTGCAAAAGAGCCAATTCTTTTCTATGCCAGGCGAAATCGCGCATCATTAGCTCATTGTTATGGATGTATCCAAGTAAATGTCACTTAAGCAGCTTAAAGAAGCGCAAATGGAGAAAATGTTCGATTAATCTGGCTGCAATGTTTGACGTGACTGTTAGCCCCAGTTGGGAACATTTAGAATGAACGACCATAGATGTGGAGTAGAAACTTCAGGACTGGGTCTCTGGCAACCTAACCGATAGAATGAACGACCATAGATGTGGAGTAGAAACTTCAGGACTGGGTCTCTGGCAACCTAACCGATAGAATGAGCTACCAGCCAACTTGGGTATCAACCCTAGATTTGCGTTGGAACTATAACTCATGGAAGGATGAAATAGTATGAATAAATTCATCAAAATAACATTTTTAATGACAAGTATGTCAATCAATATTTGAATGTGTTGGTAACCCATGTAAAAGTGATCATTCCCTCGAAGCTGGTTTTTGGAGGATATATTGACTTAGTCTCAGGCCTAACAACACAATATGACTATAAGATATATTAATATAATAAATGGTATGTGCAATGTAACGACAATAGAGAAATACACTTAGTGGCCAGTTTATTAGGTACACCATCTAGTACTGGGTCGGAGCCCCCTTTGCCTCCAGAACATCCGGAATTCTTCAGGGGAATTGAAACATTGCTCAATTGGTATCAAGGGACCAAACATTCCTCCCACCGTTACACCACCGCCACCAGCCTGTACTGTTGACACTAGGCAGGATGGAGCCATGGACTCATGCTGCTTACGTAAAAATCCTGACTCTGCCATCAGCATGACGCAACAGGAACCCGGATTCGTCAGACCAGGCAATGTGTTTTTTCACTCAATTGTAAAGTTTGTGATTGCGTGCCCACTGGAGATGCTTTTTTTCTCTCGTCTACTGCAATAGCCCATCCATGACAAGGACTGACGAGTTGTGCAGTCTAAGATGCCGTTTGGCACACCACTGTTGTACTGGGCAGTTATTTGCCTGTTTGTGGCCCACCTGTTAGCTTCTTGCCATTCTCTTTTCACCTCTCATCAACGAGCTGTTTTTGCCCACAGAACTGCCGCTGACTCAATGTTTTTTGTTTGTCGCCCGATTCTCGATTAACCCTAGACACTGTCGTGCGTGAAAATCCCAGGTGGCCGGCCGTTTCTGATATACTAGAACTGGCGCACATGGCATCGATGATCATACCACGCTCAGTCGCTTAGGTCAGTCTTTTTGCCCATTCCAACGTTCAATCGATCAGTAACTGAATGCCTTGATGCCTGTCTGCCTGATTTTTATATAGCAAGCCACGGCCACGTGACTCACTGTCTGTAGGAGCGAAGCGTTTTCGTGAACAATGGGGTGTACCTAATAGACTGTCCACTGAGTATATAATGGAGGTGTATGTGCAATGTAATACAATAATATAGCCTACTTATTCTATGTACATCCTCTCCATTAGGCCTTCAACAAGGGGAAGAGGGAGGGCTTCTTTCTGAAGAGTGTCGACAACGCCCCCCTTGCAAAGCGACGCAAGCTCAAGATGACAAGTACAGGTGTGGAGACTCGACGGAGCTCCTCTTCCTCCTCCTCGTCATCTTCCTCGGCTGCCTCTGCCTCTACAACAAACCTAAAAACACAGCCACCACACCAAACTCTGCCCCCGAAGCTAGAAAAGAGCTAGCAGCCGAGGAGGGGAGCAAGAGGAGTGGGAGGAATGGAGTTAGGAGAATAAAGCACATTAATTCAGCTATGACAGATTGGAATACTGGCTCTGAAAGACCAGAGATGATTTGATTTGTTATATCCCCTCTAAGTCCAAAGTCATATAGAATCTCCAAATTCTAAGATCTTATTTATGAACAAACTAAGACTAGTCCAATACTTAAGATGAAACAAAAGGGTTCACGTCCCTGTTTCCTTTGAAAGAATATGCTGAATGGCATTTTGTATTATCGTAATGATGCAAGGACTTTGTATGTATTTATACCAGCTGCAGTACACTGCAGTAGCTTGTCCCATCTCGTACCTTTTCTCAAGAAATGAACTAACGTGTCATTTCTTGAATGGAACAAAGCTTTAGACTATTGTTTTCTAAATTCCGGTCAGAGGCTTTACATCAGTATGGTAAGTTATGGAAGACATTTTCGTCGGCTTTAAGATCATACTTATGAAGTTTTCAGTCACTTTTTTAGCAGGGTGACGATGAGCACGCAGTTGGAGATTATGCTGACGTTTTGCATGTTGTCAGTACCTGAGGTAAGGAGCCCTGTCGTAGAACGTGTCAGAGAAAAGCGGAGTGAGAGAGTCCTAAAGGGGGAAATGCAGAGCCATGAATGAGCACAAGCCATATATACACAGGGAGGTCATGGCCTCTACAACAGAGCACTTATGGATCGATACACAGTGCTCATCGCGTGGCAAAACGGAGAGGCAGTGGTTGGGAGTCTGTTGGAAGTCTCGCTGTTTTTAATGATGTGGTTGAGATTAAGAATGTTGGACAGCTGTTCAAATGAACTTTGACCTTGCGGGATGGTCCCAGTCCATGGGACGCTGTCTTTGTAACCCAATGGTTCTAGTCACATACTGCCAATTTACAGGACCCGTAGAATCATTTCCTTTGGCTTGAGATATCAGCCTTCTATCGACGTTGGTGTCTGTCTGCATAGTTAACTGGTTCGCTGAAGTTCACCTGCGAATCAAATAACGGCATCCATTGTTCTGTATGCATAAGTGTGCTTCATTAACAACCATCATGATTCTGACAGGGAAGACCGGGAGATGGAACACTTGGTGATAGACATTCTGATTTGATACCATAGTCCCATACACAGTGCCCTAAGGCTTATGATGTACATTTCTGAGCAGGGCAACTTTTCATTATATTGTGTGAAGGGCCAAATGAAAAAAATGAATAATTTTTTACTGTGAGTAAATATTGTCACCCTGATTTAGAGGTTAGTGTTTTTGTAGACGTTTAGGTGTTTGATCATTGAATGTCAGTTACACTGATCATTTACTAATCACTTTTTTTACCGGAATATATTGACTGTTGATTTGATTTGTACCTGGATATCACACAAATGTAGTCATTTTAATCAGCGATACTTATTTCAGATTTAAACAGTGCTTATTTTAGTATTTATTACATGTCATGTGTTTTTATAATGCTGTGGTAATGGTTGTCATGTGCGTGTGTGTAAGTGCGGCGTGACTGGTTCTGGGGATTGGATGTGCTCTTCCTTATTAGTCTTCAGGTAAAGTATTATTGCAAGTTACTGTAGTAAATAATTGTTTTGATCACATCTTTTATTAGTTACTCCTAAACATTATTTTGTCGGGAGCTTTTGTCACAATGCTATTGTTTGGCTGTTGATGTCGTGTGTTGTGTTTTTTTAATGTTATGAATTTGACTTTTTTTTATGAGCTACTACCCACTTCATGTTTTGCCGTCCTATTTTGCCCAACATTTTCAATTCTTTCTTCAAAGCATATCATGACGTTGAGATTCCCTATGTCACGATAGCTTGTGATGCTTGGTTTGGGTCAAGAACACTTCATTCTGGAGCAAAATAAATGACTTTTCTCTATCTGCTCGTAGTCTGTGTTCCTAGTCTCAGACATCAATTTAGCATTTAGTATGATGACCATTTTATGTTTTTAAATTCAACGGTCTTGGTATTAATTTTGTGGATCCAGGAAATATGTGTGACATACATTATCAATTGTATTATTGAGAGTTGACAGAAATGGCCTGTAGTATTATTACGCTGCCAGCAGGGGACAGTAGGCTGCTTACCAGTACCAGGCCAACAGGCACAATGAGCCATTGAAAACCAATGGCTATAATGTGACTCATTGTGCCATTAATCAAAACGATCCTTGAGTGGATCATTTGCATAGGAAATTGTGATATATTGAGCATGACACAGATGGAACGCTAAATCAAAACCATTCCATCAATTACAATCTGCAGCCTTGGAAGTGCCCCAAGAGGCCTGAGCCTGCCTTCGGTGGAGAACACACACACTGGAATGGATGAAATGTATACGTGAGCAGATACACCAGCCCTTTCACACAGATACACACAAACTCTTGGCAGACCCGAAAGCCCTGCGAACAGACCACACATACAGACTTCGTCTCGCATTCCTCCACCAAGCTTTTAAATAAGGAACAGTAGAGAAGGGCAGCTCTACCCGAGTCAGTCAATGCAGTGAGGTTGATTTCATGGCAGATGTACCGTCAAAATGTAACTTGCTTTCCGACAACTCCTGTTAAAACTAAAGATGACCTCTGCGCACCATAGGACTCGATGAGGTAACATTCCATCACCAGCATGTACTATATGGAGCCCAAGTAGTTCCTGTCGTAGGGGGTAGAAAGAGCCAAACCAGAAATCATGTGACTGTAGAGGCGAAGAGGGTGTCCGCATGCAAGGTCACTGGTGGTGAGTGCTCATTTGTAACTCCAAGCACTAGTCACATTGACTGATGTGTTGCTGGCGCAGAGGGGAAACAAGGAAGGAATGTGTGTGTGTCTCCATACAGCAAGTGCGGGGTGGCAGTGTCAGTGTCCTTCTGCTTTGGGAGATGGCTTGCTGAATACTGCATTAGCCAGCTGCCACGAGGAGGTAAGAGTGATCCTCTGTGTCTGTCCCTCTACCCCTTTACCGCTCTCCGCCTCTCACTCAATGACATTTACGCAATACACTATTATTGCAACAGTCAAAATCTGAGTAGAGCTGAGACATCGGACTCAGACTGCAGTTTACATAGGCTGCCCAATTCAATTTGTTTTCTTTTTCACTAATTGGTATTTTGACCAATCAGATCAGCTCGGGAAAAATATCTGACGGGAAAAGATCTGTTATTGGTCAAAAGACCAATTAGTGGAAAACATATCAGAATTGGGCTGTCTGTGTAAATGCAGCCACAGCGTGTGGGCACACACACAATTACACCCTCACACATTCGCTCGCTTGCATCTTCCTGTCACTGCAGTGAGAGTCCACTTCGACACTGGCAGTTAAATAGCTTGATAAATAACAAAATGATCGTGCATTGTTTCAAGTGGATACTTTTTAAACATTGATAGATGTTTCCTTTGAACAGCTTTGTTGTTGAGGGCCTTGGATTATTGAACAGTATTGAATATTTATATCATAATTATAGCAGGCCTAGCCTACGCTGGATCCTCTGTGTTCTTTCTACAGTAATTAGAATGTTGATTTGGTTTGTGACTGGTGATTGTTGGAGGTCATTGCTTGAAACACTCAGTTGGTGGTCTTTTTGTGCTAATTAAAAGCTGTTGTGTTTCCTTTTAAACAAATTAAAATCATTCCTATAATAAGGACATATTCCTCTTTAGTTGGCTCCCCTATGTCCTCTGCATATGATTTTCATTGCATGCCAATGAAAGAGATTAGAAGCGTGCATAGTCTTTGCATAAACTCTCACAGATGTATCGTAAATGATTCATCCGTTGTTTGTTTATTGGTAAAAACTCATCTTGTAAAACCAATTAATTCCAAACTCAGCATTAATTTGTCTGAGATGTGTAATGCAAAGCGAGGCAACTACAGCAGTGCATCGGTTTCTGGCCTAAAATACATTTATGCGATTGTTGACATTTTAGTTTCTAATTCCTTGAATATTAACAGCGGTTTCCTGCAGTTTCTCTTCACCCTGCACCCATTCACCCCTATACCACGAGTCATAAGTACCCGTCTACCCCCATCCCCTACTGTGACAGGCTCTCAGACAGAGAGAGGCTGTGCATCGATTCAGTGGCTAAAAAGGCATTTTGAATTCACATGCCATTTACCCCGCCCCCCCCCCACACACACACACACACACACACACACACACACACTTTACTCCTGCAATTCCATTAACCTCGCCCTCCCCTCTGGCACAATCCCCCTCTTCTATTGCTCTCTCTTTCCCCCTTTCCCCTTTTTTCCTAACCCTTCATTTCTGGTTCATTTGAGAGAGAAAGAGTGAGAGAGAGGGATGACCCCTGTCTTTCTTACTCTCTCTGTCGCTTGGCTGTGATGTTACATTGACCCCCACCCTTAACACCAATTATCTTCATCCTGCCCCTCTCTGCCCTGACCGACCACCAGCCATCTCTCTCTCTCTGACCGGTCAAATGAATAAAATGCAAACTGATGTTATCACTAACGGGAATGTCCCTTAAACACTGATTAATTCATATGCATATTCATACATTCCGACAAATGCACCAGGTGGGGCCTGCTGCGGCTGACACACTGACCCAGTTGGCCGAGGAAGTGTAGTGTGTGCGTGAGGAACAGACACAGAATCATGGCTGTAAAAAAGAAGAGGAATACATTTAGCTGGAGGGTATGAAAAAGCACTAGGGCCATAACCGAGGAGAGGATGAGACGCCAGCTGAAGGTGTCAAATATGTCAAATTAGAGGAGAAGAGGTGAAGAGGAAGGGCACAAAGTGAGAGGGGGCTTCAGACATATGCCCTTTGGTTGGTATAATTTCTAAATCATTTCCACGAAATAACGACTCATATCTGTCTCTCTGTCATTGTTAAGTGCACCTCCCCCAGTATCTGATCTACAGGGCCGTGAGCAGTTTATTAAAAAGTGAAAGTCATTCTAAATGAGCTTATAATGCTCACCCCTCTCTGGAAACAGCAGACAGACACTAATGGGATGCTGCAGTGCATCTCTGACAAGGTTAAACACAATGGGACGGACAGTCGGGGGGAGATGGGGGATGTAGGACTGTAGGGGGTGGGATGAACTAGCCAACACAAACATATTTCTGTTCTCAAATAAATAAGCTGCCCCACCCATTTAGTACTTTATGAGTAGCCTACTGTCCCTTATGTGGGCGACCGTTGAGGGGAACTCAATGCAAGCCTGACGGCATCAGACACTGAGGCTGTGAAATGGTTGGCCTGTCTACTGGGACGAGGAGCATTCAAAAGGATGAACCGTCATGAATTATCGTGTCCATCTGTGATTTAGGTCAAGGCCATCTCTCTCATGTGTGTGCATTTTAAGGGTCCAGTCCGACGAGCACAGAGACGACTCGTGTAGGGCCACCGTTTCAAAGGCAGCACAATCAACTGCGTTGTGGAGACACCGCTGCTCTTATTAGCGTCCTCTCTCTCCATCTCTCTCTCTATTGATCTGAAGCTGAATTGTATTCACAGTGCATAGAGTCACTGAGTCCTCACAGGCCTGATGCCTTTAATAGGTTGCCTGTGTGCTGGAGCTAGCTCAAACCACTGAGAGATGCACTGACTACATTCTCACCCTTCTGCACAAACAGAGTGTCAGTGTAGCATCATGATTACCATTGAGGGGATTCACACCATGGTTACGGGGCAGGGCGGAGTGGGGAGTAGGGGAAATGTAGAGTAGAAGGGAACCATGCCTAGCAAACAGTTGGAGTGGAGTGCAACCTCATCGTTCAGAACCAGTCAATCCACCCCCTCAGCATCATTATCATCGTTGGCTCTGCTCTCACAATCTAGTATGTCAGGACGAAACCGTTTGGGGCAGTCATCACAACAGTTGTGCCCAACAGGAAACAGGTCAGATGGATTTCAGACACTCCCTCACTCTGCCAGCTAGGACTGCACTCTGAAGGACTGAAACCATTGGAGCGGTTGTGTCGTCTTCTCAATGGACGTCTTTTTTACCCTACGTGGTACAGTATATGTCCCTCCTGTCAATCCTGTTGTGGACTGTATATCTGAATGCATTCAAGTGCCATCATCGGAGAGGTTTTCTTCTCTACAGATACACACAGCACGTCTAACCATATGTATCTATGGCAACACCTCCAACCTTCTCCACCTCCGATTTTTCCGTCCCCTATGCTCCGTGACGGAGTAAGTCGACCCAGTGGTGTGGAAAATTAGATCTCTAATTGGGAATCTTCAAGAAGGAATCCTTGATTAGTAATTTCACACGTCTTTGGAGTCTGTGGGGGATGAGCCCTGTGTTGAGAATAACTCACCACCCAGACAGGCGAGTGGTGACGATAACCCACAAACACACAGGGTGTGGTGACGATAACCCACAAACACACAGGGTGTGGTGAAGATAACCCACAAACACACAGGGTGTGGTGAAGATAACCCACAAACACACAGGGTGTGGTGAAGATAACCCACAAACACACAGGCGAGTGGTGACGATAACCCACAAACACACAGGGTGTGGTGAAGATAACCCACAAACACACAGGGTGTGGTGAAGATAACCCACAAACACACAGGGTGTGGTGAAGATAACCCACAAACACACAGGGTGTGGTGAAGATAACCCACAAACACACAGGCGAGTGGTGACGATAACCCACAAACACACAGGGTGTGGTGAAGATAACCCACAAACACACAGGGTGTGGTGAAGATAACCCACAAACACACAGGGTGTGGTGAAGATAACCCACAAACACACAGGGTGTGGTGAAGATAACCCACAAACACACAGGGTGTGGTGAAGATAACCCACAAACACACAGGGTGTGGTGAAGATAACCCACAAACACACAGGGTGTGGTGAAGATAACCCACAAACACACAGGCGAGTGGTGACGATAACCCACAAACACACAGGGTGTGGTGAAGATAACCCACAAACACACAGGGTGTGGTGAAGATAACCCACAAACACACAGGGTGTGGTGAAGATAACCCACAAACACACAGGGTGTGGTGAAGATAACCCACAAACACACAGGGTGTGGTGAAGATAACCCACAAACACACAGGCGAGTGGTGACGATAACCCACAAACACACAGGGTGTGGTGGTTCTGAGATGCATGTCTCTCTGCACCTCCACTGTCCCCTCTACCCTGTGCTTCTCTCCATTTTGTTGGTTCTCTCCTTTTCTGCTGTTTGTCTGCTTGTACCGACCTCAGGCCCTTCTGTCTCTGTTGTGTCTTCACTCAATGGCTATGTGGATGCTGCATGCACATGTCTGATTTATGTTAGCCTCTGTGTGATGATTGGTGGGTTCGTAAAAACTGCTAGGGCCTCCTGAGTGGTGCAGTGGTCTAGGGTACTGCATCTCAGTGCTAGCTGTGCCACTAGAGATTCTGGGTTCGAGTCCAGGCTCTGTTGCAGCCGGCTGCGACTGGGTGACCCATGGGGCGGCGCACAATTGGCCCAGCGTCGTCCGGGTTAGGGAAGGGTTTGGCCGGCAGGGATGTCCTTGTACCATTGCGCATGCATTAGTGACTCCTGTGGCGGGCCGGGCGTAGTGCTCGCTGACACGGTCGCCAGGTGTACGGCGTTTCCTCTGACATATTGGTGCGGCTGGCTTCCGGGTTAAGTGGGCATTGTGTCAAGAAGCAGTGCGGCTTGGTTGGGTTGTGTTTCGGAAGACGCAAGGCTCTCGACCTCCACCTCTCCCAAGTCCGTACGGGAGTTGCAGCGATGAGACAAGACTGTAACTACTAATTGGATACCACGAAATTGGGGAGAAAAAGGGGTAAAAAAAATGACAATAAAAAATAAACTGCCAGGCAAGACTGACTCAACACAACTCCCTGTCCCCCTCAGCCCCCTGTCCCTACCTTACTATAGCAGTCCCAGTGTGACGCCTTTAAATCTCCCCCAGAAACAACAACAGCAGGAACAAGAGTTCCAAGGACAGACACAATGGACCTGCTGGGATGAATGATATCATTGGTTGGTTGGTTTAATCATACAGTATCATATATCACACCAATAACACAGATGACATCACCAAGGCTGCATACTAAACAGGTATAAAATACTTTGAACGTGTTGCTAGTTATCTGTTCATCTCAGTTCTGTATTGCTCATTGGAGTGTTTCCTGTCAAGTCAAATGTTCATTTGCCTTCTGGCACCAGATTTGATCAGAGTGGTTCAGTGATATTGCTCAGTCCCCTCCGGTCCTCTAAAAGGTCTGCGGCGTAACAAAATGATGATGAAAGGGGGAGGCGTGTGATTTTATTGATTGCATTGACAGACAAATTAGATATTAAAGCAGGAAATGAAAAAGGAACTTCTCTCCTCCTCCGCCCCTTTCTGGCTGTCCTGTTCCTCTGCCACGACGGCTTATTTACAACCTCGTTCCACTCCTGTTTACAGCATCGATTGGCCCTGTGTTTGTTTTACCTGTCACCTAGGCCATACATCAACAGAGCGTGAGAGAGAGAGTGTATGCATGTCAGAGAGAAGGTGTGAAAGGGAGAGGAAGTGAGATAGCATTAGCGAATTGTTTGCTCATCAATTTGATTGAGATGGAAATGTGTACCGCACATTCAGAGTGAACAGAATCACTCAGTAGTGCTGTTGTCAGTTATGTCTCAGCACCAATTCAAATTGAAACATCTCAAGGGCATGTGTGTGTGCGGGTGCAGATTTGCTTGCAGAAGGCCGGTTTATTTGTAATGCAGCGAGTGGTTTTACTTTTGTTGTCAGTGGTGGTATGGGACCGCGAGATGGCCTCACCAGTATCGCCACTCCCCATTGGTGCTCAGCAGAGCAGACACACTGACCATACAGTGCCACAAAAGCATCCCTGGCCTCATTCCCTTTGGCTATCTGCTCATTTTACCCCTGCCGTTCTCTTTCACTGTCCTGCCTCCCCCTCAGCCCTGTCTCCTCTCCTCCCATATTTTTCTCTCAGGTGACCAGCCAACGAAAAGAGGCAGATATGAAGAGGAGAAAAGGCACTTGAGTTGAGACCAGAGAATAAAAGAGATAAATAATTAAAATTATAAAAGGATGGATTTGGTGGCCTTTCTGTCTGCCTGTCTGGGAGCTTAAATACCTCCCCTCTTTCTGCTTCCATCCGAATCCATTCAAATCCAGACCTTTCGTGACTTAAGGGGTTTTAATGCTTTTCTGAGGGGGTTTTCCCTCAAAGCTATCCATAACAATGAAAAAAATGTAATATCAAAATGCAGTCAACGGTATAGAGGGCATATTTCAATGCAAAGCACGCTGCCTATAAGAAGTTTTGCCACAAGGTAAGTTAGGTGTATATATATATAGGTACATATTGTATATTTGATAAAAAAATGTTTTATTCATGTTGGTATGTTGATTGTTTCACCACTGGAATATAGTTTTTTTTAAACAGATTACAGTAGATGAAGGGAATGAGAAACAACTGTTAAAAACACTGAGGTGGACAGATGAAATGCCTGAGTTGATGGAAGGTGCTATAGACTAACCGGAGGAGAACAGTTTACAGAACTCATTGTAACAATACAACAGTGTGACATGACAGACAACAAAATAACAATACCACAGCTCTGATCTGCATTTCATGAATGACATTATAGGTGTAGGACCTTAGTTTGATCACCCTGCTGCAGGAGAACATTTTATACTTGTAGTGTATTTGAGGTTTAAAACGGCTTCTGAAGTTGGTTATTTCCACTTTGAAATTTCAGACTTAAGAAAAATGTATCAACCCCTACAAAAATGTCCATTAATTATAATCCACATAATAATTCACATTTCCTGTTGCTGCAGGATTATTTTCCAGCTGTAGCAAACTGTGTCAAATTAAGATCCTACATCTGTATTTGTCTCCACACCCCTTCAGAACTTTAAGAGTCCTCTTTCTCTTAACAACATTTAAATGTGTAACATCATTGATGTTCTCTGCTTTAGAAGGGATTTCATTCGAGATAAGTATATAGTTAATTGTCATAGCGGGAGGCATTGAAAAAGATATATATATATACAGTACTAGTCAAACGTTTGGATACACCTACTCATTCCAGGGTTTTTCTTTCTTTCTTTTTTTCTATTTTCTACATTGTAGAATAATAGTGAAGACAACAAAACTATAAAATAACACATATGAAATCATGTAGTAACCAAAAAAGTGTTAAACAAATCAAAATATATTTTATATTTGAGAAAAGTAGCCCCCTTTGCCTTGATGACAGCTTTGCACACTCTTGGCATTCTCTCAACCAGCTTCATGAGGTAGTCACCTGGAATGCATTTCAATTGACAGGTGTCCCTTGTTAAAAGTTCTTAATGCGTTTGAGACAATCAGTTGTGTTGTGACAAGGTAGGGGTGGTATACAGAAGACAGCCCTATTTGGTAAAAGACCAAGTCCATATTATGGCAAGAACAGCTCAAATAGGCAAAGAGAAACGTTAGTCCATCATTACTTTAAGACATGAAGGTCAGTCAATTCAGAAAATGTAAAGAACTTTGAATGTTTCTTCAAGTGCAGTCGCAAAAACCGTCAAGCACTATGATGACAGTGGCTCTCATGAGGACCGCCACAGGAAAGAAAGACCCAGAGTTACCTCTGCTGCAGAGGATAAGTTCATTATTAACTGCACATCAGATTGCAGCCCAATTAAATGTGTGAATCAGGTCTTCATGGTTGAATTGCTGCAAATAAACCACTACTAAAGGACACCAATAATAAGAAGAGACTTGCTTGGGCCAAGAAACATGAGCAATGGATTTTTGGTTCCTACTGCTGTGCCTTTGTGAGACGCAGAGTAGGTGAACGGATGATCTCCACATGTGTGGTTCCCACCGTGAAGCATGGAGGAGGAGGTGTGATGGTGTGGGGGTGCTTTGCTCGTGACACTGTCAGTGATTTATTTAGAATTCCAGGCACACTTAAACAGCATGGCTACCACAGCAGCGATACGCCATCCCATCTGGTTGCGCTTAGTGGGACTATCATTTGTTTTTCAACAGGATAATAACCCGACACACATCCAGGCTGTGTAAGGGCTATTTGACTAAGAAGAAGAGTGATGGAGTGCTGCATCAGATGACCTGGCCTCCACAATCACCCGACCTCAAACCAATTGAGATGGTTTGGGATGAGTTGGACCGCAAAGTGAAGGAAAAGCAACCAAAAAGTGCTCAGCATATGTGGGAACAACTTCAAGACTGTTGGAAAAGCATTCCTCGTGAAGCTGGATGAGAGAATGCCAAGAGTGTGCAAAGCTTTCCTCAAGATTTTGAAGAATCTAAATTATATTTTCATTTGTTTAACACTTTTTGGTTACTACATGATTCCATATGTGTTATTTCATAGTTTTGATGTCTTCACTATTATTCTACAATGTAGAAAATAGTAAAAAATTAAGAAAAACCCTTGAATGAATAGGTGTGTCCAAACTTTTGACTGGTACTGTATATATATATACACTACCATTCAAAGGTTTGGGGTGTCCTTGTTTTTGAAATATTTTTTTTTTTTTTGTCCATTAAAATAACATCAAATTGATCAGAAACACAATATAGAAATTGTTAATGTTGTAAATGACTATGCAGCCAAACATAAACCTTTTACCTTATAAGTAGACATAATTGCAAATGATTAAATCCTTCCAATAGAAATAAAGAAAACAATTTAGTTACGAATTGAACTTTAATTAAATGAGTTGACTCTTCACATGGGAGCTTTTCACTGAACAACAAAAGGGAATATTGAATGATCCCAATGATCCATCGCATCTCCCAAAAACGTTTTCAACATACACTATTGTTCAAAAGTTTGGGGTCACTTAGAAATGTCCTTTTGTTATTTAAAGAAAAGCAAAAAAAATTTGCCCATTTTTAAAATGACATAAAATTGATCAGAAATACAATGTAGACATTGTTAATGTTGTAAATGACTTGTAGCTGGAAACGGCAGATTTTTGCCGTTTCCTACATAGGCATACAGAGGCCCATTTTCAGCAACCATCACTCCTGTGTTCCAATGGCACATTGTGTTAGCTAATCCAAGTTTATAATTTTAAAAGTCTAATTGATCATTGGAAAACCCTTTTGCAATTATGTTAGCATAGTTGAAAACTGTTGTCCTGATTAAAGAAGCAATAAAACTAGCCATCTTTAGACTAGTTGAGTATCTGGAGCATCAGCATCCCGGTGTCGCGTCTTCAATGTTGACGTTGAGACTGGTGTTTTGCGGGTACTATTTAATGAAGTCAAAAACAAGGACATTTCTAAGTGACCCCAAACTTTTGAACGGTAGTGTGTAGAGAGAGAGAGAGAGAGAGAGAGAGAGAGCGAGAACCTTGGGGATATGTTTGTGTTAGGCCATGGGGGCATTCACTGATGTTAATTACACCGACGGTAGAGAGACCAGACTCCAGGTCCCCTTGATGATGAATGCTGTTTGTTTCTCTCTCCGTCTCTACCTGCTCCACTGGGGTGAGCCTTCCGGTGGTACACAGGTTGGTGCAGGGACCCCTATCACCATGAACACCCAAAAAGTAATCAACACAAGACCAGGCCCCTCCTGTCTTTTACTGCCTTTCAACTCTAAACTACAATGTCTCCCTGCTGCACATACAGTATCCCTCCTGCTACCCTCCCACCGCCCCTCTCCCTCACTAGGAGCAGCCCCATGCTGCGACCCAGCAGTGGTACAACACCCTCCAGGGGCCACCAGGCCTGCTATCAGACTGACAACCCTCCCTCTCCCCATGCTCAGCCCAGGCTCAATCCATGCTGACACCAGAACAGAGAACACCTACTCTACATGTCACGTCCATGTCTGACACAGGATATCTTGGGACCAGTTCTCTCGACCCAGATAAGCTTACTCTTCGACTAAAAAGTATCCTTCCTGAATGGAGAATCTACCTTCTCCTTCTTCCTTAAAGTAAAGGATGGTTATCCCCAGTCTAGCGATACACCATGCATCTCCCACTCAAAAGTCTATTAGACACAAACACTCTGGGAGCCCATGGAAAACACACAACATGAGTACATAACACTCTCGCTTTCCCCCTGGGGACAGAGGCTCTCTGTAGATATGAAGTCCAAACACTAAAAGGCTGGACTGACGACACCACTTAATGCCCAGACAGAGTGCCTCTCTCTCATGCTGTTCGCTCTGGCCTCCGTGGTGGATGGGGGTCCTCTGACTGTCAATATTGAGTGTATGAAGTACTAACTCCCACAGCAAGACCACCATTAACCACAATGCTAATGGCCACAAAGTCATTGATTGTTTTGGAATCACATTGATAGAGCACGACATGTTAATAACTCATCTTTAACTCCATTATTGCTTTCTGTAAAAATACGCAGAGGAAGGTATTTTTAAAGCAGAAAATAATGCCTTGAATATGGCCAAAGCGTTGTTCAGAGTGAAAGGTGTTGCATGTGTTTTAAGTGGAGAGATGAATAATGACCAGACATTGCGCTCACCCCACGCCCATTATTGATCTGTCTGTAGCTAAACGTGGCGTTTGACGTCATCGAACACAGTGTCTGAAATGTCATTGCATGCCATCCAGCTTGTCACACTGGAGATGTTGTTAACGGGTGATAATGAAACCTAAGAGGAGTGGTGTGAAGTAACTAAGTAAAAATACTTTTAAGTACTGCTTAAGTTGTGTTTTGGTGCCATCTCTACTTTACTAATCATATTTTTGACAACTTTTACTTTTACTCCACTACGTTCCTAAAGAAGATATCTACCTTTTACTCCATACATTTTGAATGCTTAGCAGGTCAGGAAAATTGTTAAATTCACACACTTATCAAGATAACGCGTGGTCATCGCTACTGTCTCTGATCTGGTGGCTCACTAAACACACATACTTGGTTTGTTCATGAGTGTTGGAGTGTGCCCCTGGCCTCCATAAATAAAAACAGATTTTTTTAAATCGTCCTGTCTGGTTCGCTTAATATAAGGAATTGGAAATGATTCATAGCATTTACAATTACATTTACTTTGGATACTTAAGTACAGTATATTCAAAACCAAATACTGTTTTACTTTTACTCAAGTAGTATTTTACTGAGTACTTTTCTATTGTTTCTTTACTTTTACTCAAGTATGACAATTGTGTACTTTTCCCACCACTGCACAGCAGTCAGCACACAAACACCACATACTTTCCAGGGACATGAATGAATGAACAGATTTATGGGTCATGTTAAAGTAGATCATTTGGGTTATTTTCCTTTCCACTAAAGCTCGGTGGCCAGCTGTAGGTGTGCGTCCTATGCCACTGATTCCAATTGGTTTCAATAGAAGAGTAAAGTCCCTTAAAATGTCCTGTGGGTTGAAATCTTTCAATAGAACTGAAACATTCAAAGGAAAAGGCCTAAAAAATCTGAAACAGATTGTTAGACCTCTTAAAGTATAGTAGTGTGCAGTGTGTAGGGTTGATACTATAATATACACTGAGTGTGAAAAACATTAAGAACACCTTCCTAATATTGAGTTGCAACCCCCCTTTGTCCTCAGAACAGCCTCAATTTGTCGTGGCTACAAGGTGTCGAAAGCATTCCACAGGGATGCTGGCCCATGTTGACTTCTGGCACCAGAAAAACCCAGGAGCGTTGCAGTTCTTGACACAAACCGGTGCGCCTGGCACCTACTACCATACCCTGTTCAAAGGTATTTTGTCATGCCCATTCACCCTCTGAATGGCACACATACACAATCCATGTCTCAATTGTCTCAAGGCTTAAAAATCCTTCTTTAACCTGTCACCTCCCCTTCACCTACACTGATAACAGGTGACATCAATAAGGGAGCATAGCTTTTACCTGGATTCACCGGGTCAGTCTATGTCATGGAAAGAGCAGGTGTTCATAATGTTTTGTACACTCAGTGTATGCTCTCTCCATCTCCCTCTCTCTCCCTCTCCCTCTCCCTCTCCCTCTCTCTCCCTGGGGTGGGGGAGCTATAAATTAAAGTGGGGGAATTACTGCTAACTGTTGGAATAAATTAAATAGCTTTTTCATCTGTAAACACAGTCTGACTGTGTAATTACTGCACACTCCCACTGAGAGACGGAGGAGAGAGAGAGAGGGATGAGGGAATAAATAGGATAGGAGGGAAAGAGAGGGCAGTGGGGGAAGAACATGAAGGGGGAACTGACTCGGGCCTTGTGAGTGGGGATTGGATAGTAGATTTATTCACTAACTTTGTTTATCTTGTTGTTGAGTGTAAATGAGAGCTGAGTAATGTTGTTGATTTATTTGCGCATGTATCTGAGGCTTCTGTGCAGATGTGTACTCTGCTTTATATGAGTTATGTCAGATGTGAGGTCATAAAAAAAGGCACAGATTCATAATGTCAATATTGCACCCATTAACAACAGCTGTGTCCTCACTGCTTATGGAAAAGAGGGCTACTGCCTTGTGTTGGTTTAGCCAGACATTCATGGGATCCAAACAGAGGAAACTGAGCCCCATGTAAAGTAACTATAAGCATCAGCTGTCAGAGCAGCTCACAGATCATTGCACCTGTACATAGCCCATCTGTAAATAGCCCATCCAACTACCTCATCCCCATATTGTATTTTTGTATTTTTTTGCTCCTTTGTACCCCAATATCTCTACTTGCACATTCATCTTCTGGACATCTATCACTCCAGTGTTTAATTGCTAAATTGTAATTACTTCGCCACTACGGCCTATTTATTGTCTTACCTCCCTAATCTTACCTCATTTGCACACACTGTATATAGATGTTTTTCTATTGTGTTATTGACTGTACGTTTGTTTATTCCATGTGTAACTCTGTGTTGTTGTTTGTGTCGCACTGCTTTGCTTTATCTTGGCCAGGTCGCAGTTCTAAATTATAACTTGTTCTCAACTGGCCTACCTGGTTAAATAAAGGTGAAATAAATGTTTTTTTTTAAAGTGTAACATTTATGATGTGTTTCTTTTTACCGTGATTGGCCAGGCACATTTTTTGGGGGGTGCAATTGATCTTTGCTGGCCTGCAGGTAGAATCATAGTTTGATATAATCAGGCAGGAACCAAAGGGCTTGAGCATGCTCAATCAGTAATCAAAGAGAGGATTATTCATGTCACTCACACTCCAAGGATAAAGGATAATGATGACAGCCAATCAAATAAGATATAGTTCCATCAGGCTGACTAGAGGGGTATACCCCAGGAAGACTTGAGGGAGAGATAAGATCAGGATGAGTTGATGTAGTACACTCTTAAAAATAAAGGTGCAAGTTAGAACCAAATAAGATTATTGAGAGCTATGTCATAGGGAAACCATTTTAGGGTCTCTGAAGAACCAACCATGAATGGGATGGTTCTTTAAGGAATCATAAGAAAATCACAAACTAGAAATGTTTTTGGCCGTCCAGGACCGGATTTGAATAGCCCTGCTGTTTAAGCCTTACACGCTGACCACACCACTCGTGTTGCGTTGCAAAATAAATGTACACATTCACATTATTCAATCGTTGCAGCCATACTGCGAGCGTCTGCGTGGCCAGGCGCTAAAATAGCAATTGGTTTTATTTGTGGCGCTCAACGCCGCTGCAAGTCCGGCCTCTCCCATCTCATCATTGTGTTTTAGGAGCATATACCCACGTGGGTGATTGAAAGATGAACTCAGGTCCACACTCCGGTTGGTTTTAGTAATGTTGTAAAGTTGGTTGCCAACCGCCATATAAAGTCCAAAGAAGAAAAATAAGCCTGAAGAAAGGAGGAGAATTCGGTTGACTGTTTTATCTGTGGATTAATTGTCGGAGTAGAGGACCTTGTGCATTTCAGGTGAAATAACAACCCAGGACAAATTAGCTAGCCAGCTAAATTGCTATAAATGTTTCATGCTTTTTGACCGGAACCCAAATTAATATAATTGGTTCAACCTGTGTGTTTCAACCTGGTGTGGGTGAACAAACAACTTGCGTGTGTAGTTTGGTCAGCATGTTACTTGCATGTTTCCCTGGATGCCTTTCGAGTCTATTTTAGTGTTACCAGTACCACCCATGACCGTGTTTGCTAGTGACAGAGACATGGTTGTTGCGTTCATTCATTTTTAGTCCAGTAGCCCTCAGAAGTGAGATCCTAAGTGAACACGTTGTCATTAAAATTAAGACAATTAATAATGTGCAGTTCGCGAACGATTCACGACTCTTTTTATTGACCTGAGAGTCATGTTTTTGTTTTCAAGTGACTCATTAATTTAAGTCATTTTCGTTTGACATGCTGGCCGCAATGAATACATGTCACGTTCGTCATAATGATGACAGCAAGGCGCAGCGTGAGTAGAGTTCCACATCATTTTAATAAACTGAAAATCACCTAACAAAACAACAATCAACCAAACGAACGTGCCGCTACTGATGTGCACTAAGGCAACTATACATAGACAAGATCCCACAACACAAACGAGGAAAATGGCTACCTAAATATGATCCCCAATCAGAGACAACGATAAACAGCTGTCTTTGATTGGGAACCATATCAGGCCAACATAGACATACAAAAACCCCTAGACATACAAAAACCCTAGACATACAAAAACCCTAGACATACAAAAACTAGCGTACCCACCCTAGTCACACCCTGACTTGACCAAAATATATAGAAAAACAGAGATATCTAAGGTCAGGGCGTGACAATACAGTAAGATTAACACTCACTCTTCCGGCTGAGCAGCTCCAGACAAACATATATAAGGAAAGAAAAATGGATCATGCAGGCAGCATAGAGAATAAAAATATATGATCATATACATTAATTGATCGCATGGTGCAAGAATTAATGCAATTCATTGATTATTTAATGTTATCGATGGACAAAGCTTTGTGGAACCAAAACCTATAGGCTGACTCTGTTTAACAACTCGAACTCCATAACGAATCATTCGTTTTGCGGGGCTGCTGCAGTTCGCAAACGATATTGTGCTAATCTCCCTCACCGCAGTCAAGCAATTGCATTCTGACAAAAATTGTTCACAATCTAGTCCGGCTGCGGCCGCAAATAGACCTTGTTTCAAAGGTATCAAGAACTAATCTTATTTGTATGCCTAGCAATCACAAAAGTGTATTGTTTGATGCACACTTTTATAAATAATTTGTTATTTTGACTGAACGAGTTGGAAAGATCCAAGTCAGTAAAAATAGTTGAACTTCCCATCACTAAAGACAGCACTATACATATTTAATAAAGCCTTCATTTAAGGGCCTAGTTTTACCTTAATACAGTGGCATGGAACTCATAGTTTAACAGGCCACACCAGGCCTGCAAGTCACATTATGCTGGCTTGCAAAGTGATGTATAATTACTATTGGAATCCAGCCAGAGTGAGGATATTCAACACTGGGGTTCTTTTACACCACAGTGTTAATTTAACTACTGAATCAATGCTAGAAATGTTTCACTGAAAAATCAACACTAGTTAACACTGGCCAATTTGCTGTGTGCTATGAAAGGGACACATTTGCAGGCTTCCGCAAATTTCAAGAACCTTTTAGAATTCTGAAGAACCGTAGATGCCACGTCAAGAACCCCACACTTAACTCAAAAGTTATTTATCGGGCAAGAGTTCTCCAAGGAACCTTAAGAGTTGAGAAAAGAGCCATTTTAAGAACCTTCATTTTTTTCAGTGTACGTGAACAAAAACACAGTGGTATAAACATGGCAAGGATGAGGAAAAATCGACACTGCAGTAAGAGCAAGAAGAAAGACAACAAAACTGGACGAGAGCGACAAATACAATTGGTCATGTAAAAAAAAGTTTATAAAATGGAAGAGAGAGATTATCTAGGGGGAAACAGCGAGCGAGGGACCTGTGGGGTGTAGAGGACGGAGGGAGAGAAAGGAAGAGAGAGCAGACATGGTAGAGTTGATTGAGGGGCTGTGCAGTGTGGCGCTCAGTGAGTCAGTGCGAGAGCAGCGGTGGCCTTGGGGATCATGGGCTTCTCTGTGTCACACACATCCTACACCTCCGATTCACATACGCACAATGAGCACACACACACACACACATATATAAACCCATACACACAGGCTCATTAGCAGGTGCAAATAGGCAAAGCACTAAGTAGTCAACAAGGCCCGGAGCCTGCAACCAGTTGTGAGACCTTATTTATAAACCTGGCACACACACATACAGTGGGGAGAAGAAGTATTTGATACACTGCCGATTTTGCAGGTTTTCCTACTTACTAAGCATGTAGAGGTCTGTCATTTTTATCATAGGTACACTTCAACTGTGAGAGACGGAATCTAAAACAAAAATCCAGAAAATCACATTGTATGATTTTTAAGTAATTCATTTGCATTTTATTGCATGACATAAGTATTTGATACATCAGAAAAGCAGAACTTAATATTTAGTACAGAAACCTTTGTTTGCAATTACAGAGATCATACGTTTCCTGTAGTTCTTGACCAGGTTTGCACACACTGCAGCAGGGATTTTGGCCCACTCCTCCATACAGACCTTCTCCAGATCCTTCAGGTTTCGGGGCTGTCGCTGGGCAATACGGACTTTCAGCTCCCTCCAAAGATTTTCTATTGGGTTCAGGTCTGGAGACTGGCTAGGCCACTCCAGGACCTTGAGATGCTTCTTACGGAGCCACTCCTTAGTTGCCCTGGCTGTGTGTTTCGGTTCGTTGTCATGCTGGAAGACCCAGCCACGACCCATCTTCAATGCTCTTACTGAGGGAAGGAGGTTGTTGGCCAAGATCTCGCGATACATGGCCCCATCCATCCTCCCCTCAATACGGTGCAGTCGTCCTGTCCCCATTGCAGAAAAGCATCCCCAAAGAATGATGTTTCCACCTCCATGCTTCACGGTTGGGATGGTGTTCTTGGGGTTGTACTCATCCTTCTTCTTCCTCCAAACACAGCAAGTGGAGTTTAGACCAAAAGGCTCTATTTTTGTCTCATCAGACCACATGACCTTCTCCCATTCCTCCTCTGGATCATCCAGATGGTCATTGGCAAACTTCAGACGGGCCTGGACATGCGCTGGCTTGAGCAGGGGGACCTTGCGTGCGCTGCAGGATTTTAATCCATGACGGCGTAGTGTGTTACTAATGGTTTTCTTTGAGAGTGTGGTCCCAGCTCTCTTCAGGTCATTGACCAGGTCCTGCCGTGTAGTTCTGGGCTGATCCCACACCTTCCTCATGATCATTGATGCCCCACGAGGTGGGATCTTGCATGGAGCCCCAGACCGAGGGTGATTGACCGTCATCTTCAACTTCTTCCATTTTCTAATAATTGCGCCAACAGTTGTTGCCTTCTCACCAAGCTGCTTGCCTATTGTCCTGTAGGCCATCCCAGCCTTGTGCAGGTCTACAATTTTATCCCTGATGTCCTTACACAGCTCTCTGGTCTTGGCCATTGTGGAGAGGTTGGAGTCTGTTTGATTGAGTGTGTGGACAGGTGTCTTTTATACAGGTAACGAGTTCAAACAGGTGCAGTTAATACAGGTAATGAGTGGAGAACAGGAGGGCTTCTTAAAGAAAAACTAACAGGTCTGTGAGAGCCGGAATTCTTACTGGTTGGTAGGTGATCAAATACTTATGTCAGGCAATAAAATGCAAATTAATTACTTAAAAATCATACAATGTGATTTTCTGGATTTTTGTTTTAGAATCCGTCTCTCACAGTTGAAGTGTACCTATGATAAAAATTACAGACCTCTACATGCTTTGTAAGTAGGAAAACCTGCAAAATCGGCAGTGTATCAAATACTTGTTCTCCCCACTGTATATATATATATATATATATATTATACATATTTTCTACATTGCTATTGTCTGAATAGTTTGGCTGTCGGTGCCAACATGTCTTGCTGACTTTCCCTGATGTTTTATCACAACTTCACTCTGTCTCTCTCACAGACTAGCTCTCTTTCCTCCCACTCTACCTTTCATTCCCATCCCCTGTCTCTCGCTTCATCAGGCATACTGTATCCCTTGGAAATGCTCTCCTCTCTCTCTGTCCCTCAATAATTAACACCAAGGTTCTATGCTTGTCTGCTCTCAGCAAAACCCAGGAGGACATGAGAAAGAGAGCGAGGGATGTAGGGATGCTGTACTTTTCACTCCGTCTCCAGGTACATGACCAGTAACCATCAAGGCATTACTGAAATGCGTGATGTTGATAAAGTACATGTTCCATCAATAGAAACGTCAGTTCAAATGCTGATCTTTTCCCCTCTGAACAGAGAATACTCATACAGTCTCCGTCAGTGAGTTTGCTTGCTTAGATATATGGGCAGAATGGAATGTGCATGGGCTTTTAGTAAGACATCTAACTAGAAAGCCCGTACTGTCTGTAAATGTGACTTAATTACGAAACCTCGGAGGCACAACAAGAGTCTGAGTCACAAATGGAAACAGAAATCTATACAATTGGCCACAGTAACGTCAGGAACTGAAACAGAGCTCGCTTTGAAACATATGGTCACAGTTACTGACAATGACCATCGCAAACATAGACACAAATAATGTCAACGTACTGTGTTCAAAAAGCCTGCAGTGCCAAATCGCATAGGCACTGCCTCCCAGATATCACTCCTGAAAAAGAGCAGCATGCTCTTGGATGCCTCTTCAAGGAGTTGACTCACTATCTTACTGGCACACTGCAGAGCACCACCACCATGCCAGTGTTCACTATTCCCACCACTGGGTTCCAAAGACAAACTCCCCGCAGCAAAATAAATAGAAATGCATCTGCCATTGCAACAGTATCTCTGCAGTAGCCAAACATGCCAGGATGTAAGGCAAGTCCAATAAACGTAGCTTTCCTTCACCAATTTCCCAAATGAGAGTTTCGACATGACGAAGTGGAGAACATACTTTGTCTAGAGGAATTTCTCAATATTTTTTGGGACATGGTTTGTTGCTCTATTGGCAAAACTAAGTTGACAGGCTAAGATAAATATAAGTGAGAAGGTCAATGAGAGGCAGAAGCGAGGGAGGTGGTGGAGGAGGAGGAGAGTGATGGGTTTTGATGAGTAGGAATTAGCAGCGCAGATTTATCACTGGTATAAACGTGTACGCGACCAATAACATTTTATTTTATTGATTAGCACACAGCATGGCACTTAACAGCCCCCCCCCCCCCCCCCCACATACACACACAACACCCCAAAGAGTACTGAGTCAACACTCCGCTATTAATTAATACTTACACAGCGTTGCGTTACACCCATAAATTACACAAAAGAAGTCGCTGCTGCACAGATGCATCACGCATGCTCTGTCTCGCTCTCTTTCAAACCTACAAATACTGTAAACCCACACACATAAAACCCACAGGTGCAAATAGAGCGGTTGTTGAAAGCTTGTCTACTCCCAAGATATGTGTTCATTCATTGCTAATGCACATTTATATAGCCAGGCACCTTGGTTTGCCATATCAGACACACCATCATCCTTGCACCTCAGGCAAAGCCATGTGTAGAACCTACCAGTACGCATGCTAAAGGAACAGAATAAAATGAAGAGGGGAGAGAGCAGAGCGAGCCACACAGTAACTGTGACATAAATAAAAGTACAGATACACTATATCTGTACACCCTTCAAATTAGTGGATTCAGGTATTTCAGCCACACCCGTTGCTGACCAGGTGCATAAAATCGAGCAATCTCCATAGACAAACATTGGCAGTAGAATGGCCTTACTAAAGAGCTTACTGGCTTTCAACGTGGCATCGTCATAGGATGCCACCTTTCCAACAAGTCAGTTGGGCATATTTCTACCCTGCTAGAGCTGCAGGTGTGAGTGCTGCTATTGTGAAGTGGAAACATCTTGGAGCAACAATGGTTGCAACACTCACTACCGAGTTCCGAATTTCCTCTGGAAGAAATGCCAGCACAAGAACTGTTCGTTGGGAGCTTCATGAAATGGGTTTCCGTGGCTGAGCAGCCACACACAAGCTTAAGATCACCATGCGCAATGCCAAGTGTCGGCTGGAGTGGTGTAAAGCTAGCCACCATCTGGCAGTCCGACGGACGAATCTGGGTTTTGGAGGATGCCAGGAGAACGCTACCTGCCCCAATGTATAGTGCCAACTGTAAAGTTTGGTGGAGAAGGAATAGAAGGATTTTTTTTTTCATGGTTCGAGCTAGGCCCCTTAGTTCCAGTGAATGTAAATCTTAACTCTACAGCAATGACATTCTGGACAATTCTGTGCTTCCAACGTTGTTGCAACAGTTTGGGGAAGGCCCTTTCCTGTTTCAGCATGACAATACCCCTGTGTACAAAGCGAGGTCCATACACTAATGCTCTTGTGGCTGAATGGAAGCAATCCTGTAGCAATGTTCCAGTATCTAGTGGAAAGCCTCCCCCAGAAGAGTGGAGGCTGTTATAGCAGCAAAAGAGGGACCAAGTCCATATTAATACCCATCATTTTGGAATGAGATGTTCGACGAGCAGGTGTCCACATACTTTTGGTCATGTAGTGTAGCACATGCATCATTGACCACACTAGCTTTAATATACACTATTCATGCAGAGTTTGATACTCACTATCATCAGCCCTACTGGCTTTACAGTATGTCCTTTAGAAATGTCATTCAGATGTCCTAACTGTGGTCATTAAAGGTCCCTTGACAGGGAGGAAGGGTGTTACAGTAATCAAGACCCCCTGGTTTACTTCCCAATCTAGCCATCCACATAATTGCTGTACCTTTGCTAGCCAATCAGCGACTAGTTCAACAGCTGTGTATCTGGTGCTCTGATTGGATTCCCAGCCTCTGTAACCCTCCACCCCCCTGGTGAACACTTCCTTTAACAAAACCCCAGATGAGATGTAGAGTGGGGTACATGAAAGAGATGGAAATAAAAATGGACTGACATCATCCTTTATCTAGCGTCGTCCTTTTGATGTCATTTTTTTGCATAGCCACCGTGGCCACTATGGACCCTTTGTATGGAAATACACAACATTATGTAACCTAGACACCAGAGAGAAGATAGTGAGATTATATACACAGATTCGTACAAACAAATAACATCCATGGACAATAATACTATCATGATAATTTGTATTTTACTTTGAAGTTATGCTCTAGTATAGTTCAAAAGCCCATGTGCAGACAAACAAGACCCAGTGTATAATAGGCTGAGGTAGACGTTGACCTATTGGAGCTTTGCAGAGATTCAAACCTACATGAGTCCAAAGACTAGGCTTGGGTTTGATGTGTTCTGAATCCTTATTAAAATGATTGGCGGACTACAAGTGTGTTGGTGTGTACGTGCAAGTGAGTTTTCTGTGTGTGTGTGTGTCTGTGTCTGTGTGACAGGAATCAAAATAGAGGGGGGGGGGGGGGGGGGAGTGTGATAGAGACAGGGAGGGAGTATCCAAGCACATACACAGTCAGACACACAGATGAAAAAAATTGGGGATGGGGTAGCTATGGCAACGGCGAGGCCTAAAGGATAGCCACTGAAACCAAGTTAATTATGGAGAGGATGGAGATGTATCTGTCTCTGGTGGCACCTCTCTTTCCCCCTTCACTCTGTCACAGCAATACTGACAAGTGGTAAAAAATGGTTTAAATGAATGAAAGGAGCGATGAAGACGGAGACAGAGGGCAAAAGTACAGACTGAGTAAGAGGGAGAGAGGAAGATGATGAAATAAGATGCTGCTATTACCCTGGACATGGAAGGCCATCTCACAGCATGAACTGAGGGTCTGAATGTACTCAACAGTGTGCAGATTTAGCATTTACATGTACTGTTTCAGAAATGAATAAGAAAAGCATAGCTAAACCATGAAACTGTCTTTATTTACACTTAACTTTACGTAAGACAATTATATTGGGGCTTGTTGTTTAGGCCCTTGTGTCAATTTCTCTCTCCCTCTCTCTGTGTGTGTGTGTGTCTGTCTCTCTCGTTCTTTCTCTCCCTTTTTTACATGCCCATTGAGACTATTACCAAAATGTTCCTGTGATGTAATATTTATAAGTCCTAGCCTCCGTTCTTCCATCCATCTTTTCCTCCTCCCTCTGCAGCTGCTGCTACCGCTCTCAGCTTAATTGCTTGCATTGTCAAGTCCACTCTTTAAGTTCTGACATAACAGGAGGAAAAAAAAAATTGTGCCACAGCGAATCTTTTCTTTTCCTCTCTCTTTTCCTCCCCTATGCATTCCTACTGCAGAGAGAAACAAGCAAACAGTGAGAGAAAGAAAGAGGGAGAAGAGACAAATGCATTTATATAATCACTCAGGCAAACAGGCTGATGTATCTGAATGTCTCCCCATTGGACTACATACTAGGCAGGCCTATGACATAGCTAACAGTAAGTGCTTGCAGCACATCTACTGTTAATCATTCAAATGCTATGGGAAAATATGGCATGGGTTACATTTGACTTGTAACGTAGATGGACATCAAGTGAAGCATTGTAAATTAGGTGTACCACTCTGGGTTACAACAGCCAACACAAACATATTTTCAAAGCTTTGTAATGGAGGAAAACTTATACAGTGTCCCATTGTGACTCTACTATGCCATAAAGGGTTAAAACCATGTTAAAACCAAGATCCTCATACTTTGTTTCAATTGTATGTAAAGACCAGAGCATTCAATCCTACTAACTGTAATTATATGCATATTAAATCCCTTAAACTGTGTGTGTGTAATATTGAGTGTAATGTGTTAATCTTGTCATGTGTGTTTATCTCTTCTCATTCTGAATATTTCATCTGTAAATTGAATTCTTGCATTTCAATGTTGCATAATAATGGTCAGCGCTGTAATTATTCATGAATATATCTGATGACGTTCTATTACAGGAAATTAGTCATAGACTCCAGCAGTAACAGTATGCATGCAATATGCTCTAAGGATATTTTAGGAACGCTATGTATCTTATTTCCAGACAAATTACATCAAAACTGCCCAGTCTCAAGTTGAAAGCAGGAACATGCAGTCACACTGTCTGGGCTGGATGGTCGTCAATAGATACCACAACAACAAAGGCACAATGATGTTGAACCTAGCTACAGATTTTTACACCAGATAATGTGATTTAACTAAATATGTTTGGTATCATTACTGGGAGTACTGACAGGTTCTGTTTGGTGTAGCACAGAGAATTGTCGACCAACCTTATCTTGGTGATACTGTCTTTATCCTAGATTTGTGGAAACAGGAGTCTCATAAAATGTCTGTGTCCAGTTATCCAATCGGATTACCTTTGATTTACAATAGGAAAAAAGTAGTTCCATGGGATTCTGCTAGAGGTGACACAAATTCTATAGGATTGCAAGAATCCTATAGGGTCTAATGGGATAGGGAATAGGATTTTGATAGCAGTGCGAATAAAAACATGGCCCACGTCTACCGCTGGTAATGTATCAGGTATTGAAGCGTTCACTCAACTGCAAAGAAATTCAATAAAATTGCTGTGTGAGCATGCTGCCACCTGTGGGGTTCACAACATACACTTTACTCGAAAGCTCAGCCCACCTGGTGAGCCAAACAGAGTCTTCGGTGTTCTGAGGTCCAACCCAATCAGGGGACTGCAAAATATGTCCAACCTCTCTATTAACCTCGAAAACACCCTTTTCAAGCTCTGACTGACCGCCATGGTGGTGAATCTATCATCCACATTCATCATCCACAAGGGACCTGTTCTGTTCCAATGCTCTCAGACTGCACCTTTCCTTTCTTCCTTCCTCTCTAGATATGTGAAAGCTAGTTTAAAATGTGAAGTTTGTGCTTTATTATCAAAGAAAAATAAGGCATTGTTGTGGTTAGACATAACAAGATATTATGATGTGCATGTTTTCAGCTTTTATTTTTTTATTTTTTGTAATTTCCTTCTGAAAATAGCAGATGGAAACTTTACTCAAGTACAAACGCGTGTGGGCCAGAGGTTAATGCTACCTTGCGCTGTATTCATCTGCGTCTATGTGAAAGAAAACTAGAGACATGGATATGATTCACAACATTTTGCATGTCTTTTCGTGTGTGTGTGCGATAGAGAGAGGTCACATCTGTTTTCAGGCACAGAACATGGGCTTTGTCAAAAGCACTCTTCACTCTCCCTCGAAGGCATGCTGAGAAGTCACCTCTCTCTTTCGAGTCCCCCTCTCCTCGCGACAGCAGAGCCGCTTTTGCTTTCCTTCAGCACCACTTCCCCTCCTATTCTCTCTCTCTCTATCCCCTACATCCCCGAAACGCTTACCAGCGAGCGTCAGCGCAGAGAGATGACGAGCAATTTGGGGAAATAAATCACGTTTCAGAGCAATTTATTCCTTCGAAAAATAGAGGATGATGAGAACATAACATAGGCAGTAAAGAAGGAAAAGGAGGAATCACAAATTATTATAACCTAACGCACAAGTTCGTCAGCGGTCCAGCTGTCGGCATATTTCATTTATTTCGGGTTAATTGCACATTTACTGTAGACTAGCTATGTCGCAGCGTGAGGATATTGAAAAAGGCAGGGGGGGTAGGCTGCTGAGAGAGAGGGAGATAGCCTTGGCAGCACATTATTATAATGATGCTGAGTGAGTGACTGATCCACGCATTCAAATTGGGCTGGCGACTTTAATTTGGAACTACAATTCAGCAAGGGCGATATTGTATTTTCGTCTGCTTCTGGAAGGCATCGGGAGGAACCTGCAAATTGCACGAAAAATGCTCCAAGTAGCGCCTTTTATCAGGCTCGGAAGAAAGAAAGCGGAGCAAAGGACAGCATCGAGGTAAGGTGAATGTGGATCGTTTTGCCAGGGGAGGATTGTCAGTAGCCTAGCTTGGTACTTCATTGTGGATTAGTTTGGGTGAGGCTTGCGTGCAGATAATCTAACAAGTCAAAACTACAGTGTTGTCTAAAGTAGGCCTACTAAATGCACAAAACTTGTTTGGAAGGTAAACATCCACAAAAAAATAATGTGAAGGGTAAAGAAATCGATAAGGTTATAAATGTGGTTAGCTTCTCGGTCTTGCATTCCCCCAAAATCAAGCGATTATTTCATATGAATAGCATACTAAAGGAACATAGCCTACCAGAGGACCAATTGATGTATGCACTTTCAATAGCAAATTTAGGCACACTTGAATTGCCTATAGAACGTTGGAATTAGGCTACATTTCGTGCATTTAGCCTATTCAGGTGCTAATGGCAGAGCTAACAGGTTGGGAGAGTGGTTACTTCCCGTGTAAGTTACCTGTGCGTGACACATTCTGCTTGTGTGTTTGTGTTTGCGTGCGTGAGCCAGTGTGCGTGTCGCTATAAATGCAGAACATTAGCAGATAAGACAGTCAACCAGGGTGCTATAGCCTATGGATAAAATGTATTTGGTTGTGGCACTAATTTTCAGTGATACTGCTGTATTGTCTTTTTCTGGCATTCTCCCCTTTATGACAGGTGTGATATCAGGCCCTTTGGGTAGGCTATACTAGAGTGCCAGTAAAGGTTGAAAGGCTCAATGAAGTGGGTCTGCCCACAAAGTACCTTTACAATATCCCACTTACACATGTTCTGGCCAGCAAAACCCAAAATATACCTATAACAATTACCTGACTAAACCAACTAACTAAAATATCAATGTATAAATTATGACAAATACCAATAAGCTCTTGGCGACTAGGCCTATCCGATGGATTCCCTAGGCTCACTTGCGGTTTAAAGATTACCGTCTCTATATATTTCAGCCTCACACAATATCTCATCTGCTCAGTCAGTCCCAGCCCTTAATCAGACATTTGTGCTATTTCCTCGACTTGGCACAACACATCGGGGAGATTGACTGACACTGACTCCACCGGTTTAGCTTTAGAAAACAGGGATACAGCCCAACGAGGAACTCATTCTTTGTGAGATTGCTTTTCCTTGACATTTTTACGTCGCATGTGGCGCGAGCTTAGGCGCTTCTTAGGTTTTCCATCACAACAGAGCAGCTCTAAATGCCTGTAGATGTATTAGAGTTGCAGTGTAATGATTTATCTATCCTTTTAGAGGCTGAGTTCCCCCCTGAGCCCCCTCTCTCTACTGGACCCATCAGCCTACCCTCTCCATTTCCCTCTTTCTAATTTGCTCTACCTCCTTTCGTCTCTCCTCTCTCTCTTTACCTCTGTCTTTTTCTCTGTCGATGGGCACATGCATCATTTATGGCTGTTGGAGGATGGTCTTAAAGTCAGAGAAAAATTCCCCAGGTATTGACAATGACTTAAGACAGAAGTATAGCGCCTCATCCATTGAGGGGCAGAACAGCAGGCACCATTATGAGTGATCAATCACACTCTTTTCTTCCTTCCTTACCTAAATGGAGTATACAAGGATCTGGTTGGAGGCACGCAGGAACAAATGAATCATTTGGGAATGGGTCTTGATTTCTTCATGCAAATACATACCTTGCTTAACTCTCTGACTCTGAATATGCACTGAGCAAAAATATAAACGCAACTGTGTTGGTCCCATGTATCGTGAGCTGAGATAAAAGATCCAAGACATACGCACAAAAAGCTTATTTCTCTCAAATGTTCACCTTGTACCACTCTAAAATGTGCAGTTTTGTCACACAACACAATGCCACAGATG
Source organism: Salvelinus alpinus (assembly GCF_045679555.1). Classification (NCBI taxonomy): domain Eukaryota; kingdom Metazoa; phylum Chordata; class Actinopteri; order Salmoniformes; family Salmonidae; genus Salvelinus; species Salvelinus alpinus. The sequence goes on along the minus strand of NC_092098.1, from coordinate 12,002,819 downwards.
TCTCAAGTTTTGAGGGGGCGTGCAATTAGCATGCTGACTGCAGGAATGTCATTCAGAGCGGTTGCCAGAGAATTGAATATTAATTTCTTTACTATAAGCCAACATCGTTTGAGAGAATTTGGCAGTAGGTCCAACCAGCCTCACAACTGCAGACCACATGTAACCATGCCAGCCCAGGACCTCCACATCCGTTTTTTTCACTTGCGGGATGATCTGAGACCAGCTGATGAAACTGTGGGTTTGCACAACCAAAGAATTTTGGCACAAACGGTCAGAAACCGTCCCAGGAAAGCTCATCTGCGTGCTCATCATCCTCACCAGGGTCTTGACCTGACTGCAGTTAGGCGTCCATCCGACTTCAGTGGGCAAATGCTCACCTTCGATGACTACTGGCACGCTGGAGAAGTGTGCTCTTCACGGATGAATCCCAGTTTCAACTGTACCTGGGAGATGGCAAACAACGTGTGGGCTAGCGGTTTGCTGATGTCAGCGTTGTGAACAGCGTGCACCATGGTGGCGGTGGGGTTATGATATGGGCAGGCATAAGCTACGGACCACGAACACAATTTCATTTTATCAATGGCCTATTTTGAATGCACATAGATATTGTGACAAGATCCTGAGGCCCATTGTCATGTCATTCATCCGCCGCCATCACCTCATGTTTCAACATGATAATGCACAGCCCCATGTCGCAAGGATCTGTATATAATTCCTGGAATCTGAAAATGTCCCACTTCTTCCATGGCCTGCATACTCACCAGACATGTCACCCATTGAGCATATTTGGGATGCTCTGGATCGATGTGTACGACAGCGTGTTCCAGTTCCCGCCGATATCCAGCAACTTTGCACCGCCATTGAAGAGGAGTGGGATAACATTCCAAAGGGCACAAACAACAGCCTGACCAACTCAATGTGAAGGAGATGTGTCGCGCTGCATGAGGGATATGGTGGTCACACCAGATACTGACTGGTTTTCTGATCCACGCCCCTACCTTATTTTAAAAGGTATTCTGTGACCAACAGATGCATATCTGTATTCTCAGTCATGTGAAATCCATAGATTAGGGTCTAGTAAATGTATTTCAATTGACTGATTTCCTTATGAACTGTAATTTTGATATTGTTGCATGTTGTGTTTTATATTTTTTGTTCAGTGTAAATTCATCCCATTTTTAACTGGGTTATTATGGCAGAGTTTTCCTGGTGTCATTTGAGGAAAAACCTTTTTTTAAGAATCCTGGGCTTTTCTATTTATACAGAGAACGAAGCCAAATGTATTCTTGGGCAGTTTATCCTTATTACTCAGTGAAGTCATTTGAATATGGCATGGGCACATTAACGGAGAGAGGTTGAACACGTACTTCCTCTGCAAACACAGTGATGAAAATGTGTGCATAATGATAGTATATTGTTATTATCTTTACTGAGGGCCTCTGCAAACATGAACGTACAGTATAATCAGCATATGCATTTACCAGCCACCCTAATTACATTACTACTCAATGTTCAGTATTGTTGTCATTAGCATATGCATTTACCAGTCCTATGATATGCTAATTACATTACTACTCAATGTTCAGTATTGCTGTCATTAGCATATGCATTTACCAGTACTATGATATGCTAATTACATTACTACTCAATGTTCAGTATTGCTGTCATTAGCATATGCATTTACCAGTACTATGATATGCTAAATACATTACTACTCAATGTTCAGTATTGCTGTCATTAGCATATGCATTTACCAGTACTATGATATGCTAATTACATTACTACTCAGTGTAGTGGTTAGAGCGATAGGCCAGTAACCGGAAGGTTGCTGGATCGAATCCCCGAGCTGACAAGGTCAAAATCTGTCGTTCTGCCCCTGAGCAAGGCAGTTAACCCACTGTTCCCCGGGCGCTGAAGACGTGGATGTCGATTAAAGCAACCCTCCGCACCTCTCCGATTCAGAGGGGTTGGGTTAATTGCGGAAGACACATTTTAGTTGAAGGCATTCAGTTGACTAGGTATCCCCCTTTCCCTTTCCTTTTCACTATGGTTAGCATTAGCAATAGGCAGTTGCAACTTTCTGTCAAACCATTCTTTGCCCCCCCCCTCCAACCGAAGCATCCGGTTGGCGTTTCCCCTCACTACCAAGTACTGTATGGTGATGAGATGAAGCACAGTGGTTGGCAGCAGGAGAAGATGGTGAGAGATGGATTTTGGCCGACATTCTGCACATTCTTTCATCGATGAAAGATTTGATCTCAATACAGTTTTCTGTTTCCAAAACTAGAATCTGTAACAAACAGGGTGGACTGCAAAGGCGTAAGCCTTTGCCAAAGTTTTTTACAAGTGCATTGTTTAAGAGTGCAAGGGTGAATTTAGTTATTGCACACGTGCACTTCACAGAGTAGGTGTTCCCTAACGGAAATATTCAAATAAATGCTAGAATGCACCAATAGGATCTCACTAGTTCGTGCTTGGCTCTGCCCACTATGATTAATTTTCTCCCATTGGAAAGGACAGGCTCTGGTGTATCTGCCTTTGAGCAGCCATGTTGCCTATGTCATCAGGAAGGGAAAAATAAGAGGCAAGAGAGAACGAGAGCCTTAGGGTTTGTGTCCTCACATTGACACCCCTCCCTCGATCCCTCTCTTCTCCTCCATCCTCCTCTCTCACTCAGTGACAGCTGGCAGCCAGTAGGGCACAGTGGACATGCCAGCACAAGTGCAGACATTTGCCAACTCACAGAGACATACATATAGAACATGACTAATTCACACACAGCTCTCTCTCTTTCACTCACTCTCCCTTTTTCTCACACACACATACCGTACACACTCAATGGAGCGTACATATACATATTACGTAAAGCCCACAGTCAATACGCTGCACCATATTGAGAAACTGGATTATAGTAACAGGATTCAGTGTACTCTAATTGTTGCTAATAATGCAGTCAGTGTATTAAGACCACACTAGCTGAGCTGAGCGTCCCCTTCCTCCTAAAGCCCTGACAGAGTGTACATTGCTCTCCTGGTCTAGTCCTTTAGAGCATTGACCCCATTTAATTCAACAATTTACACAAGGAACACGTGCTCCGATCACTTTAGCATGCTACCGGCCATTCTGCACATCATGTAGTGTCTCGGGTCCTTGAAGTCCAACAGCACAGTTCTTTTTAGGTTAGTCCACAGCCATCCTGGTTAATTGGTACAGGAAAGTCCGACTTTTGAAGAATGCACAATAACTTTTGATTAAGTGTCGGATTAAAAAAAGAACCTGCTGTTGGTTGTTTATTTTTAATTGGTGTGTCACACTTACAGTCACAATTCTTCAAACCTCTGCGCTGGTTTTAAGAAGACTTTCGGGAAATAGTGTTGCCAATGAAAATGAGTGGGGTTTTGTTTTCGGTGGATGACAATTACCAAACCATCATTGCTGCTGCGGAGGTGAGAATATATTTCCATAATTAGCCTAAATGCATATCAGTGGTGCATGTTGGCCTGAAATGGTAATTCAGCACTTAAGGCATTTTGACTCTGAAACCCTCAAGTGTTTTGAGACTTGCATACAAATAAGAAGAAATACTTTATAATAGCATACTATTTTAGATGCTCCTGAGTGAAAACAAAAAGTGAGAAGGCATTTCTTGATATAACACAGCAACAAACAGAACCAGTCAAAAGTTTGGACACACCTACTATTTCAAGGGTTTTTCTTTATTTTTACTATTTTCTACATTGTAGAATAATAGTGAAGACATCAGAACTATGAAATAACACACATGGAATCATGTAGTAATAAAAAAAAAGTGTTAAACAAATCAAAAGATATTTAGATTTTAGATTCTTCAAAGTAGCCACCCTTTGCCTTGATGACCGCTTTGTACACTCTTGGCATTCTCTCAACCAGCTTCATCTGGAATGCTTTTCCAACAGTCTTTTTTGAAGGAGTTCCCACATATGCTGAGCACTTGTTGGCTGCTTTTCCTTCACTCTGCGCTTCAACTCATCCAAAACCATCTCATTTGGGTTGAGGTCGGGTGATTGTGGAGGACAGGTCATCTGATGCAGCACTCCATCACTCTCCTTCTTGGTCAAATAGCCCTTACACAGCATGGAGGTGTGTTTTGGGTCATTGTCCTGTTGAAAAACAAATGATAGTCCCACTAAGCGCAAACCAGATGGGATGGCGTATCGTTGCAGAAGGCTGTGGTAGTCATGCTGGTTAAGTGTGCCTTGAATTCTAAATAAATCACTAACAGTGTCACCAGCAAAGCACCCCCACACCATAACAACTCCTCCTCCATGCTTTACGGTGGGAACTGCACATGCAGAGATCATCCGTTCACCTACTCTGTGTCTCACAAAGACACAGCGGTTGGAACCAAACATTTTGGACTCATCAGATTTCCACCTGTCTAATGTCCATTGCTCATGTTTCTTCCGAAGAAAGTCTATTCTTTCTTATTGGTGTCCTTTAGTAGTGGTGTCTTTGCAACAATTTCGACCATGAAGGCCTGATTCACGCAATCTCCTCTGAACAGTTGATGTTGAGATGTGTCTGTTACTTGAACTCTGTGAAGCATTTATTTGGGCTGCAATTTCTTAGGCTGGTAACTCTAATGAACTTATCCTCTGCAGCAGAGGTAACTCTGGGTCTTCCTTTCCTGTGGCGGTCCTCATGAGAGCCAGTTTCATAATAGCGCTTGATGGTTTTTGCGACTGCAGTTCTTTAAATTTTCCGGATTAACTGACCTTCATGTCTTAAAGTAATGATGGTCTGGCGTTTCTCTTTGATTAGTTGAGCTGTTCTTGCCATAATATGGACTTGGTCTTTTACCAAATAGGTCCTTGTCACAACACAACTGATTGGCTCAAACGCATTAAGAAGGAAAGAAATTCCACAAATTAACTTTTAACAAGGCACACCTGTTAATTGAAATGCATTCCAGGTGACTACCTCATGAAGCTGGTTGAGAGAATGCCAAGAGTGTACAAAGCTGTTTTCAATGCAACGGGTGGCTACTTTGAAGAATATCAAATATATCAAATATATTTTATTTGTTTCACACTGTTTTGGTTACTACATGATTCTATATGTGTTATATCATAGTTTTGATGTCTTCACTATTATTCTACGGTGTAGAAAATAGTACAAATCAAGAAAAACCTATGAATGAGTAGGTGTGTCCACACTTTCGACTGGTACTGTAATACATTCAGAATCAGACCTTTACTAAAAAACTCACACAAAAACCAAGAAGAAAAGCACAATGAGATGTTTTATTAAAGATTAGAAATTACACTGAGCAAAAATATAAACACAACATCCAACAATTTCTAATATGTTACTGAGTTACAGTTCATATAAGGAAATCAGTCAATTTAAATACATTCATTAGGTCCTAATCTATGGATTGGGGCGGGGGCGTGGACTGGGGCGTAGATCAGAAAACCGGTCAGTATCTGGCGTGACCACCATTTGCCTCATGCATCGCGACATATCTACTTCGCATAGAGTTTATCAGTCTGTTGATTGTGGCCTGTGGAATGCTGTCCCAATACTCTTCAATGGATGTGAGAAGTTGCTGGATATTGGCTGGAACTGGAACACGCTGTCGTACATATTGATCCAGAGCATCCCAAACATGATCATGGGTGACATGTCTGGTGAGTATGCAGGCTATGGAAGAACTGGGACATTTTCAGCTTCCAGAAATTGTCTACAGATCCTTACAACATGGGGCCGTGCATTATCATACTGAAACACGAGGTGATGACGGCGAATGAATGGCGCGATGATGGGCCTCAGGATCTCGTCATGGTATCTTTGTGCATTCAAATTGCCATCGATTAAAATGCAATTGTGTTAGTTGTCCATAGCTTATGCCTGCCCATACCTTTACCCCACCGCCAACATGGGGCACTCTGTTCACAACATTGACATAAGCAAACTGCTAGCCCACATGACCATATCTGCCCAGTACAGTTGAAACCGGGATTCATCCGTGAAAAGCACACTTCTCCAGCATTCCAGTGACCATAGTAGGTGAGAATTTGCCCACTGAAGTCGGTTACGACACCAAACCGCAGGCAGGTCAAGACCGTGGTGAGGACGATGAGCACGCAGATGAGCTTCCCTGAGATGGTTTCTGACAGTTTGTGCAGAAATTCGTTGGTTGTGCACACCCACAGTTTCATAAGCTGTCCGGGTGGCTGGTCTCAGATGATCCAGCAGGTGAAGAAGTCCGATGTGGAGGGCCTGGGCTGGCGTGGTTACACGTGGTTGTGAGGCCGGTTGGACGCACTGCCAAATTCTGGCAAACAACTTTGCGGCTTATAGTAGAGAAATTAACATTACATTTTTTGGCAACAGCTCTGGTGGACATTCAGCATGCCAATGTTGTTGTATGACAAAACTGCACATTTTAGAGTGGCCTTTTATTGTCCCCAGCACAATCTGCACCTGTGTAATGATCATGCTGTTTAATCAGCTTCTTGATATGCCACACCTGTCAGGTGGATGGATTATCTTGGCAAAGGAGAAATGCTCACTAACAGGGATGTAAACAAATTTGTGCTCAAACATTTTAAGAAATAAGCTTTTTATGTGTATGGAAAATGTCTGGGATCTTTTATTTCAGATCATAAAATATGGTTAAGTTTCTTTGATCAAACCTGCAGACAACTCTGTAAAGGTATCGTCAAGGAAAGGTCTCCACAGACTCTTTCTGGTTCTAATAATGATATTTCATCAACACTTCATGGCAAAGTTTTCATATCAAAATTCTGACAGACTCTTGATTTCAAATTCCCAGAGATATGTTCGAGCCCTCTTCCCCAAATGGGACATGACATTTGGGTTGGTTTGATGTTTGTGAGGGGGCTGGAGGTTTAAAAAAAAAAACGTTGATCTGATCACTCTGGGCTTTCTGGAGGGCTGGGTTACAGACCTCTCCACCAGATTATGAAAGTACAGATGCCAGCCTTTGCAAACACATGAGATTATGGCTACGCAAATACAGAGCGGGCGCAGACAAGATTATAGTACAAGATTAGGACCATGCATGGTCTCACACACACTTTCACATATAAACACCCCTACACATTTTTACAGTTGTGTCCGGAAACACATCTACGTGAGATTCCACATATAAAACGCACACGTAAACACATGCATTCAATAGCTATGTGTAATCCGGGATTATTACGGGCAGTGCTTGTCCAACACTTCATATTAAAGCCACACACAATGCAGTAGCAGATTAGAGGGAGGCAGAAATAGAAAGAAAATGAAGTAGACGGACAGGATCAAGCTGAAGATGAAAACACAGGGACGAGAGCGTAGATACAGTAATGAATAGAGAGGGAGGAAGACTTGTTGAGAGAGAGAGAGAGAGAGAGAGAGAGAGAGAGAGAGAGAGAGAGAGAGAGAGAGAGAGAGAGAGAGAGAGAGAGATTTGTCGGGGCTCTGTGGAAGTGTGAGACAGTTTGCATGCCTTCCAGCCATCCTATCAGATGGATTTCTTTGTGACCGCTATTTTAATCATCAACATTAATTAATGACAGGCGAGCTGGCATGTTTGCTCTAATTTGGCTTGGTTGTTTTTCTGATGTTGTGAGTTGCATCATGGACTTCTCCCGTGAGGCTTCCAGTTCCTCTACTCCTTGAGGGAACTACAGGTTTTTGAGTTAAACATATAGATCAAATGCTGTGTGTTTACAACTCTGACAGGTCAAAACGTAAAGGATGTGTTCATAAAACAAATTTACTAAGTATTTTTGTTTTCTTTCGAAGGAAATGGTAGATGAATAATTTATTCCTCTGTGCCTGGTTATAAAGTGTCTGGGAAAGAAGCATTAATCCAATCACAAAGTAGATTTTTCTGTATTCTCTTAAATCAGGTGAGCAATGTAGCACAATGGTTTCTTGGATTCCGTCAGTTCAGAGCCGCCGGAAAATGTGTGGTGAGACAGAATTTGCCCCAGTACCTTTTCAATCTGGTGTGGCACACCACTTTCAAAGCAGCAGCACCAAAGTCGTTTACATATTCATTAGTTCATGTCATACAAAAACATAGAAAAAAACGTGTTGCAATGGAAAAGAAAGCAGGCGTTTCTTATTGGGCAAGTTGACAGAGTATCTCCCCCAAACTAGCTGTTATTGGCAGAGAGGTTTCCCACTGGGCACATATGTCAGTTCAAGGTCTAGTTTTGATTTACATTTGGTTGAGTTGTCAACTAACGTGAATTCAAGGTGAAATCAACAAAACATTTCACCATGTCTTCGGATTTAAGTTAAAAGTTGGGTGAAAACATTATGACATTCCCTTACATTGATGACTTTTTTCAAATGCTATCAGTTTTCCACATTGATTCACACGTCACATGACGTGGAAACAACATTGATTAAACCAGTTTTTGCCCAGTGGGTTGTAACTCTCTTTCTTATTGGTCTATTAACTGTGATGTCACCGGGCAGGCCAAAACTCCATACCACCAAAACAGGCTGAAATTTCAGGCAGTCTTTTCAAACAGCTCTTACACTAAAAAGGGCATTATCATAATTTTCATAATTTCACACTATTGTTCCAACCTCATAGTGTGTAAATACTGTATATATAAAACACAGAAAAATCACGTTTTTGAGTGCATTGGGCCTTTAAAGACATTCTTTGCATATTGCTCAGCTCTGCTATAGTAGTTCACAAAACTACAGAGTATATGTTCTCCATTGAAGTTGTCTTTGGCTTTTTTATATATCTATATCAGATTCAGAATGAATATTAACAAGGTTTGTGGTAGTTTGAAAGGGCTTGATCCACGTTAGGCCAGGAGTGTTTCCAATTCACATGACCCGACCAGAAAAACCTCAGCCCTAAAGTCACAGCACAGATAAAAAGGGAAGCTATCGATACTAATAATATTTTGTCATAGCATACGAATAGGACCCAGAGTTTTACCTTACCAGGTCACGAGATCAGGAAAAACTCCAGGCCACAGAAAAGACACTTCCAAATTTTGCCACAACACTTTTGAAACTGTGGTGCCACCTCTGTACCGGTTACCCTATATAGCTGGTTATTTCTCTACCATTTTCCAGAGAGACCCGTTCTGAGCCACAGTTTGAGGATTTGACAGGAGACTGAGTGGAGACTAAAGAGATATTCAGAGGTAACTGAGCCCACAGCCAGTCCCAGCTGTTTTATAGCGCCCCTGAGACGTCTGTGTGTGGATTACCTCAAATGATGCCCTTCATCTGAACTCTAAAGAAATTAAACCCATACTTGTGTTTTACTAGCCATATGGGGACATTTTCTCCATCAACCGACCAATCAATCAATCCTTCAATTCAACCCCTCGATCAATCATGTCTTAGTGGATGATGTGCGTTAAGCGGCAGACGAGCCGTCACGGGGATCTTAACGTAATGAGATAAGGCAGAGGACCACACCTAATTGGATTACATTAGCAGACCGCATTCACAACAACAGAGGAAGGCTTGAATTAAATAAGTCCCATTTTAAACACACATACGGTTTGTTGTAAAGATGAGACTGGATCAGGTGCAGGTGGATGGCCTTCCAGAAAGCTGCACTGGGAGGTGTGTGTGTGTGTGTGTGCGTGTGTGTGTGTGTGTGTGTGTGTGTGGCGAGTACAAACAGGCCCATGTGCACACAGACCTGTCTCTCCAGCAGCTTGGACAGGTTCATCCCTCTCTCCCTCCCTCCATCGCTAGTTGCCTCCTGCCACTGAGAAGTCCTCTCTGTGCTTCAGGCTCTGTCATCTCATTTGTGAAATGAACTACGATCATCAGTTGTGCTGGGGTTCAAATAGAGTTTTGTTGAGTCTCCTGGCTGTTTTTTGTTCTTCTCTCTGTCCTTGTATAGCCAGAGTGCAATTTTAACAAGGCTTCTGAATGAAACGTCTAACCACTAATTGTTTCTCCCTCAGTCTGTTGCGTTTCTACGGTAGTCTGGCTGCTGCCTTTTCTGTTGCTCTCAGGCCGTGAATAGAGTTAATACTCAAACACAAAGGTTCCAGTGTGTAGTCCGGTTCAGGTGACGCATTGGTAAAAACCAAACGTGGATCAAAAGAATATCTATGAGAGTGTATTGTACAGGCCTGTCACTGTGCCACTCATCTTGCTGGGAAGGGGAGGGGGCGTTGTCTGAGGAACAGACGTCTTTTCACAGTTCTACTGAAATAGTACAGAAGCATTGTGAGAGTGCCACCTTGAATTCTTGATATGCAATTTTGCAAAGTGTCTGACAACTAGAAGG